>NC_140559.1:44923878-45602450 GCF_057381845.1 Rhamphochromis longiceps
TGAATGATGGAGCCCACTGTGTGCTGCAGGCCTGAGTGGGAGAGAGAGAGAGAGAGAGAGATAAGTGATCTGGGGTGAAAAGGTTATGACTGTGGCCAAAACAAATGTAGTAGGGAGTAGGAAACTTGAGAAAGAAAGGGAATATGGTGTATTCATCTGCTGGAAACGGACTCGTATTTTTCATGTCTGCTCTTAACTAGTGAAACAATGTAAATAGATATAAGCTGCATGCCGGAGCAGTATTCTGGTTTGCGGGTATGAATAAAAGGCAAAGAAAGTGACATATTTGGACTTGGGGTGGCTGTAGCTCAGGAGGTAGAGCAGGTGTCTATCCCTGAAAAAACACACTGATCCCCAAGTTGCTCTCCGATGCATCCATCAGAGAGCGACTGTTAGATAGAAAGCACTTAGATAAAAAGAGCATAGAAAAAAAGTGCTTGAATGGGTGTGAATGGGTGAATGATGCATGCTAAGTAAAACGCTCTGAGTGCTCAATTAGAGTAGAAAAGTGCTGTGTTAGATATTAGCTAACCTAACCACTACCATTTATTTGGATAGTAAGTTAAAAAAAAATAACAGGAGGCCAAGCTCGAGGTTGCAAAGATGTGGAGATTTCCATTGGGAGTGACCAGGTTGGAGAAGATTGATGGACAGAAATGAGCATGAGTCAGACGGACCACTCAGGTTGGGCGGCTTGTGGCTGAGGACATGTGGAGAGGAGGGACAGTGGATATATTGGGCAAAGGATTCTGAAGGTGGAGCTGCCAGGCAGGAGGAGAAGAGGAAGACCGCAGAGGAGATTTATGGATGTAGTGAAGAAGGACATGTGGGGGGTTGGTGTGACTGAGGAGGATGCTTTGGAATAGAATGAGATGGAGGCAGTTGATCTGCTTTGACGACCCCTAAAGGGAGCAGCTGAAAGAAGATGAAGGAGAAGAAGGTGTTGTGTTGTGCGAAAAAAACAAAAAAAACCACTTTGTGAATGATTAAAAAAGATTTTGCACACTATCCTCTCAAGAGATCGGTTCTAGATCTCAGCATCACTCTTTTTTTTAAATGAATTCATTCAAAAAAAGGCAAATTAATTGTATAAAGTGATGTTTTTAACAAACTTTGTAAAAGTGCTGAGCTGGCACAATGCTGAAGCCTTCTTCTCTGCACCAAAACTGGCCGCTGGCAGACGAGCATTCGCTGGATTTAAAATCGGACTTAGCGGCCGCAAAAGTGGTCTTAGTCTGTTTTCAAGGTCTGACCACAGGTCCAGCAGGTGATTTTCAACTGTTGGCAACCGTGTGCACAGATCCTCCATCATTTTGTTCTTGCTGTCAGTGAGAGGCTGCACACTGTGCCCTGACAAGACAGAGAACATTCATAAAGTCTCTAAAACAGTCTCGGCAACCTTGACAGAACGCTGTGTGCATGTCCCCACCCCTTCCTCCAACACAAAAACCACCCCAGAAAAGTAGCCAAAGAGCACCTGCCACATTCTCTGCGCAAAGACGTCAATAAATCTGGCCACTAATGTACCGCAAAATCTTTTTTCTCTGACTCCCTCGCTTCCTCTGCCTCCAATATTAATGAAAGCCAGCTGAATGCTGCCACAGGAAAAGACAGAAACACGTTCTTTCCACTAAGCTAACATGAAAAAAGGTGATAGCTTCTTCCTTAGCTCCCTGAGTGGAACTGGAAGCCAGCTCACTTGGCCGGCGAGGCTTTGCTGCAGAGCCACGGGTTCGCATTAGCCGAGCGATACGCAGGAATTGATGACTTTGAGAAAGGATATTGAAAGCCGCACAAATGAACCTCCCGGCAGCAGGAAAATAATTCTCAAGCTAAGTGATTAAAAGTTGCAAAGAAGAAAAATCATCTAATACCGCGAGTGAATAATAATGTGCGGAACCAGTATGGAAAATGTACTTTTCCATCACCAGCACTTCAACCCAGAAAAATAGGATAGAAAGGGTAGGTGGTGGTAGTGGTGATGGTGGTGGTGGGTGGGTTACGGCACGTGATGAAACCTTGGGGCTATTTTTAGAGAGCGCCTTTGCCTGCAACTCAGCAGTTGTAGCAATGAAAGAAACTCTCTATTCTGTATTCTTCTCCTAAAAGAAATTGTGATAATGAGGCTTCACCAGAGACCGCATGTGCATTAATATTTGATCAATCTGAACACACTGGCATCACACGCCGGGTCTCACAATACTGTACACAACATATGCAATCAAGGAAAATATCAAAATGTGAGACGCTGTTGAATATTTCTGTGTGTGTGTGAGAGACAGAGTGTGTGCTGAACTCCCAGCCCACCATCTCTTCGAGAACTAACATCAAATCATCAGGGTGTCTGTGTGGATCTGTGTGTGTGTCTTGATATACTTGGCCTATATCCTCTTGTGATAGTCACATGGCTTCTCTCAGACAGCAGCCATTTGTTACTGTCCTTTTAATCATGCTAATGCAACCCCGCTCTCCATCAGAGAAGCCGACCAAACTCTGGCACACATAAATTTGTGAGAACACACACTCGCATGCGTGCAGACATTAAAGGCGAAAAGAGAGAGAGAGAGAGAGAGAATGGAGCGCCCAGAGTCCCCAAAGGCGTATGAATATCTTAAGTGGAGAGTTCTATAACTCCGTATCTCCACATGCCCGTGGACACACTTTTTACATGCACCCGTACACGGTATTCGCGCAAATGGTCGCGCACATTGGCACGCGTAAACATAAGAAGAATACAAATCCGAGATGCTACAGTATTGAATCAAATTAAGTGGTAATTTCATAGCACCGGAATGCTGCCGCTGTCTTTTCTCCGCTCCTTTTTCTCAAGTGCTCCACTTTATTAGTATTCTGCTGAGAATCTACTCCGCTTTCTTCTCTGACTCTCCTCCTCTCTCTCGCTCTCCTCCTGGGAGTTGAGCCCAGTGCATGTTAAGTGATATGGCTTCAGAGCCTCACCGGCTGGGTTTGTGGGTGCCACATAACTCGCATGTATCCAGGAATCCAGGAAGTGGGGAGAAGAGGGTGGGTGAGGATTGGCGGGGAGAGGGGTTCCCTTTTAGTAAATCCACCCACCCGTGGAAAAATTATCAATCTCATGAATTTGCCAATTGGGAGTCGTTGGCCGATGAGCGGAGACAGAGGCAGATAATGAGAGAAATGAGGGTTGGGTGTGGGGGCGGGGGGCGGGAGTGACTACAGGGACGACAACGAGGGAATATTGAAAGTTATTGAAGGGAAGAAGGGGAAAAAAAGGAGGGGAAATTGAGCAAGTGTAAGAGAACGGATTAGGGAAGACAAAAGAGCAGGTGAGCCTTGATAGACAGAGATGCTTTAAAAAAAATGGGAACATCAACGTCTGCTCAGTTGTGCAGAGGGAGGGAAGGTGGAAGGGGGAGAAAGAAGAGAGAAATGGGGCATGTTTTTTCTCCCCTTTCACGCTTTGCGTCCCCCTGTCTGAAAGCCAGCAGGCCGTTTTGGCGGCAGTGGAGCAAGGTACATGTTTGGGGTTCTTCTTGTCAAGCGTGAGCAGGTCCCAGTGAGGTAGTGACAAGAGAGCGGATGGGGCTACGGGGTGGTGGTGGTGGTTGGGTAAGGCAACTGCAAAAAAAAAAAAAAAAAAAAAAAAAGGGAAAAAGAAGTGCCTGTCCTAAATTTAAGGCCTGGTATAGCCTTAGGGTGATTCCTACACTACTAGACAGTGTGGTATGTAAATGTCACAGGAATCAACAGAGCGAGAGGCTGTCTTTCTCTGTTCGTTTGACAGGACATGACAGGTCATGGAAGGGGTGGGGGTACATTTCTCAGCTGTGCTGGTGTCAACATGAACAGTCTGAGTTTGACATACCTGAGTAGGGTCGCACCTAAAATGCGACTCGAGGAAAGTCTGTGAAAGTCACACTGAGCAGAAATTCTGAAATACTCAATGAAACCACTCAGTTCAGTGCTTATTTGCCTGTAAACATACGGTGGACTTCCAGCATGAAATACCACTTAAGGTCAGGATGATGCCGGTCTTCCTGGTCAGTGTGCTTTGGATCTTTTTCAGAATAAGGCCATTATTTAGTAAAATGCCATTTAGCCCATAAGCTAATGAGTGAGATCATGGTGGTTGTATCCACTTCTTTTGTTCAGTCTACGACTGTAGGAGATGCACGTTGTAATGTCAAAAGTATATGGACACTTTTCACATACTGAGTTACTCAGATGAAAAAAACATCTCTTCCCTCTCTGTCCTAAGCCCCTCCCTCCATATTATAAATCATGGATGTCATACCGTTTTTTAACATCAAGATGAGAGTTCCCGCCATCACGATATTGCATGCAAAAATAACGGCTATAATGAGAAGGGGTGTGCCTGTGAAACCGTACAATCACTGGCTAACAACTTGTGACTGAAATATTAGCCAAAGACTATGCAGATAATTAATTTTCAAACATTGCATGACCAAGATTTAGAAAATAGACGTGAAGTTTTTATGCATTATCACCCAAAATGAACGAGTGAGCCTGAGTAGGAGCCATGTTTAAAGTGGTCAAGACAGAGAGACGTTTTTTCCTGTAGGGCTATTGCCACAGCTATCGCCATCTGATAGTTTGCACGTTTAAGGCACATTAGCTTTGGCTTCACTTTTTCCCCCTGGCAGTTTTGTCTGTTTTTTAAAATACTTTGTCATCAGAATGGTCAAACATTTGGGTAGAATTTCTGACTGCAGAATGGCTGTGGTCATTTTTGGCATAAACTGCCAGTGAAGGAAATTAACAGTGAATAAATTATCAGCATTAGTCCAAATGAATGTTGCGCTGGTATTCATTTAATCGTGTTTTTGAAAAATATCTTTTGTGATCAACAGAATGACCCACCATTAGAGGCTTTTTAAGAAACAAAAAAAAAGAGCGTTGCTAAACAAAACAAAAGCAGAGCTTAACAATTAAAATTACACATCAGAGTTTTCCTCTGTATTACACAGAAAGGTTCGAAATGCGGATGGGGCGGGTTGGGTCTCTCTTGCATCCACCGCTCAAGTCCACTAACAGTGAACAAAGCTGACTATATTCAGCTGGAGTCAGAATAAGTGTGCAGCATGTGTGACCTTAAAGAAGGGAAGTTTGAAGAATCGCAGCGTAAGGAGTAGAGAGTGAATAATTCTTTAAAGTGTAGCCTGGGGCGCATTAGCATACTGCGCTAGCTGTTGCGGCGACACGTGGCAGTTTTTTTTTTCCTTCGTTCTTTCTTTTTTTTTTTTCCACGGCGCTTTTAGCACACCCCGTTTGTCAGAGGGAGGCATCATCCTTTATCGGCACATTTCATGTTTCCCAGAGGACTCTGTGAAGCGGGTGATATTATTGAGGAGCGCTGAGCCTTATTAAATTCCCAAGCATATTACCAGTCTCTCTCTCTCGCTCTGTCTGTGTGTCTCTCACTCTCGCATACACACTTGCATCTCTCACTCTTTCCCTACCAGTCTCTTAATTTGGCTGCACACTCCACTGTAACTCAACAGCCGCCCTCCTATTCCATTCTCAAGAGAAAACAAAGGAAGTAAATACATATTATTACTTTTTTTCCCCCTCGCTCATCAGGTATTAACACAGCATGCCCTTTCGTGGCTCCAGAACCTCATATGACTCACTTGCTTCCTCATTGTATATGCTATAGTGCAGCCTCATCTGCTCTGTCCTAGTCTTAGTGAATTCTTTTCATCGCAGGACAAAGACAATGCTAATCTTTCATCCAGTGAACTGGATAGAAAGCGAATTCTCTGTCAGCTTTGTGAGAATTAAGTTAGGAGTCATCAAAAGGGTTTTTTTTCTTCCTTTTCTGATCTATCTATGTGTATGGAAAGTGATAATTCCAGAGTACTATGAGTTTAATATCGCGGTACAACCACTGCAACTGTAACTTCTTTCTCTTCTGCGTTCTCCATGATAACGCTTTTAATAGAGCTCAAATCGTATCTGGTCTCAACACATGACAGGAGAACATGTGATCTGTTGTGGTTATAATGGGGATGAAACGAACATACGTCTTCATAGCCCGTGCACAGAGCTGAAACTTCCAGAGCTCTCTATTTCCTTATATATTATTTGCTTAGGCCAAGGGAATGCGTGTGACTGTGCGCCAGGCATATTTATCAAACAAGGCTTTTGCCATTTTTTATGACGCTGACACGGATGGTGATGCCTCTGTCTACCTTGCTGCAAGCGAAGCCTATTTACATATGACCTTGCGTTCAGCAATTGGTGAAACGGGGATTCGCAGAGTTTTATTTTGCTGAAATGATGTGCTTTTACCTCGGATGTGACAGCAGAATATGAATATGAAAATACGAAAGGAGCAGTTGAGTCAGCACGGGTCGTGATATTCATGAGGATTAGACATAATGTGTTTACTAGCTTGGCTGCTGATGTTACTGTATATTATGTCATTGGACTGGTTTAAGACTATTTACATTTACATATATGTGGCTCATTTCACATGTAGCACACATATTGTTCCCTACGTATGAATTAGAAGCTGTCACTTAATACTAGTACAGGTTCGACAAATGATGTGAAAATAGTAATTTAACCTCACTGGGGAAGAGTGCGTGTACTATCGCTATGTGCAAAAGTCTTGAGCAACCTCATCTCATTTCTCTGCTTTGTTTCCAAGGAGCCAGACTTTCCTACAATTGTTGCTTGTAGTAGTCTTGTAGCCCCAAGCGATAGTTTTTTGGTCTTTTAAAGTTTCTCTTTAGACATTGGCTGCTTTTTCACTCAATTTAAGTCCCGTGTACGTGACCATTTTCAGAAAATGTCTGTTAAACTAACTCACACTAACCTATGAATAATTCAAGCTTTAAAAGGGCACTTAACTCAAGGGATGAAGCAGTGTTGTGTCTACATATGACTGCAGACAACTGACTGGTTTAAATTGTATCTTTTAATTTGTGTATTTAGCCACCTTATTACTAACATCCCATTTCTTTAGTTGAATCTGTGAAGAAATCAAAGAATAATACAGTTTGACAGACATGAAATGGTACTTTTTGTACCGACAAAGGGGTTCCCAAAGAGATATTCGCTGAAAACTTGGCATATTTTGGCATGGTGTGCAGTCTGTCCTTAAGAAATGTGAGACAACTGGACAAGTGCATAGCAGACCTAAAAAACTACCTAAAGTAGATGAACATATCTGAAAGTTGTGTCCTTAAGAAACAGGAAAGACCAGACACAGGAGCTTAGAGATGCATCTGGCTCTTACATTAATCCATCTAATATTTACTAAAGCTTTCTCAGAAATGGTCTCAGTGACATGTGGCTCACGTGGCTGTCAAAGAAGCTGTGCTGGAATTATGAACATGGATACAATCAGATTTTGGTACATGTGGTTATGAACAGATGAAGCATTTGATTGGCAAAAACCATGGCATCATTTTTCAACACTGATCCCAAACACACTGCTAAAGCAGTAAAAGCATACCTGGATAGAAAAACATAAAACTACTATCAGTCGTGCATTGGCCTCCCCAGAACCAAGACCTCAGCATTATTGATCACACAGGGATCATCACAGTCATCATCACTTTAGATGTTGTTTATGGCATGTATCAAAGAATAAAGATGGTGGAAAAAATATTGACTTTTAAGCTGGTTAGAATAGCACAGACTCTGTTTTTGCCTCATATATTGTCTTTACATTTATGTATTTTTTTCAATAAATCACTCTTTTGTCCGATTTTACTAGCAAAAGACAAGGAAATGAAGGGCAGCTCAAGACATTTGCAAAGTTTTTTATGTGCACATGCAAGAGAGACGATAAACACCAACGTAAAGCATGGCTGAAGAAAAGGTAAGAATAAGAATACATGGCATACGGTCGATGAACCATAAAACAATACTTGGTCTGTGTCCCTCAAAGAAAATCAAGAGCGGGAGGGAGAGAGTCACACGCTTTAAGAATTTCATCATTTTAGCAGAGTGTGTGTGTGTGTGAGACAGGGCTGTCGAGACTGCTTGATGGTATGAAAATTTGATGCAGAAAATATCCTGTTGGCGCTGCATTTTTAATGGAGACCACGCAGATGCAGGAATTATCTTCAGAATGCTCCCTCTGGCCCCCAGTACCACCTCATGCATAGCACCCAAACAATTCTGCACCTTCAGGACAGACTTGTATGGATTTGCTTCGGGTATTTCAATCATTCTTAGAGAAGTTCTATTTGTCCCCTAAAACATTGTCTCTGACGAGTGACAGCTCACAGGAATCATCGCAGAATCCACAAACGCTCCATCACTCGTCAGACGGCTGGTGTTTTGGTGTATATTTTTCTGTTCTCTATTCAGTTGTTGGAAAATGAGTCTGGCCTCTGGGGCTTTATTGCCCTAATCTGCAGTCCAGCCCGCACTTCTCCCACTGGTGATTGATATTTGGAGACATTGGTGGGACAAAAACAGTTTGAGTTCTGACGCTCATGAAAGACCCATCAGCTCTGTCGTCGATCAATGTGAATAAATATTTCCCACAACCCAGAAGCATTAGAATCAAGGACGGGGAAAAAAGACAGACAGAGGAAAGAGGAAAAATCAATTGGTCGAGAGCTTTGCTAAAAAGGGGGTGGGGAGGCATGGTGGTTGGGGAAAAGGGGGTTGAGGGGAAAAAAAAAGAAAAGAAGAGGCCTGTCAGGCTGGGTGAATAATGAAGCATGTTTTCAGTGCTTCAAAGGCAGAGGAGAAAAGGCATAGTGAAGTCATGTTATGGACTCTGTCATTTAATGTCACTTTATTTTTGGCTCATATGATACTCTATTAAAGTACAGAATGCTGAGGTGAACGCGGGGCTTTTGAACTCTCTGGCATTAATTTGCGGTTCTCAAGTGGCTCTTTAAGGTTCAATCAGTAATATTTGCACAAAGTATCAACAGGAGTTCTCAATAATTGCATATCAGTGTCAAGTTAGTACTCTGCTCCTACTTTTTTTAGGGGCTTTCAAATCTAACTGGCTCTGTGTATTCACTGAAGTGCTCCCCACCTTTGTCCGTGACCAAATGCCCACTGAACTAGCCACTTATCTTTGCAACATTTGAAAGTTTAAGCAACATGAGCTATGCTATCAATAGTAGCTAAAAGGCTGTTTTTCCATGTCCTTAACTAAATGTCAGCTTCACATTTACATTTAACATTCATTCTATTCTCACTTACAACTGTTTCCTAATAAAAGTGGCAGAATTCAAACGTCAAAGTTTTCTGCAGTTACCTGAGCTTATGCTAGAGTTGCATTATATTAGAATGTATTTTTAAGATATTGCTAAGCTATTAGTTAGCATGGTGGTTAGCACTAATGCTACACGTCAAGAAGACTGGGTTCAAATGCAGTTTCAGAGGGTGGGACCTTTCTGTGTTCCCCCCGTATCTGTCTGAGTACTCCGGCTTTTTCCTACAGTCCAAAGACATGGAGTAAGGTTAATTGGTGATTCTAAATCTAAATTGCACACAGTGTAAATTTGAATACCTCACGATCCTTGACTTGATAAGAGCCTTGGATTGGATAGTTTGGAGTGCAGGTCAACACCAGCACCTTTGGTGTGTTCTTGGTATTTGTGTGTCACGTTGTCCTAGAGAGGCTGTGCCTGGTCTTCAACATTCACAAGGCTTTCTGCCAGAACGCTGAATTTTAATTATTTACCTTAGTGGTTTTAATGTAAGTGTATGCAATGTGGCTTTCCACAGAAAGAGCTGAGAGGCTAAACTGTTTCTATCATGCAATATATGTGACCATTTACCCAGTTCAGCTGAAAAAACTGCCTTTGTCCTTCTGTAATGATAGCGTTTCTATCCCACATCCAACAATTTAGACAGTAGATGTTCACTAGTGGCTGCCCACCTGTCTGTACTTCATCTGCCTGTGAAATGATTGTCTTTCTTGCTATCTTTCTATCTCATGCACTCTCTTTATTTTGATAGGGGATCCATTTGGTTTAAATTGACTCATTTTGTCAGTGGGAATCGGAGCAGAGAATCTGAAGAGGGAGAAACAGCCAAGGCTGCTTTGATCCCTCTGACAGGCAGCGTGAAAAGTGCATTTCATAAAGGATGTTCGCCTGTGATGAGCCCGCCAGAGTGACAAATTGGGCCCCTGGTGCTTTAAATAATACACTATGTATGGCTCCAGCTGTGGCACTATGTTCTATATTGCTAAACTGGCCAGTTAAAAGGGGTGTGCTTTGCGAGTTGAAGGCAGGGCATCGGTAGTAATTTAAATCCAGAGCAAGTTTCACTTCCGCTCTGAGCCTTTTCTTGTTCACCACTGTGACGCGTCCAAATGTTAACGTGTCACATGCATTCACGTCTAGATTTGGAGATGCAGGGACGGAAAGCAACTTTTAAGCGATGACTAAGAAGAACCTTGTTGTCTCCCTGTGGCACTTATTGCTGAAAAGACATGTGGTGATGAAAGTTTAAAACGTGGTGTGCCACTGTTACAGACACTCCCCTCAGCTGGTGACGCAGAAGCACCGGATAGAAATGCCTGGATTGACGCTTTGCTTCTTCCTCCTGAATAATTTGCTCCAACATGCAAAACCTCTAGGGAGAAGACACGGGTACTGCACACGCAGCTTTCCAGCTGTGCGTGGGGTAATATATGTTACATTTCAAATGAGAAAAAAAGTCACAAAGAAAAATATCACACAGACATATGCTGTGCTGACGACAGGTGTCACTGTGCCTCATTCATCTTAACCAGTGATGTCAAACTCATTTTACATCGTGGGCCACATACAGCCCACTTTGATCTAAAATGGGCCAGAAACTCCCCTTCTCTGTTCGTCTAAAGAAGTCTAGTTACACATGGAATCCTTGAGATATCTTAATATAAGAAAAAGTAGTGCAGATTCAGTGTTTTCTACAAGATAACAAAATGTGCTGTACTTAATGAAAGAAATCTGTCAGCTCGACTCCTAAATTGTAAGAAATAAACCTGTAAAATTACAAAAAAAGTGTAGCCATGTGTGCAATGCATAGTGTGCAGTGGTTACACAGTGTTATTTTATTTTTAAATGCATCACCTAATTACTCTGGTGTAGCATGAATGGGCAAGTGGGAGGTCTTTATCAGTAAAGATAAGGTGTTAAAAATTTTAAGAATACAGTTAAAAGTCCAAAATTTCCAATAATGCTGTTCAATGGGGCTCGATTGCTGTCTTTATTGGACCAATTGTGGCCTCCGGGCCATGTTTGGCATCTCTGATCAAAACTCTTTGTTTGCCTCTTGTATCATACAGATATTCACATGCAACAGATACAGACTGTCAACCAACCCCACCATCTCTCCTCTTCTCTGGATGCACTCCATAATGGAGGAATCATCAGTGAAAATCTGGAGGTGGTTTGACCCACAGTTGAGTCTCGAGTCAAAAGATAGATTGCGAATAAGGCAGGCGACAGCACGGTGCCTCACTGCAGAAGCAAATCCAATATATTGCTCCAGAAGGGAACAAACTGTGGCCTATCTGCGAGATAGTCTATAATCCAGGACACCTTGGCGTTATCAGGCTGTATCGCTGTGAGCTTCAGCCCGAGCAAGAGTAGCTGGAGAGTGTTTAAGGCACTCAAGAAATCAAAGCTCTCCATTCCCACTGAGCTCTTCTGTTGAAATAAGTGACTTTTTGTCAGTGCACGGTACATCTGGATACGTTTTGTACATATAAGCAGTATGCAGAAGTGGCTTATTAGGACCTTTTCACTGGATGTCTGCCATAGTCTGGGATGAGGCCTTAATGCTGTCACTGAGGCTTTCGCTTTCATTCTTGAACACTCAAACACTGCGGGAGGTTTTGCACAGCAGAGAACCTATTTGCTGACTGGCACATCCTTTTAGCACTTTCATCAGGGGCTGCACTCTGCACAGCCATTTGTTGCAGTTTGTTTTTTAACCTTCCCAGTAGGTGTTCTGCCTGTTCTGCGGGGGAAATTCTCCGAAATCTGTCTGATCGCTTATTTGGTTTCCCAGGTCATTAAAGTGTAAGACTATGTCTTGTAGCATTACTACATTCACATATCCTTAAAAATAAAAGTCGAACTAGAGGGAAAGGATAAGTAGCCAAAACGACATACAACGAGATCCCATGGGACACAGCAACAGGTGTCCCAACCAATCAGATCATTATCACATCATTTTCTAACCTTTGTTATAAAGTAGATTTTGAATCTGCTATTAGTTTAACGTGCACAGTATTCACCGCCCGCTCAGAATTGCACTCGCTAATAGGCTCGGCTTTCCAAAAAAAGGAAAAAAGAAAGAAAGCCAACTTTTAATCCTCCTTAAATCAGCAGAACCTGGTCAGCTCTGTTTCCCTTCAGAGTTTTTTAGGTAGAACACAGAAGTCCATCATGTTTTCAGGACCTGCTGAAACACCGAAAACAAATCCCTCTGGGAAACACAGGCCCCAGATAATTTGCCTTTCCTGCCCCGGAGTGGAGCTCACTTTGCCTGTTTATGAGCCTACATGGTGAAAAACTGAAAGCCTGTCCCTTTAGGTCAGCATAATTACACCCTCCACATTTCCACCACTAGCTTTCCATTAAGGTGGTGACTCACCATGCCCGGCTCACTCTGGCCTAGAATGTGCTAGCAGCTGAGAGCTAATTACCACACACAGGATGACAAGAGTGGTAGATAGTAGGTGTTATTTGGCTGACTCACAAGCTAACTAGCTCGCCTGCTGCTGCTAACTACTTATTACAAGTGGAGCCTTTGTTTTAGACATTTCGTGCGGAGATTACTTATCTGGGCTTTTTTTTTTCTTTCGGTCTTTTGTTATTTAAAATAGGGTCGTTTATTTTTTTAAATAAAGATGACGCAATGCATGAACACAATCTGAGATATGTGGGTCACACGGAATCTTTCTAGCAAACGGGATGAATAATTCTGACGTGCACGCGTCCTCGCCACGTGGTAAGATATTGTACTTTCTCTTAAAGAACGTGCGCTGAACATGAAATGTGTTCTTTTTAAACCGTATCAGAGAACTATATAGATTTTTTTTTCTCAAATGTCCCCATCTTCTGAGCAACAGCCTGCTTATAGTGTGTAGCTCTTTCTCCATGTGGACCTACAGTACGTCCATGAAATCCTATGACTTAGATGTTTTTTTTAATAGTACAGTCACTAAAAAAAAGCACAAATCACAGAGTTTTCTTTTTTCTTCTTCTTTTTTTTATTTTAGGGAGGATTTAATTGAAATTGTATTTTGACAAATAACCATTTAATGGTGTAAAACAGGCTATTGTGTGAGTGTGTCTGGGAGTGTGCGATAAGAGTAACAGTGGAGGGGAAGCAATGACACTTCTTTTTCTAAAGACTGGAGAGAGAGAGAGAGAGAGAGAGAGAGAAGGGGCGGCTGGGATGGAGTGTGTGAGAGAGAGAGAGAGAGAGAGAGAGGGGGGATAATTTATAGGAATAGTAAGGAAAAAAAACTGAAGGAAAACACACATTTTTAACTTATTTAAACCCTCGCTAACACTCTCGCAGCTGCCTAGTGAGCTCTTGCCATTTTGTACACCGATGTGCGTTCTTGTGTCCGCCCTGTTAGGTGACGTAGCACGCTAGTCTTCTCATTTTAGGTATAACCCGAAACGCTTCTGTGAAGTTTGCTACGGCGGGAAAGAAACCGCCAGCGCCTGTGTGAGCGCGCTGCCGAGTTGTTGTTTTATCGGTGGCTAGCATGTGCTGCATGTGTTCACCATAGCAGAGCGGCTAATTCTAATCCTCACACGGGGCTTCCAGAGTGTTCTGTGTGAGCTCAGAGTAGCATGCTGGGCAAAATGGTGGTAATACTTTATTATATATCGTAATTGGGTGTTTTTCAAGCGGAAACAAACTGCGTATAAGAATGTGTTGAGTCGCAGCTTGTAAAGGTGATTATAACTGCTGCACTGCTAATATGAAGCCCGATGAGAAAATCGCCTTTTTGTAAGATTCTGGGTGTGCTGGGCGTAGCTTGGAAGCGTTTTTGAGTTGTTTCAGTAGACTTCAGTGTGTGTGTGTGTGTGTGTGTGTGTAAATGGCAGGAAGCCAGCATCATCAGTCTTATTAGGAGCGTGGATGAGTCACTCGCCTCCTCTCCTCGCCACATCATCTTGCAGTCGCTCTCCTTATAGATAGTTGGGTCAGAAGTGCACAGATGACACAGTTTGTTGTGTCTACATTTATGTATGTGGCTTTTACCTGAGAGAGAGAGCGAATATGCTCCCAGCCAAACATGACAACCACCTGCTGTACAAAGAGCCTGCGCTCGTATGCGCACTTGCACACAAGTCTGCGTGATCGCAAGATGAATGAGGGAGCGTGACAGGCTGGGACGCTTTATTTATGGGGGTCTTTGGCTTTGAGTGCTGAGTGTTCAAATGGGCCGAGAGAGGCAGAGACCCAGGGAGGGAGAACATGTGCAGAGGGTAGGGGGAGAGCGCGAGGCTGCATTTGATAATTGGCTGAGAGATCGTCACCAGAATGAAATTATGCTAGTTAATCTCTCCTGAATTAATTACCTCAGGAGCAAGCCACAGTACATTCATTATTGCGGAAAGAGTATTGACCCTGCTGAAAGAGAAAAGCAGTCCATATCATACCCATAATGCCTACTTGCGGCGTTATTGTAGTGCTTGTTAGCGTATAGACTGCAGGCTGCAAACATGAAATGGAAATGAAAGCGGTGATATCTTCTACCTGTCTATACGGTGACCCAGAAAAAAGATCCTCCCATAAGTTCTCGATGGCTTTGTGTGCATATCTTTTCAAATGTTTACGACACTGTTAACCGCAGAGGTTAGGTATCTAGGGAAATGAGGAAAAGGGAGGCCACAGCTCACTGCGAAACCTGATCAGAGCTTTATGCTCATGTCTGAATGTTTTCTCTCCCCTCTTACTGTCAGGTTTTCCTCCAGCTTGTCTTGCACCTCTCAAGGCAAGGTTTTGGTGGTGGTGAGGCAGAGGGTGATCCAGAATATTCCTTTAGTTGCTCTTCCCAGGTAGTAAATACTTCAAGAGGCACAGGGAGCTGCAGAATACACCTGCTGCCACATTCAACAGCTTTCCTCCAACCGGCCTACGAGCAGCACGGCTAAGGCAGAAAGATGTCGGTTATGAAGAAAAAGGCCACATGTGGGTCAAGTAGGCTCAGGAAGAGTGCCTGATTTGCATAAAAGTACTAATAACACTACTAATAACACTAATAGTCATTTGTAGAATGGTAATTACAGGATGGGAAATTTGTTATTTTATGCTCTTTCGATCCAAGCGGCCTCCCACTTGCAGGATTTTAACTGGGGGGTTAGATGCCACTGAGAGGGGTGAGAAAAAAAAACAAAAAGAAGTATCCGCTGTTGATGTTAATGCGGTCAATTAATGCCGCTGCCGCCGGCGGCGCACACCACGTCTCGGGTTCTCAAAGGTCATTACTCCCCAGGACTTCCCTTTTTGTTCTCGTTTTCCCCTGCGCCGCTGCTTATCTTCCATCCCTCCTTAATTGTCTGGCAAACATCTCAGCAAGAGAAAGACAAATATCGCTTTTTCCTGTGGATATTGTTCTGTCTGAACTCGCCGTCGCCGCGTTAATAATTTAGCACCTATTCCTTTTTCTCGCCGCGCCTCTCTCCCAGGAACATTTCCTCCCTCACCTTATTTTCTCCTTTTAGACCCTTCTCCCTCTTTCTTCTCTTTCTTTTTTTCTTTCCTTCTTTTTTTGCTCTCCATTTCCTCTCTTTTACCCCCTAACCTCCTTCTCTAACCCACCTTTGGTTGGATTATATCTGCAGCTAGGGCTGTCTACCCATCTGCCTTTGATGCTGAGGACCTCTCAGCTTCAAGGCAGTGCCACAGGGGCCCTGCAAAAAAAAAAGTGAGACCGCCAAACACGGAGAGACTCGCTCTGTGCCATAATTAGTCGGCAAGTTTTCAGCTAATTAAACGGGACCCTATTAGAGGCGCGAACGAGTAGAAAGAGGGAAACAAGAAAGACGACTGCTGAGCAACTGTGGGGGGAACGCTAGCACTCTTTGGTGTTGTTGTTTTTTTTAATGCTTGATCCCTAACTCGGGCTCATTTGTTCCACTTTTTCTTGTCTCCTCGTACCCCTTCACACTTGTCCCCCCTTCTTTTTTTTGCATTTTTCCTCACAGACACCAGAGCGTTTCCAAAAGCTGCTCCAACGACACCCGGCAACGTACGTCGTCACTGTGCGCCGTGATTGCAAAAATAGAAAAGTCGATACAGGGAGGGCCTTTCACCAGGGCTGCAGGGCAATCACATGTCCGTTTCTAGGCTAGACTCTGCTCTCACACACAGACACCTTCTTCAAGGCCCTGAAATCTTTCTCTTATCTCTTGTCTTAATCGAGAAATTGAAATCATGTGGACGGGCGTAAATGGCATTTGGGAGGTCATAGCCTTCCTTTTTTGCCTTCTTAATAAAGGAGAGTGAGACAGAAGCACATTAGGTTGAGTTAGAAGAGAGGTGAGTGGCGCCTTGCATCTGGCTGCACACAGGACCTCATTGTTTAGAGGAATAATCCGAAGCTTGAAACGGGCTAAATTAAGGCTTTGGATTGATGAGTTAATGTGCGCTTGCTAGAACAGACATGGAGTGGCATACCAGGAACTATTTACACTAGACCACATATTCTGTTTTATTCTTCTGGCCTTTCTTTATCCTCCTGCGATCTCCCCCCCTTTCCTGTCTTTGCTAATGTCCTCAATTCTTCCTCATCTCCCCCTTGTCTCCCCTACTCTCTTCTCCTCTGAACTGCTCTCTTTGGCAGTGTGTTTGGCCTGTGACGGCCCAGAGGCAGCCATGCTGTCTTCTCCAGTCAGTCTGCTGTTTTTCCTTCTCCCATGCCCCGACCCTGCTATACTCAGCACACACACAAACACACACTCTCTATCACTCTCCTTTATTCTCTTTCTGCCTGTCCTTCGCTCTCTACATCATCCCTGTCTGCGTCTTCTCCCTCATGCCCTTCGCCTCCTTTTTCCGCTCCGACCCCTATCTGCTATCCAGCCAAGTGCAATGTCTGTCAAAGACACAGAGTAGACACACATACAAAGAGAAAAAGAAGAAAAAAATGCGTGCAGGCGCATCATCTCTATTTTATTTCCTCATTTTCCCTCCATCCCTTGCTTTGGCTTTTTGCGTTGAATCTGCTGGCCAGAAATGAGAAAGCCTCAGAGATTGTTGCAGAAAAAAAAGTGACCATCACATGAACTCGCTGACACGCTGTAGTGAAAACACGCAATACGCTACTCTGACATAAACAAAACAGAACAAATTTTAATCTGTAAAGTGTGTGCAAATGCCCGGACAGTCTGGCGCTCTGTTTTTTTTCTCTTTTTTTCTTTTTTTTTTTACTACCACTGCAACATCTTAGCAAGCGCTAAAGACACCGCATCAAATCGCTACTGTACCCAAGCAGCGTAGGCTCTTTGAAATACCCAAAGTGTAAGCTAGTCAGCTGATAGGGGTGGCTGACTAAAGAAAAGCCGCAGCTCGACGATTGGTGCAGCCGCTGGCCCACTTTCAGCCTGCTTCTTTTTTCCCTGCACAGCTGAAGGAGGTCTTCTTTTTATACCCCTTAAAAATGTGCGCGCAGCATGGGGCACTGACATCTCAGAGCGTCGCTTGTACTGAGGCATCTCGGCACTTTTGTTCCTCTTCTGGCTCTTGTCAATCCCCGAGTCATTATCGGCACTCCTCCCTTCATCCTTCAGAAGCCTCCTTTTGAGCGAATGTAAGTCGTGGCCATTATTAGCAGACCAGCCTCCACTCGGCTGAAAGTTCTTGTCTTCCAGCCATGTAGAGAGTGGGCATCCACACTAGTTTTCTAGCTCTGGATCCCCATATAAAAAAGCAACAACAATAAAATAAAAGGTCTGAGCCCTAGGGATGTGACCCAGGATGGAGAGGCCTCCTTGTTTGGCTCTCAGTGTCGCAGTAGGCTTTTTTAACACGCCAGATCTGACCCACTTGCATTGTGTCGTATGGTGGTCAGCAAGCGTGGGTGCGGAGGACGTTTGCGAATATTGTAGCAAAAAGCCAGCGACTCTGCTGTGTGGGCTCAAGGGCTTTTCCTTTGAAGATATTCTATACGACCTCATTTCTGAATTGGCTCTTGAAAGGGCCCCGTGTGTGTGTATGGAAAGCAGCACAGCGCGTCCTCTCCATTGAAACAAACTGGCAATAATTACACTATTTTATTTTTCAGCTTTCATTGTTCAGATTTACATCCTTAAGATTTCGAGTGAGTAGGAATCGAGCGGCCCAGCGTGGGCTCATAAGTGGGAAAATGAAGGAATAATGTTTCTGTCTCTTCTCGGTAAGATAAACAATCAACGTGATGCTAGATTTCATTTAGCACGGCCTCAGCCAGCAGGTGGAGGAACTACTCTCAGCTGAACCCGGCTCCGGCGCACTTATTTGTCCAAAGCTAAAGGACAGATGGATTTAAATGGTTTCATATTGATGGTCCAACCTCTGGGGGAGGTCACGCTCGTGAAGGGAGAAAGAGAGAAGAAGAAGGGAAAAAAAAGTATTTTTGCTTTGATGTAGCAGCCCAATTCATTAGCTCAGTCGGAAATGTCTTCATTTTTAGCAAGCCTGCAGAGTCAATGGACCATAGCTAGAAAATCAGCCTCCTTACAGTGTGCACAACACACTGAGCACTGGCTAACTACCTCAGCATCTCACTGCGCAGGGCGGCAGAGACGGTGCTGCTGAAGGTTGACTGCTTACCCACGAGAGCTGGAGGTAGCGAGTGGTCTTCCCTGCCCTGCTGTTTTTTTGTTTTTTTTGTGGAGTAGTTTGCCTGAATGTGAGTGAGGTGAGAATCCAGTTGGATGAGCATTCAGGAGCAGGGCCACGAAACGGGCCCCGAGAGAGCTGCTGTGCATTGTGGGTAGCTTAATGGCTCAATCCTATGTGTAAATGAGCGAGACAATCAGTACTTGGTGTCCACTTATCTCCTTGATAGCTGTGAGGCAGGGAAAAGGAAGGAAGGGAGGGAGGAAGAAAACACGGTGCCGATCTGAAGCAAAGGTTATCATTTGCATCACACATCAGCCGCCATTAACTGTGATTGCGCTCGCATCTATTTCACTTATTTTCCACGCCATTCTTCTAATTTCTTTAGCTGTTTACAAGTCATTAGGCGCGAATACTTGTATTGTGAGCCCTCAGACGTGGAAAAATAACCCAAAGATTTGTTTTATTTGGTTATTTGAGTTTCTTATTGCCGAGCGGTGCTTACGCCCCTGAGGCTTTGTCTATATATTGACTAGCATTACACAGTTGACGCCGACATGAAAACAGACCGCAAACAGATCTTTAACAAAGATAAGCTTCCGAGAGCGTAGGAATGGCACTCTTGAAGTCCTATCAGATGCTTTGCTGTGAGGCAAATTTCATAGTGGAACAAGTGATTTGTTTGATGAGGCGAAAACCAAATCAGCAGGACTTTAGAAGACCCTCATTTCTGTGTTATCTGTCTCCCCTTTCTTTGCTGTCCTTGTCTCGGCTGCATTCTGTCCTCAGTCATGTGTCTGCTCTGCATAAAACTTTTTTGTGCCGCTGTCAGCGTGTCTTTTAGTTACAGTTTGAAGGCTGCTCAAGGTTTCTCTTGCAGTACATATAATATATATATATATATATAAACTGCGTGACATAAAGGCATAACGATTGATTTCAAATTTTTTTTGTCTTTTACAGGAGAAAAAGAGCATTAAAAGTAAGCCATGGTCCAAACTCTTTTATTTTTCATTTCTGTTGTTGTTTTTCTTAAAGGTAAAGGCATGCTTGGCTTGGTTTGCACTCACCAACGCTTTTGCTTGATTTTTGGGTTTCCATACTTTCCATCAGGTCATGAATAAAAAGACATTAACACAGCATCTCTATAACACCGGCACTTGTGTTACCTTTGGCACTGTGTAGCGTCTAAGCATTCGGGATCCTCCTTTTCTTCCTTCCTTACGGTTTTGGTCTCATATTGAACCAATTCATTAGCTCTGCTTTGCATTTGGGTTAATATACTTCACAGAGTCTGACAGTAGCTATTGACAGAAGGATATCTGTCCAACCTGTTGTCCTGATTTAGCACTGTAAGCACATAATTTGCTTTCTACAATAATGCAGTAGACGTGGTTAATCTGAGGCCAGCGCCCTGCTAGGCAATTTGTTAAGACTCCTATTACGGAATTTAAGAGGATATCAGAGTGCTTGAGCCACGCAAAGCTATTAAGCTACTTAGATCAGAGCATGATTGCCGTCTGCCAATCACCAAAATAAGAAAACAGGCTCTTGTCGGTGCTCTCTTCTCCCAAAAATCCTCAGCCGCACGATTATTAGAGACACACCCAAGCACACTCCCACACAGAGCAGGCTTAATTTTGTATCTTTAAACACACCGAAAGTGTAAACTGACCTCTTCTCTTCTATCTTCATCACTGGTCCCCTCTCCTCCCTTCCCCTCTCCTCCCTTCCCCTCTCAGCACAAGCGCGTTTTGAAGCATGACATTATTTCAACTCTGATTCACGCCACAGTTTTTTTTTTTTTTGTTTGGGGCTGTTGTCGTACCAGTGG
This sequence comes from Rhamphochromis longiceps, assembly GCF_057381845.1. NCBI lineage: Eukaryota > Metazoa > Chordata > Actinopteri > Cichliformes > Cichlidae > Rhamphochromis > Rhamphochromis longiceps. The sequence goes on from NC_140559.1 coordinate 44,944,484, forward strand.
AGTCTTCTCTGTTTTTTTTTGGTTTTACTTTTTTCTGTCATGTGGTATGGGTTCTGCATGAAAACGAGAACAACCTCTCTCCGTAAAAGCCTTATTGGACTCACTAGGGATGAAAAATTGGAACTCAGATTAGCTGTGGAAGTGGGTGCCTGGCAACCATCGTGACCAGTTTCTATTGTTTTCTACCTTCTTCATTAACATTCAGATGTGTTGATGACCTCATTAGGGAAAAGTTACAGATTCACGCATCGAATGAAGGAATTCATGACAGCCCAATCATGTAACACATACCACAAACAAACACTTAGTGGTAGGAGAGTGTGTCATTACCATCGTTAGTTTTATCATTAAATAGCCCACTTTAGCAAAACAAGCAGCGTCACTTACTTTTGGTTTTCTCTTCTGCTTCTTCTAGACTCCCGGCCCTTGCCTGACGTAGCCATGACTGGCAAGTGCACGCGGGAATGTGACGAGTATGGCCACTCGGACTCCTGCTGGATGCCTGTGCGCACGTCGCCCGAGCGACGGCCATCCAAGTCAACCACCACCCCCCAACAACCAAAGCTTTCTACTTTCATGAGCGGCAACGGCAGCGGCAGCAGCAGCGCCGAGCAGCCCGGCAGCCAAGAGACCCTCGCCATGGCCGCCATGGCCAACGGAGACCCCACCGCTGCTCACATGATGGGTGACCGCAATCGCAACCTGCTCAACAAGAAGATGGCCTCCTCCTCCTCCTCCTATGAGGCCTTCGGCTCGCCTCCCTATGGCTCGCCAGGAGCCGGGGAGGAGGTGCTGGGCCACCCCACCGAGGAGATCCCCCTTGCACCTACCGGGGAGTACAAGCCCACAACATGTGGTACTCTGACGCGACGGGAGGTGTATCTGTGAGCTGGAAGAGCTCCTCGTGTGTCACAACGTGTGGCATTCAAACACAACAATAAGCATAGCTGCTTACCCACCACCATTACAGCTTTAGAAGCTTTTAGCCACACTTTCTCCAAAGACTTTTTTGCGACAGCTTCTTAATGAAAAATCCCTGTGGATATATAAACATAGTCACCGTTTTTTTAAAGTGCTAATTCTGGCCATTAACTGGACGAAAGGAGGAGGAGGAAGAACTGCTGAGGGCACTGATTCAACTCTCTCTGAGGTTGTTCTACTGGCGAGTCGGGCTCTTAGGACACAGTCTGCTGCCTGACAGTCAGTCTGTACAGTAATCAGCTCATTTTACATATACAGTGCATGCATGCATTAACCCCTGTTCTCATTAAGGGCCCCATTCCCTGAAGTTGACGCTATACAAAAGAGCCCACATCGTTTTTTTCTGTTTGTGTTTTTTCTAGAAACAAAGCTGTACATGTAAACTATTTTGACTTTACAGTGTGTCTGGATATGCCCTTTTTTTTTAAATTTCAAAGAACAGTGTCTGGACATGATGTTTTGTGGCTGAAGTAATATACTGGACAAATTCATGGTCTCATGGTGTAACACGGACCACGGATTCTGTCATCTTTACTGTTTGTGATAAACGTTGCAGACCAAAAGTCAACCGCTTTCGAATCTTATAAGGAGGGGAAAGACTAAGCTTTAAATACTCGTTCCTCTCCCGATGTGGGAATTCGTGGATGGAAATGGGAGCCAATGCAGTTTGCTGCAGTAACCCCCATGGTTTGACTACAACCCTACTGATAGACTGACAAACTTTCAGTGACTGACTCTAAACTACCAGTGTGCACGCTCTCTACAGGAGTCACTCGTTGTACATAAACATCAGCTCATAGCAACAGCGCTAACCGCTCTCATTCCCTTTTGTCTCGCTACCTTTCCTCAGTCTCTCGTTCTTTGTCTTTGATTGGCGAGATTGAGACCCGAACCTTCCTAATAAATGCAAGATCTTACAGCCATCGTCTACAACCGCATTGGCTAGAGCAGCATGTGTGTCCACAATTGTACATTTCGGATCACCTTAGTGGGATGCTAGTATTTATACCAAGTTGTGATACTTACCCTGTTTTTCTCAAACACACACATGCAGACACACACATACAGAAAAGGCAGATTCATTTAACTGAGGCCGCTGGCGCTGCTATACTGACTCATTGAAAATCCTGGGTAAGCACAGTGTGTGGCATGAGATTAAAATTGTCAAGGTTCAATGGAAACTGTATGTGTGTACGGGCCAGATATGCAGTATATAGTGTGTTTGTATAGGCCACTGTAGATGTACACCAATAATAGGCTGGGGGGAGGGGGGAAGCATACACATGGCCTAGTTGGTCCTAAAAACAGCTGCAAGTACAGCTTTTTCTAAAAACTGTTATTTTCTTTTTTGTTGTTGTTGTTGTTGTTGTTGTGTGATAGGACTGAGCAATAAATATCATAATGCACATGTGACCAACAAGCATCAACTTCTCTTTCTCTTCTTCTCAAGCCTTCGAGGTGACATTAACCCACAAGTGGCTGTCTAAGACCTGTTCTACCAGTAGTACATGCCGCTTCCCTTAGTACACAGCGAAGGCTCTTTGGGCATGAATGTAAGAATCAGCTCAATGGAGAACAATCAAAACGCAACTTCTGAATGAGCAGATTCCTGAAGGGTTTTGGATTACAGGCTGAAAAATTTGGTGTTACAGTTAAAACCAAAAGCTTCGTAAGTAATACGAAGCATTCCCTTTTTTCTTTTTCTTTTATAACACGCAGACACAAAACAGAGAGAACTTTGCTGTAAGTACACGAAGAACTATTCTTTTTTTTAAAAATGAAGGTTTGAGTTTGAACGATAAGAATGTGATGTCTCAACAAAACATCCATTACACCCACAGAGCTGATGCTTTATGACCAGTTAAACAGACACATAACAATGTTGAGATGTTGTGCCTCCCTGTCTCCAGTGACTTTTTTTTTTCTTTGCAGCTACAGAGGTGCAAAATCTCATGACTGTAATAAAGCAAAAGATGCAATGGAACTTTTTGTATGTTAGCAAAACCCCTTTGGTTTGACCGGAGATGCTTTTTCTTGCATTTCCGGTAATCTATAGTCTGTAAGTACTACTCGTTGTTTGAAAGAAAGTGCTCCTATACTTATCAACTGTATACATAAATACTTACTTTTTACTGCACGTTTAATGGGAACTTACTTCACTTACTGAGAAGGAAGAAGAAAAAAAACTGTAAAACAAAATGTACAAAAAAAATGTTATCCCTGTAAACACAGAAATTCATCGTTTTTGCTTTTGTTATACCTAAAAACACGAGTTACGTAGGACAACTTAGTACATCGATTTGGACTATGCTGTGGATTTATTTTACCCCCTCCATGCATTTTTCATGCTTAATTTTCATTATTGTTTCACCTCGTGCTACAACAAAAACCCATATCTTTCATATGTTTTCTTTTTCATCAACTTTTTACCTGAAGCTTTTGATTGCTTTTTTTAAAAAATACTCCTTTTTTATTTGATTTTTTTAAACTCACAGATATTGTTTCACAATAACAGTCAAAAGCCGTGAAAATGATCATCAGTATACTATGTGTTTTTTCTTTACCTGGTGCCACTTTGTATATTTAGAGTGAAAAAAAAAGAAAAAAAAGGGAAAAAAAAAGAAACATACAAAAAAAAAAAAAAAAACTAGAGTGAATGCAAATATGCAATTGTGCCTTTTTATACCAATCGGTATGATTAAATGTTGGTTTGGAATGGTGCATAAACAATTACGTTGACATGCAACACAAAAATAGATGGGGTGGCATTTAAGGACTGAAATACATTTGCATATCTTAGATGAAATCCCATGATGTCAAAGGCTTGTTGAAGGACGACCAGTCAAATGTCAGTGAGCCTGTAGGTCTAATAGTCAAACGGCTATTGCTCTTTGGGTTCAATTACCTTGTTGAAATATCCATTCCTAGCTTAGTGCATTACCGAATGAGTGCGGGTACATTCAAAAGTTGCTTGTTGGTAGAAATAATAACGATATAATGGATTTTTTTGTCGTGTTCCACTCATGTACATGTGTGACATCCGAGGTCAAGTAACCTTCTTTGTGCATGAAACAAGCTCTAGGACTGATTTTAGAAGCTTAGCAGGATAGAGAGCAGGAAAAAGAAATTAAAAAAAAATGCTTGGAGACATTTGACTGCTCAGAGTTGAGGGAGCCTAGAGATAAAAATGCTAATGTGACGGTTTACTAGGAATGGAAGTGTGGAGGGGAAAAGCTGCAAGGTAGAGTGGCTGACAGAACACACACCTCAGGATGTGCCATGCAACACAACACTCGTACAGAAAGATTTACAGTGTATGCATATCAGCAGATGATGAAACCCTGTCCTACAACTAAGCACGGTACAGGGTTCGCTATGGTGTTGCAAGGTGATGCCTTGCATTTCGAGATCAGATAAAATGAAAACAAAGTCTCTGTAGAGCAAGTGTCTGAAAAAGAAGCAGCAATGAAAGCAGAAGCACAGTCAACACCATATAATCTTTGAGTGGTGATAGACTGTTTTTATTTGGGGTAGTGGTACAAAAATCTGGACAATAGCAGGTGGGATTTATGTTGAAATTCTCTTTGTTGCTACCTGAGGTATGTGTTCAGTCTGTGCTCTGTTCTATACGTATAGCATTCACAATGTGTAATGAGATTTGTAATATTAACCATTACTATTTGTCCTGCGACTTGGATGTTGATATAGAAATCAAGGAACAAATTTATCATCGTTTAATATGAGTCACTATGCACGCAGCTTAGCTGAACATGGCAAAGTGTATTGAACGCAAGTCCACTTCTATTTATGAGATATTTTACATAATTTAATTTGCTTTTGTACAGGTTTGTGTAAATAAATTGCTTGTCATTTTTGTCTCTGCAGAAATTAAAATATAACATGGTAAAACAACACCTGTCTTTGAAGAGTTTTTAATTCCATTTTTTTTTAATGTGTATGTTTAAAAAAATTACAAAACTTTGATCATTTAATTGCTAATTCTACAATTACTATTTTTTGTCCAATGCTAGATGAATTGTAACCTTGTAAAGGTAGCTATTGCTAATGTGTTAGCAAACTGTTGCACATAACAGTGGCAGTGTCTAATAATCTGTCTATACTAAATATCTTACAGTTTTGTTTTGCTTTTCTAAACTTACATTTTTAGTCTTGACCATGAGGTAAGCAAATTACTTATCACAACTTATCTTTATATAAAACAAAATGTTTATTTATGTATTTATTGTGGCTGAAAAATGAAATTAGTCGACACGACATCCAAAACATTAACATGACTAACTCCACAGAGATCAAGTTCATTGCAGAATAAGGTAATGATTCTTTGTTAGTTTGACTCTGTTTGCAACACTTACATTACACATTTGATCCAGTTGTAACAAAATTCATGCAGCTTAAATTTATGAGAACATTTTAAATGGATTACAAAATAGTTTTGAGGATTGCTCTATTAAATATTCTAAACACGATCTTGTAAATTTGCATCCTCCAAAGAAGAATAACATTAATTTGTCAAATTGAGTTTGGAAGCTTTGTCTGTTATTCTTTTCCATAAAAATGCGATTTAAAAAAAGGAAATATACTAAGCTTTGCAACTCTTCTTATTATAATTACACTTTCTATGTTTGATCAATTCGTAATTAATTATACTTTGCTTTATAAAGAACTTTTAAAAGTTCACGTGACTGAATAGGATAAAATTAACATCTTTTCACATCTTTGAAATTGAGCATTTTCACATTGATATTTTTTCTGCACAATAATGTCAGGTCCCTTTTAATTTTTCACAGGTAAAATATTGCTGAATTTCCAGCCATGAGAAACATTTTTGTCCTTGTCTAACAATAGAATCTGCAATCAAAGTCTGCAGTGCAAACAGTTTCAAAGCAATTCAATGAATGTTTCATTTTACATAATTGTATATATATCTTTATTGTAATGTTTCACATTTTAATTTTTCTCGGTAGCTGTAACTGATTACTATTACTGATATTTTAGAAATCAATTACATAACGTTATCTCATTAACATGAACTAGTCATCACTATGGATAGTATTATATTCATATATAGTTTAGTATAGGTTTCCAATCTTGCCTTTGTGTCTGGGTTGATATATGAGGCGATTACAGTCTAGGTAATTAGAGATCCATTCTAATCCTTTCCCTACGCTCTGATTAACAGCCTGCTGCAGCCTCTCCTACACACTCAAACTGCTAATGGCATCTTTATATAGAACTACAATGCAGTGTTCAATAACATGGAGAAAGTCCCCCCCCCCCTTTAGCTGTCATAGAGACATAAGAGAACATACAATGAAAACATGACTGTAGAGTTGTGTCGTAAATATTGGACAGGAGAAAAACATAGTTCTTCCACAAAGCCGAGGAGTTTGTTTATGTTTGTTTATGTGCGACAATTATCTTTTTCTCCATGTTTGTCTTCAAAAGATGCCACTTCTAAGAAATACTAGGATTCAGTCATGTTGATATGCAAATTGTCTCACTCATTTTCTTGTTCTCTCTGACAAAAAAAAATGAAAATTTGAATTGCCTTGCATGGGATGAACAGCGGGTAGTATTAATTTTTCTGTTGAGACAGGGGGAAATTAATACAAATTAGAATGAAACTGAATGTAATTAATGTTTAGGCAATGCATACCAATGAATTGTTTTGAGATTTATTTTTAATGAATAAAAACAGTGACTGAATATTATGAATACTATAAATAAGAACAAGAGACATTGTGCAAAAATGCCTGACATCACTGGATGGCAGGAGACAGCAGCAATACAGTCAAATGTGAAACAGATTATCTCATCGTTGGTGTTAAATTTGCATATCTATCTATCTATCTATCTATCTATCTATCTATCTATCTATCTATCTATCTATCTATCTATCTATCTATCTATCTATCGTAGAGATGCCTCGGGTCCTATTTTACTTCTACCTATATGCATGGCCTTTCAGTACACCAACAGATACCAGTAGGTAGTTTGAACATGAAAATCTTGGAAATATTACTACTGGGTGTCAGTGCCAAATGGATACTTAATTTACATCAGAAATCCACAAGAAACTGAGATTTGCAACTTTTAGTACTTTTAGTGCTGAAGTCATGCGCTAGAGCTGCTACCTTTGAAATCGTTCTATCAAAGTCTTGACTTGCAAAGCTTTGAAACTAATGGTGCAATCACCATGATGGACCAATACAGAGCAGCAGCCAAATTCTGACATAAAAAGATCGGTCCTAACCTGACCATTATTTGGGTTGGCTGTGGCTCAGGAGGGCACATACTAATCTTAAGGGTGGTGGTTTGATCCCTGTCTGCTCCAGTCTTCTTGCCAAATATCCTTGGTTAAGATACCGACCCCACCCAAGTTGCTCTCTGATACATTCATCTGAGTTTGAATGTTAGACAGAAATCACTTATGTAGAAAAGCTTAGAGAAAATGCTTGTATGAATGGGTGAATGAGGCAAGTTATATAAAGGGCTTTGAGTGCTCAGCTGGAATTGAAAAGCACTACATAAGAACCAGCCCGTTTACCATTTACCTCCATTCACTGCTTGAATCAGAAATTAGTACTTGCATTCCATTGTCAAAGCATATTAAAGGGGTAAGTGAATTTCAAGTGTTTGTTTACTTGCTGTGCTCATTTTACAAATTTCAAAAATGACATGGCAGAGATGATGGAAAAGATGGATGACATGTGGACAGATCCCTACAAAGCAGGGGACAGAATATAGAAGTGTGTCAAAACATTATGTTAAGCATTATGCTACAGTAATTTGGGGCCTTTAAGATTTGTTTAAACTATTCTTTTCCAGGGTGTATATTGTACAACTTCCATTTTTATTGACATTTTATTCTGCTTAATCCACACAGGGTCAAAAGTATACGTACAGGCCCCCTAATACTTGGTTAAATATCCAATAGGAAGTTGTACATGGGCCACTCAACACTTTTGGTGCCCATCAACAAGATTCTGGCATAATTCTGGCTTGATATTTAACTACTCTTCTTGGCAGAATTGGTAGAGTTCAATTAAGTTTATTGGTTTCCAGGCACAAAGCCGGCTTTTAAGCATAGTTCATAAATTTTCATGGCCATTCCAGAAGCTTAATGTTAGTCTGATACATCCATTCCAAAACCAGTTTGGATGTATTGATCACTGTCCTGTTGTGTCCAAATTTTTGGACACAGCTGGGTAGTTGTTGATTTCAGGTGAAATTCAAGAAATTGGAGGTAAATCTATTTAATTATTCTATCCACTTAGTGCAATGTACCAGGATCAGAGGCAGCAAAACAACCCAGATCATGACGCTACCACCATCGGGCTTTGCTGTTGGTACAGTGTTCTTAGGCTTGAAAGCTCCAACTTTACTCTTCTGAAGATAACTTTTGTAATTGTGGCCAAATAGCTCAATCTTTGTCTCATCTAACCATAAAACCTGCCTCCAGAATCGATTAAAACTGGTTTCACTGTGCACAATGATACTGGTGTTCCAGCAGTTTACAGTTCATGGCAGGCCTTGAGCCTTCTCGGATCCTGGGATTCCTGAATATGCTAACTAACTTCTTCTCATCTAAGGGTGACCATTTCAGTCTTCTTCCAGACCTTGGCAAAGTGTTGACACATCACAAAAAACGTGTACTTATGTTGTTTGAGCTGATGATCCTGTGGACTAAGCTTAAAAGCCAGGAATCTGTGTAGATTAGAGAAAATCCGAAATAAAGTCCAACTTTTGCATTTGTTTTATTAAGATGTTTGCAGTATAATCCTTATATCCTGGATATAGGACAGTACCAAGAAATCAAAAATACCATGACTTTCATGCCCATGATGACTGCATTTAATATTTGTATTTCTGTAAAGTTGTACAAAGACACATGGATTATTGTAGGGTCTTTACCCTGGGCCAAGGACAAGGCCAAAACACAAGATTGAAAATATTGCTCATATAACTAAAGCACATCAAAACAAAAATCTACAGTCTTTCTAATTGGGATGTACAGTATAGGCTGTCTTTGTGATTATATTATAAAGCAGAGCACTGCAATAGCTTCACAAGCACCTGATTATTTTTTCGTTGCAACAACAAAACATCCATATGCATACAAATTTGCGAATAAGTCTGGAAATACAGTGACCTCCGACAGGCTTCACTGGGCGAGCACAAGGCCTCACCAAGCCGCAGGTGAGGCCTCGATAGTAATCGGGCATTCGCCTGAATTGAAGGTCCACACTGCAGCGGTGTCGTGTTCAACCAGCCTATGAGGACAGATAGTGTGGAACCAGCAGGCAGATAAAACTACAGGCACCGGAGGATAAGAAAGGGTACGTCCTTAGCATACTGCAGGGCAAAAGAATAATAGAGAAAATATATGGTAAAAGACACTATTCCCCACACTCAAATATGTAAAGCTAATTAATGAAATCATTGATCACTTCTCCAACCTCAAACATGAGGTATGCCATTTAAATAGAAATTTCAATCCCATTTATGCTCGCTGGTGCGAATTAACGACCTAAAATCACATCAGCGAGGGGAATTCAACCATAAACCTTTGAGGAAGCTATTTGATATCCACAATTTATGACTTTTTTATTGTCTTAAAATTTTATTTTTCCCGGGCAACCACGGGAAATGGCATCTAAGGAATAGCAGTTAGGGCTTTGTTAAAATGATTTCTGTTTCATATTTATTTTATGAATGCGCAGAGGGATTGAGGGCAAACTTTTTTTATGTGTTGTGGATGGAACAATAAACAAGTTCATAAGGAAACTCCTGCAATAACTTTGATTTAATTGTGATCACATAAATTCTATCGCTGTTTATTTTGCTAGCGATCATATCCCTGAGGATGATGTCATTACAGTTAATTTTGTTGCTTTCACAGCAGAGATGGACACACACGCGGTAAGTGCTTCAGCCTGTGAGCACACTTAATCTGCTTGAAGTCAATGTTTTCTGAAAGAAATGTATTAATATGAGTAAATTTATGGCCAATCACATACATTTCTATAAAGTGCAATATGGTAGGCTTATTTGTATTGCCTCAAATGTTGTTCAAGCCATAATTCAATTTAATTTTATTTATGTAGCGCATCACAACATTTGCCTCTGGGCACTTTATATTGAAGGTAAAGACCCTGCAATAATACATAGAACAATCCCAACAGTCAGATGACACCCTTTGAGCAAGCACTTGGTGACAGTGGGATGAAAAAACACTCCTTTAGCAGGAAGAAACCTCCAGCAGAACCATGCTCAGGGATGGGAGGCCGTCAGAACTGACTAGTTGGAGGTGATGGGAGGCAGACATGACAAAACACACACTGTGGAAGACAGCCAGAGATTAATAATAACTAATGATTAAATCCAGAGTGCTGCATGAAGAGGTGAGAGAAGAAGAAACATTCATTGCATCATGGGAAGTTTCTAGCATCCTTGGCCAATTGCAGTGTAACCTAGGAAGGATTCAGGGTCACCTGATCCAGATGTAACTATAAGCTTTATTTAAAATGTAAGTTTTAAGCTTAATCTTAAAACCAGAGAGAGTGTCTGCCTCCCAATCCCAAACTGGGAGCTGGTTCCACAGAAGAGGGACCTGAAAGCTGAAGGCTCTGCCTCCCATTCTACTTTTAAATATTATAGGAACCACAAGTAAGCCTGCAGTCTGAGACCGTGTGTGTGTGCCACAATACGTAAAGCCACAATTCACTTCCGTGAAAGATCCTTTTTCAGGTGCCTCAGGGCTTTAGCTGTAGCTGAACTACAGTAGATGTTGACATTTGATTTCAAGATGCACATTCCTGTGAGTCCTGATTTAGAGTATTTAGATCTGGGCACTGTGGGTGATCCTTAACATGATCTCTGGCTCAGTTTGGCACACAAGTGTATTTGCTTACTGCAGAAGTTTTAAGTCCATGTAAGTGTTTGGATCTGGACTTCCAGGGAGCAATGTCAACAAACCAGCAGAACTTGAAGCACTGTAGAGGTGCAGAGTGAGATGACCTTATTTTGATTTTTATCAGCATCTTGGAAACTCCTTTAACACTTTTACCTCAAACATTAACAGCAAACTTGGAGAAAAACAGATGCTGTAAAGATTGCATTTTCTATGAAATAATATCTTAACCTAACCACTAATAGAAGTGGTGTTTTAAATCTTGGACTCAAATGTCCATATCCTGGGTTTTGTATGCCCACTGCTATCCCCAATAAACTATAACACCTGCAGTTCTTGTGTGATGCTGATATACGATGCTCTTGAAAAATGTTACCTGGTAACAGAAGCTCTGGATATCAGAGCATTGAAAAAAAAACAGTAAGTACACTGACAGGGAGGAGGTATGACTGATATAATACCAGTGTGCGGAGTCAAAGGAGCTTGCAAAGAAAAGCGTCTGGACTTCTTTAAGTTGCTTGAAGTCGTTTCACCTCTCATCCGAGAAGCTTCTTCAGTTCTAAGGTCAAATGGTGGAGAGTCCCAGATATAAACCTAGTGGGAGTATCCCCCCAAAGAGGGACAAAAGGACCCCCTGATGATCCTCGATTGCCTGAGCCAAGGTGTGAAACTGGGTGTGGGTCCCAATCAGCCAGGGTTTTGGGTGAGCTCATTGTGAAACCTGGCCCCACCTTATCATGCGAATTCCTGAGGTCAGATGGCCCAGGATGTGAGTGGGCGTTAAGGAGTCTGGGGAGGGATCTCAAAACCAAGTCCAGACGCTTTTCTTTGCAAGCTCCTTTGACTACGATGACCTGGATGACTGAGAACCTTCACAGACACCAGTGTGTTGAGGTCTCCAGTTATCATCCGCGAGACTCCCTGTGACCTTTGCTGTCACACATTCTGCACAGTGACCTGCAGCCAAAAAAGCCATTCATGTGAAGTCCCTCTACGGATATGAGGTATTGATGCAACGCGTTGTGAGGCCAAAAATAAAAAAAATAAAATCTGCAGTGGAACAGGCACATGCACTCACACTCATTAATCACACACCAGTTGTTAGTTGAATGCACACAAATTTATATGTGCTAGATTTATGTGGCAGAAGCAATTTGACAAAAATCCATACAGGTCTTAGTAGTTGGAGCTGCCCAGTGATTAATGAGAACTACTTACATAACAGAAAGTGAGCGGGGAGACAGAGCTGGAGAAGGCAGAGAAATGACAAATAGATGGAAGTATAGATGGGGGGAAAAAGATTGAGAAAAAAAGACGACTAGTTGATTGAGTATCCAACACCCGAACCCCTCCATCCAGACTTTATGCTCTAAAAATTAGGCCTTGACATAAGATGAACACATTTTGGTTTTTTTTGTTTTTTTTTTATTGCAGCCAAAGTCTTACTAGGAAGTTGGTGAGATTTTGAAAACAACTGCTTTTTAATATCTATCTATCTATCTATCTATCTATCTATCTATCTATATATATATATATATATATATATATATATATATATATATATATATATTCTGAAGTCATTCTAAGGTCAAGTTTACCAGCCACACACAGGCCCGTTTACTGGCAGACCTGTTGAATAGAACCTGTCTGACCAAGTAAAGCAGACTAGAAGATCTTTAGAAGCAGCACATCATGCCACCATCTAATGAAACTCTAGAGCTGCTGAGAAACAAGTCACTGATATCTATCAGTCCTGAAAGGGTTACAAAGTGAACCTCAAGCAGCAAACAACAGGAATAGCTCAGTAGGTAGAGTGGTGACTCTGTGATCGGAAGGTCGGTGGTTCGAATCCACTAAACGACTACACTGAGATACCACTGTGCAAGGTACTGTCCCTGCACACTGCTTCCCGGGTGCCCAGTGGTTCCCCACAGCTTCACTGAGTAAATGGGTTAAATGCAGAGAGGAATTTCCCCACGGGGATCAATAAAGTATACATAACTGTTGTTATTATTATTATTAAACCAACCATGTTCTCTCCCCCCCACAAGTCAAGGACCATGTCACGTTTCATTTCACTGCGTGTTACACTTGTATATCTATGCATGTGACGAATAAAGAACCTTGAACCTTCAACAGTAAGAAAGAAAGAAAAATCACATCTGTGGTTTGGATAGCTTTTCCCCCCTTAATAAATCAAATAATAATAATAATTGAACAGCTTTTCGTAATTACTCAGGTTATCTTTTTCTAATATTAACATTTGTTTCACAATCTGAAACATGTGAGTGTAACAAATATGCAACCTTCTGCCCAAAAAACTTAAGAAATCAGGAAGGCAGCAAATACTTTCGTTTGGATGAAAAACCAGAACACGAGTTCGACCTTTAGTCAAAGAGCATTAATAATGAAAACATACAATACTCACACTCTGGGGAAAGGCCACTATGTAGAAATGTTCATTTATGGCAGACTTTGTGACGAGGATCATCTTTGACATATGAATCATGGGGAGATATTATGCAAAATTAGCCTCGATGATAACGCATACTGCTTACACTTTGGCAGCAGGAATCATATCTTGTCTAGAATTTTACGCGTTGCCATTGCACACAGTGTTGCAGACTCTCAAATTAAAACACTTCACTTCTGCCGCCGCAGTTAGCCTCTGCTGAAGTCTAACAAAAAAGCAAAGTGCCCCGGAAGATATGAGCACTTGAACCTGCCGTCAAACCGGTGACATGAAATCCACAGCTGTTCTTGTTCTTTAACTTTTTGTTTTGATTTCCCTTCTTCTTCCTTTTATTTTTCCCCAATTCCCTGTCTGCAGGCTTCTTGTGTATTCCCTTCACATGCTCTAGTTTTTGCATTAACAGAAGCCAGAGGGAAGGAATGAGTGAGAAAGAAAAAGGAAGAGGAAAAAAGAGAGAGGCGCGTGGATGGAGAGCTGGATTTTCTTCTTGCCTCGTGCTGTTAGCATGCAGAGGGCATCAGCCATGAAAATGCAATGGATTTCTTTTTCTAAGAGAATGATCTTAGTGATCTCATTATTTCCCATGTGGACAAATGTATAATGGAGCAGTTGTATGTGCAGGGCCAGAGGGCACACATGTGAGAGTGCCCTGCTTATGCGCCTAAAGAGCCTTCTAGCTCAAGAATGAACCCAGTCTTAAGTGTTTCTGCTGTCTGTCTGTCTGTTTAACTCCTTTGTCTCTCTTAGTCACCCTTTGAGGCCAAATCACGAATATAGCGGTTGACTCAGGAGTGATTTTATTGACCTTACAGTATGAGTGTAGGTGTGTGTATGTCTGTCTGCATGTGAGTGTGAATGCCTGACTCACCCTGTGGCTCGAGGCCAGAGTGCAGCACAGCTATATTCCATTTTGACACTTTGATAGACACCAAGCCATTTCCATCCCACTGTGCCCTGCTAGCTCTGTCACTCTGCTGCACTTCTCATTACTGTTAAACTAAAAGAAATGACTGGGTAGGTAAAAGGATTGTCAAAATGCGAAGCATAGAAAGAGAGCTGTTTGTAAAAGTCATAAACCACACTGTATGCCTTTTATTGTTATTATTATTAGTTAGCTGTGTGTGAACATCAACAATACACCAAATAACCTTCCAGTAAAAGAACCATAAATCACTCTCCCCATTAGAGCCATTTACTATAGTAACTGTTGTGGAGTTGTCAATTTGAATAGGATCCAGTCACACAGGCATAAAAAAGTGGTTGGCAACCTCCTGGCAACCACTGGTTTGTGCAGCACTGTACGTATCTTTGCGACTAATTTCAGCAACTCCTGCAGCAACTATCTAATCAAGTGGAAGATGCACATTTTAGCAACTTCCCTAGTGACGAGAGTTTGTCAGGGTGTTGCTGAATGGTGACTGATGGAATATGTTGGAGCTGTTATTTATTTATGCAATCAGGAGGTAGTTTTAAAAAAGTGTCCAAGCAGCACCTGAACCAGGAGTGGCTGCATACGCACTTATTTTCCCATACACATTTCGATTATATTGAGTTGACTTTCCACCTGATTCCAAGTGGAGGAAGCAATGTATTTAAATCCCTGTTTTTCCTCTTCAGTCTGGGCTTCGGGGACAGATGGAGGAAATAAGTCTTGAGAGTAAAGACAGTAACTTCCCACACTTCTTTTCAGTGATCTGAATGATTTTTTTTGTCAACAGTTTGCCTCATTCTACTTAGTTCTCTAAGTAAAACAGAAGCAGACCAAGAATAACACTGTAAATAAAGCCTTTCACTGAAAAAGAATAATGGACAACAGAATAGACCATCCAATTAAAGCAGGCCAGTAAGGTTTGTAATGAATCTGCAGGATAGACGGTGCTCAGTGCATGTAAACATAGCACGTGTATGTGCGATGCTGAATTAAATCCTAAGTCTAGCTGACAAATAGCATTAGGAGAAGAATCAGCTCATCACTGCATCATCAGCATGACGAGAAAACGTAACACTTTGGCTGGTATTGAGTTTTAGTTCAAATAGCAGCTGAAAATGTGCAACCTTTTCGTCTCCTTCAGGCTTTCTGACGGAAAGGATCTGTTCTGCCAGAACATAATGTGCTAGGTATGAACTGAAGTTAGTAATAATGAATCACACCGATGTACAGATATGAACTTGAACAGGTATAAAGATGATAAACCCAAATATATTTGAGGTACAGATGTTTTCATTACCCACAGAGGAAAAGGACTGACTAGGAGGAGAGATCGAGCTCAAAGGGATGGTTTGAGTGATTAATGATATAGATGGAAATTTGCTAACAGGAGAGTGAAGAGAGCACTGAGAAGATAGGAGTACTGTGAGGATCTGATGAATGTAGAAAATGAGAGAGCGAGGGGAGGACGGACGGAGGACAGTTAGGAGAAGAGGAAGACCACAGAGGGTTAATGCGACAGAGGAGAATGGAAGAGATAGGATGAGATAGAGTAAGATGATCTGCTGTGGTGATCCATAAAAGGACCAGCAGCAGCAAAGGAGACAGTACTTAAAAAGAAAATCTGTGCATGTGGTCTTTTTGGAACTTTAATTCTGAAAAGCCAACCTAGTGTTTCTGTGCATCATTTATTTTTAAGTGTCTTAGCTCATTAATAAAGAAAGAACTTTTACAACTACGAAGATGTCGGCCTTTAGGTTTTGTTAGAAACATATCAGAAATAGATTCATACCAGTCTGTGCATTTTCAACTCCTGCCTTTCTTTTCATCAAACAGTCCGTACCGGTGCACTGAATCCCTGCTCACATATGCAGTGTTTGACGTGAACATGTGTACATACATTAGCAAATGAATTCACTCCAATCCATTCAACTATTGATCCCTCAGTGATCTCTTAAACCTACTGCTGGTCCAACCTGCTGCTATCTATTTACATATCTCTTTTGCATACCAAAGTAACACTGTCCCTGACACTTGCTCATGAATTATTCATTATAGGTACAGAGCCAGGCCTCAACCTGAAATCTCCACCAGTGGTATGGGAGTGACTTTCGGATGGGTCTTTGCCGTGTGGAAGATTTTTGCATTAAGTATTCTCTCTGCTCACCCCCTCCTCCTTCCCCCTGACGGCACTAATTAATTAGCTACTTTCAGCTTCTGCCAAGATCAATGGATTTGGCTACCCATGCAGACTAATACAATTCACATAATGAGGGTCGAGTGTAGAAGCATATACATCCGTGGGCCAATTGTCCTGGGAGAGTGGCCTCTTCCTTCCACTTTTCACGGATCCTTGCAACTCAACTCTAGCAAGCAAAACACAAAATACTTAATGCAAAGCCCTTCTTGGTCTTAAACCTTGAGTCTTTCTACCAGCAAAAGGCCTCAGGAGACAATAAGTTTGTTTTTTCTTTTTCTTTTTTGTCTTGTCTTGTTTTTCTGTCTCATGAGTGTCTCATGAGGTCAGTGGTTGGTCAAGTTTGTCATCTTTATGCAAAATGCTTCACTGCACCTTCAGTACACTGGAGAGAGGCAAGTTTATTTATGAGGCAGTTTCTCATATATTCATTTATATGTGGCAGTGGCCATATATAAATGAATGTATCCATTTGTCTGACACAAATAGATTTTCTATTTTTGGAGCCACACACCTTGTCCGTACACCGGCCCTTATTCTGTGACATAGCCCACCCAAAGAGATGTGGACACACATGCGCTGTGAACCATTCTACCCATTTCTGAATGGTGTCTCTCTGTCTCGGCACTCCCAATGTCTACACTCAAGAGGTGTGGTCCTGACATCTCTGTTTTAAAACCTTCAACACTTAAAATCTACATCACTTTGTAAAGTACCAACCATCACTTTAAAACTGAGGGACACTTCACGGTGCAAAACATCCTCAAACCCAAGGCCTAAAGAAATACTAGAGCACCCCTTGGAGTTCTGTATAAAGTTTATGTTTGAAGAGGATGGAACTTATTTTTATGGCTTCTTGCATATGCATTTATAATGGGTGCTTTTGCATAACTGTGGTAAAGAATTCCAAAGTTCTGGGGGGAAAAAATCTAATCATTCAGGCACTTATGCATGCATACATCTACAAATTTATATAAATACATTGCTAAGAACAAGGCAACTTTTTTGTTGATGTATTTAGGTCAGAAGCGCTGTATAAAAAAAATCTTAGTATCAAAAGACGCTGCTTTGTGACAATTACTGATCAGTTTGTTGTTTTCTGATTGATGTATGGGTTGCGAGACCAGAGATTATTTGAAATATGACGCTGCAGACGCTAATTTTATGCGACGTGAACTTAAATTCACCCTTCTGCAAAATTTAATGTCACGTAAAAAAAGCAAAGCACCTCAAACTGATTGTGCATCCTCTTTTTTTTCTTCCTGTCTTTTACTTGAAGACACCCACGGCCCGAGTGTGAACTGCAGCATCCCTACAGCCACTTTGTTTACTTGCTGCCTCTCTCTGTTTTGCTACACCTAATATGATGAAGAGAGCATTTTGAGGCGTGAGGTGGGGGGATTGGAGTTACAGTGCGTTTCCCACGAGAGGCTGTGTGTCTGGACCCTTTGGTGAAACCTCTGCTTGCTGCCTTTTTCCTTAAGAAGAAAATTGTATTTGTGCGTGTGTCACGTGTTAACTACACAACAAACACATAGGCGATGTACATACAAACTAATGTCAGCAGCCACGCTCTTATCCTCTGTATTAATCACACAGTTCCACTATTTGGGCTTCAATTTCTGTTCTCATTTGATGTTCCCATCTCTGTGCTGTTGAGTCACATGGGATAAAATGTGTGATAAAACCACCTGTGTCACCGCTGGGATGTTGAGAATTTATGCCGTCAGGTTTCATCATCTGTTTCAAATGCTTGTTTATATAGCAGCGGGATCTACTTCTCCATCGACAATTACTGACAGTGTGCCCTTGAGCAACACCTTTAACTTCCTTTGCTGTGTGATTGTTGCAAGTGGAAAAGACTCAGCTTGACAAAGTGTCTGCCGTGACTCAAACTGACAATAGCTGTGCTGCAGAATAACTCTTTAAACTCACCTGGATAAATAACAAGTGTCTTCAGATGCTTTCTAAATGACTGGGGATGTAGCCATGGGTGGCAATACAATCTCACTTGTACGTGCAGTAAGTGAGATTACACTTCCTGAATATAGTTGTTGGCCCTAAAGTGCCACGGTTGAAAAATATTAAATTCATACATCAGCTCTGCTTGAGCGTGCCCTCTTTGCTCATGCAGTAAGCTGTAGTACTGCATGTATTTGGTGGTAAAATTGTGGTCTGCACATTTTTAACACCAAATACCATTTTAAATAATAATGTGCAAAAGTCTTGAGTCACTTATTTCTTTATATTTTGCTTCCAAGGAGCCATACTTTACTATTTTTTGCAGTCTCGAGTAATACTGTAGGTCTACAGGCTTTTTTCTGAATTCTTTAGAATTTTTCAATGGACACTGGTTGGTTAGCCACTGGCTTAAGTCATTTAAATTTCTTCCCATTTCTTTAGCTGAATCCACAATTTCTTCCAAAGATAATACAGTCTGACAGGCACAAAATAGTATATTTGCATCAATGAAGTGATTCCCGAGGAACTATTAACTGAAAAACTGCATGGTGTGCAGTGTGACCTTAAAAAAACTTGAGGAAACTGGATAAGTGAGGGACAATAGAAGTGGCAGAGCTAAAAAACGATGTAGAGCAAATTCACATTATTTGAAAGTCATATGCTTATATGCTTAGGGAATAGGGGATAAAATCTACACAGGAGACAGGACCAGAGAGATGCAGCCGGAAATGAAAAAAGAACTGGACTGAAACTCTGTGGCAACAGGTAGTTTTTTTAAATCCAGATTTGAAATGCATAGTTTAAACCCTTATTAACAGTCAGTGTCTACAGCTAATTGTAAAGGCTCTGTCATTCCTTGGAGCTGCATTTCAGCCAGTGGTATTGGAGACTTTATCAAAATTGATGGAATTAAAAACACAGAAAAGATTTTGATTCACAGTGTAATACCATCTGGAGAGCATCAACAGCTCATCACGGTGATCCCAAACACACTGCCGGTGCAGTGAAGGTATATCTATAGATAGTCTTTTATTGTGCGTTTTTCTATCAGTCATGGATTGGCCTCCCCAGAGCTCAGACTTCAACAATATTGAAGCAGTGTGAGACCTTTGCAGAGAACAGAACGAAAAGGCAGCCAATATCCAAAGAAGAGCTTTGAATTTCCTTCAAGAAGCCTAGAGAACTATTCCTGAAGACTACTTAAAGAAATTATAAGAAAGCTTGACTAAGAGAGTTCGGGCTGTGTTGAAGAATAAAGGATGTTGACTTTCAAGCTCATTAGAAGTTCACTGACTCTTGTGAAATGATGAGTCACTCAAGACTTTTGCACAGAACTGTACACATACGCAGCAGTTATATTTCAGCTTTCATGAATGAAACTCTAGGTTTAACTCGTTTTTGCTGCAACTCTGTATTCAGGCTTTCACCTTAAGAGGCACATCATGTCATGTAGTGGCACTGAGTGCCGAAATGTTCAATAACTTGTCCTAGTTTTGCTCAAGACAAAGTGGCCCCTTCACTTTTTGTTGAACTTGTGACTCTCTGGATATTGAACTTGTGACCCTCACTGTCAGACCACTGCCTCCTCTGTGTAAAGGAAGTGCATAAAACTCTCAGTCTACCCCCGGTCGATGTCATTTATTGAGTCTACTGACGTACTGTGGCAGCATTACTTCTGCAACACTTGTTTATCTGTGAAAGTGATAGCAGCCCATGCAATGCCTCCAACCTGGCACATGAGATTAGTGTCTGCTCTCTCTGCTGCCATGCCAATCAGTTCAACAGAGACAGAGGGATGGCAGGCCACCCACAAACACACATGCAAACATCACGCAGACGCACACAGCACCACCACTCCCCTCTGAAGAGCCAGATGATGGCACAGGACTGGTGTGCTGGTGACAGTTTTTCTTGCGAGTCAACATGAGGAATACAATGGAGCGTGTTTAGCCAGAGGGTTGGGGGGCGGGGCAGGGGGGGGGGGGGGGTACAGACACAAGGGGAACGAGGGAGTAAGAAGGAGAAAGTTAGAGAGATGTATTGTACACACAGTGCACATTGCAGATGTCTCCTCTATCCATCTGCTGTGCTGTAAGAAAAGCAGAAGTTTGATTTTTTTTCCTCCCCTCTTGTTTCACATCGTCAGTCAGGATGTGTGTGGAGCAGAATTTAGATGACTGATTCAGAGCACTATTAGGCTATAGGAACAGCCCACACATGGTGAACAAGCTGCAGTATGAACATTGCCTCCAACATACGTATTTCATAATCGTTTGCAGTAGACGGTGTACTTTTCTATGTTGTTGATACATCTTGTAGGTTTACATGCTTTATTGATTTGGATGATGGTAATCTCTGTATGTACAGTATCTTTTCATGAAATAAAATTTAAAATATTCTTACCAAGATTATTTATTTTCTCAATATGACAGTTAACACTTAACGCAGTAACGTTCAGTGACCTTTACAGAAAGGCAGGGACTAAGTCAGGTTTGCTTAAAGGTACTATTACAAACCTTTTCAAACTGCACTCTAACTACTCTACATTACACACGCTGGCCAAGCTGATTAGTAAGAGAAAGCTCATCTGGTAAGTTGATAAATAGTGGTCATTTGCTTGCTAATGCTAGCTCTGTTTTGACAAATGCACAGACCATACTCATCTCAAAGCAGTGAAAGCAGAGCCAGAAGCTTCTCCAGTAAATAGATCAGAGGTTTATCCACAACGCACATGCACAACCAACCAAAAAAAGATGCTGTCCTCACAGCTTCACCAGGCTGCTGTTAAAGGGACACAGACACTCCCGTGACAATCAACAGAAACTCAAGCAGACTTAAGCCTGTGTCCAGAGTCAATAACTGAAAGCAGCCACTAGATGTCAGTAATATAAGTGATAGAGGCAAGCAGGTGAGAATGTTTTGAGATGAAAACAATGGTCGCTTTCCCTTTGGTACATTTTAATTGATGCTAGGGCTGAATAATTATGGCCAACATGGTTTTACATGAATTGCAGCTATAAAACCCACTTTAAATTGCATTTAGTGCATTTTCAGTATCTTAGTCTTTTCAAGCTTATCTTGATTCATATTCACATTATCTTAGATGTAAAACATTTGCAATAAGGTCTGGAGCATCCTTTAACTTACAGTTGGAGTCCATTGTCATGCGCATCCATTGTATTGAATAATAACTACAGTAAGATACAGGAAATCTTTCAGAGGCAGATAACCAGACAGCTGCCTTACTGTCCACATCAGCCGGATAATAAGAAAGTAGCCTACACAATTTTTTTTTTTTTTTGTAGATGATAATAAATCCAGTGTCCAGTGAAGAAAACCTGAGGTCCACAGAGGTCTATCTGCAACAGAAAACTTTGCGTTTCTCTCATCTCCTGCTGTCTGCACATTTCAACCTGCTTTCTGGAAATTGCCATGCTTTGGAAATGATCTGCACCACTGCAAAACCTTGATTTGAAAAAAAGAAGCTATTGTCAGAATTTACTGAAGGGACACAGTAAGTTTTTAAAAGGAATCATCCAAACCTGATTTACAAAAGCCTCCTGCAGAAATGTCTATATTTTACTAAATTTTACTGTAAAGCTGTAAATTCGGTACCAAAGCTTTAGCTGACTCCTTTAGCTCTTCGGTCCTCACTCTAAATGTTCAGAGTATAGTCTCAACTATCTCCTTAATAATAGTGGCATATTTCTTTCTTTCTGTCTTTATTTTTTACTTCTCTCTAGTATTGGATCATACTGAAACATCTGTCAAAAGGCAGGAATTAATGGGACAGATGTGAAGTGTGTTAGATTAATATCACAAAAATTCTAACATAGTACTGTTCTCCTGCATCTCACTGATCTGAATTGCATAAAACATACATTTTAATGAATTCTGGTTGTTATAGATTATTGATTTATTAAATAGACTATGCCTTTGTTTGTACATTAGCATATCTTCTGTGGCTCACCAGTAAAACTTCCCCTCCTATAGATGCATTTTTACATTTGCAGCCTCACATAAATATGCACCACATAGTATCTGGCCCACAGAGTCACACTGGCCAAAATACACCTATATCACCATTGGCATCTAGCTAGTGGCAATATGTCAATAACAGTATCATTTACTGTTATTGTGTATCATTTACCCATTATCAGTCATAACCAGAACTCCAAAGTTGTTCTAAAAATGAGAAGTAATTCACAAACCCTATGTAAAAGCTAAAATATTTTGTGTTTTCATTTTTCTGCTGCTGTTTTTTTCGGTTTAAGATTTAAGGGTACATGATGGTTTGGGTTGAATTTCACCTTTCATATTAAAATGCCAATTTTTCCCAAACCTCATTTCCTAGCATACAGTGGGGCAAAAAAGTATTTAGTCAGCCACCGATTGTGCAAGTTCCCCAACTTAAAATGATGACAGAGGTCAGTAATTTGCACCAGAGGTACACTTCAACTGTGAGAGACAGAATGTGAAAAAAAAATCCATGAATCCACATGGTAGGATTTGTAAAGAATTTATTCGTAAATTAGGGTGGAAAATAAGTATTTGGTCACCTCAAACAAGAAAAATCTCTGGCTCTCACAGACCTGTAACGTCTTCTGTAAGAAGCTTTTCTGTCCCCCACTCGTTACCTGTATGAATGGCACCTGTTTGAACTCATCATCTGTATAAAAGACACCTGTCCACAGCCTCAAACAGTCAGACTCCAAACTCCGCCATGGCCAAGACCAAAGAGCTTTCGAAGGACACCAGGAAAAGTATTGTAGACCTGCACCAGACTGGGAAGAGTGAATCTACAATAGGCAAGCAGCTTGGTGTGAAAAAATCAACTGTGGGAGCAATCATCAGAAAATGGAAGACATACAAGACCACTGATAATCTCCCTCGATCTGGGGCTCCACGCAAGATCTCATCCCGTGGGGTCAAAATGATCATGAGAACGGTGAGCAAAGATCCCAGAACCACACGGGGGGACCTGGTGAATGACCTGCAGAGAGCTGGGACCAAAGTAACAAAGGTCACCATCAGTAACACACTACAACGGCAGGGAATCAAATCCCGCAGTGCCAGACGTGTTCCGCTGCTGAAGCCAGTGCATGTCCAGGCCCGTCTGAAGTTTGCCAGAGAGCACATGGATGATACAGCAGAGGATTGGGAGAATGTCATGTGGTCAGATGAAACCAAAGTAGAACTTTTTGGTATAAACTCAACTCGTCGTGTTTGGAGGAAGAAGAATACTGAGTTGCATCCCAAGAACACCATACCTACTGTGAAGCATGGGGGTGGAAACATCATGCTATGGGGCTGTTTTTCTGCCAAGGGGACAGGACGACTGATCCGTGTTAAGGACAGAATGAATGGGGCCATGTATCGTGAGATTTTGAGCCAAAACCTCCTTCCATCAGTGAGAACTTTGAAGATGAAATGAGGCTGGGTCTTCCAACATGACAATGATCCAAAACACACCGCCCGGGCAACAAAGGAGTGGCACCGTAAGAAGCATTTGAAAGTCCTGGAGTGGCCTAGCCAGTCTCCAGACCTCAACCCCATAGAAAATCTGTGGCGGGAGTTGAAAGTCCGTGTTGCTCGGCGACAGCCCCAAAACATCACTGCTCTCGAGAAGATCTGCATGGAGGAATGGGCCAAAATACCAGCTACTGTGTGTGCAAACCTGGTAAAGACCTATAGTAAACGTTTGACCTCTGTTATTGCCAACAAAGGTTATGTTACAAAGTATTGAGTTGTATTTTTGTTATTGACCAAATACTTATTTTCCACCCTGATTTACGAATAAATTCTTTACAAATCCTACCATGTGGATTCATGGATTTTTTTTTTCACATTCTGTCTCTCACAGTTGAAGTGTACCTCTGGTGCAAATTACTGACCTCTGTCATCATTTTAGGTGGGGGAACTTGCACAATCGGTGGCTGACTAAATACTTTTTTGCCCCACTGTATTTGTGACGGTACCAATCACCATTATGATTACACATCCTCGGTTACCATAGTTATCCATCCTACAAGAGCGATGACACCAGCACTTTCCCCCCACAGATGTTGATGGATCCCTGTTGAACGCTACCAGGCAACCCACCACATCACAATGTGTCAGTATGTGACAACTGGGGAGGTGAGAAAGGGCTGCAGTTTCAAGAAAACATTTCTTGGCAAAAACACTAAGATTAGCGAGTCTTGTTACACACAGAGTCTATAATTTCTTGAGGTTTTTGCAACATTTTTAAAGGAAATCTTCTTACTAATTGTGAAAATATCAAAGAAAACCAAAACAAAACTGAAGGTAATCAGTGACGTGTGAAGAACTGAGAAGTTGTGTGCATTTGTTTGACGCAGATGCCCCATCTCCCCTCTGTGTCACTGCACGTAAACCCATTACAGCTGCTGTAGATGTATGTGTTTTGAGTCAACTTCATTCAATATGTTTTAGAGTAATTGAGGGAAGATTGGAAAATCTGGGGCCTCTGAATTGCTCACCATCAGCATTCCTGCCCAACTTAGTGGCTTATTTGTCATCCCATTGACACCTCTGATCACAGAGAAAGGTCGGCAGTCTATCATATTACATTATATCTCTCTCCTCCCCTGTATTGACACCAGTGGTTTGGAGAGGGGTGTGCTGGTGTGTTATTTGCTATGCATCTCATAGTGGAGTGCAGCAGAAATATTTGCATTTTTCACTCTGTGCTGGCCGGGCAGACAGTTAGTCACTAGAGACGGGAAGTAATGATAAAACAACAGAGAGAGATGTGATGATGTGCAAAAACAATGAAGTGAGGAGGGATGTGGGTGTGCATCAGTACATTTGTTCTCCTTGCTTTCACTGAGACTGAACTGGCCTGATCCTTTTTTTTTGTCACATGCACACCTATTTGTGCACATAGCTGTCTGTGCAGGTCCCTCTGTGTTCACCTGTCAGCTGGTTTTGCTTAATGTCATTTCCCATGCGCTCCTTCTCTGTATTTACAGCTTTTTCCATTTCCATCACTCTCTTCAGTCTTCCGTCTTTAACGCGTCAGCTCTCCTCCTTCCTCGTTCCTTTCCCCTCATTTCTCCTTCCTGCCTCGTCTCCTCCCCACAGGTCCTTTCTCCTTTCACTCGCCCAACACAGTGAAAAACACAGCGATGATAATGAGCGCTAGTTGGTATTCCCAGCTTGCTTGCTCCTCTACCGTCCTACTATGCTCTGCCTCGCTTCTTCTCTGACATTTATGTTTTCAATTAGGCACTCCACCGACGAGCCCTGTGCCCCTCCGCCTTAACCCCTGCATCCAAAAAAAAAGAGAAAAAAAATGCATTAAGTAGAACACCTCCTGGGACTTTTTCCAAAAAAACTGAGAAACAGCCAGGTGATGCTGGCAGCTGATACTGTGCATTTAAAGCAGCGTGGATCTCTCCTGCTGAAACACATTTTAAATGGCACATCTTCTGCAAAATGACTCTGACATTCGCACCAATTGGGGTAAATGCAGTCCACGAGCTCCCTGTCGATTTTCCATTTGGCAGAAAGTTGTTTTCCTTTTTTCCTTCTTTTTTTTTCTTTTGATTGCGTTCAGGCTCCATGTGCTCTGTGCTTCCATCTCTTTATATAAAGCTATGTATTGCAGGGGAAGTGTAAATGTTTGTTTTGGGGCTTGGAAATGGTCAATCCTCTTTCACTGTCAGTTTGAGGGCTAAGAAATATTTCCCCAGGAGTTCTGTAATCTACTCCGAGTCTTGCTGCGTGTGTGTGACAGACTCCCTCATTTTCACTCACTTATCCGGCAGCCTGTATGTGTGCGCAAGTGCGCTTTTTCCCTCCGCCACACATGTGCTTCTCTACTTCTCCTCCTCTCCCCCGTTGCACACTGAGCAGAGGTGAAGTGATGATGACTGAAGACAAAAATAAGGAGGGGAGAGAGGCTTGGCTCGCTGTTTGACTTTCCCATCTTGTTCCCATGTCTTCAGGTATTGAGAGTGTGGGTGTAGGGTTGAGCTTGCAATTAAGATTCTGCTCAGCCTGCCTACTCCAACGGCTCAATGGGGCAGGAATGAGCAAGCCCGTTGGTGATAAATGGCCCACATCGCTGTCCATGTCCTTCCAATATAACCTGGGCATTAATTACACCAATTGGTATTGCACTGTCATCAATATCCATCTGTACTGTGGCCCACATGCGCGAGAGTGCATGCGGATATGTGAATTTGTTCGATGTATCACTCTCACCGAGCAAATATTGGAGCGCTTGCACCGAGCACTGGAATGATTTCATCTTAAAAGCAAACTTCAGTCAATAACATGCACTTGGCTTGTTCAAAAAGAGTGAAGTACACACAACAAGATTTCAGTGACCGTTTGCTTTAAAGACAGCGCACCCTCATTTTCTGCTTTTTAAGCGGCTGTGTTATTATGGGGTTTTTGCAAACATGCCTGGATTGACCTTTCTTACATTATCATTCACAGGTGTCTCTGCCTACAAGCTATTCAATTTTAAACAGTAAAAAGGGAAAAAAAGTTTTTCGTTAAATCAATTGGAGAAAACGTCGAGTGTTTGATCATCTTTGTCAGAGTTACTTCGCACGAGAGCTGGAGAGTCTGGAGCTGTCAATCAAAACACATGGGGAGAGGAAACAAAAGGGAAGGAAAATATGTAACAAAGCAGTCCGGGCTGGTCTAAGTAACTCTAAGTAACCATGAGACATAATCAGTGGCTTCGGTGTTGGCAGGGTGTTAAGTTTGATTATCAGCTTAATATTCATGTGTGACACTCGACAAATCAAGTAAATGTTAGCTAATTGAACAGACATGCTGAAAAATAGCTCGGTATCTTCTAAAACGGACGTTATTGGTCCTGTCATGTGACGCATCGCAATAATGAGTAAGCTGCAAGTGACAGCTCTTTCTTGCAAATGTGAAAAAGGACCTACTGAGCAGTTGAGAAAGAACACTTGATTTACTGAAGTGCAGTTAAGTGCAATTGTGAGGTATTTGTACTTTGCTACCTTGTCAGAGGTTTTCAGGTTTTTAAGTTTTAAAAATGTCCCCAAATTTATATAGTACAAATTAGTGTATGCTGTTTTATTATTCAAAATCATTCATCATGAATAGATAAGAGGTCCTTTATGGGAAATACGTTCAGGCAGCTCATCTTTTAAACTAAGCATCAATTACAACTATCCAAATATCACCTTGAAAAATGTGTCTTTAACCTCTGTAAACATAGCTGACCCTAATAAAGATTCATTGTTTTAAGACATTTAATCCAACAAGAACTGACCTCGTGAAGTTATTGTACTGCTTTGAATTTACTGACCATAATTTGCTGTGTTTGCCAATTCAGCAGTAGCAGTACATTATAGGCAGAAGAAGGTGAAAAGAGTGCAACTACCTAAAGTGACTTTGGTTCGAAACTCAGGCCATCTGGCCTGTCACTTAACCTGCACCTTTATGTTTGCTCCTTGTCCCTCGAACCTTCACCGTACCAGCTCTGTCATTCTTTCTTAATTAGCAGAGGTACATTTCACGAACTACATTGTAAGATGGATTTATTGTTGGCGTTGGTGTCAGTGCCAGGTTCAACTGACCAGAAACCTTTGAAAACCATATGGTGAGCATGCCGATGTCATTCTGAAGTCTTTGGGCAGTTAACTTACAGAGGAAGTCGATCTGATGTCTTTTGCATTCTAATTTTGTGCCAGAACTGAACCCTTATGCACTGTTCAGGTCAAATTTAACTCATTTTGACTAACGACAGCGGCGAGAATTCCCAAATGTCAATCTTTTACCTTGAAATTTGATTATAGTTCCTTACTGTCAGGTGTGTTCCTGCCACATTTGCCCACATTGACACAGAGACAGGCTGAGGTTTGAATCAGAGGTCAAAGGGCACCTTGATAGAGATGCACACCTGTGCATTAACAAAATAATCTAAAAATAAACAAATCAGATTCATTTTTTGAGACTGAGATTAAATTAACTCAGAGCTAACTGAGATTAAAACAGAGGTTATAAGAGGGGTTGTAGGGGTCGTAAGATTATAACAGCACCTGAGCTGCCATTGCAGTGAGTGTGCGAAACACATATACCACACTTGGAAGCTTACAACTGGCATTTTTATGATTTCTGTTCTAAATGTTAATAAATGTTGAAGTTTATAATTTTAGATGGTAGTTACGAGGATTTTATTTACGATACAGCAGTGAATGAAGCATTTAATGCATTTCGTTGCCTTGTACCTGTCATGGTTCTCAAGATCTGGAGAGGTCGTGGTGTGTGTATTGTTTGTCTTAACCTCTCCCACCAGGGCGGAACTGGACCTTGGTTCCCCGCCTCTGAACCCACCCTGAACACACACCTGTGGCTCATTCACACTGATCCTGGCAGACTACTTAAGATGGCAAGAGAGGCTGCTTCCTCGCTGGATCGTCACATTACCAAGTGTCAGTGTAGTGTAACCTATGAAAATGTTCCTTTGATCCCCTAGAGTTTCCTCCTGACTTTGTTTTTTCCTCTGTGTACAGGCCTTCTAGACTTCCTGCCCGTCTTCCCTGCCGTCCGGATTTCTGTGGATGTGTGTGAGTGAGCGTGAGCTTCTTAGTGTGGACATTTTTGAGTTACGGATCGAGTGGAAGAAGAGCGTGTGTGTACCCCCGTCTTGGACCTTCCCTTCGGACCCCGCCCTACTCCCTGGAGCCCCGTGTTATCTGTTCCACTGTATATATGTATATATTCTCACTTGGTGTCACATTTCAAATAAACCCTCACCCTCTCTCTAAACTTCAGAGTCCTGCGAGTGAGTCCTCTGCCTACTAATCTGTGACAGAACGATCCAGCCACTATGGACTCAGCGGATTCTGACCCTGTTCAACGGGCTCTCCTCACTCAGGAAGCCCTGCTGGAGCGGCACGAGAAGATGCTCCACCATATCAATAAAGAGCTCTCCGCTCTTACACAGGCTCTCGCCCAGCGCACACCCCTGGTAAGCTCGCCCTCTCCGAGCGTAAACCCATCTCCGCGTGTAAGTCCCTCTCCATCGCCGAATCCCCAGGCCGCTGCTGCACCCCCCGACCCTCCCGCTGCCTGGCTAGAGGCCCCGGGGAGGACGATGCCTAGCCCCGAGCCGTTTACAGGAGAGCTGGAAAAATGTTCGGGTTTTCTTGCCCAAGTCTCCCTGTTTTTCCGTCAGCAGAACAGGACGTATGCCAGCGACGGTGCCCGGATTGCTTTCTTTGTTCAGCTATTACGAGATCGCGCGCTCCAGTGGGCTCAGGTGCTATTGAAAACCCTGCCGAATATCTCCTACCTCGACTTCCTGACTGAATTCAAAAGCGTGTTTGAAAGGGATGGCGGGCCCTCTGCTGCTGCACAGCGTCTACTAAATCTGAAACAAGGTAAACGCACTATGGCTGACTTCTCGGTTGACTTCCGCATTCTCGCTGTAGAAACCGGGTGGAAAGAAGAGGCAGTAAAGGAGGTTCTGCTCAACAATATTGCGGAGGATTTGAAGGATGAGCTCATGACGAGGGAATTACCATCATCTCTCAGCTCATTAATGTCCCTGTGCATTCACGTTGACGAGCGCCTGCGAATGCGCCGTGGGACGCGCCACTCAGTTTCCCAGAGTGCTCCGCTCAGTGTTGGGATTTTTGCCGGTAGTGCTGCTTCACCACAACAGCCGGCCTCGGTGGATGTGAGCCCCGGCGAGGCAGAGCCGATGCAGATTGGACGTGCCCGGCTTACACCAACGGAGAGGCAGCGCCGTTTCATGGCTGGTGAGTGTTTATACTGCGGCCGTCACGGACATTTCATCGCCGTCTGCCCCGCACGAGCAAAAGGGCGTGCCCGCCAGTAGAAACGGGGGTACTGGTGGGCGAAATAAACATCTCTCATTCCCCTCCTCATCTTTTGTTACCAGCTAAGCTCACTGCTCACGCCACCACTCACTCACTCAAGGCTTTGATAGACTCAGGGGCCGAACAGAGTTTTATTGATGCATCACTCGCTAAGAAACTGGGCCTAACTATTGAACCTCTGCCCCATGCTCTTCGAGCCTCATCTCTGAACGGACAGCGTTTGCCTGATGTCACCCATGTTTCTGAACCAGTCACCCTGTGTTTGTCTGGAAATCACACTGAATTAATCAGTCTGTTTGTTTTCAAAGCTCCGCTGACGCCTCTGGTTCTGGGCTATCCATGGCTGTTGCAGCATAACCCACTGATTGATTGGCAGGCGGGCTGTGTGTCTAGATGGGGGGAGGGTTGCCATATGACTTGCTTAAAATCAGCCATTCCATCCATTGGCTCCTCCGCATCACCCCCGCAGACTCCTCCGGACCTAACAGCAGTTCCTTCAGTGTACCATGAACTAGCGGAGGTGTTTAGTAAGGATCGCGCCCGTTCCCTTCCCCCACACCGGCCTTATGATTGTGCCATTGACTTGTTACCAGGAGCTCCGTTGCCTACTAGCCGACTCTATAGCCTGTCACGGCCAGAAAGAGAAGCCATGGAGGAGTACATTACTGATGCTCTGGCTGCGGGACTCATTCGGCCATCTACCTCTCCCTTGGCATCAGGATTTTTCTTCGTGGACAAGAAGGACAAGTCCCTCCGGCCATGCGTTGACTATCGGGGCTTGAATGCAATCACTGTCAAGAATAAATACCCGCTGCCCCTGCTGACCTCGGCGTTTGAGCTTCTCCACGGGATGAAAATGTTCAGTAAACTCGACCTCCGCAGTGCTTACCATTTGGTTCGCATTAGGGCAGGGGATGAGTGGAAGACTGCCTTCAACACCCATCTGGGACATTTTGAATATCTTGTAATGCCTTTTGGATTAACAAATGCCCCGGCAGTCTTCCAAGCCCTCGTAAATGACATCCTCAGAGACTTCCTCAACCACTTTGTTTTCGTCTACCTGGACGATATACTCATCTTCTCCAGGTCAGTGTCAGAGCACGAAAGACATGTCAAACTGGTGTTACAAAGATTGTTGCAAAACCGCCTTTTTGTCAAAGCAGAGAAGTGTGAGTTTCATGTAACCACTGTTTCTTTCCTTGGATTCATAATTGAGCAGGGAAACTTGAGACCGGATCCTGGAAAGGTCAAAGCGGTTTTGGAGTGGCCCACACCCCCAAACCGCAAACAGCTTCAACATTTTTTGGGGTTTGCAAATTTCTATCGCCGTTTCATCCGTGACTTCAGCAAAATTGTCTCACCTCTTACTCACCTCACTTCCCCTAAGGTTCCGTTCCAGTGGGGACAGGCAGCCGCGGAGGCGTTCATTCATCTGAAACAACGGTTTGCCTCCGCTCCCATCCTCTCCCAGCCGGATCTCAACCAACCCTTCATCGTGGAGGTGGATGCTTCGGATGTGGGCGTGGGGGCCGTCCTCTCTCAGAATACTGAAGGTAAACTCCATCCATGCGCTTACTTCTCTCGTCGGCTTTCACCCGCAGAGCAAAACTACGATGTTGGCGACAGGGAGCTACTCGCCATCAAACTGGCACTTGAGGAGTGGCGGCATTGGCTAGAGGGGACGGCACAGCCTTTCATTGTGTGGACCGACCACAAGAACCTCGCCTACCTTCAGGCAGCAAAACGCCTCAACGCACGTCAAGCCAGGTGGGCGCTTTTCTTCACCCGTTTCAATTTCTCCATTACTTACAGGCCCGGGTCCCGAAATGTCAAACCAGATGCTTTATCACGTCAGTTTTCATCCTCTGAGGGGGATCGGGAGGTGGCGTCGATCTTTCCTCCGGGCTGTGTCATAGGAGGCCTCACTTGGGAGATTGAGTCAATGGTGCGGCAGGCCCAGCGTACCGAACCTGATCCGGGGACAGGACCCCCGGGGCGGCTCTACATCCCTTCGTCCGTACGATCCCAGGTGCTCCAATGGGCCCACACAGCAAGATTCTCATGTCACCCTGGAATCCAACGCACCATTGCCTTTCTGGAACGCGCCTTCTGGTGGCCATCTTTAGCCCAAGATGCCCGAGAATATGTTAAAGCCTGTACTACCTGCGCCCAAAATAAGTCACAAAACACTCCTCCCGCAGGCTTACTTCATCCACTCCCTACCCCGGGTCGACCGTGGTCACACATTGCCCTCGACTTTGTTACTGGACTTCCACCTTCGGCAGGTAACACAGTAATTCTGTCTATTGTCGATCGCTTCTCTAAAGCAGCACATTTTGTAGCATTACCCAAGCTTCCCACAGCCCTAGAGACCGCCCAGCTGCTTACCAACCACGTGTTTCGCCTTCATGGAATTCCCTCTGACATCGTCTCTGATCGTGGGCCGCAGTTCACATCCAAGGTATGGAAAGAATTCTGCTCATCCATTGGTGCCCAGGTCAGTCTCTCTTCAGGGTACCATCCCCAAACCAATGGGCAGACGGAGAGGCTGAACCAGGAACTGGAAACAGCCCTGCGATGCGTGGCCTCGACAAACCAAAACACCTGGTGCTCGCATCTAGCCTGGATTGAGTACGCTCACAACAGCCACACCTCCTCCGCCACTGGAATGTCGCCTTTCGAGGCCTCGCTTGGATATCAGCCGGCCCTTCTCCCATCTGTGGAAGGTGAGCATCTCGTTCCCTCTGTGCAGCACCACCTCCGCAAATGTCGGGGACTCTGGCGAGCTACCCGTGCCGCCCTCCTTCGAACCAAGGAACAGAATCAACGGCTAGCTGACCGTCGGAGGTTGCCCGCACCCACCTACACACCGGGGCAAAAGGTATGGCTCTCCACGAGGTTCGTCCCTGTCCGCACTGAGTCTAAGAAACTCACACCCACCTTCATTGGACCCTTTACCGTCGAGGCTGTTGTTAACCCAGTCTCGGTCCTTTTGCAGCTCCCGCGTAGCATGCGTGTCCACAACGTGTTCCATGTGTCTCAGTTGAAACCACACCTGTCCAGTCCTCTGTATATATATATATATATATATATATATATATATATATATATATATATATATATATATATATATATATATATATATATATATATATATATTAGGGGTGCAACGATACACAAAATTCACGGTTCGGTTCGGTTCGATACTTTGGTGTCACGGTTCGATATTTTTTCGATACAAAAAAAATGTTCATGCCTTTTTAATCTGTCATTTATTAAAATTATAAATATATATTTTAACTCAAAAGTACAGTTTTTAAATTTAACCCTAACCCTTGTGCGCGTTTTTTATTTTGACAGCGAATGCGCACCTGCGGACCACTTATGTGCAGCCCTGGTTATTCAGCTCATCATATTGCAGCCACAGAAATTCTTTTGTCCATATAAACCATAAAGCTGCACTTTCTTCTTGCCTTATAGTCTGATTTGTCATAACTTCTCCGTTTTGTGGTAAGCTTTTCTTTGGCTGTCACTTCTTCACCCTGACCTGTCTTATTTGACTCAGAAGAAATGAAATATATATCCTCCTGCTTTTACACACGCACTCACATAAGCTCAGCGATTCTCTGCGCGATCAACCTCTCACATGTTTAAGCTTGCTGCGGGAGATTTCACTTGTCATGTTTGCATAGTAAGCTAACGATTAATAAGACGATGTCAGAGGAATTGGTGCACAAATTATCATCACTCACAGATCAGTGCTGTCGCTCTCTATACACAGTTCGCGCGATTGCAAAGTGAAAGCAAAAAAACAAGCGCAAATTCAAACGCGATTTCAATATGTCACATATTGACAGTGGCTCACCGATGCCAATGACATAATTACCCAGCTACATTTCTGAAAGAATGCAAAAGCATTGACATATATTTTTCCTTCCTACAATAGCCCGACGGGCAGGGAAGAGATAGATTTTGGTAGCCCGACTGAAAAAAATCGCTAGCCCCAGGACGTCGGGCTAGCGATATTGCAAGCCCTGTATCTGATTGAGGAATCACTCATCTTTGGAAAAGAGAGTTTATTACAGAGAAATGTCTCTTTCCAAAATAAAAGCTATACTATCCGCTTCTTCTGGGCTATATTCTCAGCAGCATAAGGAGAATCATGTGCTAACAGCTGTCTAAATGACTCGGCTAAAGTTAGTTAGTTCTTTTTGTCTTTGCACTAGGATGATGTCGGCGTAAATGTGCAGTCATATTCGTTGTGTTCCCACTAGTGCTTTCAGGTTAATCTCGTTGAAATGACCTTAACGCCACAACACGGCAAATCTCCGTTAACGAGCTACCGCCGATCGCCCCGTGCATGGGGCTAGACGGCCAACACGTTAACGAGCTAACTGCGCTAACACACTAGCTCCCACCCATGTAATTGAGCATTGCACGGCACATCCAACATACTGTTTTACTTTAGTCCATGACTCGCTTACCTTACTCGAATATCGTTGGTAATTATGTCATTGGCATCGATGAGCCACTGTCAATATGTGACATATTGAAATCGCGTTTGAATTTGTGCTTGTTTTTTTGCTTTCACTTTGCAATCGTGCGAACTGTGTATAGAGAGCGACAGCACTGATCTGTGAGTGATGATAATTTGTGCACCAATTCCTCTGACATCGTCTTATCAATCGTTAGCTTACTACGCAAACATGACAAGTGAAATCTCACGCAGCAAGCTTAAACATGTGAGAGGTTGATCGCGCAGAGAATCGCTGAGCTTATGTGAGTGCGTGTGGAAAAGCAGCAGGATTTATATTTCAGCTCTGCTGAGCCAAATAAGACAGGTCAGGGTGAAGAAGTGACAGCCAAAGAAAAGCTTACCACAAAACAGAAAAGTTATGACAAATCAGACTATAAGGCAAAAAGAAAGTGCAGCTTTGTGGTTTCATGGACAAAAGAATTTCTGTGGCTGCAATATGACGAGCTATATAACCAGGGGTGCACATAAGTGGTCCGCAGGTGCACATTCGCTGTCAAAATAAAAAACACGCACAAGGGTTAGGGTTAAATTTAAAAACTGTACTTTTGAGTTAAAATATATATTTATAATTTTAATAAATGACAGATTAAAAAGGCATGAACTTTTTTTTTGTATCGAAAAAATATCGAACTGTGACACCAAAGTATCGAACCGAACCGAACCGTGAATTTTGTGTATCATTGCACCCCTAATATATATATATATATATATATATATATATATATATATATATTTATTAGGGGTGCAACAATACTCATATCGATATTGAACCGTTCGATACAGTGCTTTCGGTTCGGTACGCATATGTATCAAACAATACAAAATTTTTAATCTATTTTATCAACTTTCCTTCTGACGATGCTGTCTGTGTTGAGCGCTCAGTGGATCTGCGCTCGACAGTGCAGCCTAGGCGGAGGAGTCGAACGCAGATTCACTGAGCGCAGGGCAAGCTAGCGAGACAAAAGTTAAGCTCTCCTTGCAACATGGCAAATTGAACCTCCCCCACCCTCATTCAGATCTGGCGTTTGGAACTACGTGACGTATGACCCTGAAGGTAAGCGCGTCATGGACTAAAGTAAAACAGTATGTTGGATGTGCCACGCAATGCTCAATTACATGGGTGGGAGCTAGTGTGTTAGCGCAGTTAGCTCGTTAACGTGTTGGCCGTCCAGCCCCACGCACGGGGCGATCGGCGGTAGCTCGTTAACGGAGATTTGCCGTGTTGTGGCGTTAACGTCATTTCAACGAGATTTACGCTGACAGCACTAGTGGGAACAAAACGAATATGACTGCACATTTACTCCGACATCATCCTAGTGCAAAGACAAGTGGAAGCTGACAAAAACAAAGCAGGCATGCTACAAACTTTACCCGAGTCATTTAGACAGCCGTTAGCACACGATTCTCCTTATGGGGACCTGATATGTTTAATATGCTGCTGAGAATATAGCCCAGAAGAAGCGTATAGTATAGCTTTTATTTTGGAAAGAGCCATTTCTCTGTAATAAACTCTCTTTTCCAAAGATGAGTGATTCCTCAATCAGACAGATTTATTTTTATTACTTTGTTGTTTCAGCAACATTAAATTTAAAAACTGTACTTTTGAGTTAAAATATATATTTATAATTTAAATCAATGACAAATTAAAAAGGCATGAACATTTATTTTTGTATTGAAAAAATATCCAACCATGACACCAAAGTATCGAACCGAACCGAACCGTGAATTTTGTGTATCGTTGCACCCCTGATATATATATATATATATATATATATATATATATATATATATATATATATCCAGTAACCATCACAGTGGCAGATATCCAAGAAAGGGTCTCCAGTATGAAGAGTTGGACAGCACCAGGACTCGACATGGTTCACGCCTACTGGCTGAAGAAGCTGACTGCACTCCACGAGCGCCTGGCAGCACAAATGAACCAGCTGCTAGTTAACGAGAGACACCCGGAATGGCTAACCGAAGGTCGGACGGTCCTGATCCCCAAGGACCCCAAGAAGGGACCGGTCCCCTCCAACTACCGACCAATAACCTGCCTCAGTACTACATGGAAGCTCCTGTCAGGCATCATATCGGCTAAGATGAACAGGCACATGGGTCAATACATGAGCGGGACACAGAAAGGGATTGGCAAGAATACCAGAGGCGCAAAACACCAGCTACTGGTAGACAGAACAGTCAGCCGAGACTGCAAGACCAGACTGACCAACCTGTGCACTGCCTGGATTGATTACAAGAAGGCCTATGACTCAATGCCCCACAGCTGGATACTGGAATGCCTAGAATTGTACAAGATCAATGGGACCCTAAGAGCCTTCATCAGGAACTCAATGGGGATGTGGCGTACAACACTAGAGGCCAACTCCAAGCCCATAGCACAAGTCACCATCAAGTGCGGGATCTACCAAGGAGATGCTCTGTCCCCACTGCTGTTCTGCATAGGCCTGAACCCCCTCAGTGAGATCATTAACAAGACTGGCTACGGATACCGACTACGGAACGAAGCAGTTGTCAGCCACCTCCTGTACATGGATGACATCAAGCTGTATGCCAAGAGTGAACGAGACATCGATTCACTGATCCACACTACCAGGCTATACAGCAATGACATTGGAATGTCATTTGGACTGGAGAAGTGTAGTCGGATGGTAACAAAGAGAGGGAAGGTAGTCAGAACTGAGGGGATTGAACTACCAGAAGGCAACATTGCAGACATAGAGGACAGTTACAAGTACCTGGGGATCCCGCAGGCGAATGGGAACCATGAAGAGGCCGCTAGAAAAGCTGCAACCACCAAGTACCTGCAGAGGGTCAGGCAAGTCCTGAGGAGTCAGCTGAATGGTAAGGACAAGATCCGGGCCATCAACACGTACGCCCTGCCCGTGATCAGGTACCCTGCTGGGATAATAGGCTGGCCAAAGGAGGAGATAGAAGCCACTGACATCAAGACAAGAAAGCTCCTTACCATGCATGGAGGGTTTCACCCCAAGTCCAGCACCCTGAGGCTGTACGCTAAGCGGAAGGAAGGGGGCCGGGGACTGGTGAGTGTCAGCACCACAGTCCAGGATGAGACAACGAACATCCAAGAATTAATTGGGAAGATGGCCCCAACTGACCGAGTGCTCAGTGAATACCTCAGGCAGCAGAAACCCAAGAAAGAGGAGGGAGACGAGGAACCATCATGGAAGGACAGGCCCCTGCACGGTATGTACCACCGGCAGATAGAGGAGGTGGCTGATATCCAGAAATCCTACCAGTGGCTGGACAAAGCTGGACTGAAAGACAGCACAGAGGCACTAATCATGGCAGCACAAGAACAAGCTCTGAGCACAAGATCCATAGAGGCTGGGGTCTATCACACCAGGCAAGACCCCAGGTGCAGGCTGTGTAAAGATGCCCCAGAGACAATCCAGCACATAACAGCAGGGTGCAAGATGCTAGCAGGCAAGGCATACATGGAACGCCATAACCAAGTGGCCGGCATAGTGTACAGGAACATCTGTGCAGAGTATAATCTGGAAGTCCCGAGGTCAAAATGGGAGATGCCCCCAAGGGTGGTGGAGAATGACCGAGCTAAGATCCTGTGGGACTTCCAGATACAGACGGACAAAATGGTGGTGGCTAACCAACCGGACATAGTAGTGGTAGACAAACAGAAGAAGACGGCCGTAGTGATCGATGTAGCGGTTCCGAATGACAGCAATATCAGGAAGAAGGAACACGAGAAGCTGGAGAAATACCGAGGGCTCAGAGAAGAGCTCGAGAGGATGTGGAGGGTGAAGGTAACGGTGGTCCCCGTGGTAATCGGAGCACTAGGTGCGGTGACTCCCAAGCTAAGCGAGTGGCTCCAGCAGATCCCGGGAATAACATCGGAGATCTCTGTCCAGAAGAGCACAGTCCTGGGAACAGCTAAGATACTGCGCAGGACCCTCAAGCTCCCAGGCCTCTGGTAGAGGACCCGAGCTTGAAGGATAAACCGCCCGCAGGGGCGTGCTGGGTGTGTTTTTATATATATATATATATATATATATATATATATATATATATATATATATATATGTCATGGAACAGGAAGGGGAGTGTATGAATTTCAGATAAACTGTCTTCGAGGAGATTATTCCTAAGAATTCTGGTTTAAAATTAAATGTTTATTGGGATTTTAAATGTTTGCAATTGGAAAAAAAAATGTTGCAGAGCCACCCAAACCCCCACAAAGTGTGAGGTTTTCTGACCCACTCGGCTGTGCGACAAGCAGTTGTGGCAGAGTCAAATATTTCTGATGGTCCCCGAACAGAAAACACGGGCTGTGATCTCATGTCATATTTCCTATGCATCTCCTATTAGGCTGTTTTTCAAAGGCATCGCTTGGAATGAAAGCAATCACGGCACTTTGCTTCTCAATTCGACCTTTGCAAACAAACAGAAAAACAGATAGGCTTCTGTGTTTAATACTCTCGCCCCCTTTCCTCCAGCTATACTACACCACAGAGGTCACCGAAACGGGGCCTATGGACAGAAATATCCCCTTTTGTCTGAGCAGCGGTGGATGGTTTGTCTTCCAAACTATATTTATGAGATCTCATTATTTTCATTTCCCATCCTGTCACTTAGTATTAGGTTTCTTCCGTTCAGTGCACACAGGAATAGCTCCACTCTTGATACGAAGCCAGGGTCCTCTGAAAGAAATGCATTTCAATAACAAAGGGATATATCACTAAGGATTGGCGGTTTAGTACCGTAAAATATCATTTGCTCAAATGCTTCAATCTTTTTACTGTGCAGGGATGTGCTCAGCTGAGCTGGAATGGAAATCAACATAAAATGGGCTACTTATTACAAGCAGAATGGGTCTCTTCTTTAGTCCCTCCCTAATAATTTTGCAAATGAAATTACAAACCGTTGTGTTCCCCAGCACCATGTAGAAATGGAAATGCACCAGTGTTAATTCATGCATGAAAGCATAGTTGGTGCTGTTGAAAAATTCCACTGATTCCAGACGCCGGAATCCACCGTGGTATTATTCATTAAGACAAGTGAAACGTTGGGAGTCTGCAAGTGTATCTCAAAACAGGGCCGACCATATGTTTAGTGTCAATATGACTTCACGGTTGCCCATGTGGAAAATAGCTCCGGGCCACAGAATGCACACTTGCACAGAGCTGTGTTTAGATAAATAATCTTGAACTGTGAAATGCGAAATAGGAAACGAGAGCCATGTCTAAAAATAATTTCCATGTATTGCTTCTTAATTGCGACAGAGATGAAACTAAATGGTCGATTATGAAAAAACAAAACAAAAAAACAACTCAGGTCTGTTTTTGGGAATAGGGAAGAGTTGTCTGATTGTTTCCAATGCCCTTGGTGATTCTCCAAGGACTGGCCTGGCATGAAATTGGCAGAAGCATGGACCGGAGCGAGGAGTGAAGAAGAAAGCAAGAAAATAATG
This sequence comes from Rhamphochromis longiceps, assembly GCF_057381845.1. Classification (NCBI taxonomy): domain Eukaryota; kingdom Metazoa; phylum Chordata; class Actinopteri; order Cichliformes; family Cichlidae; genus Rhamphochromis; species Rhamphochromis longiceps. The sequence continues at coordinate 44,984,815 of NC_140559.1, forward strand.
TGCAAGCGAGAACAGATATAACTGTGGGTAAAATGTCCAAGAGTAAAGGAATGGTGTGCAAGAGAGCTGAAATGATGAAAAGACCCAGAAAAGGGAGGAGGATAATTTGAGGTCTGCTGGGTTTCCTCCCAGCGATATACACTCCAGAAACTTTGCCGTTAAAAAAAAGAAATCCTCAAAGTTCAATACAAATGACCAGGAGCCTTTAGCGAGACTCAGACACGGTAAAGCTTCTCATTAACGGGAGGGTTCACACCAAACGCGCCGTCACAAATGCATTACATTTGAACATGTTACCCCTCGTTCTTCCGTGGTGTTACCAATAATTAGAAGAGATTTCTGGTTTCATCGTGTGTGTCTTGTAGTAATAGAATGAACTCGCCAAATTAAAGAAGAACCACAAGTTACCAGTGAAACTCAGTGAACTCGTTAGTCCTTCAAAACCTTGGGAAACTTTAACTTTACGCTATGATAGGAGCGCGAGATACATTTACAGTTTTGCTTGGCTAACCTGTTACATCGGTGAGAACACGTCTTTCTCCCAATTACAAGTGTAGTGCTACAGAAGATATTGCAAACTATAACAAGATGGAAAAAAAATTAATGGCTTCAGATATTCCTGACTAATCACCAAGTAAAGCAGAAAATTCCCTCCAGCTTCCACCTTCCCTCCAGCTGGAATCTTCCCCAAAGCACTGCAGTGAATTTTGCATTTCAACTCACATTTCTACCTGCGTTTGCATTCATCCTGTTAAATCTTAAAGTCCCATGCTTATCTGCAGTTTTTTCTTCCTGTTAAAAGAACGCTTTGGATCTTTACCTTTTCAATATCAATCAAGAGCATAATCATCAACAATCAATACAGCTGGACCTTTCAGACACAGCCTATTCCCCAAGACAAGGATCGTCCTTTCTTTCATTCCCTACTTCCCGAGAGACCCCTTGCCACTGTGAGCTTGTGTTCCACGTGGCCTCTCTCACAGCTCCCTGCTGTTTTTATGGACCCGTTTCATTAGCCACCTAGCTTGAATAGTCCCAGAGGAAAGCCAGAGGGGCTCACTGTTTACTAAATGTACCTTTTACTGCACATCATCCTTGTAAAAGATGCAAAAGCCTCTATTTAGGAAGATGGAGCTAAACGAGAACGTGGTAATGGGATTGGCATTTCACAAAAGGCAGATTTGACTTCATGCTAATGTGATTGTACTCTCTCTCTCTCTCTCTCTCTCTCTCTCTCTCTCTCTTTCTTTGCAAGGAGACCAGAATGAGGTGGGTGAGAGTTTTCTAGAGGACATATGTGTTCAACCTACTTTTCAAACCAACCAGGCTTTTGCCTTTTTTTTTCTCTTTATGGGTAGTCATTTTCATTTTTCGCTTTATATATGAGGCAGTCAACTGACCTACCAATTGCTTACTTTTGAGGTGTTCATATATATATATATATATATATATATATATATATATATATATATATATATATATATATATATATATATTCTGTGTTTCAAGTTATACTGAATGAAAGTGATTGACTTAAGCCATCGTTTTGCGGGATTTCATAAACTTTGGTTCTTCCCCTGCACACCTCATCCCCATCTCTGTTTTTCCCCTCTAAATTTCCACACTACCCTCCATTGCAATTGGACTAATCAACCTTATCAGCTGTTCGACTGTGGAGCACTACCCAATTACAACCTCAGCAGATCTCAAGACACTGACGAGTGTGGGGGTATTACTGTCCAATCACATATCCAGCTCTGACACTCTGCTACGGGCTCATCGACTCGGCCTCCTAATCCTGTTCCAAGTATCAGCCTGACATGCAGATGGAGTTGATTCTAAGTGTCTCCATTTGTTTTTCTGCAGTGGCTGATGTACAGACTCAGGCACTCTCACTTCTTTCTATCTGCTGATTAAGACCGATCCTCCGGCAGGCTGAGCCAAAGCTAAATTAATCATCCCAGAAATGGGTTACGTGTCAATTTTTTGGTGATAAGTGTTGCGCTGGAAAATGGCTGTCATGCTATGTTGGATGAGGGAAAAACAGAACAGGTAAGGAATGACTGCTCCTGATGCAACCACTATGGATTTCAGTGGTATGGATTATGCTCCGTGTGCTGCTAATGCAACTGAATATGATAAATTAGTTTTTTTGACATTTGACATACAAAATAGCACTTTAGTCGGACAGGTTTTCCAATGAACCAAATAACAACCTACAAAATGAAATGTCTGTTTGGGCTGATTCTTGGCATCTGAAAGTAAACCAGAGCGAGAAGGGAAATTTGGGTTTTGCACATAAACAACCCCAAAACGAAAGTGAGGGCAAGAAAGTTGTTTTCATCCTGTAGTAAACAAAACATTCCCCTGCGGGGTAAAATCTCCTCGAACATCTGGCTCCATTATAGGCCCTGTCCAGTCTGCACTTGCTGTAGAAGCTAATTAGAAAGAGAGAGCAGATGAGGGGAAAGAGTGAGGGCAGAGAGAGGAAGACCCAAGATAGAGCTCCAGATTTTTCAGGCCAGTAATACACGACCCACATTTTCTTTAAAACCACTTACATCTCAGAGGTTTCTTGAGAGCTACAAGGCAACAGATGAGGAAAAAAATGGAAATAGACTGGTCCTCGTCTGTCATAAATAAGTGGTTAAGGCATTCACTAAATAGATTGCTGTTTTTGATGTTATCTTTCCAAAATTGTGGCACAAGTTCAACTCAAAACAGCCGGCACCGTCAAGCCCTCTCTGAAAATTAAAATGCTAAAAAGATGCTAAGGGGGTGGATGCTATTGATGTCACTGCAGCATGAGTTATATTTTAAATAATAATGAGTGATAGTGTTTGTTGGTCCTAAAAACAGGACATGAGAGGCTACACATCCAAATCCTTTATCCAACCTCAAACAGGCCTCAGACAGGCTAACGCTATATGTGAGAAAGCATGCTAGCTTGTGTCGATACAACGATAATACTGTTAACTTAAATATCCTTTCAAGCTGTGTTTGTGTTACCGGCACCAGACCTAGGGGAATCTGGACCGGCAGCAAGCGGCACACAGGCTAGAGAGCACTGCGTAGCCAAATATGAGCAAACTGTGGATTAATAGAGAGGACACCGAAGTTAGCGTCTTGCTCAGGCCGGAGCTCATTTATTTCTCTACATATACACAATACAAATCACACTAGACCATGCATTCTTCCCATAAAATAACAGAGTTCATAAACAAAAATGAAGTTACAAAAAGCATTCTCTCAAAAGCAAAATAAATACAAACTAATTCAAAATGACTTTACATACTCACAACTTAAACAAAACACTCACGGTTAAAGCATAACAACATACCACATTCACACAACCTTTCCCCACATTGGCGCCATATACGCTATTACTTTTGAACATGGCGTCCCTTGAACGCAACACAACATGGCGGCAGACGACTGCAAACGTTGTTTCACCAACAAAAAGCTTTCCCCTTAATACATGTACTCAGTACTGCTTGGCTAACACTAAAACAACCACTACAACACATTTTCGGAAGTCGCAGGTTGCCACTGTCATAGCATATACTTATAGTGCTACGTAGCATTATAGCATTATGCCGATGATACACTAATACTCATTACAACGAAATACCACAAAACAACATCATCACTCTCATCTCAAAATATAGCCGAACAGTTGTTACTCAACTTACATGACATTTAGAACCAGTTCGGTAACATAAAAGTTTGTTTGTCAGTACCTGTGGATTAATAGAGAGGACACCGAAGTTAGCGTCTTGCTCAGGCCGGAGCTCATTTATTTCTGAGCTGCGCATGCGCAGAGCCTATAGCTAGTCTCTCTGGTAGTTCCACAGCAGTGCAAGAGCACCATCTACTGGCATAATGAAATATAACCATGGTCTGGCAACACATAACAATGTCAACATAAGTCACAATAATAAACAAAAAAATAAGGGGGTAATTGGTTTTCTTACAAAAATAAACATGTAGCTTTTTCAACCTGCTACACTCTCCCCTGCTTTAAGAGATGGCTCCGGACATCTGGAACCAAACTAACACACTTCATGGCATTTGCCCAAAGTCTTTAAAGTCTAATAGTCAAAACTATTACAGTTCCAGGAGTAATGTCAAAAGGTCTTTTGGTCACCAGTCTAACATGTCCATACTGGTGTGGGGTAATAACAGTCAGGAACAGCTGGGTAAAGTGGCATGTGGCAGGGAACATATGCAAGCATCATGTTTGCTCCAGGTCTCCAGAGCTGATATGAAGGCTGTCCCATTTGGCTATATGTAAAAACCTCTCTCGGTCTCTCAAATGTTCCACTGCTTCGAGATCTTTTGGGTCTATCTGGACACCTTCACTGGTCACCAAGCGCCCAACATACCTGACCTGACGCTTAAACAGTTCACATTTTTTGGGACGTAGCTTCACACCATGCTCTCGCAGGCGGCAAAGCACATGCCTCAGATCATCAACATGGTCATGAAAAGTCTTGGAAAAGCAAAGCACATCATCTAAATATGGTGAGCAGCACTCATCCCTCAGACCATCAAGGACCCCCTCCATGCATCTCTGAAATGCTGCTGGGGCGTTGGTAAGGCCAAATGGGAGGCGGATCCACTCGTACAACCCCCACGGCGTGCTGAATGCTGTCAGGTGTCTTGAGCTTTCATCAACAAAGCCCTGGTGGTACGCACTACCCTGGTCGAGTATTGAAAACCATGAATAGCCCCCCAAATTATCCAGCAGGTCTTGGATGCGTGGTAGTGGGTGGCGGTCAGCAATGGTTTTACGGTTAAGGCCCCGAAAGTCAATACACAAGCGTAAGCTTTTGTCTTTCTTTCGGACACACACCACCGGAGATGAGTAGGGTGATGTGGACTTTCTGATCCAGCCGTTGTCCAGCAAATTCTGAACATATTCTTTTACCTCTTTATACAAAGGTTTGGGGACCGAATTGTAGGATGTCTGGACAGGCGTATCGTCTTTCAGATTAATTTTCAACTGCAAGCTTGGGATGCAACCAATGTCAGAGTCACTTTGGGCAAAAACATCTGACTGTTCATACAACATATCTCTAACTACCTTTTGTTCATCCTCTGTCAGGTAGGACAAATCAACAGGTGGATGCCATCTCTGACCTTCATTGACTTCTGTCTGGTGCTTTTCGTTACCTAGCTGAACTGAACACACTTTTACATTTGTATGGGCTGATGACCCTGCGTCAGCGGAGAGATACTTGACAGGTTTTACTTCAGTCACCTCTTCCAATGTACCTAAGACTGTTCTTTTGGAGAGAAAAATGTCATGTTTGGTAGGATTCTGAATGGGAATCTTAACAATTTTTGTCAACCCACTGGGGACATCTACCAAAGCTGGGAACAACTCCAAACCCTCGGGGCAGCTGTTCTCTAGATTTGGTTGGAAGAGTCGTGGGCCACCTCTTGGCCATTCTCTGACTCTACACTTTACTTCACAAATCTGTCCTGCAGGAATCATTACACCTTTTTTTCCTGTTCTCACACTACACTCAGGATCTATTTCATCAGGGGTGGGCATCTGAAGTGCTGAAACTAGAGCATCTACTGCACTGCTGCTGACACTTAATGCTTCTTTGAGGAGCGCAGACAGGTCAGCCCCACCTCTCTGTTCTTTATTGGTTTTTAGGATTTCAGCTATTACGTTGCTGCCTAAAATAGGACAGTTAAGGTTGTGCTGACTGATAAGCACTGGCACTTGTATGGCGACATGCCCATAGTTCACACTCTGAATTTGAAGTTCCGTGTCTGCCCAACCATCAAATGGAACGTCTGTACCATTAGCTGCCGCTATTTCCAGAGGCTGGTCTGAAAGGAGGGACTCAAGTGGCTTGATCTTAATGTGGGGGATGTTTTTCTCTATCCATGCTCTTGACACCATGGTCACTTGGGCCCCTGAATCAAGCAGCATCTTAAGTGGTACTCCATTGATGGCACATGAGACCATACATCTGTTCCCAATAAGCTGTGCAGTGGGTTTCACTGGTGGTGCAGGACTGGGTGCATTTGATCTCACCACACTTGAAGTCTTAGTAAAACTGGTGTGTGCTGGGGACTCCTCGGCTTGTTCGGTCACTGGCAGCCCCTCTCCAGTGACCTCACCCCGTTTCCCGACACCTTACGCCGCAGGCAGCCAATAGCCCGGTGTCCTGGCTGGCCACACGCAAAACAGTGGGGGCAGCTCACTTTGCCTTGCTGTACACAATCACCACATCTGCCCCGGTTCTCAGCTGGAGGTGTTGGAGGGTGGTTCAGGGGCGAGCAGGAGTCTCCAGATGTCACACTATCAGTCTGGCTCACCACTTTAGTTAGCTGTCTGGTCAATGAAGACACTTGGGCAGTCAGTTCTCTAATAGCTGCACGGTTAGCCTGTAGCTCAGTGTCAACCTTCGCTTGCTCAGTCAAGTCAGTGTTAGCAAGCTGAGCGGCACTTATAGTCACAGGTCTAATTTTAGATGCTGTACCCAGTCGCCTCAGTCTCTCAGCTTCCTCACTGGTGGACTTTGTAATCTGTTCAAGCAAAAAGTCGTCACTAACCTGCAAGTCATTAAGAAAAGGTTTGAGGTCTTGTCTCACATAGTTGTTTTTTTCATTGAACCCTTGATAAAGTGTATGAAGAAATGTGCCCTGCACAAGCTTTTTGTCATAGCTAAAGTCTGCACCAGGCTGTCGTGACTCAAATAGTACACGCTGTTTTAACCCTATAATTCTGTACAAAAACTGCTGTGCACTCTCTTTGTCTTGCTGCTTAGCATTACTTAGCTCTTGAAAGAGTTCAGCACTATTCTTGTCTCGAATATGAGAGCGGAGAAGTTTCTTCAAACCATCAACTGTCAAATCATCTTTGTTGGTTAACATTTCCTTGAGAGTACCAGGCTTCATTATCTTTAGCACGGTTCTGATTATTTCACACTCAGTAAACCCTTCTTGTAACCCCTCATCAATTTGTTTGCACAGACTACTGTAGGACATATCCGAGCCAAGATCTGAAATTTGTCCACCATGCAACTTGAATTCTCTGCGTGGAAACAAAGCTGCCACATCACTGAGACTCAAAACTTGGTCATATCCTCTGGACGGACGACTCACCCTGCCAGGGGAAACCCCAGCGACACTAGGCGCCGGTGACACTGAAGCTGGGATGTTGAAGTTCTTGGTGGGCGTATCAGTGTCTCTTAGCACGGATGAGGGAAAGGTAGAGATGTCTCTGTCCTGCGGTAGAATGGGCTGTGTGTGAGAGTCTTTGTTAGGGTGTGATGGTAGAGTGGGGATGTGGTCAGCTGGCATAGCCAGGTGTCTGTCAGGATGTGTGGGGTCAGTGTGGGGTGAAGTAGGGCACTCCTGCTGCTGGTTAGGAATGTCTTCCATCTCAAGCGGCACGGCCAGATGATCTCCAGCCCCTCCGACGTCCGTTGACAGCAGGTCACTCACGATGTCGTCGAGGAGCAAGAGCTGGGCCATACCTTCATCCTCCAATGCTCTCAACTTTTCACCTCTGATGTACTCAACGATCAGGTCATACAGTTCTGGTTCATCTAAGCCATCAAGATTGCGAGTCATACTGCCATCCTCCACTGAAGAAACCACAGTGCGCAGCTGGCTCACACTCAAATCACAAAGTCTTTTCTGGATCTTTACTATCAACAACCGCCGTGGGGTAACAGTGGCCATCTTGACGTTTTGACTGTGACCTGGGCTCCCTGGATGACACACTCAATGCAGCCTTCCCTGAGACTTTGGACACCAGTTCTGGTCGTTTGGCACACACGTCACCACTAGACGATCCCGGACGAGCCCCCAGTTGTTACCGGCACCAGACCTAGGGGAATCTGGACCGGCAGCAAGCGGCACACAGGCTAGAGAGCACTGCGTAGCCAAATATGAGCAAACTGTGGATTAATAGAGAGGACACCGAAGTTAGCGTCTTGCTCAGGCCGGAGCTCATTTATTTCTCTACATATACACAATACAAATCACACTAGACCATGCATTCTTCCCATAAAATAACAGAGTTCATAAACAAAAATGAAGTTACAAAAAGCATTCTCTCAAAAGCAAAATAAATACAAACTAATTCAAAATGACTTTACATACTCACAACTTAAACAAAACACTCACGGTTAAAGCATAACAACATACCACATTCACACAACCTTTCCCCACATTGGCGCCATATACGCTATTACTTTTGAACATGGCGTCCCTTGAACGCAACACAACATGGCGGCAGACGACTGCAAACGTTGTTTCACCAACAAAAAGCTTTCCCCTTAATACATGTACTCAGTACTGCTTGGCTAACACTAAAACAACCACTACAACACATTTTCGGAAGTCGCAGGTTGCCACTGTCATAGCATATACTTATAGTGCTACGTAGCATTATAGCATTATGCCGATGATACACTAATACTCATTACAACGAAATACCACAAAACAACATCATCACTCTCATCTCAAAATATAGCCGAACAGTTGTTACTCAACTTACATGACATTTAGAACCAGTTCGGTAACATAAAAGTTTGTTTGTCAGTACCTGTGGATTAATAGAGAGGACACCGAAGTTAGCGTCTTGCTCAGGCCGGAGCTCATTTATTTCTGAGCTGCGCATGCGCAGAGCCTATAGCTAGTCTCTCTGGTAGTTCCACAGCAGTGCAAGAGCACCATCTACTGGCATAATGAAATATAACCATGGTCTGGCAACACATAACAATGTCAACATAAGTCACAATAATAAACAAAAAAATAAGGGGGTAATTGGTTTTCTTACAAAAATAAACATGTAGCTTTTTCAACCTGCTACATTTGCTTGACTGATGCAGATCATGAAGGGTTGATTTCAGACACTGTAAAAAGTTGTTTCCATGAACTTAAATGTATTTAGCTTGATGATAACAGAAGTGCCAGAGACTGGGGGACTGACCAGCTTAGCCACTCGTCCATTTGGAAACCTGTGGAATTGATTCCTAGAAAGTGCTAGACTGTTGCATTGAACAATTGCACTTTTTCAATGTTGGTACAATCTTGTTTATTTTTAAGGCGTTTGCACTAGTAGCTAATACTCTTCCAAACTTCAAGCTACTAAACACTGGCATGTTTGGATAATGAGTTTGGAACGAATGCATGTAAAACAGTAAAAGTACATGGCTCCTTCTGGATTTCTTTTTTATATTTTTGCCACACTTACATGTTTCAGATCTTCGCCTTGTAATCGGAAGGTTGCCGGTTCGAGCCTCGCCTCTGACAGTCTCGGTCTTTGTGTGCTTGGGCAAGACACTTCACCCGTTGCCTACTCCAGAGGGCCCGGTGGCGCCAGTGTCCGGCAGCCTCGCCTCTGTCTGTGCGCCCCAGGACAGCTGTGGCTACAATGTAGCTTGCCATCACCAGTGTGTGTGTGGATGACTGGTTGTGTAAAGCGCTTTGGGGTCCTTAGGGACAAGTAAAGCGCTATATAAATACAGGCCATTTACCGTTCTAAGGAGGATGGACAAACCCTCTATAATGCATTACAACCTTCACATATCTGCTTGCGTAGGTTTGCACAGACGGTCACGGGGACCAGAGGTATTAGCTCCCCAGTGTGTACAGAATGGTTTCACATATGCGCATATTCCACAAGTTTCACAATAACACGTCAACAAATAGAAACTTTGGAATGGATCTTCCATTAATCTGTTGTAGGGTCGTTGTCACTGCAGACATTTTGTTGTGTTTTTGCCTGTGACTTTTTGAGCTATGTGATGAAATTGAGCAATCATAGGTAAAATTAGTTTGTTATGCTTTTTTCTGTCACAGCACATTGTTTGCTGGGGGAGACGGGGGGACGGGGACAGGGGGGGGGGGACGGTCTTACACATGAAGGTGTGGTCATTAGTGTGGGCACACCTTCTGATGAGCACTGAGCTTGAGTTGACCAAAAAGTGCACACAAACACTCATGGAAGCAGCAGCACTGTCTTAATTGACAACATCCTGAGAGAAATCTGCCCACTGGGCCTGAACGGCTCCTTTGAAAGGCCCTTTGACAGAACTGCGGGCCATTCACTCTGAGGGGCAGAGGAGCGCATCACCTCGCATTTCCGCCTCATGGCTTGTTGGAAATACTTCAGGAGAGGATGTTAGAAACCAATCTCTCCCCAAAGCCCTCATGACAAGCCGAGATTGCTGACGCATACACTTTGATAGCTGAATGTGACGGGGCCCTCTCCAGCAGAAGCTGTGGGAAAGAGAGCGCGCTGTCGAGCAGCTCACCAAATCAGCTTCTCTCTCCTTATACCACTTCTGAAAGCTCAACAATTTACCTTGCAAGCAGAACTGCTGCACTGTGCATGCGTATTCTGCAGAGTCTGCACCACAGAATCATAAAATCCTAAATGCACCAACCTTTGCCTCTTACATTTCAGGCAGCATTAGGCAGCTCTAGGCTCTGCATTGGCACCGTGCTATACCGGGAGACCAACCAGGGTGTCAGCTGAGCAGCTGAGTCATGCTGTATGCCAGAATCAATGTCTGCATCTCAAGTCAGTGGCAAAAATCTCTGTGTGACTTTTGAGTTTGTTGGAAAAAACTCAATTCAGAATGGGTGCTTTTGCCTAACTTCTGAACTTACTCCAAAATTCTATCTATTAATATGAAACCAGTCGCCTTTACCCAGCAATGCAATGCTCAGAACAGTGAACATCTTCATAAATATATTGGGATTCTTTGTAACATCAGGATTCATCAGGAGTGTTGTTGTAGTAGTAGAAATGGGCAGATTGCATGTGTGGGGGTTAGATGGACTCTGTGCTGGTAAGACGTGTTCCTTTGTAACTGTCCTCTCCTAAAGCCATAAACTGATAAGTGTAAATGCGGCATTTTTATTTCTAATTGTAAAGGTCATAAAATGTTTTTCATTACTTACAGCACAAAAAATATACTTTTAAATGCTGTTTGGTATTTATGCATTAATATATTTCTATGACTATATATTTTCTGTGATTTATCTTTTTGGAAATTTAAATTTAAGCAATTAGCAACTTACAAATGTAATTTCTTCATATCTATTTGAATGTTATCACACTTTTCCATTTTGTGTTTGAAACGGCTAGTGTGGGAAACCATTCAAATGCTTGAATAATTTTTTATGTAAATTTTTTTTTACATTAAGAATTAGACGGGAAGGGAAGAGAGGCCCGCTGCCATTTGTGCACTGATTTTGCTGTTTGGTCTTTTCGTCTAGATAATAAATTCAGCTTTGCAACTTGTTCCTGTTTGTTGATACAGTGCAGTCAACTAGCTCATATCTGCTACATATGCAAGATGTCATGAGTCACCCCTGATGTAGTGTTGTTTTCATCCATGATGACACACTATGAGAGTTAAAGCGCCCATTTTCATTCCTGTCCCAAAGCCAAGCCTTATGTCATTGGGTTTGAGCTGATGTTGTGTAGTCTGAACCTGGCATAAGGTGGTCATAAACTAGCATATATTAGATCCGTAGGCCACTGCAATGCTTTAAGAACCCGATATGAAAAAGTTTTCAGGTTAGGCTGATTAGTTGGCAGGAGCTTAACTTGCCGACGCTGCCATTCTAATCAGTGGTGGCTAGCGTGGCCAAATTAACTGCTAAAACTTAAGAATATATTTGAGGAATTAACATCACTTGTGCAATGCAATTTTCCAACTTTAATTTATGGAAATAGTCATTAACAAACCTACTCAGGTGAAAACAGTCTTAAAGCTTTCATTACATACAATATTTATGAAGAAGTCATCCAATTAGTAGCGCACTTCTTAAGTTGAATTCAGGCGGAAGATGAAGCAAAATTCAAACGTGTAAATGCATGCATCAGGATTGGAAGACAAATGGGAGAAAAATGAAGGAATGTCGTTAAACTTCCTGGAAGAGTTGTAACACTGACGATAACACTGTAGCAGCTTTTTAGCCACTTGAATATGGATTTAATCAAATGCAAGTTAATAAGTAAATCCCGAATTTGGCACAGATTATATTAAGTATTGCACAATGCTAATTCAAAACCAGCTTTATTTTTATTGGTGAATAAATCTATACAGCTTTTCTGACCCTTCACTGACCCTCCTCACACGTGTTCGGAGCCACGCTGTTATCTCTGTTAGCCACATTAATGCACACCGGTGTTGCTGAGTTACATGTATCTCGCTAACCTCCCACTGTAATTCTGTGAGCCGAAACGCCGCTTGGATTAAGCCTGTGGCCCTAACCTTTCCCTCTAGCTGCGGAGAGAGCAATTTGCCTGATTCTGTCGCCGCCGTGGGTGGCTCCCCTCCCGATGACATCTCCTGCTGTGCGCCCAGCGTCGCAGGCCAGCTCGCTCCCTGAGGGGTGATCAAGATGCCAGAAAAAAAGCTCACTAACACCTGCCACCGAGAGCATTGTGCTGATTAAGGGAGAACTTTGACTCTCAGCCGACAAGAGCAGAAGGAGAGGGGGAGTGCGTGAGGAAGACAGTGAGGGACGGGGGAAGCTAACGGGCCCATTGGGGGTCAGGGGCAGCAGTCTTGTTATGCTGACAGGATCGCCAAAGTCACGGCACTTTACTGCTTCGCTCAAGCATTCGATTTGCATGCAACGCAAAGATTTATTTCTTATGTCAGTGGATTCAGTCTTTCTAAAGCTCAGAGCTTTTGAAACAAGCGTGCGAAGCACCGAGGTTGAGGAGCGGGCAGAGCATGCACGAGATGCTCTAGTTCACACTTTGTAAATTGGCCAGTAATCCCGGTGAGAACATGCTTCAGCTGCTTGTACATCCACACAGTGTATTTTATATGCTTTTAACGGAGTCTCCCACAGATGATATTCGTAATGAGCCTTGCAGGAAGCCCCTGTCATCATTAGAAGGCCCCGGGGGGAAAAATTGGCTCGACTGCTTCCCGTTTGACCCTGCCTTTCTATTCGACAGACAGAGGGGATGAGGTGGGCTCTGCCCAGTGAGGCTGCGGTGTGGGTGGCTCTGCTATTAGAAGTCAAGAAACCCGGCGCTGGCCCTGTTGGTAATGACCAGAGTGACCACATGCAGAGAGAATCCGCTGACCCCAGAACGGCTGTGGATTATAAAAATAGAATGGGAAAGGATGGAGTATCAGAGGCAACACGAATGGCATTATTTGGTCAGGCTATTCTTTATACTGATGTTTGTTCTTCCTTATATGTATTGATATTCAGGATGTGCCTGCAAACTTAGCTGAGCAATTGCACACAGAAAAAAAATGTTATTTGTTTGGCAGAGTCCCTTTCAAAAAGCAATCTGTATAATTTGAGTATGCCAATTATTCTCAACAACTAAAAAGAGTATTAATGAATATTAAATATTTCTCATGCTTTTAAGACCAGTGGGAAACCTTTTTGTGTTTTCTTGTTCTTAATTAACCCCTTCCTCTACTGAATCTACTGTTTGAGATCCCCTTTAGTTTACAGGATTACAATTACATCCTAATCACTGTTTGCAGCCTTTTCTGTGTTTGTGTAAGCTTCTAATCACTGTGTTCTGTTTTTTGGGGGGCTCCATGCTGGGTTTCATTAAGGAACAGCACTCCCCCACCTCCAAACTCTGAACCATACGGGCTCTGGGATGCTACTGGGAGATTGCAGGCACGATCTGTTGATTGTAACTCATTAAGCTGAGGTAATTAGTGCCTGTGAGATAAGTTTAGTAAGATTTGGTGACTTTTTTTTTTTCTTTTTTTTTTTTTTGCTGTGAAGGTACCACCATTTGAAATAACCATTAGCAGTAATTACAGCAAGGCGGAAAAAAGAAAGGGCTATTCTGAGAACATGTTGCATAGCTAGTTTACAGCCAAATAATGTCCCCCCTCAGATTAGCCTGAAAGGAGCAGCCTCTGTAGTTGGCCAGTGTGTGAATTTCTAATGTAGTTCCTTTATTTATTTTTTATTTTTTTTGAAGTATCAAAAGAAATTCAATATGTTAGAAATCAAGGATAAGAATCGTGCAGTATATGCAAATGTTAATATTATGTTTTGTTTGACAAAAAAATCTTTTGTTTTGGAAGTCTTTAGCATAAATCCTAATTTCCTTTGACGGAACATCATGTGGGCTTACGTTGCACAAACACTTGAATTAACAGGCTTTATTGTGCAATGCAATCTGTGGAGTCACATTCATTTAAACAAACATAAACCGTTTGCGCTTGCATAAAAATTCTCTATATGGAATGAAATAAGGTCTCTTTAAATCAGACTCGGTCGTGATTGTATTGCAAAGCAGAATTCTGCAGTTCTGGGGCCATGCATGGTCAGGGGAGGATGCAGGGAAAACATAATTGCAAAAGCTAGTCAAGCCTAACAAAACATTGCTTAGAGCCTGTATTACTATTGCTTCTGAGCGACCCTTTTTTTTTTGTCACTCCCATTATTCACAGTCTATGCGAACCAGGCAGGAATTAGTTTATTGTAATTCTAGAGCAGAGTAATTGTGAGGCAATAGCTACAGGAGGAGGAAAAATGACTGAGACAAAGGTATTTGAGTGAAAAAGAAAAGCTTTGAATCTGCAGCATCTCATTCACTCGTGTTTCTCCCAATAGGCTGAAAGTTTAACTCATACATATAGAAAGATCGTTGCACATTCTGTATGCCTTGAGCACAAAGCAGCCATCCATTGCACAAAAAAGAAAAGAAGGGAGAAAAAAGAGAGCATGTGGGCGCAGTGGGGCCATAGACCTACTGGAGACAATATACCATTTTAATCAATGCTGCACTTTATGAGAATGACACCTGCTGAGGCACTTTTTCAACTTGAAGAAGTGCCTCAACTTAAATGATTATTTTAATCCATGGTGTGTAATTGTAATTGGCAAAGGTAATATTGGATGGATGTAATTTAGATCTCTATTACCTTTAATGTTCTTCTTTGAACGACTACAGAACAGTTAAGGAGTCCGCGAGGAATCGAGGCTGAAGGCTGAAAAAGGCTGAAGTCCATACGTTCCCATAGCTACATATGCACTTGTATCAGCAGCATTCTCATATGTGACACGCACACGCACACAAACTTCGGCTATAATAAGCGCAACACACTCATTGTAATATAATCCAATAGAGGAGGAAAAATCACCACATTATTGGATAGAGGCAGAAATGCCCATCTTGGGTACATGCCATCTGTCTCTGGGAATCAATCAATCGCCTCAACCCTATTACACCATCCAACCGAACAAGGGGAGAGACAGAAGGGAGGCACTGAGGACAACTGTAGTCTCCGTCTGACCAACTTTGCACAGCTTAGGATCTCTGAAATTTATTGTCAGTCAACTCATTGCGGCTTCCTGCAGCTTACGATGAAATGACACACCTGATATCAAAACAAGGTCCAATACAATCCATAAACTACACGCCAATCACACAAATCCACTTTATTGTCTTTCATTTCCTCCACACATCTGGTGCCACTTCTAATCGTCGGTGCAATGCTATAAAACCGGGCCTTTTGAATTCACCATAGCTTGCACTTCAAATTCTTAATGGGCAATTTAATGGCTGTTTGGGTGTGAATCTTCCTATGATAACTCTCTTCTCAGCCTATCACGTGTACTCACCTGTATCCAGAAGTGGGTTAGGGTGCTACTGCTCTTCACTCTCCTCCTCTTCACTCGTTGGCAGATTGTTCTTCTACTCTGTGTAGTAGTACAGCTCAGGCGTTGTTAAACCTAGACGAGATTATCAGTTTACCTGTGAACATGCTTGTCTTGATCCTACTTGCAGAAATCTCAGTTGGTGTGCTGTTAGGAAGATTTACCAGACTTATACCTGGAAGTTTTGCCCTGTGAAAAAAAGTAAATGATGTCATGTTTGGAGAGTCCTTAGCCAAGTTATGGTAAACAGACGGGTTCTTATGCAGTGCTTTTCTACTCTGCTTAAGCACTCAAAGCACTATACATCCACACAAATTTACACAAGCACTTTTTTCTTGGCCTAAGTGCTTTCTATCTGTCATTCACACACATACAGTGGGGCAAAAAAGTATTTAGTCAGCCACCGATTGTGCAAGTTCCCCCACTTAAAATGATGACAGAGGTCAGTAATTTGCACCAGAGGTACACTTCAACTGTGAGAGACAGAATGTGAAAAAAAAATCCATGAATCCACATGGTAGGATTTGTAAAGAATTTATTCGTAAATTAGGGTGGAAAATAAGTATTTGGTCACCTCAAACAAGGAAAATCTCTGGCTCTCACAGACCTGTAACGTCTTCTGTAAGAAGCTTTTCTGTCCCCCACTCGTTACCTGTATGAATGGCACCTGTTTGAACTCATCGTCTGTATAAAAGACACCTGTCCACAGCCTCAAACAGTCAGACTCCAAACGCCGCCATGGCCAAGACCAAAGAGCTTTCGAAGGACACCAGGTAAAGTATTGTAGACCTGCACCAGACTGGGAAGAGTGAATCTACAATAGGCAAGCAGCTTGGTGTGAAAAAATCAACTGTGGGAGCAATCATCAGAAAATGGAAGACATACAAGACCACTGATAATCTCCCTCGATCTGGGGCTCCACGCAAGATCTCATCCCGTGGGGTCAAAATGATCATGAGAACGGTGAGCAAAGATCCCAGAACCACACGGGGGGACCTGGTGAATGACCTGCAGAGAGCTGGGACCAAAGTAACAAAGGTCACCATCAGTAACACACTACAACGGCAGGGAATCAAATCCCGCAGTGCCAGACGTGTTCCGCTGCTGAAGCCAGTGCATGTCCAGGCCCGTCTGAAGTTTGCCAGAGAGCACATGGATGATACAGCAGAGGATTGGGAGAATGTCATGTGGTCAGATGAAACCAAAGTAGAACTTTTTGGTATAAACTCAACTCGTCGTGTTTGGAGGAAGAAGAATACTGAGTTGCATCCCAAGAACACCATACCTACTGTGACGCATGGGGGTGGAAACATCATGCTATGGGGCTGTTTTTCTGCCAAGGGGACAGGACGACTGATCCGTGTTAAGGACAGAATGAATGGGGCCATGTATCGTGAGATTTTGAGCCAAAACCTCCTTCCATCAGTGAGAACTTTGAAGATGAAACGAGGCTGGGTCTTCCAACATGACAATGATCCAAAACACACCGCCTGGGCAACAAAGGAGTGGCTCCGTAAGAAGCATTTGAAAGTCCTGGAGTGGCCTAGCCAGTCTCCAGACCTCAACCCCATAGAAAATCTGTGGCGGGAGTTGAAAGTCCGTGTTGCTCGGCGACAGCCCCAAAACATCACTGCTCTCGAGAAGATCTGCATGGAGGAATGGGCCAAAATACCAGCTACTGTGTGTGCAAACCTGGTAAAGACCTATAGTAAACGTTTGACCTCTGTTATTGCCAACAAAGGTTATGTTACAAAGTATTGAGTTGTATTTTTGTTATTGACCAAATACTTATTTTCCACCCTGATTTACGAATAAATTCTTTACAAATCCTACCATGTGGATTCATGGATTTTTTTTTTCACATTCTGTCTCTCACAGTTGAAGTGTACCTCTGGTGCAAATTACTGACCTCTGTCATCATTTTAGGTGGGGGAACTTGCACAATCGGTGGCTGACTAAATACTTTTTTGCCCCACTGTATGAACACATTGGGATCAACTTAGGGCTCAGTATCTTGCCCATGTAT
Source organism: Rhamphochromis longiceps (assembly GCF_057381845.1). Classification (NCBI taxonomy): domain Eukaryota; kingdom Metazoa; phylum Chordata; class Actinopteri; order Cichliformes; family Cichlidae; genus Rhamphochromis; species Rhamphochromis longiceps. The sequence goes on from NC_140559.1 coordinate 45,002,492, forward strand.
ACTGGAATGCAAACTGGAGCAGCCAGAAGTTGAACCGCCAACCTTACGATTGATAAATGACCTGCTCCTGATCCACAGCCAGAGAGTTGTAGTTCTGGAAAATCTGGCAGTAAAGTAGTGATATTTTTTTTTATCAATTTATTAAGGCCCGTTAAACAATTTTCCTACTATTGAGCCCTTTAAGGGAAAGCATAACAGATAGTTCCTTGTTTTGCGATATTAAAAGAAAGTTGATATGAATCTACACCGCAATTTGACTGGTTGTTTTGTTCGCTCCACAGCCGAAAAAAAGAAAGAGAGCTGTGTCTCTGGTGGGAGGTCAAGACGTCAAGAGCAGTGCTGTCCATACATTTAGATTTTAGGTGTCCTTTTGTTTTTGTTTGTTTTTTAAAAAAAGACAGTAAAGAAGAAGTTGCTAAATCTAGTAACAAAGTTGTTAAGTCGGCAACAGCAGGATGAACTGATGATCACTGCTGTAAGTGAGAGTGAGCAGGATGTCAGACACCCAAGCTGATACAGAAAATATAAACATAAAAAAATCATAATCTGAAAACTGAGAAGCGTTTTTTTTAAAGTAATCTCCTTACTCAAATATACATCTAAAGCATAGCAGCACCTCTGAAGCCCACTGGTTATCATATTCTAACTTATTTAATTCAACATTTTCTGCTTTTAGTATTTTTACAGATATATATCAAATGTGTCCACTGTAAATAATCCTAATGCAAAATGGTACCAAAAAGTTTACTGCTACAATCCCACAATGCAATGCATTATGGATGCAAACCTATCATTGAGCATCCTTGTATCTGTCAGTAACCATGCAACATTATTACTGGATGTCCAAAATCCCAATTTACTGCTCACAGTTGACAAAACGGTTTAGCGCTTATAATACAGGGACTTGGGAATGAGTGAGCAAAGGGGGCGATTTTGCACAAAGGCTATTTATTGGCCATGACTAGCACCTTCCTGGCTTCTCTGCCGGTTGCCTGGTAACTGGTTCTCTGACATTTTTTCTCTAATTTAACACTCTACAAGAAAATAAATAAGCCTATTTCCCAAAACATTTAACTTTTTCTTTATCAATACGGCAGTGAGTAGCAGTTCACACAAGCAGTCAGGTACACAGAGCGCAAACACACATTAGAGACCTAGAGGTCCGACGCCTGAAAGCTGCACTGTTGTGTGCAGAGCCTATCGTTTCCTGTTTTTCTAGTGCAGTATCCCAGGCATGTTAGCAAAGGTTTTATTCATAAACTGCGATATCTGGAATGCTGACGCTATGGGGTCTCGTACGAGTGCAACATCATTTGTGAGGTGCCACCACAAAAAAGTCTGAAGTAGATGATAATAATAGACTTTCTTTCTATAGAGCCTTTCTAAACCAAACTTACAGTGTGCTGCACAGAATTCACAAAATAAAAGTAGCACAAGGTGAACCACTGTCAAGAAAAGCAACGGGCAGCCCTTCACACACAGAGATTCCTTCATTTATTAAGATGCACTTGACCTCCCTGAAACTTGAGATTTTCAGTATCTGATGCAATCGTATTGGAAAAAGGATCAAAATACAAAACGCTCACAATGATAACATCGTTTCGCCTCATATTTTACACCATTTATACTATTTTGCAACACCGCCAACCTTCCAAGGTCACAATTTCCTCTGCTTCCAGAACAGATTTTGTATTATTTCCTGTTTTTTTTTTTAAAAAAAAACATAAACTACATTACATTCTTGCTTATTATCGGTACAGATTTTCTGGAAGCTGTATTAGCCAGTGTAATTACTGCTTTGTAGCAATGGTGTGCATGTGTGTGTGTCCCTGTGTTATCTGTAGAACTTCAACAACTGCAAAGATTTGGTTTAATATCTCCCCCCACTCGTATTCCCACCAGGGGTGTAATTTCCAGGGGGGTTATGACCCCCTCCAATAATCAGACCAACCAATATAACGTCTCCAATAAAATTATGAACTATCTTGCATAAATAGGCTGTTGATTTTCTTTACTCATTTCAGGTATTACCAGCAAAATAGTTGCTCAAGCTCAAAAACAGCAACATTAATCGCCATCATTTGGTTCAAAAGTTCCTACTATTCCATTCTCTCTTGTCTCCACACATTTTTATATCTTTTTGGGAACATATATATATATATATATATATATATATATATATATATATACATATATATATATATATATATATATATATATATATATATATATATATATATATATATATGACAGAGCATTATTTTGCACTCTGCTCTCACCCCCCCATCCAGACTGGCCACCCCAGGTGCCACCCCGAAGCTAAAACAATAAAATTTTATGAAATATCAAATGTACGATTATGGTTTCACAGTGAAGCTCAGATATCCGAGGGTAAGTGAATGCAGCACCGGCTTCTGCACTATGCGCATCATGTTAGCAAAGGTAGGAGAGCCAAGCACGAAAAGCACCGCAGAAAACATTTTTTCGGCGAAAGATTAACAAGTTAACATAGCTGGACTAGCCATCGGACATTTGCACGGTGGGCTGATGACTTATTTATGAGAGGTGGTGGATTGGCCAGATGCTGGCCGATGTGTAAAAATAACTCTGGTGGTGGCTATGGCGGAGCTTCCACAGAGGCAACAGGTGGATGAGGGAAGGTGAGGCAGGAGGAGAGACCCGAGGCGGCCGCCGGTCCGAGTGTCAGGTGAACTGAACTTCAGGTAAGAAGTTATGACCTGCAGTCTATCTGGGTCAGATATAAACCAAGTTTAGGTGCAGTTTATTTTCGTTGTGCTGACTTTTTACAGTCAGTTACAATACCTCATACTGCGTGAGCTAGCATGACAGTTTATACAGCTGTTCGGTTGCTATGATGTTACTGATAGTGAACTTTATTTTATTCATAAGGTTAGTTAGTAGAGTTGCCAACAGCTCCTTAAAAAATGTGATGGTCCCTCATTCAGAGAAAATATTACGCGTTTCGTATTGAGCTGAGAAGAGACGCAGTTTGTCCCGAACTTTAGCTAGAATGGAAAAAAGACACAAAGCTGGAGTTATTCTGTCGTTACGCTGCACAGCTGCCTCTTCTTCTCTCATTCTCTCCCCCTGCCTCTCCTGTTGCTACTTCAATCATGAAACTGATCAATGATCAGCTGATCGGCTTTTCTCTCTTGTTTGTTTATCGCCCACTTTGCGCCAGAAACAGGAAACCAGCGGATGTCGCGGTAAACAACAGCAGCACGTTTAAGCTTGATCAGCTGTTGTTAGAATTTATTTAATATTAATTTCTAGTATCAGCTGATGTTTGCTGGAGCCACAGCTGTAAACCTGCTGGTCATGATGTCGGTTTGTATATGTGGTGAGAGGGAAACATGAAGATGAAACCAGGAGATGTCCTTACTGAATCAGCAGAGCTGTGATGGAGAAACAGGTTTACCTTTTAGGTGACATGAATGAGTTGAAGTTATGAGCTGTTTCTGAGAGACAAATAACACCAGGATCCTTTTCTAAGTAGCTGACAACTGGTAACTGTGCAGGGGCGGGTCTAGCAAAGTGTTTCCAGGGGGCCAGGTAGGGCATTAACAGGGAGAGGGGGGCACAAAGAAATACTTTTCTTTTTTATTCTCATTTAAAATATCTAGCTTTTATTAAATAATTATCTAAATCTTGTGAACAAAGTTTTTATCTGACGTAAAATGTATAGAAATCATACATATACCAAAAAGACACTGTACATCACTGTCACAACAGTGTTTGTTTTCATTCAAAGGCTTTATGGCTTTAACACCTGGTGGGCCGGTCTGTAGTCAAAATGCCCGATTTTCTGTCCCAGTCCAGTCCTGCAGGTTAATACTGGCAGTGTCACCATGCCAGCTGACTGTATTTCATCATCAGCCAGTGTTGTTCTTTATACATCAATATTACCAAAGTTTATCATAAGGCAGCATATAAAGTATTTACTTGCTTTCAGGTTTTATTCAAATGTTAGTCTTTTCATTTGTTTCCCCACTTTTTTCCTATTTCAAAATCAAACACCAGTTTGTGAGAAGATTATCTTCTTTTTTTTAACAGGCATTGGCTAATTTGCCAATTGTATGTTAAAAATGTTCGTATTTTAATATTCAAAAATGTTTTTGCCCAAAACATATGTGCACTACATGTCAGTAAAAATACTATGCAAATATTGATGTCCTTGAATGCTGAGTAAACACTGACAAAGCACTGATTGTATCTCTTGTACTTTATCAACGCAGTATCTAAAAACTTTGCACCGTAGTGGTTAAAATCTCATTCTAATAAGAGTTAAAAGTGCATTCGGTTATTAGGTTTATAGGATTATTGAATTATGGTTAACGGTTGGTAGAATTGTTTTTAACATTATCTGCCAATTACATCTGCCACCCTTCTCCAAATCTGTGCCCCTACCTGGCCCCCCCAACAAAAATTCTCTAGACACGCCACTGCTCTCACTGGCTCTGGCCTATAAATAGGACTCTGATGATTTTTCCTCCAGCCAAAAAACTTCTGTGTGAGAAGCAAGAGTTGACATCTGACCTCATTTGTTGTCTAAATGTTACAAATAACTGTAATTTACCATGCCACAGCATTGACCTTATTATGTGGTGAACAATAGCGCTGCCACTTTTTTGGACTTCCTCTAGGCCAATGCCGAGTCCTTGATGATATATAATACCACTTGGCAGGCAAGTTAATTATAAGCTGGCCCCCAACACTCGGTGTCGGTGAAGCCCGCCATCTGAAGGCAATGCGACTGCGGTGGTGGTGTGTGTGTCTTTATGTGTGTGGGCAGTGAGGAAAGCAGGGTAGCACTGTTATCCAAACTGTCAGAGTCACTTTCAAAAGAGTTGGGGAGACAAGACCGGTGTCCACACCTCTTCTGCGTTCACAGCCATTTAGTGTGTACACACTGTATACAAGCTGCTGCAGATGCTACAGCAGAAATGTGGTGGAAAAACAGGATGCCCGACACATATTGTAATCTTGGCACATGATAAATGCACATATGGAGTCAACATTGCAAAGTTACACAGTTTGCTCTTGTTGAAATATTTTATGTCACATGTGAAATTTTGTCAACACTTCTTCGTTAGCCAAAAAGGCTATATTGTTTTAGCAAACAACACAGCACGAAACTTATAGCACAAACACAAGTTCTTTAATTTTATCCTACAGCTAAAGAAACAACAAAACAAGGTTTCTGTATTGTGCCAGGAAGGTTTTTTTTTTGCCAGGTGTGATAAGATAAAATGCTGCATTGTTACTCAGTTGGCTGTGCAAATGGCTAGAAACCACTCATTTGCCATGCTCTAGCAAAACATAGAGCGTGGCACTGTGAACACACTTGTAACCCTGTCATAAAAGCACAGTTGCCAAAATCATCCTTTTCTGCTGCAAACCTGGTTAGACTGGATCACTGAAACTTGCACTCCTATCCTAAAAAGATGGCTACATTAATCAACTCAACTTTAGTAAGCTAGCTAGCATTAGCAAATTAGCAGCCACTGAGTGCACATAATAAATCTTCCCTGTTGACAATTGACAGCATCAGGGATAAAATATTTAAATTTAATCTTGCCTCCAAGTAACACCATGTATCTGAATTTCCACCATGACAGTTTTTAGCAAATACTTTCTTTTCTACACTGAATATGCTTACATGGTACCAGCATATGTTAGGAGAGACAACAGATAGCAAACTGAGAATGAGAGTTTGCTCCTGCTGATATCTTTTTGGGAAGGTATTGATGATAGTTTGGTTTGATAAACTGCTGATGTGAGGCTTCCTAAAATATGCTTACACACTTTATCTGTGTTATCCATTTACAGTTTTCCACAGCGGTGTAATGTAATGCTGTCTGAGGATAATGCTCAGTAGTAAAGCAAAGCATAACACTTTCAAGCACATAAAATACTGCAGGTTGCATCAAAAAGAATCCAAATTCAAAAGGCTATATTTTATTTTAAGTAATGGACATAGACACTTTCTCTGTAATTTTACTGTATTTTTTTCTCCATTTACTATATCAGCCTTTTTTTTTTATCATGTAGAATAACTGCTGAAATCGGACCTCTCTATCTTATAGTAAGCTATCTCTTACTAATGTAAAGTTAAACTTCTTTACATTGAGAGAAAAAGGGACTTTCACTGATCTGGCCCACTTAGCTCTACAGTGGATTGTGTGTAATGTTAAATGACTTTGACAATGCCGATGTAAGATATTAAAACACTGTTTTTTATGATCTTAAAGTAATAGTATTTGGCTCTCCTGTAAGACTTCAGGATCAGGGTCCAGTATTTCACCAAAAATCACAGAATTAAGAAAAAGCCCAAAACCTGATTTTTGTGTGGAGCTGTTTCTTTTTTCCAGTAATAATTTCACAACCTCTAATATTTATCTGGTGTCCTGCATATTACATTTACTACAAAGAAGGTCAAATTAGCTTCATCTCAAGCAGCTGTCACACTAACATGCTTCTTATACAAAGTGATGCTATGGTGCACTGTAAAAAAAATTGTAATATAAAAGTATTTTACTGTGTATTTTACAGTTTTGTACTGTTCTTCTAGAATATCATTAAATTCACATAAATAGACTGTGATTTTACATTTCAAATGTAAATTAACATAAAATCACTGTAAATGTAATAAAACATCATTTTCTTGTTTTTTAAATGTATCTGTCTGTACATATGCATATTTAGATTGTTAAAATACATTCACAAATGCATCATAATTTCACAAATATTTGTCCGTTATTTGAAAGATTGAACTGTTAAATTCAAATGTAATGCTATGGAAAAATATGTAAAATGATTCATTTAAACTTTTTTACATCAAATAATTATTATTATTGTTATTTAGGGCGATCGTGGCTCAAGAGTTGGCAGTTTGCCTTGCAATCAGAAGGTTGTCGGTTCGAGCCCCGGCTCGGACACTCTCGGTTGTTGTGTCCTTGGGCAAGACACTTCACCTACCACCAACTGGTGATGGCCAGAGGGGAATTATAAAGTGGAATTGTAAAGCACTTTGAGGGTCTCAAAAAGCGCTATATGAATGCAATCCATTATTATTTAAACTAACTGTATATTTCTGTACAGTTAAGTATTATTATTCATATTGCCGCATTCATTGACCTTGTTTATAGGTAATTTCATTGTTTAATCACATTAAATTGTTCTTAATTTAATGTTTAAAAGCACTTGAAAAAGGCAAAATCCCATGTAAAATTATGGCAACAAACTGTATTGTCATTACTGAAAATAACCGTATTTTCATGGGAAAGTTATTTTCTGGTATTATTTTATATATTATATTATATATTTATATATTTATATTTATAATATATTATCCCAGCTGCCGGAATATTACTGGTTTTTTTTAGAATTTTTTTTTTTACAGTGTGGTAATAATCTAATCAAATCTAATAAAAGATTTCATTTAAGGGCTCAACTTACATTTGGTACTGAGTGATGCTCTTACTTTTGTGCTTTTACTCAAGTATGATCTTTTATAACTGATTATTTTTACACTTGGAACTTTTGGTGATTGATTTGAATACTTTTCTCACCACAGGTAAAACTTAGACAAACCTAACTTATTAAAATACTTTTTAAACTGGTGGCAATATTAATTATTTTTTTAATTTGGGCAATTTAACATCCTATGCATTTCTGAATAACTGGAGACTAAACATGCTCTTTTCAAATTAGTGGCTACTGGAAATTATTTGTTTTAAAATGCCCTAATTGTAGATTTTAACTAAAGACCTTGTGTTCAAGTAAAATTAAAAACTGTTGTACTGTTTGCGGTCGAACTCTCAGCATGCTTATGTTCACGTTTTTCAGCCAGCTTCACTTTAAAGCTAACACCATATTTATGTCCTCAGAATTACAGCTAATCTCCCCATCAAACAGGGAAGATTTACAGCAGCTTACAGGCAGAGAATCCAGTTTGGCTTTGCCTGTAACAAGCCGAGCCATCTCCCCCTTGTCTTCCATCAATCTGACAGTCAACATCGCTTCAATAAACCTGGCCCCGTCTAGACTCACTCTTGCAGATTTAATTCAAACAGCTGTTCACTCCTTACTCCAGACGCCCTGAGCACTTCCACTGAGCAATCGGAAGTGGAAGGGGGTGGGGAGGTGGAGTGGAGGGGCTCGTGCCTATCTGGAGAATGCATGCTGGAGGTGTGGGAGGAAGTGACCGCGAGGATATGAGGATGTCAACTGCTAGTTAGCTACACATTTTGGGTTGTTTTGTTTTCAACTCTCATACAAATTGCTATGACCTGAACAGCTGTTGCCGCTGCTTTTAGAGCACAGAAGATATATCAATGTTGCTGTAGCACCGAGTTGTTAATTTGCATGATGCAGATCTGTGCAGAGTCTCTGTGTTATGAAATAAAGATGATCCTGCGCAGTGCCTAAACTTTTGGTGTATAATATACCCTCATATGTGTTTTTCTCAAGATTCTTTTTTTTTTGATCATTTCAGAGTGTTCCAAAGTTAGTTATTTACAATTTCAAATTGTTGCTAAGGTTTCAAATTACAATGTGCAATAAAATATATTTTAAGCACCATTATAAAATAGATACTCATTTAATATATATATTTATAGCAGTGAGCTGAGAAATCTAACAAAGCTCCCACACAGATGTTATACCCCAAACAGATAGGGGGAGCTATTTATTGAACACTTAAGCTGTACCACAGTGTGCTTCAGAGCGTCAGTAACTGCACGTCTGAACTCTCTCAGGGTACAACATTCTTTCCATCAGCAATAACTGTCGGTGAATTTATACTGCAGCATCAACAAGAACAGTTAAGAGAACAGTTAAACGCCACGTAACAATAAACAAACGTCTTATCTAAACTATCTAAACAGCAAGCAACACATATTCCCAAGGCATATTCCGAACACGCCATATATATATATACATATATATATATTTTTTTACTTCTTAAGATATTAATATCCCAATGTTGCTATGATGTACAAAGGTGTAGGAAAGTTAATTATTTTTTTACTTTCTACTTTAATGAGTTTCTCCACAGAGTCCCTAAGCCTTGTCTCATGCTAAGCTTGATGGCGATATCTGAGTAATAAATCTGCAAAGGCTTCAAAAACAATTGCAGTGGTGTGGAAAGTACAATACTTTCTCTATGAAATTCACTGCAGATACACTGCTTATTAGATCACTGATTGATATGAGATCACTTGTCATAAAAACCAGAAAACATAAACCTATCAAAAACGTGTTTAAAATAAAAAAGTATAATGAATTACGATAATCAATTCATTATAATTAACAAACTGATTTTATGTTTTTACAAGCAGCCTATCTATCTATCTATCTATCTATCTATCTATCTATCTATCTATCTATCTATCTATCTATCTATCTATCTATCTATCTATCTATCCATCTATCCATCCATCCATCCATCCATCCATCCATCCATCCATCCATCCATCTATCAGTAGGCAAATTGATATTGCATCCTTATCAAAAAATAATAACTTTGTAAACCTGGAAAATCCATACAGTTGCCTCAAGGCACTTTATATTGTAAGGTAAAGACACTACAATAATACAGAGAAAACACCAACAAACATATCCCCCCATGAAGAAGTGCTTTGGCAGCAGAAGGAAGGAAAAATTCCCTTTTAACATGAAGACACCTCTGGCAGAACCAGGCTCAGGGAGGGGCAGCCAGCTGCCGTGACTGGTTGGAAGACGAGACAAAGACACCCTGTGGAAAAGCATTTAAAAAGGTTGTTCATACTTGTGGGTTAACCATTAGAGAAACACACAAAACTATTTTTGGTAATTAGCAGCACCTTTCATTTAGAGCAGCTGTAGGATAAACCTGATGTTGGATGTTGGTACCATAAATCTGTTAGGCATTGCATAAGTGAGCAGAAAAATGAAATACTCAAGTAAGGTACCAAAAAACGCTGTCTAAAGGTACAAAGTGTTCGAATGTTAAATCATTTGAACATTTTCAGATATAGTTTAAAAGAGCTATTTGTAATATTAAAAATAAAAATAACTTCTAAGCATACCGCAATTTATGAGGAACATCTCAGCCACTGTAGTCAAGATGTCGGGGGCAACATGACAGCCTCCACAAACCCGCTCCTATCTTTAATTTTTTTATTGCAGTTGTTATTTTAACATGATCTGTTTCAGTGCTTCTGTTCAGTTAATAAAGACATGTAGCCATCCCTTTTTAAAACACAGCCTAAAGGTGTTACAGCTGTCTGGTTGGTGGGTGGTGTTTACTGTGCAGTTGGCCTCTTTTCTGGCAACCTGCTGGTTACTGTTACAATGAACGTACAATAAATGATATCCTCATACCTATTTCTTCAACCCAGTTCAATTAATATTTTTCTCAAATAAATTCTATTGTGCAGGCACTACTTTAGAAATACCCCTTGAGATAGCCATACCCGGCTGTCTGGGAGTGAGTCGAGGCTGCATGTGTGCATGTGTTTGTTGTGCCTCATCTACCATCTTGCCTCAGCTCTGACCAAGCCCCTCAGTGGGTATGGGAGCACCTTGTTTGTGTATGTGTGTCTGTGTGTCCTCCACAGTCCAACATTCAGACTGGGGCTCACAGAGCAGATTGCCTGGCTGCTAAAGAGGTGCTGAGGCCTACGGTGCTTCCCACCCTCCCCCACCCGCCCAGCGGAGCTCCGCAGATGCCCAGGTACAGTAGGCGCTCTTGTGTGCATAAGCCCCTGCCAGTAGACGGGATGGGTGGAAGGAGAAGTGACAAGCATGGCCCCACGCTGGTCTCCAAGCTGTCCCGCAGATCTGCTCCCTTTGCCGCTCTCTCCCTCTCACAATTCAATTTTTATCCCTCCCTCTCTTGCTCTCTCTTGTCGACACACTAAGTTCTGCTTCACCCCAAACTGAACTGATAAAAAAATGTGGAAGAAAGGAGAAAAAAAAGAGGGACAAATACAAGGGAGGGCGCAAAGAGGAGGGAAGGAGGCCCAGTGTGAAAGAATTGTGTTGACAGTGGGAGAGCCGGAACGGAGCAGTGAATGCCCTTCATTATGAACAGTTGGAGGCCACGCGTGGCAGGACACATCTGTCTCACTTTTGTTTGTGTGTTATTTCCTTTTGTCTTTTTCTTCTTTCGTCTTCTTCCAGCCTCTTTGCAGAAACACCTCTGATACATTGCAGTTTTGTAACCAACTCCTCATTACAATGCTCTCAGTGGAAATAACCACTTTTCACCATGGCTTAACTCGTTTATTGCGAATAGTGAGTCCTCCCATCCAACCCCTTATTTCTCTAAAACTTATGGAGTGGGGAATGAGTGAATGGTGACACTTCCTAATGAAATATAATGGCTTGTGATTGGATTCGAATGGATAGCAGTGACTTCATTACTCATAGCAGTGTTTCAAATGTTCAAAAGTCACATGACGGTGATGTATGAAAATGAAGTTTCAGAAAGTTGTGAAAGCGTTAAGAGAAGGAAATGTCAGGAAACACAACAGAAGTTGAAAAATGGCCACTTTGGCTGTGAATTCCCAACTTTATTTAACATGGCAGTGATCAGGACGTACACTGACAAACCTTGTGAATGGAGATGTCAAAACAGTGTGGTGAAACAGCGCATATGGACCGGATGCTACATCGCACCATGAATCATGATGCATAATTAAAGCTGGCAGATACTGAGCGAGGCTGTAAGGTGTTTTAACCAAAATGACAAAAATAAACCAAAGAAAGAAAAAGAAACTGCAGCTATTCCTCGCAGATGTTAAGCTTTTATATACAAATTTACTTTGTAGGTCTTGACTTTAGTCCAGGTTTATGCTAACTTATATTTTAAGGTTGTTTGATCAGAAAATAATGAAACCACCCGATGATGTAATTGCTCTTCATTTCTGAATAGGTTTGCTTTTAATATTTTGCTTCCAAGACCTTAGAGTTTTTAATATTGATCTTAAACAAAGGTTCTGGATGATTTTCCAAAGTTTTTGGACATTTTCACTTCTTCCCTGTCCCGTTTTTATATCTGACCATTTTATTTGTTAAATGACTTAACACTGACCTGAATTGTTCAAGCAGACAAATACACCTAACTTAAGGGATGAACCAGTGTTGTGTCTACACATAACGGACAAGTAGCAAAGAATCGGTTTGAGGTTATCTGAAAGTCACATCCATAAAGTGCAAAACAGACCTGACACAGGACCTTAGAGATGCATCTGGTGGTAATCAAGAAGGCATTTTTAAGGAAGAGAAACCAGTAGAAAAAAATGAGGTGTGTCAAACAAGACAAGAACCAAACTTAAAATCGGCGGCGACAGGTCTGATGGAGTGATGGATCTAAATGTAAAATTTTGGTTCAGAGGACGTCGGGAGAGAGGAACAGAGTGAGTGTCTACAGTCATGTGTAAAACACGGTGGAGGCTCTGTCATGGTTTGGGGCTAAATTGTTGGAAGTTCTTCTTGAAACAGAAAAGCAGCGCTGTGCAGCAACATCTGGAATGAGTCTGATTGGCACTGAATAATAAAGGTGGTTTCATCAAGCAAAACAGATTTTTGAACATTCCTGTATCCTACATGTTTTGCTTACTGTGCTAACAAAGCACTGTGCGTGAGTGTTTTGTCACAAAGTAACTCACAGAAAATGCCATTTTATTGCAGAATCTGATTCTGATGTAAAGTCAGTTCATTTACTTCTTTAACAACAGAGAAAGAAAGAAAGAAAGAAAGTAAGTCAGACAGTGGCATGATGCTGGAATAGTTTTGTAAATATGTGTTGTGTTGCGTGTAACTGGCCACGTGCATTTAATCCCATCCCATCGGATAAAGGGAGGAGGGGTGTATCTTTGTGCAGAACTAACTCCATTAGATGAAAAGTGATCTCTGCATGAGAATGAGTAATACTGTGGAAAGGTGAAGAGTGCTTGGTCCCAATTGACACCGAGTTAAACAATTGGACACTGGATTTTTAATAAAAACTGTTCTACTGGAAGGTCAGCAAGCCTTGTATTTTTAATGGACTGTGCACATTTATTGTTGTCATTAATGCAATGAATTGAAATGGTTTTCATTTAACATTCACCGAATAACTGACTGTATCCGCGATGTGCAATTTGTGCTGGTGGACCCACATCATATCTCACAAATTACCAGCAGGTTTTTGCTCTTTTTTTTTTTAGCTGATTCATTTATTTATTTATTTATTTTAAAGGAGCACTGAAGGTCATGTAGTGGCTGAGAGTCTAGCCTTCTCCATATCCATTTGGCCAGAGGGACAGTAAATAAAGAGGGGATGGAGAATGCTAATGGAGCTCTTCATTTTCTCAATAGCATAATTGAATCTCCAACTAAAAAGTGTTATGCAGATCATCCTTTTGCTGTGATGACTGCAGACTGGTGAAGAAGATGAAGTGGTCAACACACACCCAGACAAACACACATAAAGACACACACACGATTGACAAGCAGGTATGTGCATTCATACCCTGGAGGGCAATTATGTTCTCCTCCTAAACACATGTACGATGTAGTTACAAACAGGACAAACGGACAGATGAACACAGATCGGAACGGACAGGTATACAGAAGGATACCCGCACACATGCTGGGAGCAAGTACTGAGATGCCCCACTGATTTGGCAGCCTCTTGACCCCTCCAGCGGGTACTTAAAAGGCTTGAAGACAATCCTCTCCTCCTTCTTTCTGTTCCTCCCTCCCTCCCTCCCTCTCTCTCTATCTCTTTCTCTCTTCCACCTTCTGTCCTCGCTTTGGCCTCTGTCCAGACAACCAATCAGAGTGATGGCTTTGTTTTCAACTCTCTCAACCCCCTTTCCTCTACCATCGCATCATTTCCTCCTTCAGTGTGGGTAACATCCAGGAATCCAGGGCTGACGAGCCCAAAGAGATGTTCTGGGATGCAGCCAGCACTGCCAAGCCAAATTGAGACCAAACTCATATTGGCCTTAGATCAGGAAAGGGGAGGGGGAAACTTTGTGCAGATAGTGTTACTATTTAATCTGTTAAAGCATTTTGCATTCTAGGTATTTTTTGGTTTTTACGCCTAAATTATTTATCTCAAACAATTTGTACTTTTGGCAGAAAGCTGGTCACTGTGGCCAGTGGGCTAGTGGCCAGTTCCATTCATCAGTCTCTTAATGAGATTCCAGTGTTTACATGTTAGCTCTCAACTCGCTGGAGTCATTTTCAGCTTGTGGAATCTCTTTTTAACTAGTTGCATGGATTTTCTCGAGTGCACCACTACGAAAGTGAAAAAAAGAATGCGTCACATTTTTTTTTCTCAGCTACTAACAATTAAAAATATAAATTTTTGTGGAATAAACGTCAGCATATGCACGCTCCACCTTTAGTGGCTCACACTGGAGGTGGAGAATTAGTCTTACAGCATGTTGACCTGTGATGCTGGCCTGCCTTATTCGCTGTCTTCCACTCCTTTGGATAAAGCTTTACTGGCCATTACCTCCAGCTCCTCATGTTGCAAGTTGATGGCCATCATCAGCGGACAAATTAGCCTTTTTTTGGCTCTACGTTAATCCTCACGGACACGCTTCTGTTGTTCACTCCATTTAGATTCAGTCATTTGGAGCCAATTTTAGGAAGTATTATGGGCAAAAATACTCTGTGCTGTCTTGATATGAGTTCCTCCTCTGGTGTGATTGCTCATGCGTGTGCGCTTGCATGAACAGCAGCTCTTCAAAACATGTTTATGATTATCTTTTCTTTTTACAAGCCCCAAATATGATCAGGTTTTACTGTGGTCACAAACATATGTTTCAGTTTCAGTTTGAGCAATAGAGGGAAAATATAAAATAAGCTCCACCCCCTGACACACACATATACACACACCTCGCCTTTTATGATAGAAACATGCAATTTCATTTGGGATTAATGCTTCCTTTATGAGGGCGAATATGCAAATGGAACACTAATGAACTTAAAGTATTCTCTTTGTGAGAACTGATTAACCAAGGCGCTCCTCTGCTGCACATTTACATTTTTCTCAAGTCAAGTCAGGGTTCTCCAGTCACAAATTACAGTGCTTTTCCAGGCCAATTACATTGAACAAGTGCACCATTATCCAGTTCTGAACATCACACATGTATATTTGCCCCCTTCATTTTCTCAAGAGTGCTTCAAGCCAAGGGCTCCTCCAGTGAGAGGGGGTACAAGAGGAAACAGGGGAAGTCGGAGAATGAGGGCGGAGGGAGAAACAGAAGGCAAAATAGAGAGAAAGATTTTTTTAAAAAGTGGAGCACAGAGAAAGATAAATTGGAGGCATATAGGTGGTAGTGCTGTGAAATAATTTTCAGCAGTTTAGCCAATTAAAATTATGAACAGGAATTATTTTCTCTTACAAATGAGACCAGCATGTTTTTTCTTTTAAATTTCAGTTAGTGGGCTGACCTTTTTCTGAGAGCAGTCGTTTTTCAAGTGACACAAACAAAACAAAAAAAAAAAATGAATGGCAACAAGGTCGGCAAAAACCTTGTTTCCAAAGATTTCAGTGGCAAACTAAAACTGCATCAAAGCACGTGAGCAGAATGCTAAACGTCCGCGTGGAACAGGCCAGGACTCTTATTGCCGTGATAATTTGTCAATATGATTGTTGGCTTTTGTGTGTGGCGATTTCCTGTATTAGCGAGGCCAGTCACAATATATCAAAGTGCTGTGACTTGATGTGCCAACAGTCACCACTTGCCTATTTCTGTCCCCGGAGGAACAATAAGGTAGCGTGACTGCACCGCAGCCCCCCACAGAATAGGCTCTAGGATTAGATTGCTTTCGTTCTCTGCTCATGCATGAGGAAGCAAAGGGCAGGAATCACATATTATTGTTGGAATCCCACAGGATACAGAGAAACATATTTTTTTTCACTCCTCCTTCTAAAGCACTGCACCTAGCCACTTACATGTGAAGCTGTGCTGGCATTCAAGCACAGAGTGACACCAGCTTTTTTGCAAAACAACAATAATAAACCAAAATCCAATCTCACAACAGAGACACAACTCCTGTTGGAGTGACAAATGTTCAGGGGCCATCTCCAGCTAGCTTTCCAACTGTTCTATTCATTACCTTTCCCTCTCTCACTTATTCTCCTCAGCTGCCGCTGCCGTCTCCTCTCCTCTCGGCATGAAATAGACACTCCAGGAAGTACATTTTGTGCAAACTCTCCTCCCGCTGCTACAGCTGATTTCACAAATGATGGTGGAATGGCCAGGAGAGCGAAGGGGTAAATGAAAAAAGATGGCTGTTGCACACTATGACCATATTCCTCCGCTCTCCTTTTTCATAGATAACAGGGGATGATTAGAAAACAGCAGATGGGAGGGCCGGCATTAACCTCCACCAGGGCCGTGGTAAATTTAGTTTGAGGACTCCTCCGCATGGAGTGAATTCTGAGGTTAGGCTTACACGAATACGTGCGGACAAAGGTTTGCGCACATACATAAACACACAAAAATAGAGCAATCCCATTACCACAAATCCTGCCTTGTTTAACACAAGGCTACTCTCCAGCTCTGACAGGAAACATCAGCACAGATATTTCAGATGTTTCCTAAGTGGTACTATGTGATTATAGTTTGTAGATCCTTTGCCCTTGTTGGCTTGTATGGTTGGTGGCTAGTATTAGTGTGTTTTGGAGCATGTTTGTGAGTCAGGGGCGTCTGTCAAAATAGAGCTACAGCTTTTTATTAGTAATGTGAGGAGCTTGGCAGCTAATAGGATGCCTCACAAGCTTTTTTTGTGACCCACCCCCGTTTTCACACCTTGGCTCGTGTGATTAGGTAGTGGATCAATAGGGGGTCCATGACCCTCTTGCGGACAGTCCCATAGGGCTTAAAATCTGGGACTCTCCACCAATTGCTCTTAGAACTAAAGAAGCTTCTCAGATGAGAGGTGAAACATCTTCCGGAAAACTTAAAGAAGTTTAAACGCTTTTCTTTCCAAGCTCCTTAGAGCACGATGACCTGGATGACTGAGAACATTCACAGACTCACAAGCTTTTTTTTTTTTTTTAAAGAGCAAGTCCAAGCCACACCTCAAGTAAGACAAAACTTGAGTGAAAAAGTCACATTTCTTAGAGGGTAAGTTGAAGTTAGACAGAAAAGTTTTGTTGTCCTCAGTGAACATGAACAGCAGCATAATGCTCAAAATGTAAATGTCCTGTTGCGAGTGACAATCAGAGGATTTATATCTGCAAGACTGGACCTCAAAACAAGGCTGATGCTGTGTAAAAAGATGACGATGACTTTTCCTCTGGAACATTCTGGCGCTCTGCAATTTATCAAAAAAGTTTGGCAAAATCCATAATAATGCACGCACGTATGAAGGGTCAATTCAAGTTGGAATTGTTGTTGTTTTTTATTGCTATAATAATTGAACCCAAGGATACTTTTTAAACATATTTTTAATTTTGTACATTGGGTCCAACACACAGTGAGTGATGTTTACCATCAGTATAATGAGGCGTCTTTGGTTGTTAGCTAATTGGCACACAACAACATCATATTTTGATATGATCATTCACAGGGAGAGCCATGCAACTTTTTTTTCAATTCAATTCAGTTTTATTTACACAGCGGCAAATCACAACAGCAGTTAACACTTTATATTCAATTCAATTCATAATTTATTTCTATAGCACATTTAAAAGCAACAGAGTTGACCAGTGCTTCACAATCAGTTAAAAACAAGAGAAAACAATAGAGAAACAAATACAGATAAATGAGAAGACATTGTATTAACATTAAAAACGTAAAACAGGCCTGATGGTACTCAAAGTGAACTTGAATTAAAGGCCAAAGTAAAAAAGTAAGTTTTAAGAAGCAATTGTAATATATATAAGTAAAAACCCCACAATGATCGAGAGAAAACAGAGAAAACCCAACAATCACATGACACCCTATGAGCAAGTGCTTTGGAGACAGTGGGGAGGAAAAACTTCCTCCTAACAGGAAGAAACCAGGTGCAGTGACATGCGGCCACCTCACCTACTGCCATGACTGGCTGTAGGTGAGGGGAGGGAGACTGCATGGCAAAATTAAATCAATAAAAGAAACATTTTCATATATAACAACAACCGCTTGTTTATATGCTAATAACCTTTTATGGTTGCTTGCTCCCTGCTAGCTGCCCCAATCCTGCTTCAACACATTATCAGATGCACTGCCCTTTCATTTACATGCAGTCACCACTACACTCTCTGTAAGATCACTTTCTAGATTGGCCTGTTGAAAGAGATTTTCATCTCAAATTATGTTTCTTCATATCTTTGAGACTACTTTATTATAGAGAAGGACTAACATTCAGCTGGACACCAATCTCCGTAGCATCAATGGATTCCCCCAGTGTACAAACTCCGGCTCTTTAACAAGTTCCTCAGATTGTGAGTGACAGGTTATTTGCTGTTGTGATTCAAAATAGACAAATGGGAATACTGCAACATTTTCCCCTAAACTCACCAGTCTAATCCAGCCAGAGATTGTCTCACTCTCCAAATGCTGTTGTCAATCCACAAAATCTTAATGCCACATTGTTTTTTTTAAATTATTTTTATCTTTATCATAAACCATTTAGGAATTTCAAGTTCGGCTGGTTGATAAAACGAAATTAAATATTTCAATTTATCCGTGTGTTACTGAAGTTTGGATGGATGGATGTGGTTTCCCAATATTTTCTTTACACAAAGATAGGAATATGATAAAATGTACAATGTGAAATAAAAAAAAATGTGTTAGTCTTTGCAGAGCTACAGAAAACAACGTATCTTATCTTGAAAACCTAAAAGCAATGCAGATAGATAACACAGGCTCGTGACTTGTCTCTCCTCTTATATATTTTCTGTTTGCTTTGTAGAAATGTAATTTGTCACACATTAATCACACAGTCTGACATGTCTCTAACTGACACCTGTCTGACTGTAACAAAGACCAATGATGCATAGGGTGACCCAGATTCCTTTAACCAGACCACAAGCTAACCCCTTTAGCGCGGTTTCTTTAATGAAGACATGATGCTTCTGGACCAAAGCGTCTTTCAAATTAATTTATAAAATGCACTGTTTGGTTATGCCCTGTAAAATTAGACAAGATGATCTATGCGATCATCAGCAGGTTGCCATTCGTTCATCTCCTTTAAAGCACACTAGGAAATTGAATCAGTCTCATGGTGCGACAGCGCTTTAGCACTTGTGTTTTTACGGAAAATATTGTGTCTTCTTGGGCTAAAGGTACACACTGTGGTAGTGGTTTAGCTTACAATACAAGCTTTTCTTAAGGCTAGGATCCTTTGTCACAAATTGTTTGGAACTGCAACGGTGATACTTACATAATGTTCTTGGGAATGTTTCCTGTTTCCTTTTTAGTTTCCGCAGTGTTAGTGTTGTTCCATGCCCTCCAGCCCCCTCCTAAAAAATAAATAAATAAATAATTTCAAAAGAAAATGCTTAATTGATTAACCCATTGTTGTTTTGGGGCAGGAAATTACTTTATTACTGTGAATATGAAACATTTATTCTATAGATCAGGGATGTCAAACTCATGGTGGGTCACATACAGCCCACATCTCAACATCTCAAACCCCCTTTCTGTCCTTTTAAAGAACTTTAACGACACATTTAATTGCTGAGATATTTTAATATAAGAAAAAGATTAGCAATTTCAACAATATGTTTTAGAATGTCAGTACGACTCTTTGTGCTTAAATTGATAGAAATAAATGTGTAAAATGACACAACTTCTGTTAGTTCATTGTGAAGACTGTCCTGTAAATATGATCATTTTTATTTATTTATTTATTTATTTTACTGTGAACCTATTGTAAGAAGTTTGAATACTTATAGTAGATAGTGAAAAAAGTTGTGGTATAAATGGCCATGGTGGAGATCTCTATCAGCAGGAGAAGCTGCAAAATCTTTGAAAATACAATTAAAAGTTTAAAAAAAAACACACCCAGTGGCTTTGCTGGGCCTACTCTGGCCCCCGTGCATTTTTTTTTAAATTAATATCAACAGTTTTTCTGGCAATAGGATTAAATAATAATTATTACTGTACATGCCCATCACTGACTTGTATGACAACAAATAAAAATAAGGTTCATTTGCAAACCTGAAAAATGCATTTTCAGGTTTGTTTGTAATGAAATAACAAGTAACATTTCCTTTCCAGCTAATAAATCACTGCCTTCTATAATTGCAACATTTGGCCTTTACTGTTCTATCAGTTAACATATATGTCTCTCCTTTGTTTGCTTCTATTGATGCCCATAATCATTTTCTTTTTTTACAATTGGGATGCCGAAGCATTTATACTGCTAGACTAAATCCAGGCTTCCGGATCAGTGCTCAAATTGAATTCTCATTATACTTTCTGTTGATGTATACACAATAAAAGCTCTTCATTTGAGACTGCACCTGTGTCTAAATTTGTTCTGTTGACTGTGAAATACAAGAAAGAATTTGATCTCATCATATCAGCGTCTGTATGCCTCAGTAATGTTCTCTGATGAGACAGTAACAAGCACCGAGCAAAAGCTGTAAATAGTGTAATAGCTAACATTTGTGTTTGTATAGAAAGAATAATAGCCTATCATCGTAATGATGCCTCAATGTAAATGTTGCTAAAACACAGATCGGGATAGCGAGAAGTTATATATCAAATGGAGCCGGAATCATAAGAGTAGAAGCTGCATTTCTCTCAGTGTTTTTAATGAACTGATTCAATGTTACAGCAGCGTGCCATGCATAATGTTCTAGGCAGAGAATAATGGTTGTCGCAGAACTCCGCAGAGTTCAGCATCGTTTAGACAACAATTTGATCCATAGTTGAGCAATTTTAGTTGTTAAATACAATTATGGTTTGTAGTTGAGCTACATTTAATATGAGATCAAAGTCTGCTGGTAACTCTTTTGCACATTTAACACATATTTTACTCAAATAACTAATATTTCTCCTTAGAAAACAAAAGGATACAGCTGCTTCTTAAATAATAATACTAATTTTAGCAGATTATGTTATATCACATCAGACATTTGCTTTTAATTGGTGTACACTATATTTTACCTTAGTAAGTCCGATTGTGAACTAGTCGGGGCTTAATCTCTTAAAAGTGTAAACATGATGTATACAATTTTGAGTGGTTTCTAAAATACTGGTAATATCCACTTTTTCCACATATCCACTGTTTCACATCCACCAAAAAGCAATGAAACACATTGAAATATCCACAGGATGTGCCTTGACCACATCTATGGTGCAAACCTTAACCCTGCCTATAGGTTGCGATTCATGTACAGCATCCACACTGCCCAAATAACATCAAAGAAGGACCATCAGTCTCATTAAGAGGGTTCCTTAAAGTAAGCAGACACAGTCACACAAGCTTTGTGAGGTTTCCTCAAAATGTAATCCAAATTGTTATCTCAGTTAATAAAAACAGCAAAACATTAACGAGACCCGAAGTTGCGTTTGTTGCTTCGAGCTGTTTGCATGAGTCTTTCTCATTAAATACTTTTACGGGGTCATTGTACATAAGCACAATCCACAGTATCCCCCATAGCAAGAGAGTTGCACACATTTGCACACCTGGCACAACAGCAGTAACTTCATTAAATTTTCATAACTACTAATTATTCTAGTGGGATTTTTGCTCCCTCTGTTTAAGCTTTATGTGTCAATTGAAAATAGCAAAAACAACAAAAACTATTGCGGAGAAACACGATGACGTTTACAGTAGCTGTTGGTGGGACGCTGTCCATGGTGCTGAAACAGCTCAGAGCACAATGGATGTACATTAGTTGGGTTTCTTTCCTTGCTTGATTTGTGAGGTTGCTTTGTAGCAACAATCAATACAATACTGGCATCTCAAACACACACAGCAACATTTTGTATGCTCAATTTAATAAAATGTGACCCCAAAGTATTGTATATTGTATTGTTGGAGCTTTTTATGAATTGACTAAAGTGCTCTGAATTGAGTCAGCAATAAAGACAAAATGTCCTTCTTGTAGCTCATCTCGGAGCCTATATTTGGCAGAACTTGCATGACACACCAAAATCTTCAAACATGTTTGGATCATTTCTGGAAAACTGTCCTAAATACAACAACATAAAATGATTTTATACAGTAATAAAGGAGAAGTGTTACTTCTTTACATTGTATGCCTCCTGCTATTGTTTAAGTGCAGAAGAACGGTGAACCTGGGGGTCATAGTTGAATTAAGTTTAACTTTGAATACATAACCACATACAACCATTTTGCTTTGCTTCACCCAGTTGCAACATGGATCATCTGAACAGTGTTGAATGTTTAGCATGAAAATTAGTTCCACATATTACCAAAATGTATCCTAAATATAAAGAGTGCTTCAAAACAAGGCAGTTTTGAAAACTAATCTTATTGCTCCCAAGTAATTATCTTTTTCTTGAAGTAAAATGTATATTAGAAAGTGTATATTCTGCAGAAAAGAAAGTCACACACAGAGACAAAGAAGAACCCAATGAAATCAATTCAAATAATACAAAAAGTGGATGCCACTAATGATCATAGGCCACAGGATCAGCCACTGCAAGGTCTGCTGCTTAAGTAACCAAGGTTAGTTTAGCATTCTCGTTTTCTAGTTTCCACAGCAACATGCAAAGTAAAATACTATAAGGCCAGATGGTGCTGATTCAGTGATGTTTAGAGATGCAAAAGCAAAAAGTTCAAGGTATGAAACTAAAGATCCAAGACCCAAATTGATGAACAGCAAAATTGAGCCATACATTTTTTTTGACTGATAGCCTGCCTAAAGAATATACTGCAACTTGAAACAGAACCAAACTCAAAAATACTGCAAAAGCACACAAACCATAACAGAAGTTGCATAAAAAACAATGGAATTGATTTAGGAGGGACAATAATGTGACGGAACAGGTACTGTAAACATATAATAGCAAACATGATTCTACAGGATTAAATAAATCATGTGATTAGATAACACAGGACCTTGCATCTTTTCCCCCCTTTCTTCCTCTGCTTCTTTTGAGCGTGTCTTGCTGCACTTCTTATGTTTTGGTTCCTGTCTATTCTGCAGCTGTTCGTTATTTTCTCCCCAAAATCACTTCCACTGCTTGAGATAAACTAGCTAAATGTCACGTTAGGCTAATTTGCAAGTTTGAGTTAAAAACATTATGGGCTACTCCATTTATACCCTGGCCTAGTGATGTCTGTTGGTTTGACCATTTTTTAGCCAGAACTGAATGTCTATCTGTGGCGGCTGTTTGTTTTGCATACTGCCACAATACAATAAAGCATTCAAAAGGTTTTCCACCTTGTAATGGTTTATATGCAGACTACCAGATGATATATATCATAAGCCAACTATTTAATATCTATATAATTGTTTTTCATTAATCAAACATGAGCCTTGTTATTGTGTTCAGAGTTGTTATGCCTGGGCCCACTGTAGTAAATGTTTCCTTGCTGGGCTTCAATTTCTTACATCGATTCTCATAAACCCTTAGCTTGCTACGGCTAATATTACTAGAAGAATGAGTGCACGTTTCATATCATATACCCATGGCACCAAATTAGCGGTTGCAATTGTACGTTTGTAGGATAATTATAAATGCATACTGGAAAGTGAAAAGAGCATACCCTTCCAGCAAGATGGTCCCTGTGGTCAGAGTCCACAGAGTAGAAGAAGAGAGAAGTAGCATTGCAAAACCACTATATTTA
Source organism: Rhamphochromis longiceps (assembly GCF_057381845.1). Classification (NCBI taxonomy): domain Eukaryota; kingdom Metazoa; phylum Chordata; class Actinopteri; order Cichliformes; family Cichlidae; genus Rhamphochromis; species Rhamphochromis longiceps. The sequence continues at coordinate 45,026,264 of NC_140559.1, forward strand.
CTGAATCAATACCTACAGGATTAGGTGAAATATCAATCCGCTAAAGGTAATGTGTGTAACTGAAAATTTAAAATGCCTAATGTGGTTTCAAGCAAATATCCACAATTAAAGCCGGAAAAAAGGGCAGGATACATTAAAATGAACAGAACTGGTTGAAAGCTTTGAAAGATAAACCTGTTTAATATCAATAATAATTTCCTGGAACCAGATAACAATCAAACCTATTTATGAACTTTTAATATACATTACATTGTTTTTATAAAACGATGGTAACTAAAAAGCTTTTATGTTTTTATGGGCATTTAAGAACTCAAGTTGAAACTTAGATATGCTGTCTAATTACAACAACAAACTTGCGTGGAATTCTCACAGCCAAATTACATTAGCTAAATGTCAACCTGAAGAGGCTAAACAGCCGCATCCTTACCAAAACACCAAACAAAGTCATCAAAGTCAACATGGTCTTGAGAATACACACTCCTCCCAGAGATTAAACAGTAGGAGACCATTTAATAAAAACACCAGGCAAATAAAGACTGCGTCTAGTAAGCAGACATTAGAACAAATTATTTGTTGAGGCTGATCAATTAATGGGGTACTTGGCCTGTTGGTTCTCAGTACAGCACTGGGAGACTTGGTCAGTAAATCTATTGGCTTCAGTGTTGTTCAGAGATAAACAGTTATTATTTTAAAAAGGGTTTTGGCTATGCACTGTTTAATTAAGGGCTTTTGGGAATTATAATCAACTGCAAAAGAGATGCCATGGTGATGAAGCATAAATCCATAACTGTGCAGCAGACAGCTTGGCCAGTCTAGTGCATCTGCAATATTGTTCACTGGATAAACAACTCTGTGCGTGTGTGTGTGTTTCTTTCTAAAAACACTCTGAGATTGTCACAGCAGTCGGAGGTAGGTTTAATCTGTGTGTTTTTAGGTTTGTCTGCTGGTTAATTAAGTGCTCCCCCCAAGAACACTGAACCTTTCGAAATATCTTATGTTTTCATTAGTGTTTTAAAATCCTCGCGTCGCATCTCTTCTGTTGTTACTGGGCAGCCGTGTCAATTTGTTAATGGCCAATCTGTCAGGAATTTCAGAAGGAGAGAAGCTGGGGGCTGTTTTGTAAGTTTGTCACAGTTCTGTCCATCTGTTAAATAACTCTGACTTGTGTTATCTATTATTAATTGTGGCAACTGTCAGTTTGAGAGGAAATTGTGTTTGGAGTGTTTTGGTTGGTAATTTGGCTGAATTAGAAAATGGTATAACTTGATGGTGAACTGTAATCAGCTAACAGTCAGTCATAGTGTCACAAAACGGCCGGAGGCCGAGCACCAAAAATCAAACCCACGTGCAGGAAACCCAAGGCAGAGGCAGAGTAAAGGGTTTAACAAAGGTTTATTAACTAACACCAAAATGACGTTCACGTTAGTACTTGTTTTAAGGCTTGATATATGGGGTGTGAGGGTCTTGGCCAGGGGAGAGGGACAAGCAAGGGGACAGGTCCAAGGAAGCAACAGCAGCTGCTGGTGATTAGGTAAGTACTGGAAGAGAGGAGAGCAGTGTTAGAGCGGTAGCCAATGAGGAGTTCTGGAGAGAGTGGAAGCTATGAAAATCTTCGTCTTACTGTGCAGGTGGGAGATGGAAGCGTTGAGGGAGAGGTGGTGTGGTCCAGGTGGGTTAGGTGGTGTGTGGCAGCTGTCCTGAGTGGTGAAGGTCCCGAGGTGGTGTAAGGGCAGGAGGGCAGGCAGGTGAGGCAAGGAGATGATTCAGAGAGCTGGCGGGTTAACCAGATTTCCAAGATGAGTGGTTCAGTATAGTGATGGGACGTTCTGTATCGAGGCTTCGGAGCGTGTGTCGAGTAATGGAGGGGGCGTTTCCGCGAAGCGCGTATCGAGGCTTGCTTCGTTTATGGGAGGAGCTGAAAATGATGACGTCCGAAGCCTCGCTGCCCGGCTGTACCACGTGACTGGTTCATGAAGTGGTTCGAACTTTGCCGCGAGATATGACAGCGATATAAACCCCTCAGACTTCATTCAAAAATGTGGGTGTTTGATGGAGAGTTGCGGTTAGTGAGAGTTTGGAGACCGTTTGGAGGTTTATGAGAGTGAGGAGAGAAAGTCAGGAGAGAATGGAGCCAGCTAAGAAGAGGAGGATGTCCTCCCCTGTGTGGGAACATTTTGATCTTATTCCTCCCAACAAGGTATGTAAATTTCTACAGAAGATGTATTTTCATGATACTGATGGTGCAATACAATTTATGTTGAGCTGTCTTGACTTTTGTACAAGGTGAAGTGTTTGCTATGTGCCAGGGAGCTGGGATATAACAACAACACTTAGGCACTACAGAGCTTTGCATGAGAATAAGGGGAACACCGATTGTGGAGCAAGACCAGGTAAGCCATCAAATGTCATGATAATATAGCATGTAGTAATGTTACTAAATGATATAACAATATTATACAGCTGTTATAAGTTACGTGTGTGATATTTATATTTGTGCTTTATCTTTATTGTCTTTCCTCAGGAGAACAATCTCAAATAGATGAAGACCTGGTCAGCATGGTGATTGAGGACTCACAGCCATTTAGCATTGTGGAGGACAAAGGATTCAAAAGATTTGTTAAATCATTAAATCCTAGCTATGTTCTCCCCACTAAAAAGGTCGTAAAAGCAGTGAAAATTTAGTTTTTACAGAATAAAATGTGAACAGGCAGGACTGAGGCTCAAAGCCTCAGTGTGTAGCTGTCCATACCTCAACGTTACAAAAGCACAACCACTGTCCACACCCCAACCACACCTCACCTCACAGTAAATGATCATTTCCATTTTAAGCATTTCCAAATGATCATTTTCCATACTGCCAGTATAAATATACACAGTATACTGCATCACTACAATATACATGTTTTACACACTCCTTTTGTTGTTGACATTTACAGGCTGTGTGTAAAATGCCACACTCTTCAAATTCATGCCAGCTATTATTTCTACGTCCAGTAGAAGCTTCGCGTTGGGGTGAACCAATTGGATGAAAAGCTTCAGTGCTTCATGGGGCTTCATCTGCCCATCACTAGTTCAGTATGATGGAGTTTTCCTGGAGTAACTAGAACATGAGATTACAAGGTTAGTAGAGCACTTGAGATTCATGAACATGAAGCGTGAGGCCTGGTTACCAACATAGGGTAGTTGAGGAATTGGCGAGGAAGCAGTGTCAGCAAGCAGCTTAAATCTCCAACCTGATTGCCTCAATCAGCTTCAGGTGAGGGGGGCTGTAGGCCCTGCCCATGGGTGGATACCAGGGAGGTCCAGACCTTCAATGGAATTTTACAGCCACACACCCAGACCATGACACATAGATTGGACTACTGACTTTTCTATTAGTACCTCCTAGGATTGACTTGGCACAGTTCACCATGATGCTCAGGGTTTTCCATTAGGTCATTGTACCTGGTACCAGGTACTTTTTTAGTACACCAAAAAGCACACCAACAAGGGTAAAACCAAACGAATGTCCTTCTAGCTTCTTAGATAGCTGATGCTGACTGTACATACAGAGAGTGAAGGTAAACAAGCTAACGGCCTAGAGAGAGAGAAAGCACTCACTTATCCTGTGTTATCCTGCAGCAGCACCACAAGCATGCAATTCTGTTGTTGCTGTAGGTGAAGCCTATCTGCAGCTTATTTATTTGTAGAGCTAACTTGAATAAAAATTCACAAACATAACACTTGCATATATTTTCCTGTCCCCTTTCCATCTCAGCCTAACATCAGTGTGTTGTTGCGAGCACGGTAACACAAGCATTTCAAAACAATGCTGTGTTAAAGTCTCACCGAGCTGTTACCAGGACTGTTTACTCTTGTTCATTCGCTGTATGCAGGTTTTGCATAATGAGATGCACTTTGCCTAAGATGAGATTCATTTTCATGTTTACTCTTCAATGTACAGAAAGAGTTTGTCAGACATATAGTAGCATATATGTGTACAGGTCATAGTAATGATATGGTTGAAACTGAGATGCCCCTCTTATCAAACTCTAGAACTTTGTTATTTTCACATGTACCAATATCATCACTAGCTATCTCAATTTGTATCTATTGCTAAATATAAATCTTACATACTGTGTTATCTTATAATATTATATATATCTATATATATATATATATATCTATATATATACACACACACACTATTTATAGATTATATGTATAGTATTAAAACTGAGTCCATTGCTATTACTTACAGCATTTTTTTAGAATGTGGTTCATTTTTAATTAAATCCCAACAGTTAGCCGTCAAATGCAAAAACAACCACCAGGTTTCCAAATCCATGCTGACAGGGAATCCAGTGGTCCGACTAGGGCAAGAGCTGAAGAGTGTGGAACTGTATTTTCTCATTTATTAAATGGAGACATTCAAGTTGATGGGGTGGCAAAACAAAATACAAAGTGACAGGTCTCAGAATTAGACTGCATTCACCCTGATTCCTCAGGAGAGTCAGAAGTTTGTTGAGCCTGCTTAGCTTGCACAATATAGAGGTACATCAGGAGTCATGCAATCACAGAAGTGAAGCTGGACCAAAGTGACGCCTTTTTTAGAGTTGCTGATCCAGCAGCAATTTTCAGCTTTAATGCATGTCTCCAAGGGTTGTGTATTCAGCTAAGATGACATTAAAATGAAAAAAAAAAGTCCAAACAAAATAAACAGACTGAATAAGAACATTTATTTACTGTATACATACATCTCAAATAGCACACCTACTATACACACTGGTTCTTAAGAAAGCTGCTAAAAACAATATCTTTGGAATGACCTAATGGCGTGATCACAATCCCATTAAGGTTCTTCAGTTATTGTACTCAAACTTTGTCATTTTGTGCTGTATATTTCAAATGGTTGTGTAAAAGGGGTATATTCTTTACATACTGTTAGTTTCCTTTTAAAGCCTCTCAAATGTGCATTTACAAAGTAGGTGCATGAGATATGAATCTCTATGGAATTAACATATAAATGCACTGAGATGCCTAAAAGCTAAAACACCTAAAGAGTAAACATTTTGGAGAGACGTGCTTTCACAAGACAACGAAAGTGCTCTTAGAAATATCAGATTATAAACTACTAAAAGTTCTAAGAGATGATGTCACTTTTTTTATTAGGGACATAAATTACACATAAGTGTGATGGCATCATTCTGGAGGGGGGAAAAGTACTGTCAGATAGTAACATTAATATAATGATAGTGTTATATTACACATAGTAACACAGCTCACAACTAACGGCACAATTCCCTTTAATTAAATGGAATTCTAATAATTTTATCAGAATGTCTATGTATTTATATCTACCTACAAATGTTTAAAGGTAGGTACACTAGAATAAGGAGATACTAAGTCGGGGTTTTAGAGGAAACAAACAATTAATTATACTGGGAGCAATTTTAAGTATTGCTTAATTTCTTGGTAATTTAGTGGAAAAACAACATCTTACATTGTAAGCACACTGTACTTTTGGAGAGGCAGGCTGCATTATGGAGTGACTTCACCTTTCCTGATTTCCAGGTATAACGAGACACTCTTCCTGTACACTCTTTTAAGAAATTTATGTTTGAACATTGCAACAGAATAAAATAAGTTAGACTTATAGACACATAGGTGACATGTGCTTGCAAATTTGGTGCTAGTAATTTTTTCTTGAACGGGGGAACAGTCCTTAACACATTTATAGTGCTAAATAAAAGGACAGCTGAAAAATACAAGACCCATCATGCATATTAACATAATAAATATTAAATAAGGATGTGAAAAGGTGAATATCCAAAAAGACAAAATTAATCCACTTCAGAATATATCCAACAACCTTAAAGATATACTTTTACAAAGTAAGATGGGGAGATATTATCTGTTTCTGCAAAAATTACCCTGAAATTTAAAATTAATAAAAAAATAAGTCAAAGTGTGTAAAATGTAAGTGCACTCCTATAGCTTCCATAGAAATTAAGAGATTAAGAAGAAGCCATGTGCTGCCAATCAAATGCAGTTTTAGCATTTTGATTTTGTTAGTTTGGAGCAGGGATGGGGAACTCCAGGCCTCAAGGGCCGGTGTCCTGAAGGTTTCAGATCTCACCCTGGGTCAACACGACTGAATCAAATTATTAGTTTATTACCAGACCATTAAAGAACTTCAAGACATGTTGAGGAGGTCATTTAGCCATTTAAATCACCTGTTGGATCAAGGCTACATCTAAAACCTGCAGGACACCGGCCCTCGAGGCCTGAAGCTCCCCACCGGTCTGGAGCATTCAGGTGTGTGGTAACTCAATGGCAAAGAGGAAAAACATCAGCAATAATCTTAATGGAGCAACAGTTTCTGCCCATGAATTTGGGAAGAGATATAAGGCCATTTCCAAACATTCTGAAGATCATCATCCTACAGTGAGAATATTATGCACAAGTGGACAACCTTTACATATTCATTCAAGACAAGTCTTACCAGGAGTGATAAATTCACTCCAAGGTCAGGCTCTGTCAGGGTTTGGCAACTTTTAGCATCCAAAGAACCTTTTTAGCTACTCCTATCAAAAAATAGGAGAAGAACAGCTAGAGACATGGAGACAGATGTATGGATATAACTGTGTGTAAATCCATACCTATAGTAAGTGTATAAATAGGGTTAGGTGTGAAGCCTAATCTTAATCTGTGCCCCAAAACATCTCTAATTCTGTCTTGTCTGTCCGAAAGGACTTTGTTCAGACATGAATTTGCAAACGTATCTGTGGCTCATGAGCTGCAAGCGGTTAGTTTGTACTTACCTAACTGTAAAACCTGGTAACCACTGAGTTTATTATGACTTTATGTAAAATCTTACAATTGACAGATGTTGTACTTTCTTTTCACTATGACTCTATGTAGCCAAAGAGGTTGACCTTCAAAATGTGCATCAAAGCGGAAAGAAATTCTTAATGAGATTTGTAATGAAGACGTTCTGTTTTTACTTTGTGCAAAAAGATGTAACTTGATTTGAACAAAGCGTGGTCGGAGGTCCTTTTAACAAACCCTTGGTCAAAACTGCACAAAGTGGCCATATAGGAAAAAAAGACTGCATTTCAAAAGCGCAGAAGGCTTCGGTCAATTCATATCAGATGAACCAGATAACACACTGTGCATTGTATATTATATTGATGTAAGTCGTTCACAAGAATGCTTGTTCATATTGATTGCAGCGCTCCCCACAGTTGTGTTTCTGCTGCCAGTGCTGAAGTGATTACTTTTATCATTCGGCATTGATCAAGGAAACATATTTAATTTCCAAGGGCAATAAATGTAATGTTTGCTGACAGCGTTGTTTATACGAAAAAGAAAGAAAAAAACAATGAAGAAAATAATTAAGAATTGTAAAAGTAAAATATAGTAAATCATTTTCCGGGGCACTTTTATTGTAATCAGAAACATCATTTTCAGTGTATATTACTTTAATATTGCACCGAACACCACCCAGACATAATATTGCCTTTAGCAACAATGACGTTAGAGCAGCTCATGTTTTTCTCTGATGTTTTCAATCAACTCCTTCGGCGTATACTCGACACGGCCAGTCATGCACGAATGTGAAGAAAGCAATTATTTGTGGCCACAAAATGGATTTACTAATGAAATGCTACATACGTATACATACCATTCCTAAGCAACAACTGCAACCAGTGAAACATTATAACGTTGCAATGTTAGAAGGGTTTTCCTTACATCTGCACCACAGGTTGTCTGCAATAATGGCGGTGTGAATTGCTATTTACACTAACTCAAATAGAAAAATAAATTAAGGATCTCAAGATTGTAATATTAAAATAGTCCATTGTTTTCATATACAATAGCTGTATGTTTCATCATAATTTTAAAAAGGGGAAAAAAGCCTTCTTGTCGTATTAAATGCTACTTAGCTAGAGTCCTACCTTGGATTTGATGTCTGACCCGAGGAACCTAAATAAGCAGATGAGAATTGCTTCCTATTACTCTGCCTACTCAGGCAAATCTTTTCCTTTCTTCTTTTTTTTTAAACCGGTATTAAATTGGAACATGCTGATTTTAATAGGTAAAATCACTTCCACGCTCTGTTATTTATAAACTTGGTTTCTGGCTCTTTCAAAGCCAGAAACCACATGTTTCATCATTGATTTCTTGCTCCCGTACAGCCTAGAGCTGCTGCGATGATGACTACTATCAGGAGAATGAGTACATACAAAGATACTTTGAACTTTATCATCCTGTTGGGTGTTTTATACTATAATGATATATGAACAATTACCTCTATGAAATCCAAATCAGCATCACACCATTCCTGCCCGCAACCTTCTCATGTGCAATCCACATGATTGCAGAGTATGTGGTTATGGAAGGGTGCAAATCATTATTTGTATTTGTAGCTATGAGAAAGAGAGCTCTGCATATGCGGGTGCAGAGCTGATACACAGATGCACGCATAAATAAAGAAATGAATATTGACATTGTTTTCTTTTCTTTCAAGCGAAAATACAGAGTGGACGAAAATGCTGAGGCACTTGGAACTGGCGTGCCCTCAAATCCGTCTGTGCAACTTCAAGGCAGACCTGCGGTACGTTATTTTGTTTACAAATGCCCTTTCCTAATAAATTGCAGTGCTATTCTCAGCTTTAGTCTCACAAAAAAGAAAGGAAAAAAAGTCTGTTTTGTTCTCTCTGCAGCAGACATTTTCTCCAGTGCAAGAAATAAGCTGACAGAGCCCAAAATGTTGGAACAACCCCCCCCCCCCCCCCCCCCCCCAAAAAAAAAAAAAAAAACAGTCTTTATGTTCTGGGAAATGTATTGTTCTCTGCACAGCTGTGAGAAACTGCATAAAAACACACAAAGGGTTGATCGTGGCTTGGGGATTGTTTGTTTTTTTTGTCCCCTTTCAGCTGCACAAAAGCAGTTTTCCAGCTTAAAATTATTTCTCCCATTCCTATACACACATAAAAGGATGAAATTATTTGTCAAAGTGAATGTCATCTCATTTGGGTCAATGTAATCCTGCATGCTGATACAATCTTCTCAGATGGTCTGAGCTTCTGCCGAGATATATTGCTCAGCAGCTTCCCTTTTTAAGATCTCAATCTACATAAAGCGCCTCGCCTTTTTCCACTCTCTTTCCTTCCACTGTATTTTATTACATTGAGGGCATCTGACTAATGCAATGCACTGTTGGCCTGCTGCCACTTGCCAATTTATAATACAGCAGCTTTGGCCACTCCATGCATACCAAGTAATGCTGATTTGTTGTACTGGCTATACTGCCTCTCACTCTGCTACTAGATTTTTTTTAACTCCCTCTCTCCATTACCTCTTTCCAAAATGGTAATAAGTGTGGTAAAACACAGCACTTAGAAATGGCGGAGAGGTGATAAAGTAGATGATGAGTATAAAATACCAAAAAAATACCATAAGCTCAATATGGACGCGTCACTTGAGTAAAAGAGGGAAAAATCTCATGATGGAAAATACATTTGATCCAATGCGACCAAAAGCCTAAGAAAAAAGCAGGTATGTGTTTACATGTTGTTCCATTAATGTGACTGTTTAGTATTTTTTACACATGCAAACTTGAATACACAGTGCATGCAGGCCTTAAACCCTAGATTGTTTTTGCTTCCTGTTTATTAACCTTAATGTTGGTTACATGATCTCACTGATGTACTGTATCTTCCTCATAAAGGTGTTATTTTAGGAACAACTATACATCTATCTGAATATAAAATTTGAATCCTTGTTCGCTGTTCTTTTTTCATAGATGCCTGGCTTTTCAAGGCATAGAAAAACCCTGAAAAAGCTCTTGCGAGAAACACAATTGCTTATCATTGCTATTGCTATAATCCTTTTAGTACACACGCTATGAATTTAACCACATGAATGGCAGCTTTACTTTATTTAACCAGGAACTGAAACTCTTGGGATTAAGAATGTGAGAGTGTGCTGGGCCAAGATAGGCGGCATTACCCCAGCGTGTTTTTCAATGAGCACAGACGGAACATGCAAACTCCACACAGAAGGACCCTCTTGCTGTGAGGTAACAGCGCTAACCATCGAGCCGTCGTGCTGCCATTTGATGTCGGAACGGCAAGTGAGAGCTCCTGAAAAGCTGGTAATAGTCCACATTTGCACATGAAAACTAGCAGCCCTTCTGCTACAACTGAAGTGTTTGTGTTTGTCGACAGCGATGAACGTTTAGAAGAGACAATTTGGCTAACTGTGTCAAAAAGTCTGATGATTTTGACAAACCGCGTGTTTTTACAACACACGCCATTGTCTCATTGCTCATTGCCACTTTGTCTGACCTGCTTTTAGTTTTGCAAAGTGCTTTTCTTTGCTGGGTTTCTGTGAACCGCACAGAAACTGTAGTTGAAATGAACTGTGAGCTTCCTGATGCTAAATGGAGGTTATGAATTTCAACAAGTTCTATGAGCGATTGTGCCTCAAGAGTTGGGAGTTCGCCTTGTAATTGGAAGGTTGCCGGTTCGAGCCCCGGCTCGGACAGTCTCGGTCGTTGTGTCCTTGGGCAAGACACTTCACTCGTTGCCTACTGGTGGTGGTCAGAAGGCCCGGTGGCGCCACTGTCCGGCAGCCTCGCCTCTGTCAGCGCGCCCCAGGGTGACTGTGGCTACAATGTAGCTTGCCATCACCTGTGGGTGAATGTGTGTGTGAATGGGTGGATGACTGAATGTGTAAAGCGCTTTGGGATCCTTAGGTACTAGAAAAGTGCTATACAAATACAGGCCAGGTCAGGTGGAACCCTCTGACATACAGTAAGGAGCCAGTTAATTGACTCTACATGTGCTTATAGAAGAAAAAGACTCCCAATAACTTTATATTTTTGATGGATTCAAGTCTTATGAGGGTGATAACACACACACACACACACACACACACACACACAGCAGCTTAATTAACCCTGAACATATGCATCCAAAAACAACTACACTCCACCACTTCTCTCTCTCTCTCTTTTTTGATAAAAGATCAGTATGAAACATAGGTTTTAAAATGTCAGCCAGTCTTAGCTCGCAACTGCCACAGCTAGGTTCAATGAACGTCAAGCACCTATTTTTACATTGCCTGCTTTTACTCCCTGTGAAAATGTCAGTGGCTCACAATGTGTCTATTTGGAACACAACTGCCTCCTCTGAACAGATGCATTTAAATACTGGTCTATTAGTTAAATGGATCATCCACAAGTGCAGCTGTCATGAGGCAAGAGGCATCTGGACTCAAAGCGAGCCAAGGAAAATTGCTGCATCACCAGGACTTTGTGATGGGAACATCGCTTGAATGTTTTGCTCACTGAATCCAAAATGATTTCTAGATAATCTGTAGACGTTGCTAAAACGTTCAAAGCTTTGTATGTGAATACATTTATCCATAAAATCCTAAAAAACAAACAAACAAACAAGCTCTCGAGTTTCTTAGAAAAAAAAAAGGCTTATTAAATTGATAGCACAGAACAGTTTTGACAATTTTAAGACAAACTTTAAGATGAAGTTTATGTCCTTTAGCTCTTGTAGCTCTTGCTGTAACGTAATGATGGAACACTTCCCATTACACGACTGCAGGTGCTGTCATTAAGGTCTTTTAGACCAAGCTAATCATGATACATAGCATGATGAAGGGTTGCTCACTCTTGAAGCTCAGCTTTGGCAGTCATATTTATTGGCCACCTGAAATGAGAATGTGGCCCCTAGAAGGTCAACAACGGGGATTCTGAAGTGAAGAATCTGAATAATTATCACTTCCAATTCCAGACTAGAAAGGATGTGGTGATCCGGAGGCCACTCAGTGACACAGTCACTGAGTGAGATTAGTTGGATGGAGGCCCAGTAGCAAAAGGTTAGCCCACTATAAATAGGACGGGCAGAGAGTGCTAATGGCAGGAAAAGCTTGAAGAAGACCGTGCAAGTTTTTTGTGGTGTTCAGTCACAGGCACTGTCAAGACTTCAGCCTTGGTATTGCTTTTGATATTTTATTTGATCACAGTTACATTAAGGGTGATGAACTGATATATTGCAGTCAGCTATGGAGGTGTTACTGAATTTGTAATCAGACTCATTATACTGGGCTGGACTATCTAGTACAGGAGTGACACCTTTATGTGTGTTTAAACTGAAATGCTCTAATTGGATTTAGCAGGGCTCATGAGGGTGTCTACCCCTGACTACACCCACTGCTGCCCATCAGGACTATTTACTGCATCGGCCTGCTTGTGTGAACAGCAGTGGGACACGTACACATGCACAAACACACAATGAAAACAGAGGGAGAACTATGAATCAGGAGATCTTGGATACCCTGACTGTAATGAACCTCCTGTAAGGGCTCCTGGGTAATTCAATCTCCATTCAGGAACGGCTCTCCCTGCATAACGCCCATTTCATCTGGCTTGCATCAAGATATGTCTCCATGTCGGCAAATGAAAGAGCTCAGAAAGCGGCAGTAGCATTAGCTATTGCACGGGCACCAGGCCTAAGTGCGCGGATAACCTTTCAGCCATGCTAACACTGGGAATTTAGTGAGAGCATCCTAGCGTTAATTGTATGGTGAAGTAGACCTTATTTCAAAGCATGCCTCCACAGTTTGGTAATTGTTACCATTATGGCTTGACAACACCACTCACTGCACTTTAAGTGATTCCAAGCCCTTGCTCAGTGGCATGAATATTCCACCCCACTGTTCTCACCAAGCTGTCTCCGGAGAGCCAATGCTCATCAGCCCTGAATGGGCGTGTGTGCTCAGCCATTGGAGCCGATGCCCATCATGCTGAAATGTGCTGGAGTTCTCACTTGAAACTAGGAAGGTGTTCACTTTAGGGAAAAAACTGAAATAGCTGTTGCGGCATAAAAGATACATACCATCAGTATAAAGGGGTGATTCGCATAAATCTTCATGTTTGCCATTGTAATGTTACGTGCTAGTGCACAGCAGCTATGCAGCTAGTGCTACGTGACATCTGTCTATCTCAGTGCATGTGGGACGATTTAAAAGGTTATTACTGTCACCCAGTAAACACACATATTGACAACAATATAGTATAATATTGATAACTTGTTAATATTAGTATGTTCAGTTTGTGAGTACAGTGAATGTTATTTGAAGTACATGCAGGTTTATTGTTTTTTAAAGAGTACAATATACCCATCTCTTTAAAGCAGTGGTCCCCAACCCCTGGACAACCGAGTCGTGAGGTGAAAAAATTTTGAAATTTATGGTTTTCAGGGTTTTTATTGGTTTTTATCGTTGTTATTTTTTTTATCAATAACTCGGTTTCCCTGGGTCGTTTCCCGTGTGTTATGAATAAATCTTCTTTTTTTTGGGTACCGGTACTGGTTTTATTTTGTTGTATTTATCCTAACACTTTAAAGATAATAATGATAATATTGTCGGACATAAACCAGTTCGTGGCGCAAAAACGGTTGGGGACGGCTGCTTTAAAGGATACAGAGTTAACAAGCCTTCTTCACAAATGCATTTGAATAATGGAATCAGATTTGAAAAGTGTCTAACAATTTCAATATCCCACTTCTTATTTATTATGGTGCCCCCCCCCCCAAACCCCCCAATCAATTTCCTGAAGGCCAAATGGCCAATTTATCTCACCACAACCCAAATAAAGCTGAATGGGTTTAAAATGAAAAACACATAAAAGAGAGGAATGGCCTTGGTTCGTGTTTCCTCTAATGCAAGAAGGCAAGGACAAAGCAATTTTGAAAAGAAATTTGCAAATATGCTTTTCATATCTGTCGCTTTTTTAAATGCAACCCCCCCCCCCCCCCTCCCAAAAAAACCCCAAAACAAACAAATCAAAACAAAAACACATGAAACATGTTGGAAAGCCAAAATAAATCTACCGTGGCAATTAATTAGCTTAAAAGCAAGAAGATAAATGTACATGTTTTCACATAGACATCACTCAAATCTCAACATAATGACAGACATTTCCAAAAAAAATTTCTGCGCCACTAACGTAATGAAAATATGTCTCTTGAATTTTCATTTCAAGTTCAGCCCTGACAGTATTGCGCTAAATTTAAAATAAACACATAATGTAAAACAAAAAACAAAAATGGGATTGCATATGCATTTATGACACAATAAGGATTCCTGCAACATGCTTTCTCTTTAATCTGCATTCCTGTAAGTTGCTGGCATCAACAACAACACCCATCACACATCCTCAATCTGTCAAACAATGTGACAACATGCTTGCAGGCATGAGAAAACATGAAACATGATTCTGATTAAAGAGGTGTAAGTGGACTGGAAGGGAAAAAAAGTCAGAGTAAATGGTTAATGCATCGCCGTTTTATTGTGTATAACTGAGAATCTGTTGCCACGGTCCATTTGTTGACCTTGTGACTGACATCAAGCTGTTCAGAGGATGCCCCTGCCTGTGGCCCATTTGAACCAGCGCTGATCTCCATCAGCCCTGTACAACATGGAGTGTGTAGCTCATGAATGAAATGAAAGAAAAAACAAGAAAAACAAGGCAGGATTGTTTTTAATTGAGCGGTGTGCCTCATTATTCAATTACTAATTGCCATAGAACTATGTTACACTTGGCTACAAACTCCTTATGTTTAATACTAGTTCATTTTTTTTCAACAGTATACAAGCTGAAGAAAATGAGAACCCCCCCCCCCCCTTTAAAGATTACTCTTCCTTAAAACCTTGAATCCTGTATGGGAGTATAGCCACATGCAGCGCTGTTTATCATGAGGAATTTGAATTACTGTACGACTGTATGATGTTACATAACATACCATACTGCAAATGAAGCCAAATTAAATTCGACATCAGATCTCCCCAGGAAAATTAGACCTCATCTGGAATTCAGGAGATGCACTTTCTGTCACCTGTGTTAATAACAAGGTTTGATCCATGCTCCCATGTCCACTAATGGCCCATCCATCTGTATCTTGATGCGAGTGCACAAAGAGCACCGTTTCCCCTGTCCTCTCTTCTTGTTTCTAGTGCTCTTTCCTCTCTTTACACTGTGAATGATAGCACCCCAGTGGCATTGTGGGTGATAAATAAATCCTGCAGGAAATAGGAACTGGATCTTGAAGGGGAGGGTCCATGCGATGGAAAGAGAGATCAATGCATCTTTTAATTACGAGTGCAGCTAAAGCACACTCTTGGGTTCAGCTACCTACAGGAACCAGCTCTGTTACACTGAACTAACCAATTAGATAATACACTGTACATTATTATTAAATGTAACATACATGAAATGTGTTTTTCTGACCTAAAAACCACAGTTACAGATCTCTTGGAGGCCAACAGATACCTCTGGTTATTTCTGCAACATTGATTGAGCACAATTATTAACAACTTTACCTTTTTTTCCACAAGAATGTATCCCTGGTGTTGTACCAAATAAAACAGTACCCTGAGTTTGAAAGCTTCTTATGATATACAGCTTTCTGCCTCCATCTAAAACACAGATAGCAGCTGGTACTTCACTCAAATGTTGAAACTGCATTTTCCTTAAAAGAAGAGCACAGTCTGTGGGTGAAATATGTGGGAAACTGTACTATATATTCCAAAGGGGCTAGTACAGCTGTTATCATCGTTGTGTCTTTTTAAACTACAATGCTGAAAAACACACACGGGCACACAAACAGTATGCATAAACACATACTTATCAGATTGAGAGGATGCAAGGTGGTGCACGAGGATTAGGACAAGGCTGTAGCTTAGCAGCGATGGCTAGCGAGTGAAGGATTCACTTGCATCTCACCCTTGACCATTAATCCCTACTGTAACTGAATGAAGCAGATGGCAGCAAAATCTAGTGATACTGATGGAATCTCGGCTAATGATGCTCCCAATCCACAAAGCGAGACAAACAGAGGAGAGGATAGTAGGACTACAGGCTTATTTCGTCTCTGAGAACAAAAACCTTTTCCTTCACTTAGCATTCATGTACGCACGGGCCTTTTCTCAAGTCTTTGCACTGCAGCTGGGTTTTTATTTTGGAATGTGGTCTAATACAGCATGGCTTAGTACATTACACTCTCGGGGGGTAGCATAATTGCTTGCTGAAAAAAACGACCTGATTGATTTAAGTGATCAACATTTCACTGATCCAGGATCATCTAATCGTTAGTTTTTGTTGTTGTTGTTTTTTAATTAGAGCATGACTTCACGACATGTGACGTCTTCATGAAAGAAAGAGCTCTCCTTTAGCTTATGCTAACTTAATTATATATATCAAATGCAGATATATTCATTAGTCATTTGAAATCACTCTCCATTAAAAAACACTGGAAGGCCCCAAAATGCTAAATAGAAAATTAAAAGTCTTTTTTTTAAATTAAAGTTTAAATTGATTGGAAATATTGCAAATTACAATTAATGGTAACATAATGGCTACAGACCCATTTGCCCCAGTGCAACACTGGTCTACAAGTTCATGGTGTTAAAAAGTTAACTGACTGCTAAAAACCTCTTAAGAATGTTAGCACAGTTGAACATGGTATTCATTAAAAACAAAACAAAATTGTGTTTGGCTTATAGAGTGTGTGGAGTTTCATATTATGGGGGCTTTTGATTTGGCTCAATATAGTCTGAAAATGATTTTTTTGTCATGAACCCTGTCAAAACATATTTTTGTTCCAATAAATGAAGGGCATTCATTGAACATTTCATACAATGGTGTGACTACTTCCTTCACAGAATAGAGCAAGCTATGCACCGCTAACCTGATGAAAAAGGGCCGCTAATGAAAAACAGGGGGGAAAAAGATCTCTAACGGGCACCTTCATCACCTACCTGTAAAATCTAAGTCTTCGTATCAACAGTAAAGATGCAGGCAAAACAATAGATTCTGGACAGAGGAATGAAGGGCAACCTTCATGCCTTTTTTTCCCTCTTTTTTTCACCACATGTTAAAAAAAGCAACAATTTTTTCCCCTCTACCTTAAGATTAATCTAAGATTTTGATTATTGTTTGGCTTTAATGAAAGTTGAATGAAGGCTGTGGAGCTTAATACCATGGTTTACACTTGTGGCTGTAAGTGGTGCTCTAATCATCGCCTCATCAACACCACCCAATGTTATGCTTACACCACTTGATAAATTCATCACTGAGCATCCATTCATTCAAGGGCAATAAATAAGTAGGATGCACTGCAGGCGCACACGTATTTGGACATTTGTTTTTTCTTATATTGAGAGTATCTTTGTGCTTTTTCTTGTGTCAGACTGCTTTCTTTCCTGTCTTTTTCGCTTTCTCCTCCATCTCTCACTGTCTCAGATCCATGCTTTTCATTTTTTCTCCATTGGTTAGGAATCAGCTCATGTTAAGACCTCACTGATGTGATGAAAAGGGTAATCATCCTGTCACTGTGTGCTGCTAGACGAGCACTTTCAGGTTTTAAGAGTTACAGCTGACACCACTGACAGGCCAGGTCACTGTTCAATGTAGTCAGGAGAAGAGAGAGGGAAGGAGGTAGTGAAGAGAATTGAGGTAAAAAGGAGTGGAGGAACAGGTAGTGTTTTGTAGCAGATATCACAATTTGTGTTTGAAGGTTGTCAAAATTAGTCAAAACTATTAAAAATATCTGCCAACTAGGGAAAAGGTATTCAAACAGTGTCAAAGAATGTAAATGATTCAGTTTAGGTGTGTAACAGTTCTGAAAAGAGATCTTTTTCACAGTAGACATTTTGACATGTCAGAGGATCACTCTCCCTCTCTATGAGTAAACCACATTGGAACTGGAATAAAAGTTAGGTCAGGTCACATAAAATGACATAGTGAAATGGTAAGAATGCACATAAACATGTTTAGCTTAATAAGCTCAGGGAGGATATATCTTTATTGCCAGCTAACATGTTAGCCATTTAATGGGTCGACCAGGGGTCATTTGGTAAAAAAAACTAAATTTAGGTGGGAATCTGTGTGATTGGATGAATAACCATAAAGATGGAGAAACCAAATGCATGGGTTGAAATTAAAATGCTAATATATCATGTATATTAAATAAAATTTGGCATGATGTTCAGTAAGGTAGTTGGCTGATTTCTTTAGAGGGTCAGAGCTGACAAATTACTCCTTCTGGTGGTAGTAAGGTCAGGAAGTTGAATATGTGGCCAACATTTATCAATTAATTTACTAATTGGTACGTTCAGTTTGGTAGCACATTACTCATCAGTTATTAACAGTGGGGTAAAATGATCTTGCTAATGAGCCTGTTGGCTGATTACTAACTGTTGGTTAGCGAGATTCGAAGCTTTTCTGCTAATGAAGTGTTTGATTACATAGTTTATTTAACAGATATCTGCAGCATCTACTCATCCATGGTTTTGTACAGTTTAAACTCAAGGTAAAATAAGTGTATTTTATCCAAATGTTGCACTCTGATCTCTCAATGCTTATCAGAAACCACTTAGGTTGAATTCAGCATGCCACAGTTGCACACTCATACTCACGTAAACACAAGCTGATCTGATGTGCACCCGTGAACAAAGCAACTTGTTGCAACAATGATTTTGAAATTTTAAGATTTTTACTGAACGATTGTCTTTTTTTTTTAATGCTAATTCGACCACACATGGAATAGTAACAATGGTCATTTCATGTACTCCTGTAACATAACATTTCTACAGTTAAAGTTGCATATTATAAGTTGAGCCACACTTCGGCGCAGAATATAATTAGTAAGTATTCAGAGTTTTCATGCCCAATTTAATGATTTCAAAACACTGCTGTCCTCTGTCTGTTTGTCTTTTGGTGTTAATACGTGGCATGGTTTTTCAGCAGCCAGGGCAGACTGATGTCACATCAGAGTCACCCTCTCTGTCTCCAGGTGACAGAGCAAAAGCGATGGATCACTGGGTTGCACCAGAGGAGAGTGGAGGCAAACAGAGTATAGGACAAAATGCTATCAGCTCTCTCTACCGTATGTTGATGGCATTAGGCATGGATGGGCAAATCTTACACCGTCAAAGATACACAAGGGACTGTGCTTTTCACCTGTGTGAATATTTGTGAGTGTACGTGTGTGTATGCGTGAAAGTGTGTGTATAGGGGATTGCACAAGGGTTCACCCAGCTGTGGTGTGAGGGCCTACAAGTGATCGACTTTTCTTTCAGAATTTTCGGACATGATGTCGCCTTTTTTCCACCAAACAACTCTGCAGTGAAAGCTAAAATAACAGACTGAAATTAATTTGAGTGCCGTCTGTGTCCTTTATGTTTACATTAGCAAGTTAAGTGTGCTATGTTAGCATGAGCCTGTTTGCTAGTTTGGTTCACAATATTATTAAAACGTTTTCTTATTACTGCTAGATAATACATCACCTCTTAGTTTGTGGACTATCACCTTTAAGCCAAGAGTTGGCCATGTTAACTAGTAACTGGTCACTAGAGTGACTTTAAAAAAACTGCACAGGCTAGCTAGCATAGCGAGGTAAAGCTATGATTTAGTGTAGCACTGTATGGAATGCTAACTGGGTCAAACTGATATAAAAAAAAACACCTAATTTGAAAAGGTCTTATAAAAGTAGTGGTTACTTGTTAATTAAAAGCTAAAATGTTAATTAAATGCAAAAAATAATTAAAAACTAGCTACCTTCTTGGATTGCCTTACCTAAGGATCTTGAACCAGTAACAGTTATTTTTTATAATCTTTCTAAACCTGTAATCAGGTTTTTATGTAGTTTTAATTCTTACTGTGTGTTTTTTTAGCTTGTATTTCTTGTTTTTAAAACATTTTGATAGTTTTTGTTTCATTTTTCTACTTTTGTCAACTTTGAAAACAGTCTCAATAGTAATAATAATAACAAAGGGATTAAAATTATTATACAAATGTAGTAGCAGCAGAGCTTAGGTCAGTATCAGCATTAGCAGTATATCTGTACTGCTTCCGCACATGTAAATACAAGGACAGACTTTCTCTTGCATCAGTACACATATTTCCACGAGCCCTAGAGACAATGCGAGAGGGTACACACTACTTCACAGATTATGTGCATTACCCAACTTGGTTTTCACCTCAGTGGCACTGCAGTAAATAAAGGAATGACATTCAATATTGACTAAAGAATGAGCTATTGTATGCATTCATCTTAGCTTCTCAACTCCCTTCCAACTGTGCTCTTTGTTATTCATTGAGGGGGCAAAGACAATAATGCTAATGAATTCTGAATATGCATATCTCTGAAGAAATGGAAGAAAAATGTAGCCAGATTAGTTTTTCATGTCAAAGCTTTGGGTTAGCACTGATTAAAATGTGTGCAATTCCCAGTGGGTTACACTGCAATTATTTGTTTGTAAGGATAAGTCATAAACTTCAAAAATGAAATCCGCCCTAATGAAGAGAAATTGCTATTGCGGAAGAGAGGCGAGATTAGAGCCGATTTTTCTGCCTAAATTGCACAAGTTATAAGAAATCATTTACACACATGTTGGACTTTGCCTGAGAAATCATTCATTATTTTTTGAAAAGAGAAATTAATAACTTGAGCCCTCAAAGCATTATGCCTATTCTTCACTTAAGAGTTTAACAGTAAGGCTTGAAACAAAGCTTGTTTTGAGCTGAAACATGTATGTCTTATTCAAACTTTAAGAAGCTTTAAGAAGAAAATGTCACTGTATTTTTCTTTCTTTTTACATCCCACAACATGCAGTCCCTTCCAAATTACTCCTACCGCTGCCAAGAAACATCTACCTACGAAAATTGTGTTCACAGCAATAAATATTCCCTCATCCCTATGTTTCTTTTTTTTTTCTTTTCTTGTTTTTTTTCTCCTGCAGCACAGATGTGCTTTTTTGGCAGCGGCACCCGTCATTGCATCTGCCTGTACCTCAGTGCTCAAGGATTAACTGGGACAACTGAGGATAATTAACCATGCAAAAACCCACCCTGACTCTACATCCACCTGTCTAACAGGGTAGATAAATAAATTGATGACCCTGGCTTGCATTAATATTCAAGGCCCTTTCACGAGGCATCTGTAAACACTTTCTCCTTTATTTTCAAAGGATTTCTTCTTGTCGGAAGAACCGCATGCCGCTCTCTCTTCCACTCTCACTGCCTCTACAGAATGTGTAGGTGGAAAACTTCAATGAAGGACCTGTGTGCTTGGAAATGGGACCTTCTCTTGCTGTCTCCAAACATGAGCGGGGAGATGAAATAGTCAAATCGCTGCGAGAAGGCCTAATTTGCAGAACGACAAGAAATCCCGGCTCACTGGCTCTTCTCCATCGATCGGCGTTGTATAAAGCAAAACCCGAACCGCTGCATACAAATGATTGGATGCAGCCTGTTGAGATCTACTTTATATGGGTGAACCACAGAGGGTATCGCAAAGTTTTAAAGCTTTGAACTTCATCCCGCATGTGTAATCAATTGAAGGATACGTGCCGGGGAACGTGCATCGATTGGCTGAATGCGAGAGATCGGGCTGTGCGTCTCTGCCACGTGGAGAAGACGCCATTAAGAGGATTACGTTTAGAGATTTCGCCATATTCATGGTGCAAATGGGATCACTGCAACTACAGTTCACACACATTTGTGGAAGCCAGTGTTATATGGCGCGGTAATAGGATCATGTTAAAGGCATTAGGTGTAATTTAAGTTCACCTCCTTAGCTGTTTATGGATGTGCAAAAAAAAAAAAGTACAAGAGAGTTGTGGGGTGGCAGGTGGCGAGAGTGCTCTTTTTCCCTTAACCAAAAGGTCACGCTATCGATTGGCACAAAGAGAGTGGCCATCCATGACAAAGTGTCCTTGAGTAAGACACCTTCTGTAGCTGCTGCAGGAAGGATGCCCAAAATGACTCACTCTTATATAAAACAGCAAATCCATTTATGCATTCCAAAACATTTTTATAGATTGTTATTCTTTAATTAGTATGCCATTCAATATAAACCCATTAATTAATTGTTGTTGGATTTTTTTTTCTAAATAATGAATTGGAAGGAAACAGAATGTGCTGAAAATGCCACCTAAGGGCCCCGGGGAAGGCAGAGCATTAGGTGCTGGTGAGACGGCTCGCCTTATAATGCTATTTTCAAATGACAGAATAATATGTTATGGATCATTTGACTCCTCTCTCATCTTTTTTTTTCTCCCTCGCTCCACTTGCATCTCCCTGAGACGAAGGCGTGTGCTGCGTACAGGCTGAACAACACTGCCTCATATAATGTGGCATCTGGCAACAGTGAAATATCAGAGCGTGTAAGGCAGCCAGAGGGGGAAGGGGGTGGGTCGGGGTCCTGAGGTACGGGAAAGATAGGAACTCACAGTCGGCAAGAGTGACTTTCCATGGGGTATATGCCATTCAGACCCTCCTTTCCCTGAAGCTGGAGGGCCTTTAAAGAGTCATCCCCCCACGTTTCTGTGGCTGGGAGCTAAAGAAGTGGTGTTAGCTCAAGAGGTTCTGTCACATGATTGTGGGAAAAGGTGCTCAGTGAGTGGAACACACCATCACATGAGAAAATTGCAGACGGGAAGAGCGTGTGTGTGTGTTGTACACGTGTACAAAAAGGGTGGGCGGGAGGTCTTTCATGAGAATGGGAACAGGTTAGCAGGCAAAAATCATTCTTTGAGTGTGTGCTATGAGCAGGCAATGGGGGAAAGAGAGCATGTGTGAGACTGTGTGGCTTGCTGCTGTTTACCCTGACATTTGCCTGAGGTATTGCTACACTGACCTTTCCATCTAGTTTTTAATTAGTATTTCTGCTCAGATGAAAATAGTATCAGATTTACAATCGAATAAAAGAAAAAAAATGAAGCATGTGTTTGATGTTCTTTCACTTCATTTATCCTCTCTGTTGTAACATTTGGTTTTGACAGGCTTGTGACTGTCTGTCTACACATTTGAAACGCCAAAGAAAGGGAGCGAAGCATAAAAAATTCAGACAGACTGGGCGAGAAAAAAGAAGGGAAAGTGAGAGGTAGAACCAATAATGGTGAGATGGAAAAAAGAGGGAAATTTGCATTGGTAATACAAGTAATGATTATTATCAGAAGTGAGAGTAAAATTTACTGTGGCATGAATGGCACCCTGGCATTTCTCCGGGATCTACTGTGCTGTGGATGCCCAGGGCCATGATTACTCATCTCCTCACTGCATTTGAAGTATGTCTATTAGCTGAAATAAATAAAATACAAGCTTGGCATCTTTTTTCTTGTGATTCCATGCTAGCACATAATTGACACATAAACACTTTTCCCCCTCCTTTTCCCCTTCCTTCCCTCCCCTTTATCCCCTTACTTATTTGCTTGCTGGCGTTCCATCAAAATAACAGTAAATACATAAAACACTCAAACTAATTAATGATTTTGGAAGACTATGGGGTAATGAAAAGTATATAGATGGTGTAGGAGTGCTTAAATCCATTTAATTACATTTAGAGACAGGAATTAATTAGAGGATAGAAACCCAGCCAAAAAGAAGCAGATTTATAAAAGTGTGGAGTTCAGCCAGTCATCCTTCACTCATTAGGGTGTGACAGTTGCCGGGATGTACAGGAAGTCATCCAAAAGCGGGGTTGACACATGCATTTTTCAGGTAGTCTTTGTACAAGTGACCTTGGTGGCCTAAAAGTGTCCATACCACATAATGAGCATGAAGGTAAGACTTTAGAAATGCTTGTGCTTGTTTTGACTGATTTACTTTTGACTAATGTACTGAGTGCATTTTTTGTTTTTCTGCAGTAAACAGTCCCTATATTAATGCTCTCAATTTTAGAATTTAATTTAATTTATTCATTTATTTATTTTGCCTTTGACTGATTTAGTCAGTATCGTAATTTGCATGGTCAGACATGCTCCTACTTTAGGAAAAGAAGGAAATCTAAAGCTATCAACATTTAGCAATTGAGAATGAGTAACTTAAAAAAAATCTAACTCAAGGGGGTTATTAGGCTATGAATGAGCATAGTGTGTATTATATATAACTTTCAGACTACTTTTTTTTTTTTGCATATTTTGTTTATTCAGTAATTTCAGGTTAATTTCAGTGGTGTGTATTATAGCTAGGTCGTCAGCAGCCTAGTTACCTGGTCTTGCTATCTACCTCTTAGAACTACTACTACAGACAGACACATACAAAACAAAACCAAACAAAAAAATCCCCAAAATGCATAAGACAGAGAACAATGTGTGTAATTTGTGTGCTCCAAATACACGTAGCCTATGGGGTATTTAGCATTCAGGAGTTAGCTAACACTCAGCAGGTATGTATGGAAAATAGGCTATATGTGATGACAATAACACAGCAGGTGTGGAAATAATGTGGAGAACAACTACATAGCATTAGCATTAGCAAGTGGCAATGACTTATTGACTTTGATGACATTAACTCAGTTAGCTTAGCTTACTAGCTTCTAGTTTGTAAGCTAGGAAACTAGTATGAGAAGCAAGAGGTTTATGACAATGCGAGTGAAGTATGTAAATCGGTATCCTTATGTACCACACGGTATAAGAGCACATATAATAGTAAATATACTAATTTCTTACTTTATAACTTTATAATTCTGGCCAAAATCTGCCAAACCCCTTTAAGTGGTAGTTTTTTAGCCCCTAAACCTCTGCTATGTACCGGATGTGTACCACTTAAACTTGACAAGTGTAAGGTTACTTCGAGAGACTTTCTGAAATTCCTCAGCACTTTTGAGACAAGTGCTGAGAGCACTTTTCCATGAGAGTAGTGAAAGTGACACCATTCATGAAACGGGAGGGTGACAAGAGAAGAGAGAAAATAGGGAAGGGGGAAGAGAGAAAGTAGGATTTTGGGAGGGGTGAGGGTGAAGAAGAACAGATTTGGCGGGGGTTACTTTGCCTTTGCATTTCATCTCCTTAGAGCGCTGACTTCAGCATGGATTAGGCAACGTGTTTGTTCTCAGTGGTCTGTTCTTCTGCTCAGAGGAGGAGACGAGAGAAGCTGTACTTCATGCACTGTCAAGGTCAGCAAATGCCCTCAGATAATCATATTCCACTGTAATTTTACCTGTGTGTTGAAGCCAGCTGTCGGCGTGAATAGATGAGCACCCAAAGTACACTCTAGATCCCAGAACAAATGGTGTGGCTGTGTAGGTGTTTGTAGTTTTGTGCACTAATATCCACCTTTGTGTTAGTTTTTCTGTATAAATTAGACTACTCATTGAGCTGGAGGGCAAATACCAATTTAAAACACTGTGTCGATTTGGCTTATTTCCACTGGTGACTTTGCCTTTAGGATAATGACAAAGAGCCTTGAGAATCTCCCCTGCCATTTGTTAAATGAGCCTAAGGACGGCAAGGCAAGGAAATCCCTTTTGAGTGAAAGATACAGGCAGTTGTATCATTGCTATGATAACTTTCCTCTGGTTCACAATGTGCTGGGTAGTGGAGCTCGTGTCTCTATAATGAACCTCATGGGCTTTGCAGAAGACACTGTGAGCTGCCTGAGCTGTGTGCGGTAGCCCTTTCCCATAGCCTCTGGCAACCTAGCACGCTAATGATGCTGTGCTGGTTCAAAGTGTTCCACTGAGCACATTTCTGTGTGAGCAGGATACCCAATGTACTGTTTTGCGTTTGTGTGTGTGTGTGTGTGAGAGAGAGAGAGAGCGCGAAAGAGTGCCTTTTCATGTATCTGCAATTGTGTGTTTTTGCTTTCATGTATATGTGTGGTTGAATGTATTGCTGAATGTGGCCTCACAAGATTATTGTGTTTTTTTTAAAGCACACTGTGGATTATGTTCTAATTAATAAAAAATTAGCTTTGAAGGCCACTAAAATAGCTGACCGGCATTTGAAGGAGGAGCTGACCAAAGTACAAATAAGGAAGTCCAGATGCTGCACTGTCCCATGGCGCTAAGTTATGAAGGATCAACTGTTGATGCAGTCATTACAGTCTGGGATAATTACCTAGTCCACCTCATGCACTCCCAAGAGGGAGTAATTCTGGACTACCCTGCCAGAAAACACAACATATAGTTAGTCAGCTATTTTTCAGTTACAACACTGGGAAATTTACAGCTTATTCAGTGGAAGACAAGCAGCAACTGCACCCAGTAAAAGGGTTGACATAAACTTGTTTTTATTTTAATGTATGTTTTGTTTATTATGTTTTTTTCCCTGTGGTTTCAAATGGAAACTCGTTATCAACAATGCAGCTATCGCCTAGGTGTCATTGTACCTTGGCAGAAATGTCTAGTTGAAGTCCAGTTTTGTGTTGAATTAAAGATCAGCAGGGGTAAATCAAAAGTATAAATTACTTTGCAGGCATAAATAATGTAGGGTATACAGAACATAATGGCTCAGTCTCACTAGAGGAAGAGCTCAAATACAACCTTGTGAATCAGTGGTTACCTGGTGTTTGTGCTTATTTTGCTGTTGGAGACCAATTACGAGTAATTGTGGTGGCCCAGAGGTTGAGTGTGCAACCCTTTCAACTTCTGGGTGGTCGCTTTTGATAACAAGGTGACTGAAAAGGTCAACAGGTGGGAGACAACTTGTCTCCAAACAATTCTGGTGTGACTCAGATTGACTGCAGTCACTCCCAGACAGTGTGGTGACGTTTCGCGAATAGTTACCCTCTAATTTACAATTGCAGACTGCATTACAATCAATTTGAGTAACTCTGTGCTGATGACCCAAAACATGTCTGCAATGTGTTGCTATGCAAAAGGGAACTCAATTCAATTGGTCGCCAACTGGCTGTATTCTGGTTATATTTCTATATAAAAGTAAGGTTGTTGTCATCGTGCAGTTAACAACTATGTTACTACATTACTCTCTAAGGAATTTCTGAATCTTATCCATGAGGTTCTGGCTAGACTGAATGATATAGCTATTTTGTGAACTTCTGAGTACACGGGAAGAGATTGGTGACCAACGGTGACAGAGTTGCAGTTTTCAACGATCACACATAGATTGCATGTGATTGCCAAATTTACTCCCATTCAGCTGCAAACTGACAAAAACACTTGCACCAGTAAAATCAAACATTTAAGTGCTCTGACAAACAGTGTCACCAAAATCCTCAGTGAAATGACACAACATGTTGCGCAGCTCTTGATAATGATCCCTATTTTATAATGCATTTACTCCCATATATGTCACTTGGATCCTTTACACTATCAACAGCAGCCATATATAGAAATAATGCAATTCTGTAGTACTCGCAGCCAGCTGCTCTCTCACAGTGGGTATCTAACCTTTTTATCTGGTGTGAAAAAGACAGTGTTGGAGCAGCGGAATTATCCCGACCTCTAAGGTCTGAGCTATACACTTCTGCTGACGTGCTCCTCGGCTAAGGTCTTTATACTGTGTCACCTAGCCCCTTCCAATACCAGCAGTTTCAGTTTCCTTAATGTCAAGCCACTTTTGTGCATTCAGCAGCAGCCTGTTCCTCAGAGGAAAAGGTTAAAATGCTGTGTTTCAGGGGCTTGGGCAGGATGCCTCCCGTGCTTTCACCAGAAATAGTCCCACGGGGAAGGCCACAGCTGAAACTAGCTGACAAGTCCACTTTGCCAGTAGGTCATCACGTAAATTGGAACCAATTAATTTTAGATGTAAGCAAGTAATTCTTCTGATCTAGATTTTGGACAGCGGTGACTCGCATGAACTGCACACATTGTGTGTGTTATGTGTGAGAGCAAAAATGCGCTATGCCAAATGTTGCTGAGCATCTTGCCCTCAGGGCTGCAGGTTCCCAAAGGAAGATCCGCGTATGGGTGACAGTTTGTGACTAACAAGTGGAGCTGCTGCTTTGCACTGTTTGATCAAGGTCTACACACCTGATAATGACGTGGATTTTTCCACATTATCCACCACGGATGATTTCTCAAAATGATGGTCTGCATTTTGGAATTTCTCTGTGATTTTTAGGAAGTTATATCTCTCAAGGACAGTGAGAAATTTCCCACATGGCGACTTGGCTGTATTCACAGTACTCTTACCAGCCTCTTCTTTTTCTTCTTTGCTATTTTCTTTTCTTTCTTTCTTTTTTTTACTGTTTTTCAGCAGAATCACAAAGACAATAAATGCAGTAGGAGAATGTCTTCTAATCAGGGAGTGTGACAGAGGATTTACAAGAAGGGAGCAACAAAAGCTCTGTGTGCCACAAACAAACAAAACCATGAACAGTAAATTTGTTTCAATTTACCAAAGGAAAAGAAGCATGAATAATTCATACTTTCTTTAGTTAGATTTTTACAGTAGATGATCCCCCAGCATCATACTCCATGGAGAGTTGTGGCTAGAAACAAAAACAATAATAAAAAAATAACTTTTTTATTAGTAACACTATGTTCTGCCCAAATCAAAATTCATTTTATCTATGCATTTTGTTTGTTTACTTCTACCATCCTGAAAAATGCTGAATTTTTCAGTTTTCATTGTGTGAAATTGCAAGAGCGCAAAACGGTAAAAGGATAAACAAAAACATGAGAGAAACCTGCAAAAACAAGACAAAATGTGGACTGTGTATTGGTAAAGATGTTTTGTCTTATTGACATATTGACAGTTCCCTCATCCAACCACGCATATATATATATATATATATATATATATATATATATATATATATATATATATATATATATATATATATATATATAT
The DNA here is from genome assembly GCF_057381845.1 of Rhamphochromis longiceps. Lineage (NCBI taxonomy): Eukaryota > Metazoa > Chordata > Actinopteri > Cichliformes > Cichlidae > Rhamphochromis > Rhamphochromis longiceps. The sequence goes on from NC_140559.1 coordinate 45,054,866, forward strand.
ATATATATATATACACACAAATTGAAAAACACAGTTCTCATATGTATGGCTTTGATTCAGATATGTATCAGCCATTAACATACAGATAATGTATTTTTGTATACATGTGTATACAGAAGCGCCTTGAGGCAACCATTGTTGTGATTTGGTGCCATATAAATAAAAGTGAATTGAACTGAACTAAACAAGAGTCCTTACTATGCTAAAATAAATCTGCTGGGTATCTACTCAACAATTAGTTTCACTTCACCAAGGTCAATGAGCCAAGAGAAGGTGTAGAAGGTACCATCATATAGGGCCTTTGTAAAAACCTTAATGCTAATTTCCAGCCATTGATTTGACCTTTGCTGGAGAAGTGAAATGAAGAACCTTTCATGGTTGGTTGAATGAAAAACAAAGTCCATATGTATCTTACCCTAGAAAGCATCAGCTTGTTAAAGGGTTTGAGGTGGGTGTGAGAGAGCACGAAGTCGTCACTGTACCTGTGCAGTGCTTATGGAGGGCCCCTAGCATCCGTTTTCCATATTCCTCATGTTGCTAGAAACTATATGGCACATTTCTCTGAGGCAAAAATCCCCCAGACTCCTGCTGGCAGACCGAACAGAACATTCTGACCTGAAACTATCTCTTTCATAACTAATTAATGCTGCGTTTAGGCCTAATCTCCCAGTGCGTTTTCTTTTATGCCTTTCTTACTGTAGTTTATCATCACAGTGACAGCAGGGATCTCCCTTCCTCGAATTCAGTGAGCAGCAGCACGCAGCAGGAGGGAATTTTCGACAATAAATGGGTATGTGACTTAAAATACTAAAAAGCAACATGTGTCATCGCTGTTCAAACAATTGATTGCCATTCAAGGTCTCACTGGTCAAGGATCTGCTGCTGCAGCAGGCTCAGCATGGAGTATGATGCCAGACTGGAAAGATAAAGACAGGAAATCAACAGCCAAACTGACATGATGCCATGGTTAGGGTTACGTCAATCTTACACCCTAGCCTTAGCTGACAAAATTTAAGAACAGATATCTTCTCAGATGTCTGAGTCATTGCTGCACTTGGGCAAATTAATCTCAAGTCCCAAATAGGCTTAGTATCATCATTTGTATATACAGTCGCAGCCAGCTCACATGTGGTCATCAGCTGAGAGTGTAATTCTCGCTGTTTGCCTTGAGCAAAGCTCCAGCTGACCCTCATCTTTTGTTTAACGAGTAACAAACTGCAAAATGAGGAATCACCACAGCTGCCTCAAATAGAATAGTTTTTCTTTTTTTTCAAGGGCCTTTGTGAGAAGATAGCGGGGGTTTCAGTCCCCGATTTCCTCTTTGCTACCATTCCTGTCTTTTCAAGTGATCTTTTTAAACGGCACTTTTACAGAGGTGGCAGTGAGTCATAAAGGAAAGATTGGGTGGCTGTCTTATGGGGACATATTTGTCCCATATTTATCCAGTTTAAGCTATAACTGCACTGTAAATGCTCGTGCTCATTCAAGTTGCTGAAGGAAAAATCACTTTTAAATAACAAACAAATAACGATTTCTCACGCGTCACAGGATGAATGTTTGTAATATGATTCCCGTGCAGTGTACAGGAAATGCATTATTGTTACAAAAGTGCATCGTGGTTGCATTTTATCACCGATACGCAGCAATTTGAGTTCATTTGGAATTAAAAGAAGCAGACACTGACATGTGCAGTGTAAGAGGGGAGAAAGACAGGATTGCTTCTTAAAAAGTAGCATTGGGAGGGGGGAGTACTCTGTCTTTATTTAGGTGTTAAGGCCCCAGTCACACAGGCCTACAGACCAGTCGCTAGGGAAAAATATATATTCCCTGAGCAGCTGGGAAGTACTTGGTCTAGGTTCCTGGCTGTCACTTGCTAAAGCCACAGGGAGACACAGAACTTGGCAGGACCTGCAGCAACCTGCTAGAGGCTGCTAGAGAATAAGTGTATTTCCTGACTGATTGCTGGTGGTTGCTAAGTGGAATTGTTCGCTGACGTTTCCAGTGCTGCACCAAAAATCTCCTTGCCGTTGCTTTGGTTACTAGCAGATTGCCATGGCTTGTATTTTGCACCAAGAGTGCTAACTTCTCTACAAACACTCGCCAACTACTTGATAATTGGTGAAACCGTGCCTTTTTCAAATTACTTTGAAGGTGAACAGTCACCTTTTATGTTTTACTTTTTCAGTTTTCAGTACTTGGAAGCTTTTTCAGATAAGTCAGTTTCTCCTCTGCAAACTACAGGAAAAAGAAAGGATCACAAAGAGGTTTTTGGTGCAGCTCCACTTACGGATGCCAGATATTTTGGGGAACATATATTCTTCCATCACTGACGGGTTTCTAGACCTGTGTTACAAAGGCCTAAAGTTCTGTTCATGCTGCATATTTACTCATATTTGTTCACCAACTCGTTCACCTTCTGTTGGAATAAACAGTGTTAAGCAATAAGCCAATAAGTCGTATGAGGCGTCTTTCTCTCAGAGTAGCTCAGCTGTCTCATGGTCACAAACACAAAAAGACACAGACTAATGCACACATCAGGAGAGGCGGGTGAATATGACCCAACACTTCACATTCACCCGTAAGGAGCAAATGGAACAAAAGGTGAAATATAACATCTCCGGAAAGGAAAAGAAGAGATGCAGAAACCATTTGGAGGCAGCGCTATGGAAGCATTTTCTTTTTCCTTATGTCTTTATTTTCCTTTAATAGTAAATAAACTTCCTTTTACATAGCAAGTTGTCTGTGTATCCGTAGCCACATTGTAAACAGGGTGCCAACATGTCAAAATCAACATAAAAAGGCTTAAATAAAATAAGGCTTATAAATTATGCCAAAATGAATCCATTGTCCAAATCATGATGTTTGATGGTTTTCAGTCTTGTATCAGGAAAATGGGCAAAATTCATTGTTGTCTTCTCTCGGTTCTTTTACATTTTATTTTGATAACAGCTACACAGATTCCTTTATGAACGCAAATACAATTCATAATATTCATATGGAGAGTGGGGCCACATAAATAAAATACTACTAATACTATGAACAGAAGCGATTACAGTAATTTTCCTGGAGGTCTAGCAGAGACTAGTTAATGTCGCTATCCATGGTGCTGATTTGAAGTCAAGGGCGCAACGAGAAGAGCTCTTAAAATACATAAATCATACAAGAAGTTTTAACTCTTGCAAATTTATATTAAATAAATAAATAAAAAGAACAATACACTATTTAAATCCCCATTTATGATGGAGGATTCACCAGCACAAATGTTTACCTGAAGCGGTGAAACAGTAGTCATGAATATTCACAGCGTGATCGGAATGTCTTTGTGTCGTTGGGGGAAATGCCATTTGCTTTTCAAACCTGTGACAAGATCAACTTTTATGAAGTGAGTGTAGGTTGGCTAGGTGGGAGGTCCATCTGGCGCTATGGGATGCCCTTGTCATTGAGGGGGGACACAGCATGGACATGCCCACGGAACAAGGCGACAGATGCCAAAAAAAAAAAAAGAAAGAAAAGAAAAGTACAACAAAAAAACAAAAGTACACACACTGACAGGAGCTGCAGCTGGCACCCGGGGGTGGCATATCCTTGACATGCAATCGCCTTTCCTTGATAAGAAAGTGAAAGACAAGAGGGTGAAAGCAAAGGAGGGTATGATTGAATGTGGGTTTTGCTGTTGTTTTGTGTGTGTGTGTGTGTGTGTGTGTGTGTCGTAGACTTTTCCGCTGCCTCAGCTCCTTGGCAGTATCTGTCTGTCGCCAAGGGGCCCCAGCCCTGGCCCCGAATCAGCCGGCGAGCTGTGTCCACTCAGCACTTCCCCTTGCCGCTGGTAAATTAGTCCCAGCAATATGCCACACAGCTCCTCACACCCTTCTCACTTGTGTGCTATTGTTCATGCCCTTGAGGGAGGCAAGTATGTGTGTGGACTCTTCTGTGTGTGTGTGTGTGTGTGTGTGTGTGTGTGTGTGTGTGTGTGTGTGTGTGTGTGTGTGTGTGTGTGTGTGTGTGTGTGTGTGTGTATGCACTGCTGATGCAAATATGTTCATGTTCAAATGTGATTAAGGAAGCTTATACTAGATTTTTAGGCATATAAGCCTTATTTCCTATCAGGGACTTTGGTCATAATTCCAGCGGTCACCTTGAGTTCCACAAAGCTAACAAAAACTAGTCTCCTTTAAATCAGATGATGAATTCAGACATTTCAGCAATTCAATAACACCATTTCAGTGGTACGTATCTGATGGGCCCTCAGGCTGAATTTTCTTCTTTCAAAAGGTCTCTGCTGAAACCAGAGTGTGTCTGTTTTAAAGAAACACAGAGAGTGCTGTTTGTCACAGGTTGCCACATTATAAGAAGCCACATGATACTATGATGGGCACAGCCTTTCCATCACATTTGGCAGAATTGCTCTTAATTTTCAGAACAGCGTTATTGGCTTGTGGTCGCAGGGCTATCGCGCTCAGCTCTCCTTTCCGATTTACAGCTTTGACCAGGCGGAAGTACATTTTGTTACTTTTTGGTATTTCATGGGGTCATTTTTAGATCTTACTCAATTGAATTTCAGAATTTCAAAACGTGTTCTGTTTTCAATAGAGGTCAAGGTTGTTCATTTTGGACAGTTGTTGCTGTTGTTACTGAAACAGTTTAGTTTTTTTAATGGGGAAATGTCAAACAATAGCCTAGGGCTTAATGCTAGACATGACAATTTTTTCTTTCGGCTCACCTCACATAATTTCGAAGAAAACTTTTCTGTTAAGGGTGAAAAAAGAAGCAGACATCGGCAGATACGATGCATTGCAGTTCTCTGGTCGCATGAAGCACAAGACAGCGGGTGTCTTTGGCACTTTGCGCAGCAGCCGGGACATTAATAAAGCTGAACTGCCTGACTTTGGTCTTGTCGGTGAGCTTCAAAGTTAAGGTTATAAAACCCATGTATCAATATTAAATAAGTGTCGTTTTCAAATTGTATCGCCAGTAATGTGACTGCTTCTCACAACAGTGTTTTCATTTTTAAAAGAAGATAAGCTGTTCACCTATATAGAGCGCATAAATAAAGATGTGACATTTAAAAGGCCCCACATTCCTGGCTGTAATTCTACACACTCACCCAGTGGGTGGTGGAATTAACGAGGCTACTAGCCACTAAAGCACATGTAGCGGGTGGGGACCCCTGATGGTTGCAGTGCTACTGCCAGGGCTGGACAAACTTTACTATCTTAACCACAAACCAGGTCCAAAGGAGAAACACATCCTGTGATCTGTCACCCCCCAGTTGTGCATCAGTTCAGTGAAGTGGACCCCTAGCTTCAAGCTCCAGGCAGGTCAACAGATGACTGTTCAGACCTCCTTTGTAGGTAGAATCTCCTAGGGCCCGTTGCCACTCACAGATCACTACAGAGAATTTGCTTTCTAGATACAAAATATGCACCATTTAGAACAGCACGGCAAGACAAGATTTAGAGCAAAGATTATTTCTTTGGTTTATAAAACCATTATGTTTACCACATTACGCTAATTTCCTACCACGGAGAGATAGACATCGTATATGGCTGTATACGGTTCACTTTGATCTTAAATTAGGCCAGATCAATGAAACTGCCCTTTCTGTCAGGGTAAAGAAGTTTAATCATGCATTGAATCCCTCAGATATTTTCATGTCAGATAAAAGAAGTACGATTTAAACAGTACGTCTCAACTTCTCTACATGATAAAGAAATGCCGCTGTGATAAATACAGGAGATCTGTTAGCACGGCTCTTTGGAACTAAAATGTAAGTAATACATGTATAAAATTACAGTAAACGTAACTCACTGGCCAGACTGTCTTGTAATGATGAAATGAAACAAAGCTGTTTTGCTTAGATTTTTTTATACTGACTAACTATAGAAATGGACATTTCTGTTGTAGATAGTGAACAAAGAAGAAACATTATGCTATACCAATGTTTATCTATTATTTAGTTTCTTTGGTGTAGCATCACTGGCCAAGGAAGAGGCCTTTATTGGCACCCGTTTAGCCGATTCTGGTCCCTGTGGGCACTGTTGGGTTAGGGTCTATTTAGACTCAAAATTTCTTGCTACTGCACAGACACATTTTCTCCAAAGACGTTGATGTACAACTGATACATGTTTTAACACACCGGTGCTTGCATGAAAAATGTGCCTTCTTCGTTTTCAAGCACACACACACACACACAAAGCGGAAACGCAGCTTTCATCCGAAGAGTGCTGAGTTTCTTGTTTTTGTGCTATTGATACGAGCCCCGGATCGATGGGTCGATCCGACCTCTCCTTAAATCAGACAAAAGAAGGAAGCAAGTGTTTGATGATAACTTTCTATTGACAGGGATCTGGGGGTGTAGGGTGGGGGTGTGGATGGAGGCATTTAACATAAAAGCATAAAAGGGGGGGGGGGCAGTTGTAGGACACAAAAAGCAAAACATGACAGATAAGCTTCTGTGGATTTTTAACATAAGCCAAACCCTTTTTGGGGTTGTATTAGGTTACGTACAGTGCAAAAAGCCAAATCCTCACCTCATTAATTCACCCACATGTTTAGAGCATAAATATTACTATCCACACAGAATTCTTAGGAGCTTGTGGTAAAGGTGGAGTGAACATATTAGCTCTGATTGCCAGTCTGGGGGAAATGTGCTTTTACATTTTTTGCAGGTGGAGCAGCTCCTGGATCCAGCATGTATACCTAAGAGATGAGGTGCTGATGGATTTTGTGGATTTTTCTTTGTTTCATTTTGGTCATATACAATTCCCCGTGCATCCCGGCTCTCTTCACCTTTCCTCTCGATTACTGAATATTGTTGTTTCCTCAAATCTCTTTTATTCATATGCTGGAAAGCACCTGGCCAACTTAACACCATTCATCTGGATCCCTTAGCATATCAAATGCTTTCAGTCAAGGGTCGTTTGCATATCCTCTTGTCTTTCTGAGGAGAATGGTCCCCACTGATAAATGCAGAGCGTATGCTGCAAACTGAAGACAAGCCAAGAGTTTGCAGGCGCTGTGAACTTGGGCGATCAGTCGGCTCTCGTCTGCCCTTGCTTTTCACGCTTTCTGAACTTGAGCCATAATGGTAGTTGATGAGCAAACGCTAAGGCATCTGTTTCACTATGATGTACAAAGTTGTTTCCACAGGGACTCAGGTGGCAGTGACACCTAATTATGAGTTCAGCTTAAGTTTTTCCAATTGTAAGTAGTTGTACTGGCATGTAAAGACGTGCCACTGTTTAGAGGGAAAATTATTTCGCCACAAGCTGTACCGACGTCCACTCGCAACCAATAACTAACACGGTGTAAAAAATGTTGCCATGTTTTACAGATTTATATTTAAATGTGTGGAAATGGTGATGACAGTGGATTGAAGGCAGCGAGGCGCTGCTGGAGATGCAGCAATGTTTATTACAACCTGATTCTGCATGCGGCACGGCACTTGCTGCCAAGAGAATGGGTGGCTTTCTTCTCTGTCCTATTTTCAGTGTTCGTTTCCTTCAAGTGGCCATTTTGTGCCATAATCCTGTCACTACGGCCGCTCTGTTTGAGTTTGATATTTTAATGTACTCATTGCATGGCTCTATGAAGCTCTAAGCCTTTCCGTGCAGCTCACCTCAGATGAATTGTTGGGAGGGGGTTGGGAGAGAAACAGGGAGCCAAGAAAAAAGGTTTGATGCAAGTGCTGAAAATACCTAAATAAAGTGGATGGTGTATACTGGTGACATATGACTGCAGTGCAGTATTAAAGCACCCTGCCGAGAGTACAGCTGCACGCCCAACTTTCTCTGAGGCCTTCTAAGGTGCAGCAAATACTGTTGAATATAAAATATTCATATGCAGCTTTACCAACAGGATGATAGAACTGCCATGTGACTGCAATCTTGCAGTGGAGGCATAATGTCTGAAATATACATTTGTAGGGTTTGATGAGAGCAATAACAGCGCAGGCAGAACTGCTGGTTCGGCAGGCACACCAGACGCCGCAGATTGCACTGCGCCATATATTTTATTTTTAATCATGCAAAGTCCTGAGTCTAACGACCAAAACAAAATGCTACATCAACGATAATGATAATGGCGCTCATGATCAAGAAAGCAAAGCGCTAGTAAAGTGTAAAGGAGTTTTGCAGTGACAGAAACCACATTTACTGTCCATATGGTAGCCTGTTGAACCACATAACTCATCGAACAAAGCGTGGCGAAGGAGAAACCTGGGAGGAGCGCTCAACAGGCAAATGGAATTGGAAAATTAAAAAAAAAGGCACCCGAATAAGGCTTACAATCACCCTTTTATAAATCAACGAAACAACGTTCATTTCCAATCGTCGTGTAAATCTCACAAGCAATTCCTGGTGCTAAAAGTCGCAGTGCTATCAGGGAGTGATTAGTTCCCTCGCAATTTCAACACTGACACTACTCAGAGACACTAAAATAGTATGTCACAAATTAGAGGTGATGATAATCTCAGTAGAAATGTGCTGAAGAGTGGAAAAGCAGGGCAGATGGCAGGAGCTTCATCACTGGTCTGTTTAGTGACACACCAAGTCGCTTTGCCAGAGCAATATCAGCCCCCATCCCATATGACCAATTATCAGAGTTTCACCTTGGGCTCATGGTGGTAATGGTGCTGATGGTGGGTGGATGGGCAGGGGAGGAGAGGGGAGGGGGAAGGTGGGTAAAGGCATGAGCACCTGTTACTAAAGCAAACTGAATCCTCTGTCATCAGTTGTCTTGAGGATGCGCCTGCTTTCCGTCTATCTGTTAGTGTCAAACGGCAACCGTAACAAAGGGCAACTGAGCAAGCAGATAAATACTCTAATAATGTGGGAAGATGGTAGGAGGTTGTTTGTAATGGCTGCGATCAGTAGATGCTCGGCCTTTGATGCCCATGGCTTCAGCCGTCCTCTAAATTTGTCAATTACACCTCCTTTGTGTTCCCCCATTGTTAAGCCTTTGCATGCCACACAAAGCCAATTTCTGGCTGTGCTCAACAGGGAATCCCATCTTCAAAAGGCAGCAGGGATCTGTGTTTATTAGATTTGAGAACCTGGCCGGAGATAAGGTGAATTACCCTGTTGTGTCATCTCCCAGATGAGAAAGGGAGTGTGAAATACAAGTTGTTTGACTAAGGGAAAAGGGAGCAATTCAAGACTACAGATTAGTCTTAAATGGGTAGAATTTGTAAATGCCTCCAGGCTGCCTACAATATTTATCTCTTTACATCACTCATCATAATCAAATATTACATATGAACACATTTGATCAAGAGCATTTTCACATTTAGTAAACAATTATCAGCAGCTATTATCATGATGTTCAGTTCCAAAGCTTTTATGTTCAACATGTTGCCTGCCCAGCGCCCTGTCAGATGGAGACCGTCATCATTAGCATCAATGTGCACATTTGAGCTGATGTTTATAGAGCCTAACAGAATCCTAACAGAATGTTCCACATTCTCGAGGATTCTGGAAAAAAAGCAGAAATCTGATGAAAATACTTGAATTTAAGTGTTTATTTAAAAAGCATCAGTTATAAATTAGCTTTAAACTAATGCAACAAATAGCTCTTTTCCCTTTCTTTTCTCATTTGACATAGATACAGTTAGATATTTATCAATATACCTTCATCAGTGTGCATGCCTCCCTTATCTCCACTTCATCCTCTTCCTCCTCGCCCAAAGTACCATTTTCTAAAGTGAAGCCAGGGCTCTAACAAAGGGAAATATGCCTAAATGTGATTATTTATTCCTAAAATTTTACGCAGTTATGTATTATTAGTTTAACTTTGTTACGTTCCCACATGAAAGCTAGGCGAAGAGGGTGGGGGACTGTAACATTAGCATATCACAAATGTAACCCTCCTGTCTCAGGGCAGCTGAGAACGAGGCAGCCTTATGAACAACAGTTGGTTGTAAGCTAACATTATGCTAGCTCCTAGCTTTTAGCTAAGTGTCCTAAAAATCGCATTTTCCCCTGATAACACATTTTAATATGCTCTCACATTGCATAAGAGTATTTGCTAGATGCCTGACAACATTAGATCCACTTCAGTTGGGGATAATTTATTCCTGTCAAACATCTATAAATGGCTACTTGTTCAACACATCCCCATGTTTCTATTTCCGTGCCTTGCCCTCCACTTTCCTCTGGTTGACATCTGTCAAAGGTATCAGGGGATCCGCCAGACCTGAGAGCTGCCAAAAATTCAATTCAGTTCAATTTTGTGTATATAGCACCAAATCACAGAAACAGTCTTCTCAAAGTGCTTTATACTGTAAGATAAAGACCCTGCAATAATAAAGAGAAAACCCAAACAATCAGACTCCTGTGAGCCGTTCTTTGATGAGGCCAAGCTTTTTGCTTCTATATCAGTAATCACATTGCTGGCACTTTGATCGGATAGAAGTGAGCTTCATTGACTCAGTAACTTATATTGGATTTCTTTCACAAAGATTTACAGCCAAAAATTTTATATAGTAGAAATTCAGAGAAACTAAGGCACAGAGGCCTAAGCTAGTGGTGGGCGGATCGATCCAAGTATCGATTTTATCGATACCAAGTCGGCATCGGTATCGGATCGATACTAGCCTGGTTAAGTTCCGCTCTTGTTTGCAATGCTGTGGTTTCGGCAAACATGAAACAGCCAGGTCGCTGGACTCACTGTTCCTGTATCAGCGCAGAGCAGACACAGTTCCCCCTCCCCCCTCTTGTGTTTAGATGTTGCACTGTCACATGACATAACTTAGGCTACGTTCACACTGCAGGTGAAAGCGCATCAAATCCAACTTTTTCACCCTATGCGACCCACATCCGATCATGGCATGACAGTGTGAACGGCACAAATCCGATATTTTCAAATCCGATCTGGGTCACTTTCGTATGTGGTACTGAATCCGATTCATATCTGATGTTTTAGAAAGCGACTGCTGTTTGAACGGTCATGTCACATTAAATCTGTCTTTTACGTTACTGACACAAGACAGACGCCAATTATCAGCGCCGGAGAAGCGCCCGAAGACATCGCGAACGCTTCCTGGCCATTCCGTGTAGATGTCAGTGAAACTGTTGGGAAGACAACGTTGGAGAAACGTGAACATTTTATTTGTACTTTATAATCTGCAGATTCTGACAGAAATCTGCAACTATCCTTTGAAGCAACGCTCCTCTCTAAAACAGCAATAAGGATAATTATTAGGCCATATGTAAGTAACAAAAAAACTTTAAAACTTAAAGTCAAAGGAGCTCCTTTGACTACGATGACCTGGATGACTGAGAACCTTCACAGACATTTAAAACTTAAAGCAAAATTGGGAAACATAAAGTCCGAAACAAGTCTTTATATTAAGGGCCATCAGTCAAACAATACTGTTTGCTCTGGGTCTAAACAGAGCACGTTGTGTGTGTGATGTCTTCTTTTGCACATGGAGGTCGCTTTGAGGGCCGTGAACAGTTCATGCTGGAGCGCGTTTGCTGTCACATTTTATTTGTAGTGTGAACAACCAGACAAAAAAAATCAGATTTTATCAAAAAATCGGAATTGAGCTTTAAGACCTGCAGTGTGAACGTAGCCTTAGACGCTTTGGGGGTTGTTGTTTACATATTATTTATATTTTCACCAGTTGTTGTTTTTGTTGTTGAGAATTTTAATTGTAATTTTTGTATTATAGTTTCTCAATAGTACTTGTTTGTTTTAATTTGTTTACTGGTTTGCATGCACTGTTTAGATTTTTCTTTAAAAAAATTAGAATAAAGCATTTTCTATATAATTATAAACTTTGTCCTAATTATATCCTGGGTGTTAACTATTTAATAATGAAAACGGAAACATCACAAAGAAGACTTGTCATGAAAATTAATTGACATTTAGCAAATCAACTACATATCCACCTTATTTATTGAAACGTATCGGCATCGTATCGGTATTGGCGATACTGGTCCGTACTTACTTGGTATCGGATCAATACCAAAATATGCAGTAGCTTAAGCTTCGTACTTTTTAGCATGTCACATTATTTGTAGCAATAATTATTTTAATTACTTTTTATCCAAATATTTTAAGTCTTTATTCTATTAATTTATGTATATCAGACTCTTTGTCGTCCCACTCTAGCTCTTCCTTCCTGATATTGTTTTTCTTCAACGCACATTAGTAGGTACAATTCCTAGTGTAGGACTGGTGCCTGCACTTGCTTGCATTTCACCTTCCTGCTGCTTCTTTCTCTTTACAACTCACTGTTTGTCTCCATGACTGATTTGACTGCGCCCCAGTCCCGTGCTCCAATCCCGCTGCTGTAGTAATCCACACACCTGCTTTGAAAAGTGCAGCTAATCTGTCAGTCAGGAAGGCTATGATTTCAAATAAGCAGCTCACAAGGGTGCCGGATCCATGTCAGGTGGGGTGGGGATGGAGCATAGAATACCAATTTACCATAAGTTCCTGTAGGAACTGGAAAGCAAACCCCTAAGTTATTGGGCCAGTGCTCTACGACGTTACCCCCACTGGCAAGATATAAATACATGTCAGGGTTAGTAACTCACATCCTGGTCCCTCCTCAAAATGAGATCGCAACAAAAATGTAACGATTTTGTTGTGGTACACGGACAAAAACTGTGCCTTTCTGTGCTTACTGTACTAAACTTAAAGCTGATCACCTGTCATTAAACTAAGAAATGTATATATTTGTTTTTTCAAAGCAGTAGATTTGAGAATTCATGGATAACAACAATAACAACTATATTTTAGTATTTAAAATATAATTTTTATTAAAGAGCTTGCACATACTGGTGGTTTAACCATAACCAGGAATATTTTTTAAAATGTATTTTATTAATTAACAATATTATGGCTGTTGTTAAGAGCAGCTGTGGTATGAAGCTTACATTGGGTGGTGATATGATACATTTAATAAGCACTGCTTTTCAAAGCATAGTTAATGGCATGTTTTTGAGCCAACACTCACTCAGAAAACTGAGCTTTTAAATTAAAAAGTGTAATCATTGTATTTTAACCCAAACCAGTACCTGAATAGCTCTGTTCCCTAAATCTCAATAAGAAAACAACGAATGAAAATGCAACTGGAGTGTAAAGTTATAGCCTACAAAAGAGTTCTTAGGAGTATACTTGTAGTCTCTTCACTGAATGACAAGTGAGCCATTGCTAACACCTCCTTATGCACACGTAGTTGCTCTTTCAAACTGGAAGCACAAAATATGTTTCAGGAACACACTGTGTACATTTCTTTACCATGAAAACGAATCAGTAGATTAAAGTGCTACGCTTGCCATTAGACTGTGTCGAAATGTAGGATGACGTCTTCTCAGGGGCGAGAATATAACTTGAACTTACATGTGAAAAACTAAACGGTGTTAGAATGCATTCAAACGCCCTTAAAATTGGCATGATATAACTTACAAGTTGTGCTTTATGTCAGGTAATGATATAGGAGCAAAATTGCCAGCCAATAGTATAATGATTTAACATTATTATTGGCATTGGAGCGGATGATGCCGTCATTCACCTCCTACATCGTTCCCTCGCTCACCTGGAGACCGCTGGAAGCACTGTGAGAATCATGTTCTTTGATTTCTCCAGTGCCTTCAACACCATTCTTCCCTCGGTTCTGAAGGACAAGCTGGTGAACTCTGGAGTGGACCATCACCTCACTACCTGGATCCTGGACTACCTCACCGACCGACCACAGTATGTGAGGACTCAGGGCTGTGTGTCGGACAGGGTCGTCTGCAGTACGGGGGCCCCACAGGGAACGGTTCTGGCTCCGTTCCTCTTCACCATCTACACTGCAGACTTCTCCCACAATTCCACCCAGTGCTTCCTGCAGAAGTTCTCTGATGACTCTGCAATAGTCGGCCTCATCACTGATGGGGACGACAAGGAGTACAGAGGTCTGACCCAAGACTTTGTGGACTGGTGCCAGCTGAACTACCTCCAGATCAACGCCAGTAAAACCAAGGAACTGGTGGTAGACTTCCGCAGGCACAAGCATTCTCCACTGCAACCACTGAACATCCAAGGTATGGACATTGAGGCTGTGGACAGCTACAGGTACCTTGGTGTTCATCTGAACAATAGACTGGACTGGACTCATAACTCAGACGCCCTCTACAGGAAAGGGCAGAGCAAGCTGTACCTGCTGCGGAGACTCAGGTCGTTTGGAGTGGAGGGCCCACTCCTGAAGACCTTCTATGACTCTGTTGTGGCTTCTGCTATCTTTTATGGTGTGGTCTGCTGGGGCGGCAGCATCTCTGCTGGGGACAGGAAGAGACTGAACAGGGTGATCCGAAGGGCCAGCTCTGTTCTAGGATGCCCTCTGGACCCAGTGGAGGTGGTGAGTGACAGGAGAACGGCGGCTAAGCTGTCATCCCTGATGGACAACATCTCCCACCCCATGCAGCAGACTGTGACAGCACTGAGCAGCTCCTTCAGTGGGAGACTGCGGCACCCACGGTGTGGGACGGAGAGATTTCGCAGGTCTTTCCTCCCCACTGCTGTCAGACTCCATAATAAAGACTTTAACTGATCAAGCACACACATCCATACATATGCAATAATACTAAGTGCAATAATCCTTTCTGTCATCGTTGTATTTTTACTCAGTTGTATATAGTATTTGTATTTGTATTCTATTTTTATCTTATTGTATATTTATTTTATTTTATTCTACTGTATATAGTATTTTATTTTATTCTATTCTGTACAGTTGTGTACTGTATTTATTCTTATTGTATTCTAATTTTTGCCTCATAACTTTTGCACTGTCCACTTCCTGCTGTGACAAAACAAATTTCCCACGTGTGGGACTAATAAAGGTTATCTTATTAACCTGTCTATTTAGACAATTTAAGTTTAAGTAAAAATCCATTTTACTTTTATTGAACTATTCCAACTATTTACCTTACTGTTAGTTATCTGTTCAGACCTCCTTGTTTGCTTGTTAATTAGTTTTTTTATGCACTCAGATACACAATACATGAAACCACAGGTGTTTTTCTTTTTAAAAAAAACAAGTAATCTCTTTTTGCCCTTCATTGAGCTGCTGAAGGATTTTACCACTTGGTAATAACAAAAACCAATTAAGTCAGCCAATGTTCATTGCTCTGAAAAATATGAAGAAGTAAAAAAAGAAAAAAAATGTCGTGTTGAAATTGTGTGTCAGCCAGCGAGAGAATGGCATTCACATTTTCCCTTCAAACTTGTATTCAAATTGGGATGTGTGACACCAGTGTCACTGCTCCACCTGGCTTGAGCGTCTGCTGTCACCTTTGGGGAGTGAGTTCAGCTTTTGCCAGAGTGTCGATCAGCCAAACTGTCGTTAGGCCACAGAACAGTCACGCACTGCCAACTTTAAATCGCTGCCAAGACAACTTTGTATGCAAGCATCTCCTTCACTTCAGATGCTCCTCTTGCCTCTTTCTTCCTCTTTTCTCTTCTCACTTCCCTCCATCCTCCACGCCACCTGTCCTGCATTCTCTGAGATTGAGCGCAAAGTTTCTCACTTTTGTCACCAAGACAAGGGATTGCGAGTGCGCGCGAATGGTGTACGTGTGATGGCGGCCGTGGCCACAGACTTGTGGGGTCTTCGAGCCTGCTGGACCTCCACTTTCCCCCACTAGTCACCCATTGGTGCGCTGAAGTGGTGTCCATCTGCTGAGTGTCTGTACGCCTGCCTTCCCAACCCACACAAGAACCCCTCACTATGCCACAAGTTCATTTTACTAACCAAATGGAGCACATCTTGTATTAGACAGATGGACATCCTTAGTCAAAAAAAGAGGTTATGACTTAGTGTTGATAAAACGTGATTTGGCTAAAGAGCCAATGCATGCTTTGTGTGTGTGCAGGTTTTTTTTTGTTTTTTTTTTACTTTCTTGGTGCTTGTATGTGCTGCTTCGGACCTTTTCCGAACGCCATGGAAGTAGAACAAGTTGCACACTAACAAATGATTTGTCAAATGACAGACAACATTAGTAACCTTTTAAGTTGCAATGCTAATGAATCGCTTATGTATCATGACCAGCAAACTGCCAGGCAGCATCCATCCAATTGTTAGGTGAGAGGTGGAGAGAGACAAGGCAGGACCAGCATCTGAGCACCATTAACTCTTTATGTTTTGTTATTCAGCACACAGTTTATTCTCTTGTGTCTGGTGGAGGAGCCTTGGGGGAGATAACCAAAAGTTATGTGACTGGGCTTTTGATGAGTCTCAGCAGCATTCAGTGAAGTGCCGTGCTTGGTATGAGTTTACTAAGGTTCTGGAAAAGGGAGACAATAAAAGCTGTATTTCATTACATACTATTCTATAAAGGCGTATAGAGGTATAAAATGTTTAAAAGTGGGTGTGTTAAAATGGAAACAGGTGACTGGAGGAGCAAAAAAGTGCTGAAGCAGCTTGTTTTCAGATTAAAAGTGAATCTGAGCTGATTTTTAATTACCCTGTTTTGCATTTTTACTTTAACACCCGACAGATGCAGTTCCCTCAAAGAAATTATACTTTTTTCTTGAAGAGGCATGAAAAAGTAAAATCTTGTTAAAAGTACAGTTAGGCCTATATGCATTTGAATGTACAGTAAGTCTGTCACTGTAGATGACCACAGTGGCCTTTAAATCCATCTCTAAAGATGTGATTGCAGTGCAGACCTACAGACTGTGCAAACGTTTTAAGTCAACCCTCATTTCTTTATATTTTGCTTCCAACGAGCCAGACTTTCTTTTTTAAGGTACTTTTAAACGATAGTTCTCTGGTTTTCCAAAGGTCTTTCAAAGTTCTTCTTTGGCTGATTTTTCATTCATTTTCAGTCCAGTCCTTGTACCTGATCATTTTGTGAGGAATGTTTTTGTTTGCCACTCACCTATTAATCATTTACGGATAAAGAGACACCTAACCTGCGAAGTTGTCTTTGCTAAGACTTGCAACAGTTTAATTTTTCAACATGACAATGATCCCAAAGACGTTATCACTGCAGTAAAAACATACCTAGATAGAAAAATCACACAATGCAATACTATCAGTCACGGAAATGACTCATTCTCTATGTGTTAATTCACTCACTATGTGTTAATAGACCTCTCTACACTGAATCAAGCTTGTTATTCATCTCTGGCACTCTTCCACAGCATGTGTTTTATCCTGTCTTCGGCCACCCCCCGGCCCTCGAACCTCGATCTGCTGGAGGTTAAAAGGGAGATTTTCCTTTCGACTGTTGCCAAAGTGCTTGCTCATAGGGGGTCACATGATTGTTGGGTTTTTCTCTATATGTATTATTGTAGAGTCTATCTTACAATATAAACTGCCTTAATGCAACTGTTGTTGTGATTTAGAGCTGTACTGTATAAATTACACTGAATTGAATTGAACTGAATGGATTGGTTTTCCCAGAGACAGGACCTCAAATTATTGTATACTATATAAGACATAGCATACATTTTCACTGCTATGCTGATGATACCCAACTCTATCTGTCCATGAAGCCAGATAACACACACCAATTAGTTAAACTCCAGGAATCATACCTGTTATTAATCTCTGTCTCTCTTCCACAGCATGTCTTCATCCTGTCTTCCTTCTCTCATTCCAACCGGTCACAGCTTGAGCCTGGTTCTGCCGGAGGTTTCTTCTTGTTAAAAGGGAGTTTTTCCTTCCCACTGTCGCCAAAGTGCTTGCTCATAGGGGGTCATATGATTGTTGGGTTTTCCTCTGTATCTATTATTGTACGATCTACTGTGCAATATAAAGCGCCTTGAGGTGACTGCTGTTGTGATTTGGTGCTATATAAATAAAATTGAATTGAATTGAAATTATTGGAGTAGTGTGGGATCATCTCTACAGAGATCAGAACTAAAGGCAGAACATCCAAAGAAGAGCTTTGAATGACCTTCAAGAAGTCTGGAGAACTATTCCTGAAGACTACTTAAAGATATGAGAAGAAAGTTTGCCTCAGAGAGTTCAGACTGTGTTGAAGAATAAAGGTGGTCAAACCAAATATTGAGTTTCAAGCGCATAATTAAGAACCATGCAAACTTTGTTTTTGCGTTTATGCTGTATTTACATGTATGTTTGCACATGCTTAAATAAGTCAATTTCCTAGCAAAAGATAAAGAAATGAGATGTTGCTCCACCCTTTCACGGTTCTGTAATGTAAGTGATACAGTCATTTCTATACATAGACTTTGTGTCCAGAAATGTCCAGAAATGTACTACATAAGAGGGAAAGATGTGTTTCTCTTGCTAAATGTTTTACCACTTGTATATCCATGTTAGAGTTCAAAAAGAAAGTTATTTTCTGTTGCCTCTTTCTTAAAACAATATTGAGGCTAAAAACAGGGCTGAAAGTTTTAGCAGTGAACTAACTCGCTTCGCTATACTTTAAGCCTGCATCCCCTAAAGCATTATGTGAACCCTAATTAGAAAACACAGAGCATGATTATAAGTAAGAATAGACAACATTAATTAATTTAGCGCCTTTTCTGCATACATCAGTACATTGTTTCGACATTACTAAGCCTCAGATTGCACAAACACGGTGCTTATAATCCAGCAATGAGGACGCTTCTCTATACAGTAATTTCCCTTGTGTCTTAAAAAAAATGTATATAGCACAACTGACTAATTGCATTCACGAGTAGCCCCGTGTATACTGATGATTGTGAAAATAACTATGTGTTAAAGACATGACACTACTGTGCTAAAAGCCTCTAAATAAATGGAGCAAAAAAAGAAGATAAGCCTACCGTTAACAGGATTAACTTTTTATTAATCACTACACTGAAAGGAGTCTCAAAACAAGGTCATATCTTTTGTTTTTTTCAGTGCTGAAAGACCTTAACGTGCACTTCTTAAAAACGACTCCACTTTACCAACCTAAAATATTCATGTTTTAGATATTTTAATAGTTACCTGTGCAGTTAAGAAGATGTTATGTTGGGTGTTTGCTTGATGGACTCACAGATAATTATGGTTGTTGCTTGGTGTGCAGATCGTGGCTCAGTCTGGGCCCAACGTAATTGCTTCAGTTTAAAAAACAAATGGTAGTTTTATGAAACCAATTCCAGTCTTTAAGACATCATTTCGTAAATGTGCGTCTTACTCAGATTTACACAGTATGTTAATCGTTTCTAACTGTGAATCATTTGCAAATGGAACGCACACAGGCGTACCGTACTACATGCATTAAGGCGCTCCTCATTGCAGTAACAAGAAACTGCTTTAAAAAGTGCTTGAAAGCCTTAAACAAGTAAAACAGAATTATATCTTGCCTCACAAATTAAACAAAACTAAAAGAAAAAAAAAAGATGCTTTCCCTTCTGAACTTTTTAATTCCTTTTAAATCACTTTACGAGATTTAACTCTGAGCTGAACAAAGGAGACGACAATTAATTGAAGGCTTTTCATTAATCGTGCTCAATTTCATATCAGTCTCCGGGGAGAAAGATGCTACGATCGCAGTTCTTTGTCTCATTACGTTTTCTTATCTTTTTCAGCGCACTAGTTAATGTTTATTTATTTAACTCGATATCGTCTACAATGCAAGGTAATGAAGACGAGAATGTGTGGTTGAGAGGAGGGATGTGCAAAGAGCGACCTGTCAGGATTGATTAGCCTTACAACAGTGCAGACGCAAGCAGACAGAGGCAGAAAAAGAAAGGGAAAACTCGGGGGACTGTGTTTTTTTATTTCCTTTTCTTTTTTGTTTAAACTCCCTAAGCCCCTTTGGAGGAAATCCTCATGAACATTATTGTGTTGTATTTATTTCTTTATTTTTTTAAGGGTGTGTGTGGGTTCTTGTATCACTCACACTGCGGGGACACAAGTCTCTTTCATCTCTATCGTTGCTGGAACACACCTCCCTTTTGGGAAGACCGAAATAACAAAAAGCAAGTGTCTGTATAGAATTTAATGTCATGGAAATTTATAATGAAGACTAAAGGTGTGGGCCTATGTTTAGAGAATAGGCAAGTAGGTTATCCATTTATATGTTGAATGACGGGTGTGTGAGATCCAATTTAGAGTATATACTTACCTAATGCTTACCTAAGACCAACATTGACCAAGTTATGGTTGCCCTTTGGCGATTACTGTGTATAAAAGCAGAAAACCCCAAACAAATGCACCATTTCTTCCTGACTGCATTTCCATTACTGTTTCTAATAACCTTGAAGGATTTTTTTTTTGGCTACAAAATTGCAATTATGTGGAAAATATATTGTGTTCTTTTAGTGCAAGCTTAGGTGGCTTCGAAGAAGGAATGGTGAGAACTAATGCTGCCACAACCCCAGCCCCTTCAACTATACCTATTAAGCTTGATGAATTGAAACTGAAATGACTGGGATCCCTGCAGTGAACATATAAATAAGCTTCTCTCCGAGGGACAACAACAGAATGGGTTGGAGATTTATTGACAAGTTCTGGAATAGTGGGGAAGGTTTTTTTTCCTGTTTTCTTTTTTCTGAGGGGGACTTTAAACCTCATGTTTACACTACTTTACTTTATAGGATATAATGTAGGGGTGTATTGTGTAGATCAAGACAGTGAGAGGGCCAATATAGAGGATGCACATGCACTCCAAGTTTTAACTCTATATGGTTCAGAGGTGGATAATAACAACTTACATTCATCTTTTTTAAAACTTATTATACACATTATTTTAATGTTTGGGGGGGGGGGGAATACATTTGGGTTTCATGCACAATACATTAAGAACCCGATCTGTGTGGATGTCGCCCCTCCTCATGAAACTGTTAAATAAAGTTAAAAGAGATTGAAACAACACAAAAACATGAGCTCAACATGAGCTTCAAAACTCTCCTGCTTTGTGTCATAAGTATAAGTTAAGGCTGTGCATCTTTTAACTGTATTTAAGTAGTCATGTTAGTCTGATGAAGACAGAAAATTGCATGCATATAATAAATGTAAGAAAATGTTATAACATATCAGCCATGACATGGTTGGAAGTGAAGAAACCTAAGTGTCTAAGTTTGACAGATCACTCAGAATAAAACATCAGCTCCTTCCTGACAGCAGCATGGTAGTAGAGTGGTCAGCACTGTAGGCTCACAGCAAGACGGTTCCTGACTTGAACCCCTGCTGGGGACTTTCTTTGTGGAGTATGCATGTTTTCACAGTGCCTGCATTGGTTTCCTCACATGCATGGTTATATATGTATGTAATGTATGACTCGAAGTCCCAACTGCTTGGAGTGGTCAGTATGACTAAAAAAAACGCTATGCAAGTTCCAGGTGGATGCAGCTTTGGAGTCTGAAAAGTAAAGCTAGTACAGAAATGTCTTACACTTGTATACTTTTTAATGTCCACCAGGGAGGCAGATGGAAAAGAGGTCCAGCTACATATAAGTGTGAAAGAAAATGGTACTTATTCTCATTTTATTTGTGCTGTCAGAAAAAAAAGTTCCTAATAATTTCATGTTCTAAATTGTCATAGTGTTGATTTTGCAAATTATGCTTCAGTTTACAGTACAATTAAGGATAGAATATGATTGGCAAATGTGCATGCAACACCCCCAGTGCACAGGGTGCGGTAGTTAGCTGGGGTACATAACTCTTGATGTATTAGCAGCAAAAGAAAAGAACGTCCTGGCAGTGTCATAATATCATGTAATTTGTTGCAAGAGGTGATCCAAATGCCCATTAATAGCTGTATTTTTGGTCATTTGATTAGTCAAAGGAGTTTGCAAAGAAAAGCGTCTGGTCATTTGATTACATGCAAAATATGAACTGAAACAAGCGGGTTAAATGGATTTAAATTAGGGCAACAGTTGCAAAGGCCTAGCATAGCATACATATACTTTATATTACTTACATACTTTTTATAATGGAAAAATCTAAGTCTGAATTTCCACTGTTAGCTGTATCTGTCAGGTGGAAATCAGTGGTGTAAAAAGCTTAATACTTGAATAAGGAAGCAGAAACTAGAGCATAAAACTGGGGCACTCAAGTAAAATACAAGGACATGCAATTTGTACTTGAAAATAATATAGTTACATTCCAGCACAATGTGAGGAACCAAAACTGAATTTTTACTTTAGTGCAAGCTGATATAAAATCATTAGGGGAATATTGGTTGTGCCAGTGTGTTTTCCATTATTTTTTCTTGATCATTACATACCTAAAGAAATGATTAAGGTATAAAACTTGGCAATGTGGATGTCTATTTATCTTAGTTGAAGCCTCTGGTGAAAGTGTTGTGACTGGCAGCTTGTTGGATAGTGTCCCTTAATCATGGTTAATGAACTGTGGGATGGTGATCAGTGCACAGTTGCATAAAATGTATCATTTCACCTAAATTGGGTCTCTCTCCTGAGTGCTTTGCTTTCCTCTCCTCGGGGATTCTTTGATAGGTGATGCATACAGTTTCACACATCACATCCTTAGCGGAGATGGTTTTATGTATATTTTTTTTTACATGTTATCTTTTAAGGTTATTTTGGCTGTAAGGTTTAATCAGAGTTTCTATGGAAACTGCTCCTGATTCCAAAAGATTTCCAGCCACTTAAAAACTCATTTTTAACATGCACATGAGTTATTTGACTGATTAGCTGAAAGAGATTCCACTCTATTGCTTTAGTTAATTAATTAACTTCATATAAGGACAATTAATGGAGGATATTACACTCTTTTGTAAAGGCAATTCCAGTTTAAACTCAGGTAATGAGTTTGTGGACCTCTGCCACCAGCTGTTGGTCTCCGGTCTACAAAAGAGTTTCGTAAGACTTCCCAAGGTAATCCGACTTAGTTAAAATGCCAGAGACTTTGATTATGAAGAACAAAAAGGAAAAGGGACAGGTGGGGGGGCAGCATTGTTTCATGGTTCCCCTTCAATTAGATTTAGCTGTAATTGAACCCCTGGGGAAGCACTGATCGTCACAATAAAGTGCGGCATTACCTCAAACCGGATTTAGTGGCAACACGATCCTCCGCCGCTCTAGGTGAGACATTTAATTAAGTCCCATTGCTTTTGCAGCGCAGCCATATAACTGAATTAACAGTGCAGAGACCCACCAGGCATGCATTCACTCACTTTATACGGCATCTTCTTATAAATTACTACCTTTTCTGCCCAGCTTTAACAACAAAGGGATTTGAAGGCATCTTTCTTTAGCAGAAGGGCAAAAGCACAATGACACTGAAACTTAAAATACAAAAGAAACACAAACATAAACTTTTATTTTTCATGAACACATAAGCTCCTGGTGTGTCAGGATCTCTACCCCTTTGGGCTTTGTTTTTGTTTTTTTGCACAACTTACTCTAAGTGAGTCTGCACCTTTTCTCCAGTGTCTAGCCTTATTGATGTTTGCTGAGATTTAGTCATGCAGTAATGAAGGCCAGCTTTGATTTGGTTGGTGGCTTTGGTCTTGTGTATGTGTGTGTGTGTTAGAGGCAAGCAAATCAGGGCATGCTTGATAACACCCCTAGCTTCCCTCTCCTCATTACTGCCAGACAAATAAATGCTGTGCATCTCCCTGGACCGCTGGCCGGGAAGATGGACCCTGGGACTTGAGTCTATGGGAATCTCACTGTGAGCTGTGCATTTACAGATACAGGCACCAAATTCACCACACACATTCAGTCACCAAGGAGACGAGAGAGGAACTGACAAATATGACAGCGAGGGTTGAGCAGGAGTGTAGCGTGAGGACAGAAATACGCAGAATGTGTAAAGCAGCGTCACTGTCCCAGAGTTGGCTGAACTCTTATCTAATCTTATAACAGTTGTCCAACAGTCCGATGAGCATAACAGTGTGTTCTTTGTATCAAGGTCACAGATCAAGAGGTCTTTTACTTCTACCTCTTTAAAAGCTTTACCTTCTTCTTCTTCTTTCAGGTGCTCCCTTAAGTGTAC
The DNA here is from genome assembly GCF_057381845.1 of Rhamphochromis longiceps. Classification (NCBI taxonomy): domain Eukaryota; kingdom Metazoa; phylum Chordata; class Actinopteri; order Cichliformes; family Cichlidae; genus Rhamphochromis; species Rhamphochromis longiceps. The sequence goes on from NC_140559.1 coordinate 45,078,743, forward strand.
CATCCCCCTCTGTCACACACACCCTCTGCATGTCTTTCTTCACTATATTCATAAACCCTCTTTGTGTTTTTACTCTTATTCAGCATTTTTTGTCCAATAAATCTACTATCCCTCCTCTGCAAACGTCCAAAACATCTCAGTCTAGAATCTCACTTGATTCTGGTACTGCTGATATACGCATTTCCAATTCTATCCATCCTGGACAATATATGAGCTTATTTCATTTACTGAGAGCATGGATTTCCAATTTGAGATAATGATTTATTGTTTTCCTGTTCAGCCATTGCAATGTTCTTCTTCAAAACTAAAACTCTTGCAGTGAAATTGTCTGCACTTCGGCACTCACGTATATTTGGCCAAACGTAGCCCTCCCTTTTGCTCTCAGACTGCTTCTGCACAATCACAAAAACCATTGTTGGATTGTTTTGTTTGGATTATTGTGTTACAGCCCTATCAAAATCCCCCCAAAAAACACAATGGAAGATATGGTGCCGGTCAGTGAACTCATCTTTGCCTCATTGCGGGTATGTTTGTTCTTCTTCTTAGAGTGCTCCTTGCGGATGAGTATTGTTCTGCTTGGCAAACAAGTTGGTAGATGCTAAATTGGATCAGCAGAAGGCATGCTCTGGTCTACTGTGATTGGTTGCTTAGCTACCAGGTTGTATTTTTCTTTTCCCCATAAGGCAACTGGTGATGTTCTTGGAATCTGAAAATGCTGTTCAATATGTCAGAGTCTTCCCAACTTTGTAATAATTTATACCGAGGATAGAAGAATCACACGGGTCACTCAGAAGACGAGAACTAGGAGGAAGAGTTTGCAAAGTTAACGCACCTTCTTCTCAAAAGACATGCACCACATTCAGAGAAAGACAGATGCATAGTGATGAATATGCAACATGTATAAAAAGCCTCTTTATTTAGCTTGAATGTCACCTGTTATCAGAATGACTTTCAGCATGGATGCTTGCCTCACATCTGTCTCAACCATGAGAAAGAGACCAAAACAGATCATTTGGTATTTTTTAACCTGTTTTTTTTTTTTTAAATCTTTGACGATACTTCTAATGAATCTCTACCACATCCAAAGCTGTATGCCCATGCTGTTTTCTATTTCTGTCTATTTCTGACTAGATAACAAAACATATCTACATACAACGTTCATTTCAGTCGGCCACTAGACAACATCTGTCATAGTAGCCCTCAGGCTTCCGCTGCCTGAGCATGTAGGGTCAATAGATCTAAACTGACCCAAATCTCACCGGACAGCCTAGGCACACTGCAACAACGGGGGAGATAGAGACGAGTCAGAAATGAGATTATTCTTTTTTTCTTCCTCTTCTTCTTTTTCAGGCAAGTGTGCCTCTCGCTCACTCGTCTGTCACGGAGAGATAGACAGATGAGACATAATGTCAGTGAAGACAGAGACAGTCAGGCATGGACGCAATGCATGCGTGTGTGCATTCAAATGCAAACAAGCAGACAGAGCACACCGCTATGGACGCTTCGACGTACAAAGTCAACCAACTGTCTAACTTTCTCTTGAATTTGGCCTGACAAAATACCCATCTAAATCTAAATTTTCCATTAAGACACTTTCACTGGCCCAGTAATCTTCAGGAAAAAAGGGTCGTGCAAGGCCAGCTGGTGAGAGGCTTTATGGCCGCTGAGTCTCACTTTCAATCCCCTTTTAGGAAAGCCAAAGCTCCAGAGATCACCTAACCACTGGACAAATCTGGCCAGTTCCATCCAAACAGGACCTTTTGTACCCCACACCGGATTACCTGCTGAGTCCCATAAGTACCCAATGTCTCCTCTCTAAAGATTTAACAAGACCCAGGGGGGAAACCTCTAATTTTCTGGCTGTGTATTCAGTTGAGTTTCCCCTGGCATAATCCCTGGTCAGCACCGTTGGGTCCAGCTAATCAAGTGCTCTACTGTGTTTGGACTCGGTCGTGGTCTGAAGTCAGTCTTCATATGAGGTGTACATACCAGAAAGAGAAGAGAAATAACACAATGAAGGCCAGTATCAGTATTCGCTGATGTTTAGGTCATGGGAATTGCCTGTAAATAACCCATTAGGCTTCAGAGTGTAGGAGATACACACAGGGGAAAAGAAGCCAGTGTTACTCTTCCTCAGCTTTCTTCTGGCATGTTTTCCACAGCCAGCTGAAACAACAGCTACACAGAGCAACCAAAGGATTCTTGTTCAAAGCTATACATTTATTGATTTTTGGCCACCACAAGGCAGAAGATGTCCAAAACAAGATGATAGAAGGAGGCTAACATGGTACCAAGCAACTACGTGCTTAGACACCGTGCCAAGACAGAGCAACATATCCCACTGGAGTTCTGTTTTTGGCCATATGACAATGAAAGTCCAATATATGTCTGCTTTGTGTATGCTTTGAACTCTAGAAACTAATGATTGAAAATGTTCTTTTTAGCTGCTACATGTTAGACTTTCTTAAACAACCACTTCTGGCTGTTTATTTCAGGGCAAGCTCCATATACGGTGCGGTTTTATCCTGTGGTTGTTTGTGTGGTTGTCGTCTCTCCACACAGTTTCTGTTGAAAATGGTTTGCTGCTGATACATTTGACAAAAAATATACAGACTTTCACACTTCTTGTTATGACTCTACATTGAAATTTGTTAAGAAAATTAAGAGTGCCTTAGATTGGGAGGTAAATATCTCTTTACTAGACCAACAATTCTTCAATTCTTTTGTACATTGCTTAAAATTCACAAGAGATGCATGGAAACTAATAGAAAAGATGCGAATATGCACTGGAAGCACTACATTGTTAATTGAATATAAGGGGACAGCAGATTTCATTCACAGAACTGCTAATGAAGTTAGCAGAAATGGTTCTCACCAAGAATTATTTCAGATTTGAGAGTATGCTTTTCCCACAGAAGCAGGGCTCTCAATGAGTAGCCTTTTCAGGCCTAATTATGCAAATTTATTTATGGGGAAGTTTGAACTAGTTCATGTTTATAATAATAATAATAATCCATACTTCTTCTTCAGCAAGTGTTGATTCAGATATTTAGATGACTTGGTTTTATATTCACTAGGACTTTAGAGGACTTTAGTGGTTTTAAGGTATACCCTGATGCTAGGTTACCTAGACTGCCATTTACACCAGAGGCCACTTCTTTCTTTCTTTCTTTTTCTTTTTTTTTGGATCAGAACTATTACATTGAAAGGAATAACTTTTTAAATTATACGTCTTATTTTCCACGCTCCTTGAAGAAGAGTTTACTTTATAGTCAGCTCTTGCAGATAAGAAGGATTTACAGTTCTAAGGAGGAGTTAGAGAAACAAGCCAAAAAAAGACAAACACAAAAACATTTTAAATGACCGTCTCTCTAGGATCAGACAAATTGGATAGAAACGACCTTTTGGCATTTAATAATTCTTCTCGACAGGGACATTCAGTTGTTTTTTTCACCCGTTTCTCATGCCCTTAAAAATGTGATAAATATTGGCGTTTTTTTGTCTAATGACCCTGCTGCGGGTAAAGTTTGATAATTCTTCCTTATTCTCCACAAGGCATTCTACTAATTTGAGAGATAATCTTGTAAAGACAGATATTTATTTATTGAACTTAAAAAACGAACTGTTATGTAGTGCCTTAATTAAAGGGCATCATTCATCACACCCACATACAGGTAAAAAAACAAAAATGACTAATAGAATCACTTGTGTACGTTTATATTTATTAAAGTGCCCTTGTAGATTTTGTTATGTGGGGAAGACTGAGATAAAGGTGATAATGAAAATTTCTGAGCAGAAGAGTAATATCAGAAATATTGATGAAAGGTCTCCTAAAGCAAGATATTTTTTAGTCTGCTCCACAGCACCACATCATGGGGATTGAAGCAGCTGAGTGGTTGAAAAGAGGACGTGATGGGGAATGTAAACCTCCAAAGGGAGGCCTATTGGGCATATTACCTGCAAACATTGTGTCATGGAGGATTAAATAAGGAACTACAGTTTATTAAATACATTAACATATCTGTAGTTTGTACCAGGAGTCCTATGATATGTATATAATTAACTGACTTATGTAGACATTTGTGGAGTTTTAGATGGATTCTTTAGCTTGATATCACAGAAAACTCGTCATTTAGGATTTTCTGCCCGTTGAAGCAGATGGCTGCCCCTCCCTTCTAACAGGTTTCTTCCTGTTAGAAGGGAGTTTTTCCTTCCCACTGTCGCCAAGTCCTTGTTCATAGAGGATCGTCTGGTTGTTGGGGTTTCTCTGTTGTAGTGTCTTTACCTTACAATATAAACTGTCTTGATGTGACTGTTGCTGGGATTTGGACCTATATAAACAAAAGTGAATTTAATGGAATTGAACTTTGCCCTTCTTTGTACGTGGAATAAATACATCATTACTTTTGTTAATGCTGTTGCATCAATGATTCTGGGTTATGCTCAGATATGTTTCAGAAACGTGTCTTTTTCTGTATTTTCTATTCTTTTCTTCCAGCCATATTATATTAAATTACATTCTAAATGCAATTTTGAGTGCTGGAGTTCTTATTAATAATTGCTGCAGATACAAACATATAATTGCAAATGAGGGGTCTTTAATATCCTCCCAATAAAAGAGCGGGCTCAAATGATCTGCACTGAAGAGCCAGGCAATAATTCTCTGCTTAATTGTAACAAGCAAAAACCCTTTCACATTAACAGTCATGGTTTCGCCATGTGATTCAGAAAAGATAAATGATGATGGCGATATGACAAATGATTAACAGAGATTCAAGGATGTTCTCTAAAACAGCACACGCAGTCCTCCTGTGGATGCTATCAACTTCTAAAGCACTCTCTGATAATGGCAGTCCAAGCAGGCTTTATAATGACAATCAAATGGTTTCCTGTCAAAACCTGGGTCCCAGCATTTGGAGTAGGAACTATGTTATTACCCTTATTGACATTCACAGCATTCGTTCCACAGTTTCAAGAAAGACTGCAGCAATTGCCCTTGAGTATAATACTTGAATAAAATTTATACAACTTCCTGCTATTAAGATATCTTCCCACTGACTATATGAGATGTTATCTCTCTATAATAGATGTATTATTTATGACCAGCCATGCTTTAAAGTCAGCAATAAACAAGTGACTGAACACAGGAAACAAAGGCTCAAAGGAAAACAGACGGTCTTGGCTAAGTCGCATTAAGGCATGTCAAGATGCCCTCTGTGTCACTGTGGGGTCTATAAAGGCCTGATTAATCACTTAATAACACACCGTAGAATTAAATCATCTTCACTGTTGCAGACAGTTAAAGCATGAGAAAAAGGTTTAGAGAGGAAAATGAAAAGAGAATACCTCAGCATCCAGCTCAGTCCATGCCGATTTTCCTGAAAAAACGTTACATATTGTTAATGGTCTGTTGTTATCGTATCTGCCCTGCATGAGGTGGTCATGTACGTCAAGGTACTGCTAATCACAGCATACACTGATTATTGTTTTCAAAGTGCCATTTTTCATTACCGCACATGTAAAAAATAATTGGAATTTCTTTTCAGTTGCTGTACTAATAGCTTGCCCGCAGGTTAAAATTTCAAAAAAAGGGAGAAACAATGCGATCAACACATGCAGTTCATTGGGAGTATTCTTAGTTTATGAGGTTTTAAAATAATTCATGGGTATGAGTGCATTCCTGACATGTCAGCACATTTGCACTTTGCTTGATTGAAGACGTTTGTGTCCGGACGTATTAGTAATTCATGATCTTGGATCATTTAAATCCGAGTTACTACTGCTGCATTAACTTTGGACTATGCAGTCTTACCTGCAGGCAGGAGGCTTTTTTTTTTTTGATTGCTGAGGTGCATACAGCTGTTGAATTCATTACTTTTATTCGGTTCACTTTATTCAAATAGTGCCAAACCTCTGTCGTCTCAAGGCACTTTGAATAGAGAGGGAAAAAACGCACTACAGGACCATGTGAGCATGCCAAATAAAAGCATGGAGTGAAAGAGAAGAGGGGAGGAGAGATGCTCAGTGCTTCACAAGAGGCACCCCAGCCACCTGAGCCTACACAAGAATAACCAAGGGATGGTTGAGGGTTTTCAGAGCAAGCCTTAACTCTAAGCTATGTCAAAAAGGAATGATGATTTTTAAATGTACAGAAGACTGTGCCTATATGAAAACCAGACTGGAAGCTAGTTTCACAGGTGGAGACCAAACATCTGAAGGCCTTCGAAGTTAGGGATTTCTGTTACACTGATATGCTCAGGGACGTTAGTTCAGTTGAGCTAAGGATTAAAGAGGTAGTGATGAAGCTCCTGAGATAGCAGGTTCTACTTACTTTGGCTTTCCTTAGTCACTAAATTGTTATATATATATATATATATATATATATATATATATATATATATATATATATATATATATATATATATATGAAAGAGAGAATACCCTCATTTTAGAGTCTCCTCCTTTTCATTCTTTTTTGATATCATTATTCAAGTCACTGTCGGCTCGTAACAGGTGATGATTAGATCCCTTCCGAGCCCTCCCAGCTTTGTCAGGCCAAAAGGGTTCACCTAATTCCTTTTGGCATTCATTCCACTTAGTCTCCACTCTTTGCTTGCAACTCTCGCTCTCTCTTTCTCACTCTTAGGGGAGTTGTCAGACAAGGATAACGCCTCGCTGTGAAGAGAGAGGGGGAGCGAGTGAGTGGGAGTGAGTGAGAGATGGAGATAGCTGCTGGGATAAAGGGAAAACACACCGAGGAGACAATTTACTTAGTAACAGCTTTTTTTAATAGAGATTTTGTTTAATGCTTTTTGAGGGGAAAAAATAGGTGCTGCAGGTTTTACAGCAGTAAGATAACTGCTGTTCTTAAATCTTATAATCAAAGGTCTTTAAATTGAAAGGTACGACCTCCATCTGGAGGTGGTACTGTTGGTTAATGTAGGCAAGGCGGAGGTGAAACATTGTGGGTTTATTGTTAGCGGTTCAAATTTTACATTGACAATTTTTTAAACGCACACACTTTTCTTCACCACTACGATGCAGTGAAGCAAAGGAAAGTAACACCTACATGTGGATTGGTGAAGCACACGCACATTTCGCACTTTCTAAAGACTATCTCAAAGAAGACAATGTGTTGTTATGTAAAGCAGAAAATTATCTTTTCTTATTTTACAGGAATAATTGATTCCAACACAGAATAAAATGTTATAGAAAATAATATAAGCTGTTCATCATTTTAAATAAGTTCGTAATGGTAGCATAGCTCTATTGCTCATGCCATGACGAGGAGTCCATCCATCCGCGCACAATTGCCAGAAATCACTACTCCTCTTGCAGAATGGGCCAGAATTTAGTGAAACTCACACACATCGATCACCTGATGGGGCTTCTCAAGGTCAAAGTCAAGTTTGCTTTTTTATGGGCATTTTCGCCAAATTCTTGTCCCTGACATACAGCAGAAAAAATATCCTGAGTTATTAAATGATGTGATATTGTAGCTAGAAATATCATTTGGCCACACATGCTGTATGGTAATTGTATCCCATTGAACGGTGATAATCATGGAGGGAGTGGCTCCTATCGGTTGATTCCCTCATTAAGCAGGCACGGTTGGAGCCTTCTCATCACCATTAGGGCAATATCAGTAATGGAGTCATGCATATTCGTGCACATGTTTTCATGCTTTTTATGTCCATAATTGCAACTGACCATATAGCCTTAATACTCTTGAACTCAAACGCTTTGATTTGGTGGTGAATGATGCCGGCTCATCCCGGATATGACCGTTTGTGAGCCTCTTTGAGTTCTCGGTGGATTTTAATTCTGATTAATTGATGCAATGATGAGAAATATTTCCCTTTACTTGTGGTTTGATACATTACCATAATCTGTGAATTGTAATGGATCGTGAGGTGGGTAAGCCACTCCCGGTGTTTTGTTTTTTTTTGTTTGGTTTTTTTTTTTTTTGCCTGTTCCGTTTGGCTCTTTTGCCATCAGAATTGTTGTCTAAAGGCAAAGAAAGATGCCGGTGTTTTGGTTTTAAGTGTAGGGTGGTTTCTTAATATGCATACTTGGGTGTGTACTTGTGTTCTGGTGGCCATGCCTGGATGCATTCTCATTCTGCCCATTTTATTGAGCATGCACTGGTGGTGACTTGTGTTGTGTAGCCTCTGTTGCATGATGGGTCATGATCATAAACTGTAGATTTGATTATACTTTCCAAATCAGTGAATCTGCTAGAGTCTACCAGGGTCCACTTAGGTCTAAGTGATGTAAATTTCATCATCTCACGGTAAGCACAAGGGTCGCACAGACTGACCCCCAGAATCTTTAACCAGTGCACCCAATGCTCAGCCGCCCCCAGGCAGCGGACTTTAAGCAGACTTAAAAGAAGTAAAACAGGAATGACTCCTCAGCTGTTGTGTATCAGCTCTCCTTGTTCATGTTTTACAACATACAGAAAATGTTGACAAGTTCACCAGTTTGTTCATTCTAATGGGTGCAATAATACATTATGGGCTGCACATTAAAGCTTCGCATGAACATGATCAGATGTTAAAATTTACCTCGCAGTGATAACTTGGGCTTTGATTTGTGCAAAGCAGGGATCCTCTGACACATCATTAAGAAAAGCAAAGACCATCTGGTGGCCTAGTGCTTAAAATGCATGACATATAACAGCAATGGCCTGGTTTGATTTTGGCTGGAGACCTTGATTGCATCCCTCCCTCTCCTGATATTTCTTGTACTTACATTCATTATAAGCTGTCTGTTAGAAGCGAAGCCCTAAAGGATTTTTCCCCCGCAAAGAAAAACAAAAAAAACAAAACACACATTTTACCATGCTTTCCAAGTCAAGGAAAGACAGTTTGGACCATGCATCAAATTATATGCTCTAGTTGCAGTTGTAGCCCAGCCCCATGGAAACAAACAAGCCCTGCAGCAGCGTGTCATATTTACAAGTATTTCTAACACTAATACAACCTAGCATTTCTAAAATGAGTATAACGTGGCTGCAACATGATCAAGGTGATTATATTCAGAACTGTAAAGGCCAAAATATTTTTATCATTTTATTTCTTTTTAGGTTACTTTTATATTTACTCAAAACAGGCTCTTATTTTGAAATTTTACATAATTCCAGCATTTTGTTTAAATGAAATAGCGCCTTATATTGTAGATGAAGGTTCCCAGGAATATACCAAAGCATAAGATAATGAAAGGGCAGTATAAATGATATAATGTGATCAAATGAGATGCTACATTCACTTATCGTAACACTTACCCCTTGGCTGCCCACTCACACAGCCCCTATGGACATTGTCAGTGTATCTGTCACCAGTTGTAACCCCCCCTAAATGTGTGTGCCTGCTTTCTCTCATCCACACACCTACACACACTAGGGTTGCCAACCGTCCCTTAAAAAACGGAATCGTCCCGTATTTCGAAACAAAAGTACACGTCCCGTATTGAGCTAATAAGGGACGCACTTTGTCCCGTAATACAGTGAGAATCAAAAGTAGTCTATAACTTTTAATGGAATTAACGCTTTGTTTGAAAACATAATTCCCAGCCCCTCTCCTGCTTTGTGACCAATGAGCTGACAGCACACTTATGACAATTCGAGTATGACAATTCAGATTACCGCTCATCTCATTGGTCGAGGAAAGGTCGCTTGCGGAGAAAATACCGGAAGACAACAGATGACCACAACAAGAAGCATGGCCAACAGGGAAACAAACGCTGACACTGCGGTGCAAGTCTCGGACGACAGTACACCTAAAGCTGGGCAAACACTGTGCGATTTTTTCAGTCACGTTATTCAGCTCCTGCTCAAACTGCACAATTGACTCGCAGGGGTTAGAAGTTTGCAGGTCACGATGCAGGTCTCACACTATACCACCCGATGCTCTGATGCGACCTGAGTGCTCACACTGTGCCTCCATAAAATGAAGGTTATAACAGAAAATCTGTCGCTCGCTCTCCCTCTCTGTCTTTCACTCACACAGACACACCACCACCATCAACTTTGCTAAATTGCTAATGAAAAACATGATCAGGCAGCTGTGAATGAGCAGCAGTGTAAATCCAACTATTTTCACGGTTGTTGTGGTCGTGATAATTTTGTGAGGCCACATCGAAAAGACTCGGATGAGCTTTCCAAAGTTCTACAAGTTGTGCCTCCATCGCTTGTGTCCAGATCACACGCTGCACAGCCGCGCTGCTCCGTCTTTTTCACCGACGTTTACGTGTTTGCGCGTGAGCAGTGTGAGCGGCTGTGGTGAGACCCTCACGAGCGATTGATGATCGGGAGCTGGTCGTGAGGTGTTAATCGCGTCTCGTTACCCCACGTATACTACACGATGCACGACGCACGATGAAGGCCAAAATCGGGCCGATCGCCAAATCGGTCGCACGACTCAAAAATCGGTTCAAAATGGGCCAAAAATCGCACAGTGTAAGCCCAGCATTACACTCACACAGACACACCACCACCATCAACTTTGCTAAATTGCTAATGAAAAACATTGATCAGGCAGCTGTGATTGAGCAGCAATGTAAATCCCACTATTTTCACGGTTGTTGTGGTCGTGATAATTTTGTGATGCCACATCGAAAAGGCTCGGATGAGCTTTCCAAAGTTACCCCACGTATACTACACGATGCACGATGAAGATCACTCAAAAATCGGCTCAAAATGGGCCTAAAACCGCACAGTGTAAGCCCAGCATTAGAGCAGCAATGTTTGTTCCCCTCAGAGAAGGGGAAGAATGGGAAAAGGAAAACACCTGGCTGGAAAAAGTTAATATGGGCATGTGCAGTGAATATCAGCGCTATGTGGCCAGAAGTGTGATAATATAATTTATTTTGTGTAATAAACAACTGCAAGGATAGATGATTACAAATAGATGACTAATACATAAAAGTAATACATAGATGAATAATGATGATGAGTTAAGATGCGTAATCATGGGAACAAGCGGGTTTACAAACAGGAGCAGCTGATTAGCATTAGAAAAGCTGAAATAATACCTCAACTGAAGCCAACTGTACTAAATGCACTAAATGTGCACTGTTACAAGAATGTTTTTCTTTCTATTGTTTTCTATTATTTTAAGTTAAGCAGGACAGAGTTCTTTTAAAGAAAGATTTACTTATATTCTCAAAAGTTAAGCATGACAGGCTTCTGTTTAAGAAGGAGACCTGTTTTACTGTGTTAATGTTGTCATTTTGAGCTAAAAATAAATAGCTAAATGATCATTTGTTTCACATGTGTTCATATCACAAAGAATATGCATCTGCTTAAATCAAATTCAAGTCAAATGGTTAAAAAAATAATTTCACACACAAAAAAAGAGCTACCACACTGGGAAGGGTGAAGACAACTGGGTCGCCCGGCCCTGGCCACGAGGTGTCCCTTATTTATTTTTCAGGGAGTTGGCAACCCTAACACACACACACACACACTGTGGATGGCAGGGAAAATGCGGGGACAGTCATCCTATCCGCCATCACTGCAGGGCTTCTGGAAGAGTGGACACCAATTACAGCCAACCAGACTGAGCCAAACACTGCTTTAGTCCACCAACCGCTCCTCCATCCGGCCACCGCAGCCCCCGACACCCCCTTTCTCTCCGCCTGGCTCTGTTGCATTCCCTTTGGTCATAGCTGTACGATGGCCAGCCATGTGTTACAAATGGGATAAACTGCAGCGGTTGGGTGATGTGCGTGTGGGTGGATGTGAGTGGGTAGCCATGGCAGCCAGCGGCCAGGGCACGAGATAGAGGGAAGGTTGGGGTTGAGGGTGTGAGAGGAAAATGGGTACAATTTTATGTGTGTGTGTGTGTATGAGTGAGAGAGAGAGACTGCACTGGCCTGCATGTGGAAGTCGACATTTGACAGCTTTGAAAACACGACACCAGTTCGACCAGCCCTACCTACACAAGGACAGAAAGCAAAGCAGAACTCTGAAGCGCTGGTCTCTAATGCACTTCAAGTGCTCATCAGCTGTGTTTGTTTATCCGCAAGGTTTCATTTATTCCCGTGGTCCCAGCACACTTGGCAGGTGGAGGGGTGAAAATGACTCGTGCTGGTGAGTGGTGCTGCGCGGCGCTGCCAGTCCCTGCCTTGGAAGCACATGGCAGATCGGCAGGCGCACTGGGCCACCATATTGACCTGGCACTGACTGACACATGTCGGGAGAGAGAGGTGTGAAGAAGAGGGAAGGGGAGGTCAGTGATACGCTCATCTGTGTCATCAAATCGTTTCTCACTGCCCCTCCCCACCTCCATCAGACGGACATTAAACATCTGCTGCAATGCCCGCTTCTAAACCCAGACTCCACAGCCACCACCTGCGGGCACGGCCAGCTTGATTGCCTTCCATCCACAGTTGCACACAGTGGAGCCTGTGCAAACCTGGAGAGCACTCAGTTCTGACCTAGGCACCCCTCCTGGGCAGATCATCTGCTGACAAACAAGCTTGTGTACCATTAAGCGCACCTGACCGTTCAAAGGATGGATGCACAAACAATTAGGGTTATGTATACTTTGTTAAAGCCATTGTCACCTCCACAAGACAGGGACCGCAAGCTGAACATAAACTTCAAATGCCAAGTGCAGGCAGTGAAGCGCAGGAGCTGCTTAATGGGATCTTGATCTGAATCCATTTGGCTCTTTCATCATTTTGTTGTGATTAACAATCCCTCCCCAAACACCTTCCCAGATTCATTTTGACTCCATCAAACAGTTGGATTGAAATGGAGAGCCTGATTTTGGAATATGGTAGATGGGTGGTGAGATTGATCTGCAATGCAATGATGACAGCTTGCTCATTTTTAGAAAGGAAGAAAAAAAAAAACTGTGGGTGCAGAGCTCTAATTAAGTCATTCATCAAGCTGTAGCCAATATATTCTGCAGGAGAATTGAGGCTAAAAAGGGCCGATTGAGGCAAAAATCATAATTTCCATACGTGCTGTTTATGTCAGACGGCGCTGCTGGGAGATTTAAACCACAACAGAACATCTTGTTTTTAGCTTTCACAGCAGTACAGGCACTAGCCATCCGAAATGTATGCTTATACTTGTGCACCCCTCTTTGTGTCCTTATATCAACCACGTACACACACATTTTGACTTGGCATGAAAATGACTGTTATCTTGCTGCGAGTGGGCAGGTAGGGGTTTAGCATCTCACTCAGTAACCATTTCGACAAGCCAAATAGTCCCTTAGTGGCTAAACATTTTAGGTTGTGAGGATCAACCATGGATTATAGGTTAGGATGAGAGCTTCAAAGCTGCAAAAGGTGCACAGGCATGCAAAACAGGACGAGTGCATGAGGAGAAAGTTTATTAAAAGCATCGATTTAATGACTTCCTTTGAGGAACTTGTTTATGTTTTGGTGCGTTTAATCCAGGCTAGTGGTTGGCTGGCACTGTTGAATTGTTGAGCCAGTGTTTGGGCTACAGATATATATGTAGAGAGGAGGGATCCTAATGATGTTAATGAGCTCTTTCCTTTTACTTTAGGTACAATAATCCAAATTATTCATAATCAGTTTAATTGATGGGTATATGATTATTTAGTAATGAACCTCTGATGTGAATTAGTCAAATATCTCTGTAGATACTGTGACGTCCAGTGCACAAATCTGTAATGCCAGTCAAACTATGAGCGCTTCAAGCTTCCAGAGTTCAGTTTGTGTCACCATGTCTGTCTTTTGCACAATTTACTATCATCCATAGTGTGCGGGAATGTAGACGAGGTGTCTCATCTTTATTAGCATAACTTTCCTTAAGCAACATTTATTACCGTTTAGGCCCTCTACCGCCTCCCCCTTGTGCCTTCTCTCCCCCATCCAAACTTGTTTCATATTTATGATGCTGATGATGACTTTTAGTGCTAATCTGTTATACTTCCCACAGTTTATGACTATGTATTTTGCTGATGTAGGTGTCTGACAATTTATGAGGGGGCACAAATGACTCTTGAAGAAAGCAGCCACACACTGAGTTGACGCTTCCCAAAAACCTTTATTAGATGCACATACGGCTCCATGTATCTTCTTTAGGCAGGGGGGAATAGTATTGGAGTAAATAGCAGTGGCGGTGTTGTATGAATGTGAGTTGTGTAAGGGATATTTACAAACTTGCACCAATTACTGACATTTATTAATGATGAAATAGTTCTAGATATAAAGAAGAAATGTACTTTTGGTGAATTTATTATTAAAGAGGATTCTGTCTGACACAACTCTTGCTACAGGGTGTCTGCTTGACTGACCGGTGTGATGGCTCTTGTTCTACCTCCAACCTCTTGATCAGATCGCGGCCCACATGCTAGCCCTGGGCGAAGCTTACTGATGTGCAATGTTTTATTGAGATGGCTGCCAATGCACAGCCCTATAATTGAAAGGTTTTAGATTGAAGCAGAAAGGCATTGCATTCAAAAAATAGCAAAAGAAAGAAAAAAAAAAGCTGAAGGTGTTACAAAAGTACAGCTGCTTGATTTTCTTCCTCCTTCATCGGAAGAATAAATTCAGAAAAAAATGCAAAGAAAATGCAAACAAGGGCTGTAACTTAACTCATTTCATTTTGCTGTGAAATAGTGAGCCAAATCAGCCTTTACCCTAATTGGTAAATGACAAATTAGACTTTGCCAATACTTAATTGAAATGCTGGGCTAAATGCACCCATGCTGTTGCAGTCGTGCTGTTGTGAGAATAATTACCAAACCAGTCCACAAATATACAGGAGGGGGGTAAGAATTATCATTCGTCTTCATTGTCGAAGTGGTAGGGATATTGCTCTCGGGGTCAAATTAATTAATACTGACTATCCGTGTGGTTAAAGAGTGAAACGCTATAGTTGAACACTGATGGAAACCAATGTTTTATTTTCATTTATATCTTGAAACTTCTGTTTTATGCTGTTATTTTTTATTATTTTTGGGGGGAAAGGGAGTTCAGAATATTATTGAATCAGTTTTGTGATCTACTATACTGAAGTTGTCAGGTACTGCCCATCTTGTTGACAACACCACCTCTATTTACAACATAATTTCATCATTTCAGTACAAAATGTATTTACTTTGTATTGTGGTGGCATGGGCTTGACCATAGTCTGACAGCTAAAAAGCCTGGAGCCAATACTTCAACATTAAATATTGTTTCTGTCTAATAAAGCGAGACATGCACAAAATCCTGGATGAGCTGGTGTCAGTAGTATATGGTTTCAACGGCAGAAGCGTATATGTAATACACACTCACTCACACGCACACAATTACTTCCTATTTCCCCCATGTCTGAATGTAACTTTGAGGTCTGTAAGATTGTTCCAAAGTTCCAAATGAAATTGAAATAGTCTCCTGTGCTCATAGATTATAGATGGCCTGAACTTAAAAAAAAAGCATTTGTCTTTTATTTCTCTTTGTACTTCCTAGAACATATAATAAATCTCAAGATGATAAAACCTGGCATACTAATCTAGGTCTATTTCCATCTTCCACTTGAGAACTAAAAGGATTTTGAGCCACAGATAATGTTCCTTTCTATCTCCCCTGTTCATCCCTAACCTTTTGTGTTTCTCTGGGGTAGCTATTGTCTCGAATTTGCACAGGCTATTTCAGGACAAAAAAAGAAAAGAAAAATAAAGCTGCCTCTAAGTGCAGCCCCATGCAATACTTAGCTCAAAAAAATACTGCAAACCAAAAATCCATTTAAACTGTCTTGTGAGTATATAAGAAATTATTTTGTGCCGTTATTTTTGTTGGTTTTTCTTGTTGTTGTTTTTTTACTTACAGCTAGCTATATTCTGATGCTTCATCAGTATTCATTGGCGCTTTACAATACCAAGCAGTGTCTCAGTGTCAATATTTACTCTGTAATAATACCAGGATGTGGATAAGGAATTATAACAACCAGAGATGGGAACTGAGAACCAGTTCTTGTAGAGAAGAGGTTCCTAGTAGTCAAATTCTTTGGAATTGTTAGTCTGCTTTCCTCTTGGGCCTGTTTATCGATTCTTGCACATTCGGCTCATTTCAGTTGTTGAATGAGAAGAATAGCAGGGCAGTTTACAGCGTGGATATTGACATAACTTTTATTTTTATTCCACAAAAGGACAAGAGCGTTATGGTAACTGGATACTGCATCCAGGACAGAAACAACTGTACTACCGTATGCTGCTAAGCTCTTTGTGAGCTAACAGACAGCATGCTAACGCTAAGCTAGCCAAAAACTCAGAGTGACGCTAAAGCAGAGTGAATGGCGACCCCAGCCCAGCACTGCGTCTAATGAGCAGTCATTTGTGAGCTGTGGTGAAGCCAGCTGCTGCTGAACTTCATCAGGTAACAAACAAGTTTTTCTATCTGTTCTTGCTTCAATAGCAGCAACTAGTGATCAAGTGTCTTTGTGCAGGTTTTCAACTTTGTTTTGTACTGCTAAATTTGTGCTCATACCTATATACTAAGAGAAAGACAACATATTTGTCCTCATCATGACAGGGATTTGTGTTGGTGTGGGAATATAGCCTTGGTGTATATTGTTAAATGGTAATTATGAGACAGTGCGTTTAAGGTTATTTTACAGAGCAACATTAAAGTAATCTTATGAGTAATATAAGATTAATATGTATTTATTTATTAACCTTTATTTAACCAGGAAAATCCCATTGAGATTAAAAACCTCTTTTTCTAGGGAGACCTGGCCAAGATAGGCAGCAGCAGGTGTCTCACAGTTACAGAAATTACTCAAACACAGGCAGCAACAACACACATGCAACAATAAGTTAAAGAATACAAATAAAATAAAATAAAATTCAATAAAATTCAACTAAAAATAAATAAATAAATAAATAAATAAATAAATAAAAAAATCAGTTAAAATGACAATCAATCTAATTGAAACAGTTGCATGTTATGGACTTGGCCTCAAGGATTCGTAGTTTAGATTTAAAAACACTTAATGAAATAAATTCAGTCATATATATAATTCTAATCATATAATTAACTAGTTAATATAATTAACTAAAATACTAAATACTAAAAGTATTTTGTGTCATATGTGTAATAGATTACTTTTTTAAGTAATGACCCCAACACTCACAACAAAGAGAGGAAATAGATCCACTATGCCCAAAATTTGACCACACAGCATGCAATTAATTTGCACAAATGACTTTGATATGCTGCTTAGTGAAAGCGGAGCTAGTGACAACGCAATGAGAATCGGTAAGAGAATTGATAAGGAATTGAATTGATAAATAATATTGATAATGGAATCGGAATCGCTTAATTCTTATCAATTCACATGACAAAAGTCTGCCTGACTTTTGGGATACGGCCTGCAATATTTAAACAACTTCCACTGCTATTTTCAGACAGGTTGTCTGCCATTTTCTTGTTCACTGCTGTGACAACACCAGCAGAGCACATTTAGCTGCATTCCCATGGAGTCAGAAGTTAGGGGACTTACTGGAGTCTATCAGACTACCCTGCAGGTTGAAAACTTTATCGCAAAGGGGTTCCTATTGCGTAAAAATATGACACGGGCAGACAAGTTGGGAGCGAGAACTGTTTCCACCCCTAATTTACAGCTTAATGTCCAGATCTTTCCATGGCTGATTCCCATAACTATAACCACTGTCCCTGCTCTTTCCAAGTGGAACAAGTGGGAGTTCATCTTGTTTGGCAAGTACAGCTTGATGTGCACCCAGTTGTTAAACGAAATGAATTCAAGTCAAACTGCAGATCACAGATAGGTTTCTGTGTTCTGTGCACAGTGCAACACATTAAATCCAGTTGGTGCCTCACTCTCCTCATGCCACACAGTATAACACACACACCCTCCTGATTTGGCGGCCTATTTAAGCTGCAGAATTTGTCATCTCCCCCTCTGACATGTCAGTGCTGCTGCAGCTGCTTTGCATCATTGCCTGCTGTTTCAAGTAGCTGTTTACTTATCATACACCAATTATATATGCAGCATATTTGCAGGGTGTGATGAGCACGGAGGCTAGAATCCAAACTCTAACTGTATTCTGTTGTAATGATTTTAAATAAAGTCACGTGATAATTTTTCAAATTTCTCTTTTAAAACATGGAGCTTTAGGAAGGGTCAAGGTGCGCACCATCACCACCGTCATGGGTGTCTTGCTTATTTTTACCTGATAGGGCTTAACATCATATCAGCTAATCTACATGAGCCAGTTATGTTTTCTGATCTTTAATTCATTAACTGTTCACAAGGACAGAATTTTGAGTAAATCGTATGAAAAATAAAAAATGAAGATAAAAAATGTTTCTTTTAATTTGCTCTCTGGATGAATTTTATAAATCCTTCTGATAAGGACAGCAGGGCAGTGTTTGAAAAATATCATGATTTAGGTTAAAAGTACTAGTAAATGACTTTGGTCACATATATAACAATTTCCTGCATCTGTACTCTGTAAGGCTGTATTATTTGATTGAAAAATCAGAGATTATCTGGGGCAATTCTGTGAAACAATGAACAGACAAATGTAAAGTTAAAAATCTGCAGTCTTGAACTTATGGTGCAGTAAGTGAACCTCACACCAGCTCTAGTCCGATGATTCATAACTAACTCTCTATTATTAGTCCAGCTTCTCTTGGACACAGATGATATATGCTCTTTATCGGTGAGCTGCTATTGTTGGAGAGGACCTGATGCCCCTACGAGGGCCAAAGAGTGCTTCATGTGGTTGCTAGAGATACCTAAATGCATGTCTGATGATGGATCCTCCTTTTGTTCAGTATTTTTCTGCCAGAACTGAAGCACTGCATCCAGCCATTTTTGTCCATTTACTAAGAACTACAATCTGACCGATATGCCTACTTCAAGCAATGGTTGGTGGAGTACATGAAGCTTTGATAAAAGGGCAGGTTTGAGCTTTCTTTTTTCATTAGTTATACAATCACTTTGTGTCTGAATATGCTGTGACGGTAGTTCATTAAATACTCACAGAATTTGTGGACATGAATTTTTCACCTTTTTCATGTTCATGCACACAAATTCTGTGAAGTCTCGAACCACGTGGTTTCACGGGTTTCACCCCCTTTACTATTATATTGATCTTATAGTTACACATAACTTCACTTCTCTACTTCCTTCTGTTGTTTATTTAGTAGTATTTGTAGTAGTATTGAATTGAATAGAGCCCGACATATCCACATAACCACACAATGTGTTCTTACCCCCTGAACTCTCCTTTGGTTGTGTTGCAGTAGGTTTCATGGTGGATGGCCACATCTGGTTCTGTCAGAGGTTTCTTCCTGCTTAAACTGAGTTTTTCCTCCCCACTTTTGCCAATGATTGCTCATAAGGGGCTGTGTGATCGTTGGGGTTTCTTTCTAATACCATAGGGTCTTTACCTTACAATATAAAGCACCGTTTTAGGGAGAATATAATGTGGTGGAGCAACAGCTGCAGAACTGACAAGCTAAAAACGACTAATAGCAAACATGTATCTACTGAAACATATGGATCATGTGATTAATTGTCTCTCTGTTTTGTGACATTTTTTTCTACTTCCTTTGTGTGCTTATTCAACTTTTATTATGTTTTGTGTCCTTTTGCAGCGCTTTTCCATTTTCTGGCGTTTTCTCCAGCTATAGTGCCCGTGAGCTGTCAGGGTCACTGTAAGTTTATATACCAGCAAGTATTTATAGGTAAATAAAATGGCCCCAAATGGACCATCAATTTGGTCCATTTGGTCATATGAAATGAGCAGGCACAACAAATGCACATGCTGAAATTATCCTCTTTCATTAATGCCTCCATGTTATTTCAATTTCCTCCTGTGAAGAGGTTATATACTGTAGGAATAATTATTGAGGCAAATAATTCTGCCAATCTACAAGGAAATAATTGGCTTTTAGCTGCAAAGAGAGATTTCCTTGGCTGCCTGAACACAGAGACAGCTCTGGAGTCGTTTGGCGTGTATACATTAGCAGGGGACCAGCAGTGTGCAGAGGCCCCGATGACGGGGAGAAATAATTATGAACGGAAGCAATGTTCAAGCCAAGAAGCCAATTTGTAAATGTCTCTTGGTTGCTGCTGCTGTTGTGTGCGTCTCTTTGCTCTCGTGACTATGTCTGTTTATATTTAATGCATTTTGTGCAACTTTGCATTGTGTATGTGCGTTTAAATGCTGGCTGAGTGTCTCTTAGTCACTTAGACCACTGTCTGGGCCTCTTGTCATCCCTTTTCTGGAGACCTACCTTATACTATATATATATACTGTAAACACTGAGGGCACCATGCTGAACCTTACACAGCAAACATTTACCAGACAAAAAAGCAGCTTCTATATCAGGACAATTTAATAAAAGGGCGAAATCCTCTGTGGGTGAAGGCTGTTTTCTATTGGCCATCTGATCCCCAGTCACTACAACTGAGCCAGAATTTTAGGTAAACATTAAAGGTGTTTTCACAAAGCAATATGGCATCTGTGGTGGCCTCAGCCATCTTCTATGGTGTGGTCTGCTGGAGCGGCAGCATCTCTGCCGGGGACAGGAAGAGACTGAACAGGCTGATCCGAAGGGCCAGCTCTGTTCTAGGATGCCCTCTGGACCCAGTGGAGGTGGTGAGTGAAAGGAGAACGGCGGCTAAGCTGTCATCACTGTTGGACAACATCTCCCACCCCATGCAAGAGACTCTGACAGCACTGAGCAGCTCCTTCAGTGGGAGACTGCGGTACGCACGGTGTGGGACGGAGAGATTTTGCAGGTCTTTCCTCCCCACTGCTGTCAGACTCCACAACAAAGACTTTAGCAGCTTATCAAACCCTCACACGTGCAATAAGACTGCTATATGTGCAATTCTAAATGCTATATGTGCAGTTCTTGTTCAATTCTTCTTCTGACGAAGTTGTACTTTTGTATTTTCTTACTCGGTTGTACTTTTGTATTTTCTTACTCAGTTGTATATAGCATTTGTATTTCTATTTTATTCTATTGTATATAGTATTTTATTTTTATTTTATTGCATTCCAGTGTTTTCTAATTTCTGCTACATAACTTTGCACTTTTGCTGTAACAAAACAAATTTCCCACCTGTGGGACTAATAAAGGTCATCTTATCTTATCTTGTCTCAGTTCTGCTAAATAAGCAATATAATTCCATTTAAAGTGGTATGGAGTTATTATGGAAAAGCACTATGTGTAACTTAACTTGCATCTGCATTTTTTTCTCTCTCTCTGCCTCGGGGCCTGCCTTGCCAGACCTGATGGTGTGACCTGGTATGGCAGACTGTGTGTCCCCCCCTCGTCCCCACACCTGTCAGTCCTGCCACAGTGTCCTTTCGCACTGGTCAGCAGCACCATTAGGGGGTCTCTTCTATGACAAGAAGCCTGCATGGAGGCGACCAGCCCTCAAACCTGCTCTGCAAGAGATCACACACTGATACCACCTTCATGGGTGTGCCGAATATACTAAAACAAGAAAAATGAGTTTTCCTTTTATCTGGTGATTTTTCTTTTTTGCACCATGGTGTCTCAACAGAGCGTCATTTCTGTACAAATCTGCTAAAAAATATCGTATATTTTATGGCGGAAGGGGATGATGAGGGTTGGGTGGGAAGTGGGGGTGAGAGCTGGGGGAGAAAATGAATATGTATGTGCATATTTATCCGGAAAATGATTACTTGCTGAAGCATTCATTAATCGGTTTTCATAATTCATTCTGTGCATATTCTCTTTTTTATTGAATTTAAACAAACCCATTAACGGGGATTAACTTCCCTGAATGAGACTTTGGTTCTCTTCCCAATTGCTTCCAAAAAGGGCCCCTTGTTCCGTCAAGTGGAATTACTTGTGAGCGTCTGCAATCTCCTCGGAAAAGAATTATAGAACACAAGGGTGTGCTACACCGTCCCTCCTTCCCATTTTTGCCACTCTCCCTAAAGTCAATTTATAATCACTTTTCAAAGGATATATCCCCTCATTGTTCATTTTTCTTTCTTTTTTTTTTAGCAGGAGGGTGTGTGGAAAATGTTTCTGCAGTAATGAGAGCATTATTGCGTGTTGTTTTTAATAACTGGTAATTTGTGTTTGACCATCATCACCATCTCTCCCATGGTTGTTGTCAAGTTATTTTCCTGGCCTTTGTTGCTGCTTATTACATGGCACTAATTATAGCCTGAAGAGAATTGCTTTTCTGGACCCTGACCTCTTCCATCTACTTAAGGCCACAGAGAGGATAAAAAAGAGTATGAAATGAATGAAAGAGCTAAAGGAGGTTATGGGGAGCTTTGTAGCTGATTATCCATAAGGCATACATTAATGATAATTGGATGAGAGGATATGAGTGGAGCCGTGAGCGAGAGATGCACTCCTTTATTTCTGCAATATACTCAAGGTTCTGTTCATTACTGCTCTTTTTCCTCTTTTTCTCTAAAGAATTAAGGAGAGCCAACAAAGATTGCCATTAGGTTTGGGTGGAGGATTTGACTTTGACATTTTGGAGTGGGGGAAACATAGAAAGGCTGCACTATATCCCACTGTGCAATGCTGCCCCAGATCTGTAAGTACAGCACACATTGCATGTTACAGTAAACAATTCATTTGATATCTATCGTATTTTGTGTTTTCAGTGATAATACCAAAGAAAATTTAGTCTTCTCATTCTCTCTCTCTCTCTCTCTCTCTCTCTCTCTCTCTCTCTCTCTCTCTCTCTTCTAAATTCTGAACCGCCACTGTAGAAAGGATGCAACGAAAAAGGGTAAACATGGCTGCCGGCATTACTGTTTGGGGGAAAAGTCTCCCAAGCAGGTGTGTCCCTGGTCACAAAGCTCAAATGAGCACACCAATAAAGCAGCTCTGTGGCCGCACCGAAGCAATGCTTACTCACATGTGCAAAGGCAAACTCAAAGGAAATGTGCACACGCTTGCATAAACACATGCATGCTGAACATGCAATCATGGCTTTAACTCCAAAGTGTTCACCGATTGTGTACCAGATGAGATTTACTTGCCCTGTTGGCACAGCTTGAGAACAACATGTAAATGATGCCAGCCAAGCCAATTAGCTTTGATTCAGACATGAGACAGGAGGCCAAATATCAGACAGGATAGACTGTTTTTGCTGTGACACTTTTCAGGATTAGAGCATCAAATGTTGGCCCAGCTGAAAGCAAAACTAAATAAAGTAGCGCTCTGGCTAAGTGGCCGGAGATTGAATGCAAGGCAAGTTAAAAAGAGAAAGAAAGAAATCCCAAAAAATATTTATCCCTCGTGGTACATGAGCATCTCTGTGCAGTCATTTCTTCATCGCTCACTTTTGCATCTCCCTCTCACCATTTTCTCCATTCCCCCCCGAGCCCTTTGGTGAAAAAATGGCAAATGATCACGCTTCTGTGAGCACCATCTGGCAGCTCGTACACTCATAGCACCCATCACATCTCTCACTTTTCTGCCAACCTATAAAAATATACTAGTACACAAAGCCCTTTTCTTTCCCATTGGAAAAAAAGTCAGTAGGAGCTAATCGCAATAGGCACTTTCTATGTTTGGCCTAATTAAGCAATCTTGCGAAAGAAACATGGAAGGTAGCGATGACATATTTTCAGCCGGTTCTTGCCTTAAAGTGGCTCCTTTGGCCACACCGATGGATGGTTACCTTTAAAACAGCTAGTTCACTTCAATATTAAAGAGCCAACGTTATGTCAATGAAAAAGTGAGTTAATGTTGTGTCTCTCAAACTCAGGTCCCCAGAACCCCAGGCGTCTGCGAGCCATAGATCGGTGTTCCTCAAAAGCATGTAGTGGCAAGTCAACACATGTGCATCATCCGAGGTTAAGCTAATTAGCACAGTGGACAAAGACTGAAGTCTGTCCAATTCATCAAGTAATGCAACAGACAAACCAGGTAAAATTAGAAAGTATGACAACAGTTACCTCGAATTTGGCTTCGTTGAGGAAGGCTTCGTTGGCTTCGATGATGGAAGACCAAAATGTGCAGAGTGTCTTCAAGTACTAGCAAATGAAGCAATGAAGCCAGCTAAGCTAAAGCGGCATCTCATCACAAAGCAGCCAGAGTTTTATTAGCATGAGGATTATAAGGGGGTCCTTGGGAAAAATTGGAGTCCCTGGGGTCCAAAAGCTTGAGAATCCCTGCTGTATAGGATACTTTATACACAACAAGACACAGTAAAGATCACAACCTGAATTGGAGAGATACTTAGCAATGACTGCAATTCTTAAAATCCCTAAAAATTTTATCCTATTCAGTTTCACAACACCTGTGTTTTGTAGTAGTGACAGCAACGGGTAAATGGACTTCTGTAGTCTGACTGAAGCTACAAGCCGGATTCCTCATTCACCCTACACGATCACTATCACACGCACACATATGACCCACTGCAGACAATTTTAGCGGTTCAGTATCACCCTAATGACACTCAGCATGCAGAAGGGGGTTCAATATGCACATTAAAAAACAACAGCCTTCTGATGAGAGCCTGCTCCCCTGAACTACAGTTATCTGTGAGACAGTTTAATAAACCAGTACACTTCAAAACATTCCAGGGGCAGCGATAAAAGCTGCTGTCTTTGAAATATGTCTGTTAAGAAAATAAGGAAATGAGAGTGAAAGTCTTGATAAGCGTTAAACTTACCTACTTCCTTTCAGATTTAAAATATTTATTTATGCCACCATGGGTGGTGGCATTGACATATCTTGTTTTTTTGGTTTTTTTTTTTTTTTTTACCTTTTTTACTTTTTTAAAATTATTTTTAGAGATAATCTTTTTATTTGATTTATATTAGAAATGAACAATTTTTCAGATTTTAATCTTGATCACAATTTTGGCCTTCCACAATTAAATGAACATGATCAAGTCGCTTTTAAACAGAACACAATAAATCAAATCAAGCGCTCCCATAAATTGCTGTCTGAAAAGGTGCCTGCGTGTGTACAGATGTTCCCTGCAATGGGCTCTGGACTAGTCTGGAGGAGTAACGCTGCATTAAAAGACAGCTATACAACAAAATTCAAATGTCTGGCACATCAGAAAGCAAAGAGCTTGTCCCTCAAAGCAGATCATTATCTGTTGTTCGGAAATACTTTGGCTGTAGTGCAAGTGATGTTAACTAAGAACACATTATATGCAAACAGTGCTGTAGAGTTGTGTCTGTAATGCAAAGCAATGGAACTAATTCATTCATATTCATAATGAAGGCCAAGGAAAACAATACAGCGGTTTTTAATATGAATCGTCCAGCATCAGTTCAGAGATCCTGAGACGTGAGCCTATACAGCATGTCAGCGACAAGGTGAGTAAGGTTTCAGGAAAATGGTTAACATGCTGGGAAAAAGCAATTGTTTCTCCAAAGTGCTCAAATTTGTGCTGCATGCAGTAGGTATGTCACACATTGTAATAAATTAAAAGAATAATAGTGACAAATGGATAGATATTAGTAGATATTAATTTCATACAAACAAAAGAGTCCATGTTACTTCTTATTCATTTCAATATCTTTTCCATATATTTTACACAAAGGATAGCAATTTCTTCATGTATGTTTCTTTTGTTGTTAACAGGGTGTCACAGAATATTTACATCAACCCATCAAGTGACCTGCAATCTGTAAAAAGCGAAGTGACAGCACTGTTTCTCTGGTTTGGAGACTGACTTGATTTTCGCTGCATATTGTATCGGGCATAGTGTGTTGTGAACTTGATAATCTAGTTTTGGGTGGTACACCATGCCAGAAGCAATTGGAAAAAGGGTGAAATGGATTGTGTTAGCAGACATAGATAAGATAAATAATTCTGTGGCAATATGGCATCCAAATATTTATATAACAGTGTGTATTAAACACTTCTACATTGCCCTGAATGCATTTGTGGATAACAGACAACAAAAACCCAATGGAAAACATATGGAAATCACTCCAACAGGAGTTTGTTCGTATTGTATGCAGCTGACAGACTTTAGTGTTGTACAGGTCACATTTCATTAAAGCCATTACTATTATTATTATTGATTTTTGATTTGATTTTTATTGATTAGCATTCAAATATCTCAGTGAAAACAGAACAAAGATCTACCACAAAGCAAGAAAGCATGAGACAAGGCTAATCAAAAGGTATTGGCTTAAGCATTTGCTTATTACGCCAACCCTTTTAACAAAATATCTTTTTGCATGCAGCTCCTGTACACAGGGCTCGAAGCAAATAATAAAACAAATTATTATTATTAGTAGTAGTCGCAGTATTATAAATACTGTGTTTAATGAAAGTTAAAGGTACTGCATACCTCAACTTTACGAATTTAAATCAACATCAGAAGTTACATTTTGGATTTCTTTCAGTCTCTTTGATGCAGTTTCTTTTGACCAATTTTGATTCTTCTTCCTTCACCTACTTTGTGCTTTAGTTGGTTTACATTAAACCTGAGTCCAACTACAGTCTCAGTTGCTGATAGCAAACTGTTGTGGGTAAAAGCATCTGTTTAAATGCTTAAGAAGTAACTCCCAGGTTAGAAATGTTGGATATGGATGTGGAAATGAAAAGACACTAAGTAGACTGACAAAGAGAAAGCGCAGACTTGTCAATGAAGGGAGAATGTATGAGCATGTAAAGAGACAAAAGTAGATTTACAAAGCTTATAAAAAACTTACTGCTTCAGTGCAATAGACATTATGGACATTAACACACAGCACATACTAACTACCAAAGTTTTATACATCATTTCTGTTGCATATTACAGCAAATTGTTAGTTTAGAATCATAAAATCTTTTGGGCAAATAGCAATTTGTTTTTTCCATTAAGCATGAACTATCTAGTTATGATCCACAAGAACAGCAATGACATTTAAAATTCTAATGAATAACTAGGTATGTATGCTAACAGCTCAGTAAGGCCACCAGCTAAATGCTAATGTCACCGAGCCAACATGCTGACATAGTTCATGCTAGTTCTGTATTTGTCTGTGAAGGTTCTCAGTCATCCAGGTCATCGTAGTTAAGGAGCTTGCAAAGAAAAGCGTCTGGACTTCTTTAAGTTGCTTGAAGACGTTTCACCTCTCATCCGAGAAGCTTCTTCAGTTCTAAGGTCCAATGGTGGAGAGTCCCAGATATAAACCTAGTGGGAGTAACCCCCCACAGAGGGACAAAATGACCCCTGATGATCCTCTAATCGCTTGAGCCCCCCCTGACCCCACCTTATCATGTTCACACCTTATCATGTGAACATGATAAAGTGTGAACATGATAAGGTGGGGCCAGGTTTCACAATGAACTCACCCGAAACTCTGGCCGATTGGGACCCACACCCAGTTTCACACCTTGGCTCAGGCGATTAGAGGATCATCAAGAGGTCCTTTTGTCCCACTAGGTTTATATCTGGGACTCTCCACCATTGGACCTTAGAACTGAAGAAGCTTCTCGGATGAGAGGTGAAACGTCTTCAAGTAACTTAAAGAAGTCCAGACGCTTTTCTTTGCAAGCTCCTTGACTAGTTCTGTATTGTTTAACACATCGAATATTTTCTTATGTACATTTAAGTTGACATTTACAGATTAGCATGACTTATGTTGATAGTTGTCAGTGGTTTTGGATGTATACCAAATCCCTCTTATGGTTTCTGACAGATGTAAATTAAAAGAAATCAAAGGAAAGTTTGATTTCAGTCTCTCTACATTTTCACACTTCCCAAACTTTCAACACAAAAACTATGAGGAAGTCTCCCAAACACATTTTTTCATGAAAAAGTGAAACTTTCAAAACAGCTTTCTTATATATATTTAATGCAAACTGTATTAAACTGTAAACTGTATTACCATCAAGATCGTTCTATATTTTCGAAAAACAAAACAAAACACAATTAGGCTTAAAATTTGGAACTCTCCAACATTTTGTCTTAGAACTGAAGAAGCTTCTCAGAGATGAGAGGTGAAACGTCTTCAAGGAAACTTAAAGAAGTCCAGACTCTTTTCTTTCCAAGCTCCTTAGATGCCCAAGGAATGTTTTCAGAACCATATATGAACTCTTTAACGAAAAAAGAAAACATAGCAGAGACAGGTACTCTAGAACAATGGAAAAAACATGTTTCTACATAGGTTTTTGTAGTTATGCACACACACACACACACATATATATACACACACACACACACATATATACACACACACACACATACACACGCACACACACACACACACACATATATATATATATATATATATATATATATATATATATATATATATATATATATATATATATATATATATATTGTACACATGAACACAATTTTAAATTGGCCATAAACTAGTAAAAACAATTCATCCATTTTTTTCACCTTAACCGGTTCAGAGCCTGTTCCATCTGTCAGATGGGGAAAGGTGACTACACCCTGCACAGATTGCTGTTCATGTTCACATTCACACCTACCAATTCAGCCAATCACAAATGAACCTAACCCCATGGATGCCTTTGGACTGTGGGAGGAAGCTGGAGTATTTGGAGAGAATCCATGCAAGCATGGGGAGAATATACAAACTCCACACAAAGAGTTTAACTGGGTTGATAATTATTAACTATCAGTATTATTGTGTTGCTGTTCAGGAATCACAGAAGTTCATTTTCATATCAAATACTGTGTGACAACTCTTTTTTCTGGCCTATTTCAATTAGTCAAGCAAATCACTAGAATCAATTATTTACTCAGTCTTCATTAGTAGGCTAGTAGGCATCTGTCGAGCTGCACACCTACAGAACTACCACCCATCTAATTCCAACTGATATTTGAAAATTGGCAGCCCAGAAAATACTAAAAGAAAGATTCAGGAAATTAACAGAACCTGCTGGGATTCATCTTCTTTACTTTTATATTTGTACAATAATTCATATAAATAAATTTGCTTAGTTTGAATGTGACTTTGTAATCCTGGCGTTATCGCTCAGGTCAAAAATGGTTACAGTTTGATGCCAGAAAGTAAAACATTGACAGACAGATGTTAACGTGGTTTTCATGTACTGTAGAATAGTAGTTTGATCAGACTGCCTCTTACAAAGTAAGGATATATACAACACATTATTGCAAAGAATGTAAATACATCTGTTAAAAAAAGCAGCTAATTTGGTTAGTACATGGTTGTGATCAGTCTTTCCCACATACACAGCCCAGTACACAGTGGAATGGTGATGATTAAGCACCAACTCAAACCAACATCATGGTAGTCTCACTGTTATCTGTTAAATTGTTTTTCCTATGACTAAATTTTAAGAAAATGCCATTCACTGTTAAAATGTTTGCTGGAAAGGGTTTGAAGCAACCTTCTTGCTTGGAAGCATCAGGGCTAAAACATCAACCTGTTGGTGTTTCTACAGGAAGTCTTGTCAGATCTGGGGTTCATGAACACCCTCCTAAAGTTTTATTAGTAATTCATCCAAAAGTTGTTGAATTCTCTAAGTCTGTTGTCTGTTGGGAAACTTTCAGAGGGCCAGATGCTCCATCTTTAGACTAATAATGTAAGCTTACATCACAACCTGCTTCAAAAGTTTTACTGTCTGCTCAAAGAATAATTTAAAGTTGGCAACAAAGACACTAATTGAATTGTAAAATCAAAACATTCGCTGAAGGTCTATTTGAAAAAAGGTAATGAGCCATAGCCAACACATCTGACAATGCAAGAAGAACAACAGCAGCTCAAGGCGGCTGTTAAAACTAGCTAAAAAAAAACTGACCTCTCTGAATATCCCGTTATCAGGAGCATTGTGAATCTGATGCAGGTGTGTCTGCTGATATTCTCTAAATTATTTCTTTTTAAATAGAAAATCTTTAAAATCAGTGGCTGAAAGTGGAAACTATTCCGTGACCAACACCAATATAAAATGTAATTTCCTCTTCTTGTTAAGCTAAATAAAATATGCAATGGAGGCTTTGCAAAATTTGTCGTCACAAATCGAAAAAAAAAAAAAGAAAATCTTCTTCTCTAAGTAGCTCATAAACTTCAGGAAACTACATCATTTTCACTGAAAAGTGACAAAAAGTTAAAGTATCTTTAACGCACTTTTCAACATACTTCTTGGTGAAAGTTCAGAAACGAATCACAGGAAGCTCACTGGTTCACAGGTGACTCAGGATAGCATGGAGGTCTGTCTTTTCATTTAAACATTACTGCTGTTTGACCACACTAAAAAATAATATATCATTCATGTTACTCACTATACTCACTATGACGTGGTGCACCTTATGTTAAAAAGGGAATATTTTCCTCAAGAAAATGACTA
Source organism: Rhamphochromis longiceps (assembly GCF_057381845.1). Classification (NCBI taxonomy): domain Eukaryota; kingdom Metazoa; phylum Chordata; class Actinopteri; order Cichliformes; family Cichlidae; genus Rhamphochromis; species Rhamphochromis longiceps. The sequence continues at coordinate 45,108,998 of NC_140559.1, forward strand.
CATAGATCATATGTGCAAGCTGCTCCAGCAAAGTTGCTTTGAAGTCAAGAGATCTCTGGCCAGGGTCTAACCAGGGTTTAGAAATTAGTGAGGTGTATCACATTTAAGGTGCACCACCCGTGCCTATATGACCAGTTTAAAAGGCTACACTGCGTCCTGCAGTTGTAATAAAATCAAATATAAATTTTGAAAATCATTAGTGCAACTTCCTTTTTTTTGCAGGAGAAACTGGGTATTAACCAGTGAAATAAAATAACACAATATAAATGTTCCTTCCTTTGAAATTATAATAGTCCAAGGAAAAACATTACTTACTAAATGGCCTGCTGAGCCACTGACTCACCCTAACCCAGAAACACAACGTAAAGAAAGGTAACTGAGAGCAGAACTTAACTTTGTAGAACTCTTTACCTCATAGCTGGTTACGACTGTGCCTCCTGCAGCTGTGTGAATAAGTATATTATAACTATATAGCAGAGGTATGGACTTGAGTCAGACTCAAGTCATTAATTTTATGACTTTAGACTTGACTTGAAAAAATGTTCTAAGACTTGTGACTTGACTTGGACTTTTACACCAATGACCTGGGACTTGAATTGGACTTGAACCGGTTTACTTGAAAAGACTTGATATTTTACCCCAAATATAAAATTCAACATGCATATTATATAGAGATTGAAAATGTGACGTCATTCAGGGGTAGAACCGCAAAGGATTCTGCCGACGGATAAAGAGATCGGTTGTTATCGGATTACGTCGTTGAGAGAAATTGTTCAAGCCGTGTTTCCGAAGTGACAAACAGGCGACGGATGGCCTGGATTGCAGCCATTCAAAGATCAAATATAACGTCCCAGAACACTCCAGCTCACAGGTTAGTCTGCTCCAAGCATTTACACGAAGGTCAGTGTTTTTTAGTAGTTAATACGTCATTTTCATAACATAATTAGTGATATAGGTTACAAGCAAGTCTGGCGCTGAACAGAAATTGTCGCGCTATGCTCCTTTATTTATTGTGCATAAATAGTGAATTGTCCTGACACAATATTGCGTTTCGCTTCTGTTATTATGGTACATTGACAAAAACATATACTTTTATTCACAGGGTAAAACAGGTTTTTTGTATCACTAATTGCCCAGTACGATTACAGCATACAATATTATTGTCACTGCTACATTTCTGTGATGGGTACCAGAAATTATTTCCACTGCTAATTAATTACCCTTGAGCTCAAAGGTCCTATTAATAAACGGTTAACGAATATGTATCTATGAAGACCATTTGTGAGACTGGTAAACTTATGATACGTACGATGGTCGTTTGTTCTACACGGTGCATTTCAAGGTCCTGTACCCATCCGTCGGTAAACTGTACCTGGGCTTGTTGCAGTGACCTGAAGTTACTAAACTTCATGAGTGTGTGCGCTCACTCCAAGAACCGTATGATTATAAATATGCATATAAATATGCTACGATGAGATAGCTGACTTCATCTAACTAGCAAATGTTGTCCAGGCTACATTGGTGATGCAGTTTTTTTTAATGTGTATGATATTTTTGTCATGCGATTTTAAAGCCGGTCCTACAACCGCATCCAAGAATAACATGCAGCTTATCTCAGAACTGTCGGTGAAAATTATTCTTGGAGCTAGGTTTAATTGAGCTGCATTTTAAAGAGGTGCAATTTCACAATTTGTGTATATTTTCTAAGTTCACTACCGTATTTTGTCATGTGTTGAGAAAAACACAGATTTAAAAATTACATGGTCTAATATTTACATTTAGCATAACTGCAACATGCTTTTTTCGTGTTTTTTTTTTTTTTAAAGACTCGAAAGGACTTGAAATTCAAAATTTCAGACTTGTGACTTTACTCGGACTTTTACACCAGTGACTTGAGACTCGACTCTGACTTGCCTGACATTACTTGAGACTTGACTTGAGACTTGAGGATAAAGACTTGAGACTTACTTGAGACTTGCAAAACAATGACTTGGTCCCACCTCTGCTATATAGTAACTAGAGATGGGTATCGAAACCCACTGTTTCAATTCCTTGGAATTGTTTGCCATTTTTGCAAACGATTCCCTTATCGATTCCAGTCGCCCCGAATGATGTCACCACGTTGCGGAGCGTCATTTACCTGGCAGGAAACACGGCGCCTAAGCGGCTCAAACGCTCAAAGGTTGGTTATACTTTAGAAGAACGGATGACAACAGGGCAACTTGCAATACTTGAAAAGTAGATATTTCATTTAAGGGAGGAAACACTACGAGTATGCAAAAGCATTTGCTCACAAAACACACGATAAGCTTAAATGAATGTCGTGTTTTTAATTCCGCTCCGGACTCGTGAATCTCAACCCAGCAGCAGCGGTAACGTTTGTACGTCCTCTCCCGTTAATGCGACAGGTAAATAATCAACTAACAGTGCATATTATGTTAGTGCGATCTGCCTTCTTACAAAACCTGCTATTACTGTGCATTTAGGTGACCATGATGAGAGAGAGAGACAGAGTCTGGCCCAGATGCTGGCAGTTGTCGCTGCAGTCTACCGGTAGCGTCTCCTTTCAGGCCAGGATAGACGAATGTCACCGAGCAGTGACTAAGTTTGTGGTCAAAGGCTTGCACCCATTTGCCACAGCAGATGCCCCGATTTTCGGTAAGTGAATGTGTTTAATTGTAGGCAGGGACATTACTGGATATTCTTGTGTAATTGCTACAGAATAATTTATGTTATACTTTGTTATTGCTACAGAAGAATATTAATTTTATTATTTTACATTTACAAATTTTTTTCCTGGGGACCCTGTGACACCCCATTGAAGAGCCGTAGGCTGTGGATCTCTTAAGATCTCACTGTTGGGTTTGTAAGGCCATGTTACTCCTAAGTTTCTATCTTGTTCAAAGAGAAGATATAAAACAAAGTTCTAAGATAATCGAGCTTAGTGTTCTCCTTTTTTTAAAAAGAATCGATAAGAGAATCGATAAAGAATCGAATCGTTAAACAGAATCGAAAATGGAATCGGAATCGTGAAACTCTTATCAATACCCATCCCTAATAGTAACTATATAAATATTACATGCTCATATGGTGTTGTGCCTTTGTTGATTACCATGGAAGCATGATGTTGCAGCATAACGAATGTGCCTCATACATTACATAATTAATGTAGCCAAAGAGTAAACCCAACTGAACCAAAACTGAAACCAAACAGTGAGTGAAAATAAAACTTAACAGTTTTTCCAACACTAGAATTGAAGCGTCCTCATGGAAAGTCAAATAAGTTTACCTCCTCCAGTGGCCATTTTAAGTCAGAAACACTGTGTGTCTGGAACACTTGTGTGAGTCTTACGAAACAGCTGGAACAAATGGCCAAAATGATCATTTAACTGAAGGACTGTTTGGTTAGAAGTCTTAAAATTGAGGGATTCTTCTTTACTTCTATATTGAATGTGATCATGGACTGAACATTACAGATTAATGCCTCCTATTCTCACAGATAAATTACAGTCAATTCAGACTGCGAAATTATCAGTCCTCTCACAAGCACCGTTTTCCCTCCACAATCTCTTTTCTGTGTAATTGATGGGAGCCCGACTATTGAGTATTTGACTGAAGCTGTCTTCCCTGTAATTTCAATCAAGACTTTAGTAGGGCAAATCAATAGGACAGACTCCAAATGAGAAACTATAATGCTGACTCTGTCCCATATCTGTCACATGACCAATCTATTACACCTAGCTCTTAGAAGCTGTCTAATCACTCAGATGCTTATGCTAACAAATGCACACACAAATAAGCTAAATAATGCCATATATTAAGAATAACATGAATTGATGCATTAAAAGTGACAGTTATTAAATTGCCAACATTTGTATGTATTTGAGAAATATGTATGGTACAAGTGTTGGTCATTTAAAGATATAAATTGGATGGATTAAATTATGTAGAACCATAGTAAAGCTTTTGTTTCCATTAATTTATGACCAACCATAGATTGGTCTGTATAAAAACAAAACTCAAACTAAAAAACAAAAGCAGGCCATATCGTTTGAGGATCGCATTTTAATCATTTTATCAGCATGCCGACTTTCTTTGGCAGTCCACTTTATGATATCAGCACAGTAGTCGGCTCTTGGACCTACGCAGATACGTCATTAATGAGAATTCCCATGTTGTCGACTGTGTTTGCAGTTTGTCTTAGCCGTTTGTGGATCGACGACTCCAATAAGCCCGCATGAGCCAGACCCAAGATTTTCTAACAGTTGAAGCCAAGTGGAACGTTGTTTGTCTGGGCCTGCAGCCAAGTCTTCCATTAGGCCTTTGGCCCAGGTGAACAGTAATTAAACAAGGCTGCGCTGAGTCGGCAGTCCGCATCGCCAATGCCTCTGCATTCACATGATTTTTGTTTATGTTGCTCTCCGGTGTATCCCCCCCCACAACCACTCTCAGTAGGGACGTGAGCCATATGTCTGTGTTTGTATCTCTCCGTGTGTGGACAAATTTGCTCTAAAGCAGAAGTTTCCTGTAAAGATGCGCCTCTCGGTGGAGGGGATAATGTTTCAGGTGAAAAAAAGTGCACAATGTCGGTCTGAAGACACACACACACGCAGCAGTGTGTTGATTTTGACAGCAAATTTTGATGTAGTTGTAGTCATAGTCTTTTGACCATAATGTCATTTAGTTTTAGTCATAACTAAGCATTTAAATCTTTTTTTTGTTATAGTCTAGTAGTGGTCAACTAAACATCATAAGATTATTGTAGACTTTATCTAAAGTTGAAAGTTAAACTTCAAAGTGTAAATGTTTACCGGTGGGCGCTGCTCCACAAGGTTTATAAAGGATCTTATTTTCCTTGGCATCAAATGCAAAATATGCCCATATGACTGCTCTTCACTTTCCCCCTGCCTACATCTCCTTTTTTTGTTGTATTTATTTGTTGATGAAAGTTTCGATACATTTCATCACGGTCTCTGCCATCATGTTTTAAATTTTAATTTAGTTATCACCTTGTTTTCATCAGAAAAAAAGGTAATCAAAATTGGCCACCGGCAAACACACAAAGAACTGCAATTTCCCAGAAAATCATGTTTTTTAAACCTCCTTGTTTGTCTATGTGAGGCGGTCTTTTCCAAAATCTGAAGGACATAAGGTCACAGGAAATCCCTCCAAAATCCCCATAACAGGAGGATTAATGGTAAATGGTAAATGGCCTGTATTTGTATAGCGCTTTTCTAGTCCCTAAGGACCCCAAAGCGCTTTACACAACCTGTCATCCACCCATTCACACACACATTCACACACTGGTGATGGCAAGCTACAATGTAGCCACAGCCACCCTGGGGCGCACTGACATTTTTAATAATAAAAATGTTGAAAGTAGTAACCGATAATGCATCAAGGACAGTACCGAGGAACAGCAGCACTATCTGTCAAGTCATCCATGTTTGATACCCTCAAATATTTCCACTTTGAGAAGAAAAAAAGAAAGAAAAGTAGAAAAGAATGAGTAAGTCCAAGCAGGGGTGGATGGAGACATTATGGTGTAAGTGTAGACATTTTTGCTGTTGTTAGACTTCAGGAGTGACAGGAGTGGAGGAAGACAAAATAACGGTGTGTGTGTGTGTGTGTGTGTGTGTGTGTGTGTGTGTGTGTGTGTGTGTGTGTGTGTGTGTGTGTGGGGAGAGGAGGTGCTAAGGCTTGAAGATGATATTGAGGGAAGAAGCATGGAGGAAGGAGTATTTTGATAGGAGAAAGAGCAATAACAACCTAGGAAGCACATAAACAAACAATAAAGAGATGACAGATGGACACTGCAAAGAGAGAGGAAGGAGGCAGTGGTGGTGGGAGTGACGGCAGAAGACACCCACCCCCCACCGCACATCCTCACTTTTCACTTATCCTGCTCTGCTCGTGTTGGTTAGAAAGTAACCCCGGGAGGGAGCAGGAAAAACACACAGAAAGAGACTTGGAGAGTGGGACAGTGCTGAGGCTGCATTCACAGAAGATTACAGTGCAGGCCGATCAGGCCCACCACCATTTTCTCTTACTGTGTGCAAAGATGCGTCCACCTCCCTTTGATCACGCCCGCAGCCGTAAGATCACACAGGTGGGGTAAGATAATGTAGACCCTTCTGCTATATATGTACACATGACCATGCCGGGAAATCAGATTGCATGTGCTGGGGACAATATTCATACCTCATCAAAGGCTAGCATGCAAGTGAGCGCGAGAGGAAGGGACGCAACAATTAAAGCTAGAAGAAGTGTGTTTGTAAATGTGTGTGTGTGTGTGAGTCACATGGGTGGGTGCGTGGTTGGGGGTTCATGAGGAAAAAGAGCAATATTCAAATCTCCTAATTCATTCCCAGCAGGGATGAGGATCGATAGCTCTTTATGAAGGGACTTAGTGAACTAATTAGGTAGCTGAATGGCTGTGAATTCCAAATGAGCTGACCGTGTGCACAATGAGAATTAAGTTGTGGATGTGCGACAGCAAACTGAAGGCGACTTAATTCACGAAAGTCCCCCGAATCCATCAATTGAACAAGATTACTCAGATACACACACACAGAGACACACACACACGAGCTCAGGTGTATGTGCACAAAGCAATGTGCATTTTTGCTCTCATCATCGCAGCACGGTTACTGTTGCGTGCAGATGTCGTGCTTGTTAGGCTGTTGATTTCTATCAGAATGGATTATTTTGTGTTTGGTGTTGTGAGTAACAAGTTAAGCATGAAACATCAAAAACTAAAGGCTGGAAAATGGAAACTAGGAGGTTATGAGACAGGAATAACAATTAAGGCTAATCTCAGCTTTACTTTCTGCACTCCAGGCAAAAATGTTCCAGAGCAAGTACATTGTGTGTTTTGATATTGAGAGCAGAGAAGAATATTAGCTTTGGAGCATTTCATTTGTAAGCAATATTACAGATTAACCTCCTATCCTTGAGTCTGAGATGTATTTTGAGATTGTATTTGTTCTGTGTGTCACACTAGGTCAGAGGATGGTGCAGGATTGCGGTCTCACAGCTGGAAACTTTTGGATTTGAATCTGCTGGTCGACTCAGGTCCATCTGTGTGGAGTTTTTATGTTCTCGCTGTGCTTGTACGGGTTCCCTCTGGGGCCACTGTTTTCCCTCTACAGCCTGAAGACATGTGTGCTAGGTGAGTCTAAATTGGCTGGAGGTGTGAATGGCTTGTCTCTCTGTGATGGAGTGGCAAGCTGTCCAGGGTGTACTTCGCTTTTCATCAAGGTCAGCTGGGATAGGCTTGCTTTATGCTTGCTTTTTGGGTGGACTGACCTTTTTGCTCTTATTGTAAAGTGGTCTGTCTGTACAAACTGAAGGCAACTTAATTCAGTGGTCCCCAACCTTTTCCCTTTTCTTGATCTTTTAAGCTATTAACCCTCATCCAGCTGGGGCCTGTGCACTCCGCCATTTTTGTCATATTTTTACAGATGTATCATTCCAGCTGTGTATGACTTTGCCAATCATTTTGTTCCCAATAATATCGCACGCATTGTTTCTTTTTCTGCTTTGAGTTGTGGCGTTTAAAAATACAAATATGACCCAAGTGAAAGCACACATTTTTGCATATGTGGGTTTACCCCTCATCCCTTAAAAGGCTGATGGGAAAGCCTGCCAGGTGAGCATCCAGCATGAACATCCGAATTTGTGAATATAATATTTCAAATTATATTAATACCATTGGTGCATGTACTTATTTAAACTTCTGAATCTGTAGCACCGATGACATAACCTGCATTAGTGGCCGACGTTGCATTCCTGGTACATTTATGTTAATTACCTTGTGGTTAAGTCCCAGTGTTTTATATGAGGTGCTAGGACTTTTTTCCCTCCTGGGTCCTTTCAGCAATCTCCCTATAGGAATGTGCTGATATTAGTGAGCTTAAATTGATGCTATGATTATTATTCCTTATATTTTGTAGTGGTTGGGATGTGAATTAGCATGTCCAACTCTAAAGCTGTGGTTCTCAGAAAACGGTGGGATGCTCAACAAGTTGCTGCTCCAAGTGGAGGATTTTAAGCATCTTGGAATCTTGTTCGAGAGTGAGCAAGATTCCAGGGAATAAAACGGAAGACTGTCAGACAGACTGGTGCAGCGTCTGCAATGGATGTTATACCACTCTGCTGTGGTGAAAAGAGAGAGAGATGAGGGTGAAAATAGAGCTGGTTGTTTACTGGGTAATCTAAGTTCCTACCCTTGCCTATGATCATGGCCTGGTTTGTGAGGGGAAAAAAAGCTTGCAGATACAAGAAGAAGAAACAAGCTTCCTCCATAAGGTGTCTGGACTCAGCCTTAGAAAGAGAGAGAGAAGTTTGGTCATATGGGAGTGCTCAATTAGTGATGTGTTTTGGGTAAGTCCTCAAAGGCCGTGTCTTAGACCGAGGGCACGCTGGAGAGATGACAGATTCGGGATGGCTGACTGTTTGTTGATTTGAAAGAAATAAGTTTTCCCTTTATTATTTTTCTGAGAGTATGTTAATCTTTGCTTCCTCTGGGATCCCAGTGGGTAGTCCATGTATGTTAAATATGTTGGTTGGATAACGGTTGTAGAAGAGTAAAATCCCTTATAAATTGCCTTTATATTCTTTTTTTAGTAGGTTAGTTACAGCTTGTTTTATCCTATAACTCTGGTCCAACCAACTTTAGCTACCATATTTAATTTCACTTCAGCTCACTTGCGGACTCACGCTATTAATAACAGCAGGAGATTAGAAAATTATAGTTGAATTACTTGGAAGGCATGTTTTAACCAGGCTTTGTTACTGTAACACTTGGGTAAGTGTGTGTGTGTTTCTCATGCCTATCAAGATAAATATGAACAGATTTTATTGGAATTTCTTCTTCTCAGTTTCTTTCAGTTGAGACAGTTGGCAAAAATAAAAAGCATTCTGTCGAAAGATCATTTTGAAACAGTAATCCACGCCTTCATCACAACTCGGTTGGATTGCTGTAACTCTTTAGATGTTGGTGTTAGCCAGTCCTGCCTGCCATGTCTTCAGCTGGTGCCGCACAACTTTTAACTGGAACAGCACATTACTTCTCCGTCATACTCACTGCACTGGCTGCCTGACAATTTTAGAGTTCATTTTAAGTCTTTTATTTGTTTTTAAGCTCTTAAATGGCCTTGCCCCGCCCTACCTCTCTGAACTGCTGCACTTGCCCTTTATTTTAGTGTTTCTCCATCCCTATGTTCAGCACTTTGGTCACTGGTTGCTGTATTTAAAGTGCTTTATAAATAAAGTTGGCTTTCCACATACTCTTGCCGGTGTTCTGGGAATCCATCCTACCTGACAAACCAACCCGTTGATTCTATGCATGCGCACAACAAGAAATTCAATGGCGAACCGTCCTACCTTTGTGAATATAAGCTACAAACATACTCTGATGGGTAAAATTAAGTGCCAAACCGTCCTACCTTTGTTAATATGATCTAGAAGCATACCTTAACTGCTAAAATTAAGTGACAAACAATCCTATCCTTTGTGAATATGAGCTAGAAGCATAATTTTACAGCTAGAATTCAGTGGCAAATCATCTTGTCTTTGTTAATAAGAGCTAGAAACATACTCTGACAGGTAAAATCACGTGCCAAACCATGCTACCTTTGTGAATGTGACCTACAAGCATACTTTAACGGGTAAAATGAAGTGGCAAACCGCCCTGGCTTTATGAATGTGAGCTACAAGCATACTCTGATGGGCAACGTTAAGTGGCCATCCGCCATACCTACTTAGATTTGTGCTGGAATTACTCTGTGACAGCAGAAATGTGCATAAACTACTTACGGTAGGACGTTTTGTCAGAACACCGGATTCTACCCCCAATGGTAAATGTATAGCTTCTTTGCAATCAATGATCATATTACTGGAAGTTGAAAAGCACGTAATCATGGTTTGATATCCACCACAGTAATACATATAAAGCGCCTTGAGGCGACTGATGTTATGATTTGGCGCTATATAAATAAAACTGAATTGAATTGAACTCAATTTGAACAAAGGCAAATCCAAAAAAAAAAACAATGCAGATGGCATTCTTCAAAGATCTGTTGCCAAACTTCTGACGTTAGTTGCAAAATTATACCATTTTATATGTACTGTAGAACTCTTCCAGTGGACTTTGCAGTGTAAGGAAATGGAGCTGCTCTAAAAAAAACTTAAATAGTACTCAATTTGTAGCCTGTAAATCCCTGTTATTTGATCCTCCGCACAAATAAAAAACTCTTAAGACGTTGACCGTGAGAATCATTTTAGCCGTTTTCCTGAGAGATGCAACAAATGAACGCCAATTTGCATCTGAGGTAGCAAATTGTCAGACTGGATGGGGTGGTGCTGGGGATGAATAACACAATTTGTCAGTGAAAATGACCATTCTGCTGCCCAACTGTCATTTTTATTAAAGAAGGTAGAGGCGTGCATTCATCAGTGCCAGTTAGGGCTGCTCATGGCAACACTCACAAACTCTCCAGATACACAGCTTACATTTAATTCCATCTGCCTGCCTGCTGCATTACATTTCCATGATGAGCTCTCCACCAAAGGGAGGCTGCAATTAGCTCCATACCTTGTGGCGGGCACACAGTTAACGCACTGCTCTCTCTACTCCACGGCTTAAGAAATGACCAGCAATTATTATGAAGGAGGATATTAGAAGGACTTTAGATGTGGTCAATTTGCATGCAACAGTGTGGGCCTTGTGGATCATGTATGCACAATTAAACAAGAATTAGTCATCATGTTGCTTGCAGCCTGTTAGCAGAGACCTCTTGCATCAGTGAAGTGCAACTGGATTTGACTAATTGTCAACTGAAGTTTGGTTTCTTTCCACCAGTGAAGGGGGTGGGGGTGGGGGGACAGTTCAGTTCAAAGATTGACACAAAGGAAAACATGTTTGCTTGGATGGATCAGAGAATGACACAGTCAGTCCTGCTCTTTGGTCCAGATTTCAGTGTCTTGGTAACTACTGTGGAGACTGACATTACATTATTACATTACATTTTCTTCAAACATTCATGGGTTTGAGTTGGAGGGGGGGTTCCTGACTTTTTCTTTAGTGCCCCCATGAGGTTTCCACTTTCTTTTTTCCCTAGATTGCTGGAAATTTGTTCTGGGGTTCTGTTGTGCTGTGAACATGATTTACATATTCACCTCCGACTGGTGAGTATTATGTTTTCTCAGCACCCTGAGATGGCTAAGGTTGTTGCTTGTTTATTGTATTCGAGAACTGAAAAGCTGTGGACACAGCAGCAGTGCGCTAACCCCATTTTATTCCTTCTTGTAATGTTGTGGTTAAAAGAAAAAACAAACAAACAAACAAAAAACTGAGCATTTGTTTCTGCTGGAAACTAGATGATTGTGATTGGCTGACACCTGGCTGTTGCTACAACATGACAATGATATTTTCCCAACTTTACCTTGTGGTGAAGCTGAGGAGGAACAGGATTTATTCACCTTTTGCTATTCAAGCTTTTTTTTTCAGTCTTTACAGTATATGTGAAATGTGGCATGGGGTAGGTGGGTGGTTAGGGAACTACCTGTTGACAAAAAAATCCTCATAAGTGAAAGACAAAAGTGGTCTACCTTCTCTCTGAACAAATAATTGAGTACATTCCAAATCCACACTGCTTAGAATAAATGTTCACGCTACTCTGTGGAGTTACATAATTAAAATCATTCCAACTTGCTAATATAACATTAAAGCTTGAAATAAAAGTCTCTCAACACAAATAACAAGCTTCCTGCAAAACAGAAATCCCTCTCAGCCAATTCCTATCATCAGGCTGTTGCAGGGAGATTGTGCAGTGATTGAAGGGTTCCAGTCACTTGGTCGGATTACTGGTTTTGAGATGATAGCCAGATTTAATAGACTTCTGAAGGCATCAAAAAGCAATTCACATACAGAGACAGCGAGCCTTTGCCCCTCCCATTGACCTGCTCCTGCCCTTCTATTGACTCTTTAACCTTCATCTTGGATCAGCAGCATCTCTATTTTAAGCCCTCCAGCTCATTTCTTGCTTTCTCACATCGCTGAAATGTTTTGAATCTTTAAAAGTTCTCAGTGAACAAAGTCCTTAATTCAAGCTATTAATGTGAGATTAATCTTCCCCTCTGACCTAATCCCTTTAACCCTACCTGACTGGTCTTCAATTTTCTCATTTGTGCTCTCCTTTTTAGCCTCTATAGGTGGTCTATATACATAGACTGCTGGGAAACTCCTGACCTGACAAATATTTGGAATCTGCCTCTCAAGTCTGGTGTCATTAGCCATTTCCAGGTCCAAAACTCTTCTGTTCCCAAACTGAAACAAACAATGTGACGTCACCAAGAGTTAGAAATGTCTGAAATGTCTCAAAGTCTTTCATCTTCAATAAAATGATTTGTGTGGGTGGTCTCCCAGCTGTTACAGTAGTTGAACATTAAGGCATCTATCAAAAAGAGGATTTACAAGGTTTAATGGCGTTAGAGGTTAGCAGGAACCTTGCTAGCATCGATCTAAAGTTGATGTACCAAGTTCGGACTGAGAGATTTCTAAAAAACTAAAACAGTTCTCCTATCACTTCGGACATAAATGAAGACAGAAAACTGAACACCAACAATGTTTGTAGGGTTTTTGAACTTTGGCTAAGTGGCAGATAATGGTCTGCCGCTTAGTGGCTAGCTACAAAGCTATGGTTAGGATAACATGAACACATTAGTACATTTAACCCTCCAGCGGTTTAAGTCAAAAAAAGGGACCCAAAGTCAAACAAGTCCCTTTTTTTGACTTAAACCGCCGGAGGGTTAAGACAGAGGATGAATGTTATTTTTTTGCTCTCAATACATTATTATTTTAAATTATATTTAATTATACGGCACGAAAAAGACACTGAAAATAGATCAAACTTGAGCCAAGACAACACCTGAGATGATCCACTCACAATATGAGGCTAGTGATTAATACGCTGCTGCATGGTTTGGATGACTTGCTGTTAAAACACAGTGAAAACACTTGCTTCGAAGAGTTATTCCATTCTAACTCTGGTTCCTTTTCCCTTTGTTGCAGGTCATTTGTGCAAAAATAGAGTGTGAAAAGAGTAATCGGACTTTGGTGTGAACCAAAACAACCAGACTGAGACCCTTTGGAGGAGCTAGTCTCAGTGAAGTTTCGAATGAACTCCAGAGATGTCCGTTAATAGTGCAAACTTGATCCAAACCCCTTTGTTGGTCATGCCCCAGACACATATGGCCAATAAGCAGACTGAACATTGTCACATATTTTGTAATGATGCATTTGGTTTACTTGGAGTTCACTTGGACTTTTCTCTGTGTGAAAAGAAACCGTATCACAGGGGAAAAGCTTAAAGCTAAATTTTACAAACTCATCAACTGATTCGGGCCAGAGTAAATGAACTCTAGTTAACCAAGGTTAGCCTCAGAGTGATTCTTTTCTGAAGTTTTCAAATATTTTGTGTCTATCAAACTGTGAGCTGTGATACTGTAGTTGCATTTTAAGGTCTTAAAAACTGTGCTTAAGAATGTGCTGCAAGGGAACAGTGGTAATAAACAATACAAGACAACAGCCTTAATTGGCTTGAATATAGAAGCAGGGTTGATTCGTCGTCACTTTACAAATGGAGTCTCAGGCACAGATGATTGACTGCAGCTCTCCAAAAAGTGACACTGAATGAAAACTTGTTTCAAATAATTCCCCTATCTTCATTATGCAGAATCTTTTTTGCTTTTATGATAAATGTTGTCTCGTTCTAAAAGTAAAAGTCAAAGAATACTAAGTAAATTATACATCTACATAGCTAAATCACCATTTTAGGGTGGCAAGAAACTCTAGTATGGAATTACAGCTAGAAAATGACATTTTTATTTGAGCATGATAAAAGTGAAGGTAGAAGACTAGATTTAAAAAAGAACTGTCAGAAGCAATATCTGAAGCAACCACAGTTCAAATTGTAGTTTAGAAAGAATCATCCATCAAGTACAGCATGAGTTATCAGCAAAAGCAAAATCAAACAGGGATGTGGTGAATAATTCACTGTGGCATACTTTGAGATTCATTTCTAATCAGCCAAGATGTTGATTTTCCAGAGCTTTGGCATGTTTCATGGCCATCTCTCTGTACCCTACTGATCTTTCCTGTGAAACCCCAACAATTTTTATGAAACCTTATTTTAAGCAAATGCCATTAATTTTGAATGCGTGTCTGCCATTGCCTAGGTTGCCAGATCATTTATGATAAACTATGTTCACACATGTCTGTGAAGGTTCTCAGTCATCCAGATCATCATAGTCTAAGGAGCTTGGAAAGAAAAGTGTCTGGACTTCTTTGAGTTGCTTGAAGACGTTTCACCTCTCATCCGAGAAGCTTCTTCAGTTCTAAGGTCAAATGGTGGAGAGTCCCAGATTTAAACCCAGTGGGAGTATCCCCCCACAGAGGGACAAAGGACCCCCTGATGATCCTCTACCTAATCACATGAGCCAAGGCGTGAAAACGGGTGTGGGTCACAATCAGTCGGGTTTCGGGTGACCTCATTATGAAACCTGGCCCCACCCTATCATGTGATTTCCTGAGATCAGACACAAGCGAGGGAGGATAAGAAAGACAGAAGCAACAACATTGTCATCCCCTATGGAGCCGGTGTATCTGAGAAACTGAGGAGAGTTTTCTCCAAGCACGACATCCCAGTGCATTTCAGACCCAGCAACACGCTCAGACAAAAACTGGTTCACCCGAAAGACAAAACTGCAAAACACAAACTTAACAATGTGGTGTATGCTGTACAGTGCAGCGAGGAATGCCCAGACCTCTACAGTGGAGAGACCAAACAGCCATTTCACAAGTGCATGGCACAACACAGAAGAGCCACCTCCACAGGACAAGACTCAGCAGTCCATCTGCATCTTAAGGATAAAGGTCACTCTTTTGAGGATGCCAATGTTCACATTTTGGACAGAGAGGACAGATGGTTTGAAAGAGGAGTGAAAGAAGCCATCTATGTCCACTGTGAGTGACCATCTTTGAACAGAGGCGGTGTCTGCCATCTATAATCCAGTTTTGAGTTCCCTTCCCAGACGCCTTAACACCCTGGGCCATCTGACCTCAGGAAATCACATGATAGGGTAGGGCCAGGTTTCAAAATGAGCTCACCCGAAACCCTGGCTGATTGTGACCCACACCCGTTTTCACACCTTGGCTCATGTGATTAGGTAGAGGATCACCAGGGGGTCCTTTGTCCCTCTTTGGGGGGAAACTCCCACTGGGTTTAAATCTGGGACTCTCCACCATTTGACTCTTGGAACTGAAGAAGCTTCTCAGATGAGAGGTGAAACGTCTTCAAGCAACTTAAAGAAGTCCAGACGCTTTTCTTTCCAAGCTCCTTAGATTATATTCACACATAATCCTCACACCACATGCAATTCAGCAGATCTGTCATTGGAACCTCGTATATAGAGATGGCACGATACCACTTTTTTATGTCCGATACCGATACCGACATCATAACTTTGGATATCTGCCGATACCGATATGAATCCGATATAGTGTTTTTTAATCAACAAAACTGTTTTTTAAATATCTTGCTGCATTTTGTATAAGTTCATACTCAAGTTTAAAACAACAACTACACTAAAGCTATTCTGTTATACCTGTATGCAAAAAAAATATTTCATAGTTCAGCAATACTGATCAATCTAATAAACTTAAACCTGCACCATCCTCCCTATTCTGGTATTTTAAAGAGTACTTAGCGTAAATATTAAGCAACCTAACTAATAGGGTTCCAACTCCCAGCAACAACAAAAATAAATAAATAAAAAATAGGGAACCACCCCTCACGCTCCACCTCATGATGCTTAATCGACGTAATCAACCTTAATTTGATGCAGTGTGAAAAAAAAATGCACAGAAATCAATTATTTTTCAAGAAATATTAAATAGATTCAACATCTTTCTTCAACAAAATTGCAGACTGCACAGATGGTACCTTCCCAAAGGAAAAAGTACTATAGCTTACTAGGGTATATATATTACACTTAATAGTCACTATATACAGTAATTGACTTCTATTCATTTTACATCAAATTAAAACTTTGGGTGTCAGATAATTATTTATTAAAAGCGAGACATTTTAAATGAGAATAAGAAAGAAAAGTATGTCTTTGTGCCCCTTTTCCCTGTTCATGCCCTGTCAGCCCCCCTGGCTAAACTTTGCTAGATCCGCCCCTGCACAGTTACCAGCGTCAGCTACGTAGAAAAAGATCCTCGAGTAGAAAGTAATATTAAATAAATTCTAACAACAGCTTATCAAGCTTAAACGTTCTGCTGTTGTTCAGCCGCTGGTTTCCTCTTTCTGGTGCAAAGTGGGCCAAAAACAAACAAGACAGACGGACTCGCGACAGAAAAGCCGATCAGCTGATCATTAAGCAGTTTCATGATTGAAGTAGCAGCAAGAAGAGGCAGTCGCTTGTTAAGCTTAACGCAGGAATGCTTTACAAACATTCAGAGATGGACTTACACACTTGCTTTACTTCTCTCGGGGATAACTTTGTCGGAGATGAAATGCCGGGTTGCTAGCGAAGCTCCACATGCTATCCAGACCACCAACAGGTCCCGCATGCCACAGCCGCTCTATCACGTGATGCATACTGCTCCGACGTGCTAACGTTCTGAGGCGAGTTACGGCGTGTTGCAAGTTTTGTGAGGTGCTTTCGTGATATTTAATGGATCGGATTACATTTTTTATTTTTCTACGATATCCGATCCAGTAATTTAGGTCAGTATCGGACCGATACCGATACGTAATATCGGATCGGTCCATCTCTAATACTGATACAAGTGTCGTTCCTGCTGCTTTCTATGAAGGCACATAGATCTCTTTAATGTTGGATAAATTAGCTTTCCTATCCTAACCACTGTTGCTGACTCACCACTTCTGCTCTCTTAGTTAAGAGGACACAGTTGATTCTGATGCTTTGAAACCAAAACAATAATCGCCCATCACACCATGTCCAACTCCTTAGGTATGAATGAGAGAGATGAAGTCTTTGTAAAAGAAGGAAATATTCAGATTCTTCCCCTGTTGTTAACTAATAACACAAACTATGTTGCTGTCCAACTGCAGTAAGGTTCACTATGAGCTACAATCCAGTTTTCATCTGCCAAATTGGAAAAAATATATTAGTCTTATTAGCCAGCTGTGAGCATGTGTGCAGTGACTGTTCATCATTGAGATACTTCACTCTGACAAAGTGCAATTTTACCAAACCTTTTCCACAAATCACTGATCTCTTCATGGTTATACCACAATATTAAGTAACTGGAAAAAAAAGGTGTTAGGGGGGATTTTTCCGATAGGAACTCCTTTGCTCTTGGATACCTCCTATGCCTACCTTTGTTTCTCTTTTCTAAACTGAACAGTTTCTGTCATATTTCAGGCCTCCTTTCAGAATAAAATAATGGAGTGTGCATCAGAAGTTAGTGATGGTGATCTCTGCCTACTCTTAGAAAAACCTGGAACCTATTCTAATGGTCATCAAACCACATTTTTATTGATATGTATTGAGCTGTTAAAACTCATCATTAAGGGCACAGGGTGGTCAAATGAAGGAACGCGTTGAAAGGAAAGAGCTAAATTAAAAAATGCTGGTATGTTGCATTGGAGCAAATTGGCATTCAGTTAGCCTAGTGCACATACAAAAACACTCAGAGAATACCCAACTCTACAGATGAACATACTACTCAAAAAACCACCACACAGATCTGAAAGGACAACGTGTCAGGAACAGATGGATGAGGAAAGTAGGTTAGGGTGATAGAAGGTAAAAGACAAAACGTAGAAATAAGTTGAGGTAGAAGAGAGGGAATAGAGGAAATGCGAAGAGGAAACTTTATGGTGTGGAAAGAATGTGGTGAGAGTGCTGGATGGAAGATAGAAACATGAGGTTAAAAGAAATTGGAGGATGGGGTATGGAAAAAAGGAAGCACTAAGCAAGAGGTGAGGGAGATAGAGAAAAAGCAGGGATGCATTAGATGGAGTATCAAGAGATGATTGCAGATATCCTTTAGATGCTTAACTGAATTGCTGCCCTGGTATAGAACAGCAGTTAGGTAGGTGCTGCATGTCAAATTAAGATCCACATGAAAGAGGATATCTGATATCTGTAACACAGACAGTGGAAGAGGATGACAAGCCTTTGTCTTGCTGATTTAGACTAAATATTCTATGATGTTTGGTTTTGGTTTTGAATTTATTGGTCCTCCTTCCTGTGGTTCTCAGTATACAGTTTCTCTCTTTTTGAGTACTTTTGTGATTGCGCATTACAGAATCATCACAAACAACCTATGTACCTGCTGTTCAATATTAGCTATAGCTGGTTAACAATGAACTTACCATATGTACGCATGGCATAAGGCTTATTTCCGACTTATTTGACAGAACTTAAATAAGATGGATCATAGACAGCATAGTTTGTCCAAATGGTAGCACTAAAGGACTATGCCAACAGGATGTAGCCATCACAATTTAACTGCAGTAGTACAGTAAGAAAAACAAAAGGGGCACAAAAAATTGACCAAATGTCATCCTTAAGAGATGTTATAGAGATTTTAATTTGGATAAATTTGTAGATGATGTTCAGAAAACATGTTGGTGAGAAATTTTATCTGAAATGCATCCAGAAAATGCACTAGCAAAGTTTGAAGTGTTATTTATGCCAGTGGTGGAAAAGCATGCACCATTAAGAATGTTTACTGTTAAAAATGTTAGAACACCGTGGTTGGACAGGGAATTGAAGGCCCATAGGGCAGAGCGCAATCAGGCAAAATTAATAGCCAGAAAATCTGGTTATAAATATACCTGCCAGATTGGCAGGTATATTGTAAATTAAGGAATTTTCTTACTGGGTTAACTAGGGGAAAAAAAGAAATTATATTATGAAAAGAAGATTAAAAATGCAAAAAAAAATGTCAAAAAAGTTATAGAATGTATTAATGGACTTAATGGGCAAAAAGAAAAAAGACATGCCTTTCTATATAGAGACAGAAGGTCAAATTTTAAGCCAGTTGATATCGCAAATCATTTCAATAAATGTTTTATAAATTTTATACCTTTTATTCTTCATTAAAAGCTTGATTTGTTACCTTATAGAAAAGGGTATTCTACAGCTACTGCTTTAACTCAAATGACTGATGATTGGTTGAGAAGGATAGAAGAGAAGAAAATAATTGGAGCAGTATTCCTGGATTTTACAGTGGCTTTTGATATAATGGATCATGAAATACTATCAAAGGAATTATAACGTTATGGTTTTTATAAGTTTGCCTGATTGCTGATGAGGAATTATTTGAGTGAAAGGAAACAAACAGTAGTTTTAAATGGAACATTTTCAGACATAAGTGTTGTAAAATGTGGAGTGCCCCGAGGAACCTGTCTTGGACCACTGTTGTATGATATGGTTACAGCATACCATTTGTCCTCAATGAGGCAACTATGTCTATGTATGTGGATGATTTAACTTTATATATAACAGCTAACACTGAAAAAGAGTTAAAGCTAGATCTAAATGTTGAATTACAATTAATCGTTGGGTTTCTACTAATGTTGCACCTGTTAACCAGGTCTATGAGACCAGGCTCCTGGGTGTAACTTTGGACAGTGAATTTGTTGTGGATATAGAACAAAGATTGTAAGAATGCATACATTTATTAATTGGTTAATTGTTAAAGATAGATAGCTTTATTCTTTACTTGTACTTATTAGAAATATTATTGTTACAAATACAAAAATCATTTTGTAAAAAAAATTGTATTTCAGTATGGATAGACATGGATACTGTACTAGACAAGCTAGAGGAAGAAGATTTTTATTATCCAAAGCAAGAACCAATTCAATCAAAAGAACAGGTTTGTACATGGCAATGGAAGAATGTATTTTTTTTTACCAATACAGATAATACAAGAAACCATAAAAACTGGATTAAAAAAAACCATCTAAAATGATATTTATTTGGTCTGACTTTTGATCATTGTTAAAAATGGTAACATGAATTTGAAATGTTGTGTGTGTGCTGTCATAATGATGGTAAATTAATCTCACGTTGTGCAAATGTTATATTATCAACGCTTACCCTGATGCAAGGCCTAAATTGTGTTATATGGAGCTGTTGTTTATTGTGTATATGTTTGGTTTGTCTTGTCCAAATGTTACATTGTATATATGTGTCTATCTTATAATACATTGCTAAAATCTAAAGATTTGCGACCCCAGGAAGAATAGCTGATGCATTACTTCAGCTAATGGGGATCTTAATAAACATAAACAGATGCCTACAGTCATTCTTTTGATTAATAAATCAATAGACGGTGCCTGCAAACCGATGAAAAAATAATCTTCCCATTGAAATGTTTTTGTGATTTCCTGCCTCTTTGGAGCTAAAAGAAGCCACTCAAATACATGAGATTTCAATTGAAAGCCAAGGATGTCCTCTATTCAGTACATCATGACTTAGTAGGGTATCACAAATAAGTCAAAAGATGTAAACCAACAACTAATGTCAACAGAGGACATAATTGAATTATATGTGCATTAGTCTCGTAGTGCAACAGTCTCGAGCCACCTCTCATTTCTTTATATTTAGCTCCCAATCAGTGAAAAAGGTAGAAGAGAGGGTATTGCTCCAGACCAGTAGTTCCTCAGGCTTGCTTTAGGACTTCCAGTTTTTCTTGGGACATTGCCTCCTTTTTCATTTATTTTCAGTCCAGTCCTTGTACCTGACCATTTTCAGTGTTTTTTTTTTCTTTTTTCCTGAAAACTACTTAAAGATGTGATAAGAAAGCTGCCTAAGAGAGTTCAGACTGTGTTGAAGAATATAGGTAATCATATCAAATACTGACTTTCAAACACAGTAGAATTGCACAACCTGTGTATTATGTATAACGATTACGGTGTTAACTGCCTTCATTTGTAATATATTAACATTTGTATAGATCCTTCATAAAAGCTACTTTCAGCTGCTAACTTTGTCACAAGGGGGCAGCCTCAAAAGGTCCTGGCACAACTCCAAAGAGATTAACATCTTCCCTTGGCACCAGACATCTTTTACTTGTTTGGTGAAAGTGAAACACTCACCACTAGGTACATCATTAATACAAAGTGTCATTAAAATTAGCGAGTATGGAACTATTTAGCAAGGCACTAATATGGTATCTCCAAGTCTACATAGCCTATA
This sequence comes from Rhamphochromis longiceps, assembly GCF_057381845.1. NCBI lineage: Eukaryota > Metazoa > Chordata > Actinopteri > Cichliformes > Cichlidae > Rhamphochromis > Rhamphochromis longiceps. Next base: position 45,130,247 of record NC_140559.1, read on the forward strand.
AAGGACTTCTGTCACATCTTTCTTGTTTTTTTTGTAACTATTTTTTAGTAAACATGCAAAATAAGTTTTGCGTGCTGATTTGTAAAATCTGACTATTCTTTTATAGTTATTTTACTATTTGCCAAGCTCTTTTATCATGAAAAACTAAAGTCTTTGAGTAGCGTTATCACATTTTTCATCCATAACTTTGTTGAATATGTACAAATTAATTATAAGTAACTGCTACTTGCACATCAGTATTTTCCCTTAGAATTTTTCTTTTCCAACGATGACTGTATTGCTTAGACAAGCGAGTTCTCACCAATCCACCAAGAAAAAAACCCCCAAAAAACAAAAAAATAATCTAACTGTTTTTGATTACTAATCCATTTTTAACACTGTTTAACTGCAATTACTGTGAAACTATGACAGCCAATTTCCAATGGTGTTGAGAAACACAGCTTGAAATTCATTTTCTTAATCAGATAAAACTTCAAAACATTAGAAGCCTGCCATATCCTCTGGGAGAGGCAGACATGGGGATCCAGCAAAGGTTTCACATATCTCTCCTGGGAGGAAAATATGTGCACAGCTAAATAAATAAATAAGAACGGAAACAAATAAGTTTGCACTGCTGGGCAAAACATGACACAGTCACAATGTGGTGTATGCTATCATCTCAGTTAATTAGAAGGCTCATTAAATATAAGAGCAGGCTGATGTTGAATTCCTAGCAGTTGTTAAATTGTCTAAAATGGTAAGGTTGTGATATCTTATTAATTAATCTTCTGCTCACAATTACTAAATACCTTCAAGTTAAATGGATCCAAGTCAAAATGAATAGGCTGTGCAGTTGATGAATTAAGTTGTAAGATAAATATTTTCTGATGAGTGGTTTGATGTTGTTTCTCACACATTCATAGACACTAGTAGACCAAAGTGACTGTGAAAGTCCACACACACACACACACACACACACACACACACACACACACACACACACACACACACACACACAGTCTTTCTGGGGCTTTAAAAGTCTTCTTAGATTTCAGACATGCTTAGTATTAGCCCACACTGCAAGAGAATCTTGACTTGAAGCAGCTCAGCTGCTGAGTCACTTTTGTTCAATTTTCCATTTAAACCATTTCAGTCTCTTTCAAAAGCAACAGAAACCATCTCCCAGTGAGGCCAGGGCAAAACTGTAAGTAGTTCAATCTTTTTGCCTGAAGCTCTTGTAAACAAGCGACTTCCAGTCTGGCGGTGACCTCGTGAAACTTCAATTAACGGCATGAAATACATGTAGCTTTTAAAGAAACATGCTTTAAAATTTTGGAATACACACAGAGTAATCTTTAGAGGAATGTGCAGCATTCTGCAGATAAATGATCTTTATGTGCATTTCTTGTTATGCTGTAAGAGAAATGAAAGCTATCGCTAAGCCATCACTTACAGAGACAGTGGCACAAGTGTCATCACTGACCAGAATATACTTAAACTACCCATTTCTGTGCGGGGCAGGCAGTAATGAAGAAAATCAAAACTTATTCATGAAACAGAAAAGCTTAAAAAAGGAGATTAAATAAAGCTTTAACAGTGTTAATGACTATGGATTTGCATGAAACCAGCAGTGTCTTTGAAAAGGCAGTACTCGTCCAAATTAAAGTATTTTCTGTCAGTGGAAATGAATTGTGAGCATTTTTGATTAATAAGCCTCTAAGCAGACTAGTTATCTCATTTGTGGGACAGTCCCTGCATTTAAATTCAAACAAATTTTCAATGTAAAAAGCATTAAAAGGCTTTTGTGAAACGCATTCCCCATCTGACCCCGTCCTTGCCCTAACAAAGCTGTTACGTGCAATGAATTGCAGCAAACCATCTGAGAATGTGTGAAAATATGTTGGTTTTGATTCAAAACAAATTGTAGTTCAATCAAAAGGAGAGATCCAGCTATCTTAGGTCGACACAAAGGAAGATGGGGAAAAAAGACGATTAAAAAAATCTGGTTATGTTGCAAGAATCAGTAACCGTATACTAAAATAGTAATCAGTTCACGCTCCCCAAGCAAGGCATTTTATGCCGAATTGCATCATCATGAGCAAATACTGCAGGTTTCCTGTGTGAACTCACAAAGTGCTCTGCCTTCCGCTGTCACTCTCTGAAAGCTGTCTGCTGCTTCAATTTTCCCTGGTTGATTTGTCACTTTGTTGTTGCCATTCTTCAATAACCTTTAGAGGTACTGTATCTCCAATCCACCCACACGCTTGCAGTCTGTCTTGCTGTTTTGTGAGGCCACAAGTAAACATTCAGCAGACCGTCAGGTATACTGGCAACTCTGGTAAGACAATGTACTGTTGACATTTAATGGTCACAGCTAGAAGAAATACTTTTGTGTCCAACCAATCTCAGACATCATAACTTTTTTTTTTGTTGTTCATGTCTAAGAGTACCCTTAAGCTGATGGCATGCCCATTTTGCTGACAAATAACCCACATGAAGTCAGTGTCTGCATAACACTGACTCAGAGTGCCTGCGTCTGAAAATGTCAGGGATAGGTCAAAATCGAGCCTAGATAGATTGTGCAGCGTTTTTGTTGACAGCTACCTGGTGAATTGAGCAGTCAGCAGTTAAATGTTGCTCATTTCGGTCCACAGCTTCATCATAAAAGAAGACTTTTGCAGCAAGTGAACATGACCCATCGTGGACAGATTTCCAATATATCGTACTCCCAGAGAACCAGTTTAGTGGAATCCAGGAACTCCCTGCTACAAATCCAGAACCAGTTTACATTTTAAATAATTTTCTTGAAAAAGTTAAACCACATCAAACTTTTGTCTATTTAAATACTATTTTCCTAATTTAGACCATCAACTGCATGTCCCATCTCTGGACTGATGAATGGACGGAGCAGTGAGGTAATTATTCTCATAGTGAGATATAATATGAACAAGCAAGCTGTATCACTTTGTGGACTTGGCCTTCATCACTTGTCCTCATTCACCTAGGATAAATTAATAAAGTCGAATTCAAGCACTGAGCCAAATTAGCTTTTTTTTTTGTCTGAAGTTATATCATCCGGGGCACCTTCAGTTAATATTAAAAGAAGCTCTGGACCATGCAGTTTCAATTACCTAAGAGAATCAAAACAGTGAAAAGGCCTCAAATTGATTTTCTTTTATAGAGCCCCCCACCTTAAAAATAACAGAGCAGGAAACCTTAAAACCTCTAAAGATAAGCACACATTACTGTTCTGTTTGCTTCACTGTTCTGTTTAAATATGTATTTTAGCTGCCAAGTTTCATTTTAGGATTTCTTGTTAAGTTTGTAAAAGCTTTCACTAACACCGTTTCTTCAGATATTTCTCTATTCAGCAGTTGGGAAGATGATGGGCATAATTCTGGGCATAATATTTAGGCCAACGGTATCAAGACTCCATAACAGGCAGCAAGATTCACATAGTAAGGATCAACACTCCCAAATTCGGTTCAGTTTGAGGCCTCCATAGAGGCCAAACGGATGGCCAATGGCCAAACAGGTTGTACAAACAACGGTGCTTTAAGACATACCCAAAATAGTTATCCCGGACCTAAAAACAGGGAACATTAAAAAAATAGGTGGGTAGTTGGTGAGATGGTGAGTATTTGCTGACAATTGGGTGTCTTCCATACAAACTACTGGCAACTGTGGCAACCTACCAGTGAACAAATCAGTTGCAAGGAGGTTTATGGTACAGCTCTGTATGCCTCTTTGTTTCAGCAGACAACCCCTAGCCAATCATTGGTGTCCAAATATATCAGTATGAAAGAGATCCAACAAAAATCATACAAACATAGAACAGGTTCCAAACAACACCTCACTACCAGAATTTTTTTATAAACCTTGGCTTGGCAGTACTTAAGTAAACTTGCTGACAAACATACAAATGACCCTGAAAACACACAAAAGCGAGAATTGAGTCAGATTCAAGTTCATAAGCAGGTTTAATTGGAGTAGGTGGAAAACCAGAACTTATTAACTTTATTTGTGTATTTAAATGCTTTACAGTCTATACTGTAGAAAGGCTGGGTATCCCTGGTGTACATCATTGAAATTCAATTGACAGCCAGCCCATTTAAGTTAGTCTTGGAGATATCAAGTTTTTAAAGAATAAAGGGTTGTTTCATAGTTAGTAATTTATAAAATGTGTTTTTTTCTTCTTTTTTTGTAAATGTCACAATTCAGTGACAGCATTTCAACTTGAGATGCACATAAATAGACTCTTCTTGTGTTCCTTGACTTCTCAAAGTGTTCGACAGTACAATCCTAATTCATTCATCCTGACAGGGCTTTCTTGTTGTACAAACACAATGGTTGTGCTTTCACACACTCACCAGTTACATACTAGGGGTGCTATGGGTGACAGTATATTACTCAAGGACACTTTGATTTTTGAATTGGAGGACCTCTGGATCGAAGCACAACCTTCCGATGAATGAACGACTTGATTTAGATTTTAGCTTTCTTATTGAAAGACCTGATGATGTCCTAAATAGGCCACAAAAGTACATCCTTATCTAACCACACTGAGTAGGACATGGCTTCAGTATGCACTTAGTTTAAAAATATTGATATGACCACCAGATAATAAGTAGGACCAAGTGTTTTTTAAACTGTTTCACAAGTTCAAAGAAACTTTTGTTTTTATTACCTTTTCAAAATTTTTTTTACCCTTTTATTACAGCAGCAGTGTAATCTGTAATCGCAGGATTTGACTTTCACAGTGATGCATACAGTGTGGAATAAAATTCATCCAATATTAAATTAAAAACTGAATGTCCTGAAGGTTTTTTCCATTTACTGTAAATCTGCTAAATGAAAAAAAAAATCATGGCGATCATCTGTACAAGACCTTGTGCTTCTCTTTTTCTGTGCTTTCACTGTTTCCCTACAAATAAAGTGCATTCACTCTCTTGTGAAAAAGCAAATCTTGGGTGAACATCCCTTTATTCTGTACTGTTAACCTCAGATGTGCATAACAATACTCACGCATCATGGCGGCACACACGCGCCCCCACATGCCTTTATTCACAAATACACACAAACACGCACATTAGACACTGAGCCAGTGAGTTGCCATAAGGTGGAGCGCAGATAATAGATTTAGGCAACTGTAAGCAGATTTGGGCGTGCACCTTACTTAAAGGCAGATCATTCTGTGGCTGTAAACAGGTTTTGGAGAAATCAAACCGTTAAATGGAAAATACATTTATTAATTCAATCCGCTTAGTTCAGGTTCAGCTCCTTTCCCTCAAATTAAGTTTGCTGGATTTCACAGGATATTAGCAGGCAAGAAGAAAAGAGGGGCATCGGGATGGCTGCCGTGTCATTGCAGTCATGTAGGCGCCTTGATGTCACACTAACCTCGACTCAGATATCCCTCAGACTGAGAAACCAGCAGTGATGACATAAAGAAAATAAAGCGAGATTGACTTTTCAACAGCTGACTGAATAGCCTGTATATATTGGATGTAGCAGGTATCAGAGAAAAAGCTAGGGGTTGTTTTTCCATCATATTAGATTGTGGTAGGCGGCATGTCAAAGCTAACAATTATCAACTTACTTAAGTGCTTCTTTTACACAATATTAAATGGAAAATCACTTTTACTCTAGATCTGCAGTGAATACATGCTGTATGTGTTCATTCTCTTCTCTGTTGTACCTGTATGATGCCTGCTTTCACTGGATTGTTGCTGAATATCACGCTGTTATTGTAAGACTTCCTATTTCATCCTTTACTCAGGTTATGTACACGTTTTATGGACATTTTTGAAGGAGTTGAGAGGTTGAAAGATGCATTTAACATTTCAATCTAATTAGATTTTTACTATTTCTGAACTCAAAAGAACCAGAGAATTTTCTTTATGTCAGTGAATGAAATGGTAAAATGGGTACAGGTTTGTAATTTCCTCTCTGAGTATATTTCTCCAATACAAAGAGAACCTGCACTCTAGAAACATGCACAACTACATTTACCTCAATAGCGACATGTTCAACCAGCCAGTTCACTCGGAATAAATGGATTCTAATTCATTTATTTTTACATTATATCTTGCATAGCAGATAGTTGTGCTTGCAGGTGCAGATCTCGTGTCCGTGTCAAGGCACCGGCTGACCTCTGTGTGACCTCTGTTCCTTTTGTGCACCACTTATAGTCATTCCTATTGTTTTACTGTTTCACGTTTGGAGATTTCCCACTGATGCTTCAAAGACTAGCAGATGCACGTCTCTGAGGGGAACCTCGACATATGTAGTCGGAGCACAGGCAGTTTTCATGACTGAATCAAGGCCCTTCCTGAACTCTGAAGGACAGAATGGATGGTTTCATGGTTTCAACATCCCCTAAATTCATCGTTCTCCCTGACTTTACCCACAGTGATGGTTCTAACCTGGAACAGCCCCAATCTACCTAAATATGTAGCACCTGTACACCCGTAATACATTTAAAAATGGTTTCCTTTTAGTGTTTTTGAATCATTTTAGGAAAAGTCATCAGATTTCATGCTAAAAGATTTAGACATTTAGGATAGGTTTACTGCTGAGAAATTTTGTAATATGTCAAATTTAACAGTATATAAGGGTTAACAAATTGTATACTGTACATAGTTGACAGTATCACTTGGATGTTCTTATTTAATTTTGGAATAACTTGGAATGATGAAGACTACTGGGAAGACTTAAGTCCCTGATTTGTATACTACCTGAAATATATTTGGTAGCACATACAATTATCACTTGTGGTGTCTGTTTTGTCAAGGCGAGAAATAAAAGCAAAAACATGAATTGCCTTTTACAGTCATCTGCTAGCACAGACTCACACACTTCTAAACATTCACATTTTTGCTGGACAGACTACGTTTTCTTCCCTCTGTTTTACCTCTTTTGACAGCTTTATTTGAACAAGTACCCTTGTGGTTCCAGTCTCACCTGTCTCAGGGTTGTCATTAGTATTAATAATATTGTTCCAGGTTTGAAAACTACTTCTTTTTTCTGTCAACTGCAATCACATTTATTTTTCCAGAGAGTTAAAAAAAGAAGAAGTAAGTGGAGTGAGTCTTACCAGCTGGTGATTTCAGTTAACTCACACCTGGTCAGGTTGATGGACAATAGTGAAAGCTCGTTTTTGACAAAAACTGAGGGCATGTCAAATTTCCTCAGCTGCTCCTGAAAGTTTTTTGGAGCTTGCTGTCAATGTGCGGAGGTCAAGCCTAGAGGGTGAACTCAAAACAGGTGAGGGCTTCATGAAACGTGAAGTCTCACTGTGCCTTGCCATTTCTATTTCTCATTTCAGTTCTCTGGCTGGTGTTGAATTACCAGCTTAATAAAATTCAGCTAGCCTCTTTCAACTGACTAGACAGTGAAAATATTCTGTAAGGCTGGTTTTCTATTTAAGATGCTGTTAAAGATATGATAGAAAATTGAAGCTTGCCAAAATGATATATGTTGTTGGGTCAGCGAAATCAACCTAAACAATACATTACTTGGACATTATTGCAGCTAATCACTGGCCTAATGGAATGTGTGGCTGGCATATTGATCCGGAGTACACCAGTCATCCATAAACATTTCTTGAATGATCCCCTGTAACATATGATCAGCCATGTGCACCTGCTCATGTCTCTCAATCAATATTGAGGAAAAAAGTCCCAGATGTCCCAAATCAGATCCTAGGAATGTTTCCACAAGGTCAGAGTTGTGTTTGGAGGATACTGAACTTTTTTTCTTTAAACAAGTAAAAAAAGACATTTTGTAATAACTATACACTATATATAAAAGATGCAATATCACATATCATGTAAAGTCATACTTTAAAGCTTTAAAATATTAGATTTGTGCTTTTCTTATTATTAGCTTAGTTGTTAGCTAATGCTAGCTAGCTCAGTTTATCTATAACTGCACTGCTGAAAGAAAGAAAGACTTTAAGAGCTTTAACAGTGAGATACAAAGAAAAAAATCCTTGTGCAGTACAGTCATTTTACAGAGATTTAAATAGTTTTTGAACCTCACTCTTTATTTAAAATAAATTTCGGATTCTGTGGAGATTGACTTTGTTCTGAACACAGCCTCAAATGGTTATCTGAGGAACTTCAATTTTATGGCGCGTTTCTTGGTTTCATGTGTCACCCTTGCTGTTTACCATGTTACCATAACCATACCAAACAGATTAGTGAAGCTCGGACGTCTTTTTTTTTTTTAATGAGGGAAACTACCACCTTAATTGCTGACGACTGTTAATCTGGTAGGAAATAAATATCTTAAATCCAGGAATAATACTGGTTGGGTGAAAATGTGTAGGAACTTATGGCCCATAGAGGTTAATCTTCTTCTAAATATATTCTCCAGCAGATTGCATACATGGAAGTTTAAATGCCCTGTGATTTTGTAAATGACAACATTCATACTCACATTAGGAAGTGATATCATTTGCTTCTGTTTGTTCTAATTAAAACCCTATTAGATTTAAACGGCAATGAAAACCGGGGGTGAGGAAAAGGAAAATAAAAACATTATTTCTCAAAGCCTGAACCCTGTGTGCCCTCCTAATAGAATTAAAACAGTTTCATGTGCATCTCTTTAATTGGGACAGAAGTTTGCATTTGAGAATATTAATTACTTCTCATTTTATTTCAGTATATCCCCTTAAAAATATCATCCTGTTCCTATTAAGCTATCAAAGTCAAACGTAAAGATGAGATCATGAAAATTTTAAACATTGCTGAGGAGATGTGAAAATGTGTGAACCTTAAAAAACCGAAAATGGTCATATAATGCTTATTTAGTTAATGAAAATTTGCATCGATTTAAGCCGCAGTCTCAGTCTAATGCTGCTTTAAAATCGAGGAAACACAGCAGCGGATTGCGAAAGCAAATCTCCACTTTAGCAAAGCCAATTTAACCTTTTTCAGACTTGCTTACAGCAATTTGGAACTCAATTAGCACAAAGCATGTGTTAGTTTATTACAGAAATAAGTGGTTATCATTGTCTGCCTGAGTCTTCGCAAAGCCCCCCCAAGAGTTCTTCAACCATAATGTTGAGATAACAACATGAATCAACTAGCAAAGCAAAGTGTGGAGTTGTAGTGGCCTATCCACTGGTGTTTCTCGTGCGCCCCTAGAGGATCCGATTAAAGCCCTTCTCAATACACAAAACAGTGCCAGAGGTAATGGCGTCCTCCCACAGCAACACACCACTTCATTAGCACCAGCAGTTCTGTGCAGCTTCATTTGCATGTATTTAGATTACCACATATACAAAACAGCTCTCTCATGAGTTCACTGGCTGTTAAGAAGAAGTCCTTATTTTACCTCTACTGCGGGGAAAGAACCTAAAGCAGTGGTAAAAGCAGTATAGTTATTTATTTTAACTGTGTTAATTATAGTAAACTCTACTATTTTTACTCTTTATCATGCTCGTGCAACACAACAGTTTTCCTTGCAGGATCAGTAAAGTATCTATCAATCAATAAATTGTGAAATTGTTTGTTTGTTTTTTCAGATCCCCACATGGGTTGGCTTTTATTCTTAGAAAAGAAACTGTAAGGCATTTTCTAATAAATCCCACACAGGTTGATAAAGTTGTAGAGTATTAGCTAATACGACTATCCCCTTGTACACTGGCTTAATGTTTGCTGAAAAAAAGGGCCTCTGGGTGCTTACATAGATAATCCATAAACATTTCAAATAATTTCTAATACCATTGTATAACAGATGACTGCACAAATTCCCTTTTATTCAGTTTCATATTGTTTTAGATAACGAAAAGTTATTTATTTTAAAAAACAAGGACATTTTTAAGTAAATGCCAAACCTTTGAGAGGCAGTGTATTTTAATCTCATCAGTACATGTATATCAATCTTCTTTTCGTTTTATGATATAAACTACATCCATTTTAACATGTTTGGCACAATGTTTTTTGGGGATCAAATTGGCAAAAGAAAACGAAATACATTCTACTCACTCTATTGTGTGTTAAAGCATGACTTTCTATTTTTAATTCTACTTTTGATTATTTTGCTCGTGTTCTTTTTTTAGGCTCCGCCGTGAAACGAGAACTGCGTTGAGTTATCCCCAGAAAAGCAGCGGTGCAGGTTAAGGCTTACCCCGCGTGCGGCATACCTAATTAAAACTCATTCAACTTGTTCCATCGTCTGCATCACAGATGACAAATGATCAGAAGAACTCGAACATGCTTATCATCCAGCTTTGAGTTGTTTTTCCCGCTCGTCGTCTCGTCTCTCTTCGTACTGCTCGTTGGGATTTAGCTCCTAATTGTCTTTTCACGCTTTTGACATTTCTCTCTTGAGTTTTCCCTTGCTCTCGTTTGACCCAGAGAGGTTGCGATTGTTGATCTTCAAATCTGTCAGGTTAACTCGCGCCTCCACTTTTTAAATGATATTAGATTGTCCTTAGGTGTTGCTTTAGCTTTTATTCACACACTTCAGCGTTCCCTGCTCAGATATTCCACTGGAAATTCTTTTCAATCTTTGTATTCTACCCTCCACCATTTCACTTCCTGTCAACCTCATCCATCTGCTTCTCCCACTTTTTCCAGATACTGCTGGAAGGCTTTACCAAAACAGCAATCTGTCAAGGCCATAGGTTACGTTTTACCATCTGCTCTAAGATTAAATTAGGGGAGGTTGTCTATCTCTCATTGTTTGGGCTGCCTCTGCCCTCTACAATATTTCCTCTCACATCAGGCCGGACATGCCGAGACCATATAAAAGATGGAGGGAGGAAAGAAGGAGAGGAAGAGATGACCTGGATGCCAACCAAAGTCAAGATGAGCTTTTGTGCTGTGAGTGTCGGGTAGTGAGATTAGTTGGCATTTCTTTCTTTCTGGCTTTGTAAATTTTTTTTGCAGCATCAAGAATGCTCTGGCAAACACACACGTGAGCACTACCCTATGCCTGCTTCTTTATCCCCCCCCACCGCCAATATACATCCTTGGATAGTAAGTGCAATTGTTGCATTGAAGTGTGAGGTATCATTTGTTACTGGGAATCCTCAGCCATCTCTGCGAGGGACTTGGCTAAATATAAGCTCCAGGCTGAATCTGTACTCTGCAGCTGAATGCTTCCCCAAAGTCTTCAGTCAAAGAGTGAGAGAGGAGAGAGCAAGTATGAACGAGAGAGCGGGAGATTTCAATGCCCCAGGGCTCTGTCTGAGAGAAGGGCAGGCCCATTGCCCATACACACATACTTATTCCATTCAAATGTCCTTACATGAGCAGCTCACACAAACATATTTCAGGCAACAAGAAATGCTAACAAGCGTCTCCAAAGAAGCCACTCAAGTCTACCTTTATCCTGGAATAGAGGCCTGAAATGTACAAAAACAAATATGAAACACCGCGACTTTCACATTTGAATCTGCGAATATCCCCCTCCCCCCCCAACATTAATTTCTGTCTTTCATTTTTTTAGTTTTAAGTTTTGAAAAACCTAGGTGTTCGTCCCTGTACAAAAATGAAAACCTGCTGCTGGTGGTCGAAAACATGACCATGTGTCTTTAAACATTTATTTTTTTTTTTAAAGTGTTGGGGAGAAAATTGCCCAAACTGAAACAGAGATAAAGATTCAAAAGCATAAAAAAGCATCACCTCCCACAATGCAATTTGATATTATTATTCCCGTCGTCTTTGTTAAAGTTCTGTCTGCCAAAGATTGCAATGAAGCCTTTTGTTATAAATGTTTTTCCTCAATACCTGGAACATGTAACTTTAGTACTATAATTATGCCACACTTGACAAAGCTTGTAATAGCAGAGCATGTATAAAAGCACAGAAGCGCACACCTACTGTACAGCACAAAGTAAGCTTCTGAATTTTCAGGAAAATGAAACAGCAGGAACTTTTTTTTACCTTGTGAAAAGAACATTTACTAAATGCCTTATCCTGGCCTTAAATCACTGATCAAACAGACTTTAACATTTCTGGAGGTAAGTTATGAAGTGGTAATAAACGATTCGTTGTCTTTGGAGGCAACACCAATAATAGAAATGAATTTTCAGAAATGAATTTTCAGTCACTCCCCAGGTTTCAAACACCTAGTGAGTGCAACAACAACCAACGGGTGTCTAATGGCAGCACTCCCTGGTCTGAAGGGAAATTCAAAGGGAAGGGAAATGTATAACACACTTTTTGACTACTTTCTCTAACCAGCTTGTAAAAGCTTGTCACCGTCACTGAAAAGTACTGCGCAGCATCCATATCAGAGATTGTGTTGAATCTTTTAAAAGCAGGTTTTTACAAAAACGGTGTTTGAAGAGCATGCAGATAGATAACATTACAGGTCATCCAATGGAAACAAAATTAATGTTTACTTCCTATCATGTTGACATACACACAAGCCCCTTATTCCCTCTGAACACTGATACAAATGGCAGCTGCAGAAAAATGGTTCCTATGTAAAATATTTCACAACAAGGTTTTTGGATTTTTTTCAGTAACCAGGTTATCATTTCTGGAAGAGGCATTGCTCCTGATTAGATATTATTTTACTGTAAACACTGCCAGGCTGGTGTGGTCTAGCTCTATAATGAAAATATATAAAGCCAATATCGTAACTGGGCGCTTCACACCAAGATATTCTAGAAGAAATACACTGATCATAACATTATGACCACTGACAACTGGTGTGAATAATACTGATTATCTCTTCATTATGGCACCTGCTAGTAGTTGGGATGTATTAGGGAGCAAGTGAACATTTTGTCCTTAAACTTGACGCAACAGAAAACGGAAAAATGCTCAATTCTAAGGACTTGAGGGAGTTTGGCAAGGGCTGAATTGTGATACACATCTTCAACAGTCTGTTTCTGATACCATAAATGTTCATTATACAAATTTGTATTTTTCAGCCACTCTCCTAATGCCACTACTCGTATGGACCCTTTCCTGATCTGACATCCTCCTCTCATTTTAGCAGATGTGTAATGTGCTTCACCTGCTAAATGATGGGGAAACAGGCCTGTGTGAAATGGACTGGCCAAATGGAGCTTGGACCTCTCTCTGTCTGTCCAGGCAATTAGGGAACAGATTAGCCAAACTACTGGGAACAATACAGTATCTGCTAATAGACCAACATCACAGCTGCATATAAAGATGATGATAAAGTCATATGAACAAGCAGATGAAATATATGTATATAACTATATATGCATACATTTGTACAAAAAGTCCACACACAATTGTTTTTAATACATAAGGACTTTAAAGTTTCTGGGACACAATAAAGAAAAGGAAGTCTCCAAAAGCCCAAATTTGCACTTCCATGAGCACAATGGGGAGTAGAGATAAAGCCAAATAAATGGATGCTGTGACATTGTGTGAAATTAGTTAAAATTATAGGAACTCTCTAAGGATACTTTTCATCACATTGGAAGAGGAACATAAATGCGAGTCTGGGATTGTAGAGGTGGACTGGGAGAGAAAAAGCAAGAGGGCCTGAAAGAGGGACCGAGAAACACACTCTCACACATGCATACGCGCAGCCCAGCCAACCCTTCCAGTGACATCTGGACAGCGGTAATAACACGGTGCAAAATGCCATCCCAGAGAAACTGCATATTAACACCCAAATAGAGACATGCTAATGGCAGTTATCATCGGCTCTGCTCAGCTGTCTCTCTAACAGACCAACAGAAAGGGTGAAATAAAGTGCGAATAAGAGACGGAACTAAATCCATTAAAGCTTGAATAGGAATAGGAAAAAAAATGTAACCAGAACTGAAATGGGCAGGTCTCCTTTTGCTGTTCGAAACCCCACCCATCAGCATCAGAGGTTCTAAAAGGTAGTCAGCATTGAGTTTAGATGCCACATCACAAGTAAAGACATTTTTTATAATACTCACCTCTGATGTGTTATGTGCTGCCTCACTTTAATTACGGTTCAAATTTAACATAATACACATTTCCTCCTGGTTTAAGGACTTGGTGTACTTTGTGTCTTGTGTGATTCTACCCTCCACAGACCTCGAGAGACCTGTAATTTTAGAAAGTGGGAACTTTCACAAAGGTATTCAAAAAGGTAATCAGTGAAACCTTAGTGCAAAACCATGGCAACAAGATAATGTTTAAAAGAAAAAGCTCACAGCAGCTTTTCAGAAATCCATCAACTAGTCTGCTGACTTGGCATCTGGGGATAATAGTAGGTTTTCAGGGCTTCTGGTGTCAAAACCTTGTTGTTTCATTCCACCAGTCACTGTATGTTATGTTGTGCATGTGAGGCCCGACTGATTTTTGAACAATAAAAGCTTTTTATCTCTTTGATCCCACAACTTTTGGCAAAATGGCAGTATTTGACAATCTGGGATTAGAATAAATTGGTTGATCCAGTCTCCAAACTCTCCAAATCCCAGGACAGTTGAGCCTGATCCACTGCGGTTCTTCCCACACAACAAACCAAAGAATATGCTACAAGTTTCCCAATGCCAGACACCACCCGCAGAAGTCTGGTGAACACATCCTGATCCATTTGTCAGCACAGGGATGGGAGTATACAGCAGTAGGCGAGTGGCTCGTGTAATCTTATACTGAAGAACTGAAAATAGCACTGTTAAAGGGACAAAGTCAAACAGGAATGTATGCAAAATAAATCTGCAGTTTGGATAAAATTATTAAATAAAGAAATAGACTGACGGTAGTGGGGAAAAAAATCTGTACAGGCTTTATCTGAGCAAAACAGGGAATGTTAACTTTGAAATCAGCTTTTGAAATCCTGCTTATTTGTATTTTGGGAAATTAGCCTTTGAACAGTATGTTTTTTTGAACTTCAACAGCTCCCTGACTACTTTAACAGATCAGGAACAGGGAGGAGGAAACAGACAAGGAACAAAGTCTCCACAGAAATGAAAAAAAAAAAAATCCCTTAATGCACAACAAAGTCCATATTGGATTAGATACATTTGAGGTTTTATATTGAAATGGAGGCACTGCGTGTTTTTGTCTCCATTTTCTTTAGTGTTCAAATGTGTAAATCTGCTTTTTTATTTGTTTTAAGCCCAAATTGTTTGTGTATCGATGTGTGTGTGTTTTGAAAATTAGTGTGTGTGAGAGACTGAGGGGGTTGGGGGGTTCTCACGCTACTGGCTGTTTTAATCTTCCAGGCAAACAGCAGCAGGCCTCAATATCAGCATGAGGTAAATAATTTTAAATCTAAACGTGCTCATACAGACACAACAACTTGCAGCTGCACATTATACAGTGCACACTAATATAGCCTGAATTTGTATGCCATGCACTCATAATTCACAATTCGCACACGTAACAACGATGGGCCTGGCCAGGCAATAGTGACCAAGGATTGCAAGGTAGTGATCTCATCAAGCTGAAATGGACCCAAAGTGTAGAAGAGCAGTAGTTTATCATGAGACAGGAGTGGAAAGAAACTGAGCTAGAGACTGGATACTACTAAAGGATTTCCTAAATGCCTAAACACAAAACCAAAACCACTAACTCAAATTTATCGTAGTTGGGGCTACTTAAGTACAAAAAGAGTCAAATGTCAAAATATGACAATTATCACCAGATAAAACCAGCTTGTCAACAAAGCTGAAGTTACAAACAAAGCCATTATGAAAATACATCAAATAATATATTACTTATTAAATGTGAAATATTTTTGCAATTTTGGTCATTCTTCTTAAGAAAACACTGTACTAACCAATGCCAAAGCCCACACAAACAAAGTAAGAAGGAGCAAGAAACATGCACCTTCAGCTGGTTAGGCAGGTTAACAAGCCAGAAGCTTAGCCACATTATCTGTACCACTCTATTTAGGGAAAAGGCTGAAAGCAAGTTTACTTAAAAATCTTTGGAATAAATCTAAACCTAATGGCTTGCTCTTCCTTGTTTCTTCTTTCTTTTAATGTGTTGGGTAGAGTCAAAGGTACTGCTGCTACCATGCTAGGCAGGCAACTGCCCTGTGGCCTGAAACTTTCCACTGCAAGTGGTGAGAATGAGTTTGTTTAAAGCAACCCAATGAGAACAACCCAAGTTATCTTTCTGGAGGTGAAAAAAAGAGGGAAAAGGGGAAAGAGAAGAAAAAGTGGTATGGTGTTGAATGGAGCCGAAATTATTAAATGGCCTGTATTTATTTAGCGCTTTACTAGTCCCTAAGGACCCCAAAGCGCTTTACATATCCAGTCATCCACCCATTCACACACACATTCACACACTGGTGATGGCAAGCTACATTGTAGCCACAGCTGCCCTGGGGCGCACTGACAGAGGCATTAAATGCTAATGCTAATGTTAAATAGCTAAAATGATGCTAGCCTAGCCTGAAATGAGGGGGAGAAACCCTTGAACGATGTAAATTCCACTAGCGTCACATTATTTATTGTGCTTAATTTAACATTTAACATTAGTTAACTTAGCTAGCAAAGCAACCATGAATGAAGTTGAGACTGAGTGCACGAATCAGGACATGTAGTTACACTAGTTACACTATTAACACTTTCTGACCAATCATCTTGCTTGCTTGTCTTGCACATTCTTTTCCGGAGTAATATTTTAAATGTCATTTTACTGGACTGCTGTGCTTGTTATCAGATTACTTATAACATGAAGAATGCTGTTTGAAGGGCCTCCTGTGAATTTTTGCTTAGGGTACCAACAGACTCTAGACTCACCACTGGGCAGAATTTATTACAGACAGGCATGACAGCCAAAGTAGTTAAAATACAAATTTCCTTGTAACAAATGCATGCAGTACCTATATGTAGCCTTGTACGTTAACCATACTGATGTACCTATTGGTCAGGTTCCTTCCACCTATCTCCTTGCAAATGAGGTTCATATTCATTCAGATTCACATCATCTTAGACACTCCATCCCCCAAAAGTCCACATGGAGATTACAATCAGAGGCTTGTCATATTCAATTTTAGAAGCGATTTGTCCCAATTGCTATATCTCCATTTCCTGCTCATTCCATTCACTTATGTCACTGTGATCAAAAGCGTTCACCTGAGCTTCCTTGTTTTAGAGGACAGGATGGATATTTGCAACTGGCGCTTTCCATAAGGCTCCTTGACACGCTCATATCATCATAAACTGTGAGAAGAAACAAGATGTGGGATTGCAGTATTGGATAATACTTCTGGATACGAAATCCTAATAATAGTAGATGGTTTGAGAGTGTTTATGAGGCCAAGCCAAAACACTGAAAGAATATTTCATGATATTGGATGTATGAAATTATGAGAAAACAGTTCTACGGGCAACAAAACAAGACAAGAATCGCTATTTGATATGTTTAGTGATCATACAGTATCAGTGCAGATGAAAGGTCAGCACATATAAACAATTCAGGGGCCCACAGGCCAAACCTTTGGCTTCATTCAAAACTGATGTCATGTGAAAGGGCATGAACTGTGATTAGAGACTTCTAGTTGAAACATGTCTCTTAAGGCACAGCTGAAAGGGCAGCAGGGCTGTCATCTCTTCTGGTCAGTAGTGGAAGCTTCCGGAACAAATGGAAACTTTGAATCTACTGTTAAACCACACAGCCGTTAGGGATGCTGCCGGAATAAAATCTCCAAAGCACACACTCTACTACAAATTGGAAAACTGAAAGGTCCAAGGAGGTCTCCTAGTACAAAGACAAAAAGAAATAAAGCAGAAGCGAAAGGCAGATCAAGAAAAAAAACTATCTCAACAAAAAAGTAGAGATGCTGCTGAACAAATTTATAAAGTCATTCCAGACTCATTGCTTGGTGACCTTGTTACTGACATGTCTCTCTCTTCTGCAGGACACGCTCACACTCTCCCAAATATGAAGCATGACAAGCGGAACTGCACCAACTGCAGTTTTACTTTGCCGCATGCTGTCTAAACATTAGCAAAACTGACATGGTCACGATCATCGCTGTGCCCTCCCTAACTGACCTTCTTAGGAGATTCACATCAAATTACATTTATTATAGTTTGACCTCCATTTATTTCACCACTGTGCAGCTTCAACGGGAATTTCATTTTTGTCTGCCTATATTTGTAGCATTTACCTACATTCCATTTATCCATATAAAACTTATGGAAATTACATCAGAACTGTAGCTACACATTAAATGACATCCAGCCTTTGACTACTTTTCTGATTTTATTTTAAAACTTGTATATTTTGTGTATTTTTCTATGATATCCAGCAAAGTTTTGCCAGTTAGCCCATTTGACCACACACATTATGTTTTCCCCTCACTACTTATGAAGGTTTATGCAGTACTGTGCCAAAGTCACCCCTCATTTCTTTATATGTTGCTTCCTAGGAAGTAAACCTACTTGGAAATTTCAAAGTGGTCTTCAGCATTAGCACCGGCGACCATGGTTCAGGTGGAACCACATCGAGCTCATCTGTAACCGGAAGGTTGCCGGTTCGATACCCCAGCTCTCTCTGTCCTGGTCGTTGTGTCCTTGGGCAAGACACTTTACCCTACCACCTGCTGGTGTTGGCCAGAGGGGCCGATGGCGCGATATGGCAGCCCTGCCCCAGGGCAGCTGTGGCTACAACTGTGGTTTGCCTCCACCAGTGTGTGAATGTGAGAGTGAATGAATAGTAGAACTGTAAAGCGCTTTGGGTGCCTAGAAAAGCAGTATATAAATGCAATCCATTATTAGCTCTTCAGACTTTCAGACTGTATCCCTGGAAATTGGCTGCATTTTCAATCCTGATTATTTTCTTAAAATTGTATTTCTGCACCAGCAAGTTGATTCTTAAAGATAAATGGGCATATCTCGCTGTGATGTGTGATGTTTATTTAAAAAATAATAAGTAAACTTGATAAGTGGCAGACAAAAGAAGAAGGGGCAGGCCTAAAAACTATCTACAGCAAATGAATGTTCTTAAGAAAAAGGAAAAAAAAAATCCAACTATGAAAACAAAAACAGTACGGTCAGGTTTTGATCCACCATGCAATGCAATGATTGGAAAGACCTTGAGTATGACAGTGTTCGCAGATGCATTGCAGTAAAAGCATACCTGGATAGAAAAACACAGTGGACCACTATCAATCATGGATTGGCCCCTCTAGTTGCTGTACCTCAACATTACAAACAAAACAAGGCCAACATCCAAAGAGGAGCTTTGAATGTTCTTTATGCCTGGAGACTAAGTTAAAGAACAAAGGTGTACATACCAAATACTGACTTTCAAGCTGGTCAGAATTGTGTCTTTTAAACTAAATTCCAAGGAGTGTTTCTGCATGCATCAATATAAAATAGAAAGGAAAAATAAATGAATGAGAGGTGCTCAACACTTTTCCACAGTAGTCTGTATTTATTCTATAAATTTAGTTTTAAACAGGCATCCATATCCACATGTTGAACTCTTGCTACAACCAGTGTGTAACTGCACATCTAAGAAGCCATCAGATTTGACAAAATGTGCCATATTCTGCTCCCTGGGAGCGATAACCTTGTTTGCGTCATGTGTTTTCTATTGTAATTTCTAAATCCAGTCATAAACTGCTGGAGAAATCATTAAGTTATTATTACAGCTGCATAAATTTGTTTCCGTTAGTTTTTCCTTTTCGTTCTAATTATTTGAAGGCATTT
Organism: Rhamphochromis longiceps; assembly: GCF_057381845.1. Lineage (NCBI taxonomy): Eukaryota > Metazoa > Chordata > Actinopteri > Cichliformes > Cichlidae > Rhamphochromis > Rhamphochromis longiceps. Next base: position 45,149,817 of record NC_140559.1, read on the forward strand.
TAATTTTCTCTGAAAAGTACTTTTGCCAAATTATATTGACTTTAAATGTGCTCTATAAATTAACTTGACCTCATAACAATAAAAAAATAAACAGCGAGGTTTTCCTTTTTAACAAATTTTTTCACAAATACTCGACAATCACGTAGGGAAAGGTCTCTCTTAGAACAGAGAGGGACACCAAATCAGTATCTTAATGGTCATAGCTTCAACAGATCCTGATGCACAATAGCCATAAGACATGTTTTGATTGAGGGAAACTTGTGCACTTTCTTGGCAGAAAACCTCTCACTCTACTGCTTGCGTTATCCTTATTGTAGTCTTTGCCTGCAGCAGAGGATAACAAGGTCTCCCCTTCTACAACCACAGTTAGCTGATGTATAAATAGCACCATAAGGGTATATGATGTTGGGATTTTCCTTCAAGTCATATAATGACTTGTTTACAGCCACTGTTGACCATTAAGTCAAGAAGAATGTTAGCAGGATGAATAAGCCTGCCTGTCCTCTCTTTTTTGGTATTATTCACACATATTCTTCCATAAAGGATTTCTTTCTTTAGTCAGTCTTATTTTTGGTTAACTGATAGATTAGGCATTTGTTCTTCATAAATCTTCACTGATGAAGGGCTTTATTTATCATATTCCTATTAGGCAAATGGGCTTGTCTCAGTGCCAATTATGGATATGCAGTACTGTATCTGATTCTAGGGAAAAAACAAGAAGAAACAATATGCAGCTCAATATTCTGATCATCACCTCATGAAGCCAGAAACCTAGTGTTTGCTGCATGATTTAAGTGTGAAAAACATCCTTAGAGACTCGCCTGTGTGGGACCAATCAGCAAACAATGAGTAATGTTTTGATGCTGACATGATTCTCCTTTCATAACTGCCAATACTTATCAACATCTGTTGAAGCTGGTTGTTACAGATATGAAACGAAGCGCGATCTGTTGCTGCGTAGCCTCTTTTAAACCTCGGCTGATTCAAAAACAGGTTCTGGCACAAAGCTGTGGGGAGAAAAAAAGAAAAAATGGTAACATTTTTAGAACTGCCAAAATTATTTTTCAATTGGAAAGTCACTGAAAGCAAAGACTGGTTCATTAATGAGTTGGAATTGTCATGCACACGCCTAAAGGAACCAAAACATTTGGCTCTATTGGTGTGCCCACTTGAAAATATCAAAGATTAGTTTCACCCTGCTGCTATGGCACCGCGACAGTACACAAATCAGATGTCTATTGGGCTTTACATTTGATTCAGAGTTGCTGCTATAACTAAGAAATTGAAAGCACAATAACAACTGTGATGATATTGCAATGGCAGCCTGTTTGCCTCATCGTCCCTCGCTTTGTGCAGTCCCCTTTGAAAGTCTGGCAAAAGCTTGTGTGCAGCAACGAGTTTTTTTTTTTTGTCGCTGACCAGTACTGATGTGGAGCTGGGTGTATTAATGAGTACTAAGGGATAAATGCGCATCCTCAGGCTGGCTCGCATTCGTTTACCTACGCTGATAATAATTGGACGATAAACACAGTGAAAAGCAAATATTGGCTAGAGAGATGGTAAACAATAAGGCATGCAAGGAATGAATCACTAATATGACTACATCTGTAAACAGAGTGTGCGTGTTGCGTGGAGGGGTGGGGGGGGGGGGGGGGGTTACATTTAACAAGGCCTTGTGGAATAGTTTTGCATTTTTGTTATTTTTCTTACTTTACCTTACTAATAATCACAACAATGTTTTTTTGTTTATGAACGCTAAACTGGGGGTCCAAAAGTATGACCACCAGTAAAGATCTCCTTTTCCATTTTCCCTGAATTTCATACAAGCGTTTTCACGACTGTATCAGCTTAACAATTTGACTGGAATTTTGAAGCTCTGAATTTCACATATCTTTGTGTTTGGCGTTCCTATTTTTTGCTTTAATGACAACGTGACCTTGAGCTGACTCCAAAAGTCCACGCTGCAAAACCCGATAACCCGCAGTATCTCTGATCAGTCTTCCGAAGAGCTCCTAGTGAGAAATGCTTTGCTTTCTCAGCCTTCAAATACCTCCACAAATGTTGAAGTCGAGGTTGAAGTGAAAGTGATTGTACAGGAAGAGGAAACTTGATGATAGCGAGCACCTCCTGTTCTTCTTTGGCATTCATATAATTCTTGCAGTGCTTTGATGTGTGCTTGGGTTCATTGTCCTGCTGCAGTATCAATACTTCTGCAAAAAGATACGAACCAGAAAGTGCAGGGAATATCTCAAGTCAATATTAGGTGTCCAGGAAGGGAATTCAAACCCCAGACATGAATATTCACTGTCAGGATGAAGCACTGTGGTGCAGATTTTCTCTACTGCCAAACTCCTTACATAGTGTATACCCCTCTGTAGACTTCATCAATAAATAGGACATTTTTCCAGTCATGCACTTGTGAAATGCTGGCATGTCTGGTATATCAAACTTGTAGCGTTTGGCACTGTTTCTCTTTTTGAGATGTGGTTTGCAGGCTGACACGTGTCTTCTGAGACCAGTCAGCCTTTTTTTTTTTTGACAGGACTTTCAATGACAGGAGTGTTTCACTTGTTATTTTGCAGATTTTATATCTGTGATGAAGTTGCTTTTTTAAATAAAAATCTGTACATGTGAGCAAAGCGTTATCTAGGATAGTACGGTAACTCGGCACGATAGCAGTTTAAATAAAACCTCGCGCTTTTGCACAAAGTCTTTTGGAAACCTTGAGTGTAAGCATGATTAGACACAGTTTTGCTTGGGATAACACTTTGACTCCTGACATTTTTACTTATCTTCGATGGCATGTTTCTCACTATCTCAGTGCTGCTTAGTCAGCGTGGCTCTGCTGGAAACTTGGGGCACAGCCATTTTTATAACAACTGAACAATACCTGCAGGTCGAATGAAATGAACAAGCTTCTGGGGAAGTAAAGGATATAATGCATGAGTTAACATGGTCAGTGTTTGCTGAATAAGTTTGTTGAACTACAAATAGCCCATAAACTTATAGAAAATAAGTCCTGTGTTTTTAGAACACTCAGGTTTTCAGCATATACATCCTCAGTGAGTTTGGGATTAAATAGCATCTACAATGTACAGAAGTTAGAAAGCAGAAAATTTAAAGCACAAGTAATAGAGTGACTTAGTTACTGCTATATCTGTTATTTCTAAATATCATATATAATACATATGAAAAACAAAAAATATATCCAGTGTGTAGCAGTTCTCTGGGTGAACGTGGATGTTGATGTCAGTGGTATGCGGAAAAATGTGTCTGAAGGCAAAACATGCCTACTACGACATGAGGAAACTGTGACTGACATTCACACTGGCTCATCAACACTGGACAACAGAAGACTAAAAAAACGTTGCTTGGTCTGATGAATCTTGTTATGTTCTCTTATAACTTAACTGGTAAGTAACGACGCCTTCTTTAGTCGTAGGAATTTACTTTAATAACCAGTCTAAGGAAAACAAGGCGCAGGCATATCAATGCGCGCATACACCACACTTTGTGTTCTACACTCAATAACAGAAAGTAGTGCCACAAACTATAAACTGATTTTACTAAATACATAACAGTTCCTCCCATCCAACCTTGATGAACACAATAGGTACCAAACAATCAAAATATTTCAGATAATGTTGTAAACCAATAATTTAACTTGAACTGAAATATGACACCTACTCAGTGATTTACAACATGTAGGTAGGTTGTTTCCTCTTAAACATTTGAACTGCTTTCCTACAGAATTAACGTGAAACCTATAAGTTCAGTCTCTGAGGTGCTCTGCGATTTCTCTCAGGGTACCGTCTGCCTATTTGGTCAGACTCCATAGTGCTCTGTGTGGTAAGTTCAGGTGTGTGAGCATCGGTAGCTTCACGTAAATCCTGAACCTCAGGTGGTGGAGCGAGGGCAAACTCTTCTGAATCTTGGTGTGTAGATGTGCTCTCAGGTGGCTGTGGAACCATGTGGCTTTCCGCATCTACAATCTGATCAACATGTCTACGCCAGACTAAGTTGGCTCCAACATCTACAGTATATGTCAGTGGTCCGGTCCGTGACAGGATCGTGCCAGGCTGCCATTTCTGACTTGGGTCTCTGTAGTCCCTGGCGAGAACTTTTTGTCCGGCATTGAAGAATCTAGTTTTGTTTCTTGTTGCTTCCACCATGGAAGACTGTTTGTCTGGGACATTCTTGCGAATGTCTGGTTTCAGCAAATCTAGACGTGATCTCAGATTTCGTCCCATGAAGAGCATTGCAGGTGTGTGTCCAGTTGTTGCATGGGTGGCGTTCCTGTAAGCCAGTAAGAAATTGTCTATTTTCTGTTGTAGCGGCTTCCCCTCTGTGCGACTGGCTTTCATTGACCGCTTGAAGGACTGAATGAACCGTTCGGCTTGTCCATTTTTTGCAGGATGATGGGGAGCTGAAGTGATACGTCGTATGCCGTTACTCCGAAGGAAACACTGGAACTCCTCTCCAGTAAACTGACGACCATTGTCACTTACGAGCTGTTGTGGCAGACCTGTGCGTGCAAACAGTGACCGAAGGCTATTGATCGTGCTGGCAGCTGTTGCTTGCTTTACGGGGAAGATTTCTGGCCATTTTGAGTGAGCATCAACCACAACTAGGAACATTTGGTCCATAAATGGGCCAGCATAGTCTATATGGATGCGTTGCCATGGAGCGGATGGCCACTCCCACACGTGTACAGGTGCTGTTTGAGGTTGACGCAGCGTCTGCTGACAACCAGTGCAGGATTTTGCCATGTTCTCTATTTCACAGTCAAGGCCTGGCCACCAAACATAGCTTCTAGCAAGAGATTTCATCTTAACCACACCTAAATGTCCAATGTGCAGTGAGTCCAGTACCGTTGTACGTAGTTTGGGTGGCAGGATGACACGAGTTCCCCACATAACACATCCTTGGCAAACGGATAGTTGGTCTTTGCGGGTGGAGTACGCAGAGAACTGAGTGTCAGTGCAGGACGGCCAACCATTCACAGTAAAATCGTATACTTTGGACAAGATTGTGTCTCGGCTCGTTTCCCTTTTCACCTGAGCACTTGTGACAGGTAGGGGTTCCATTTGTGTAACGTGAAACACAGTAGCTGGATCAGTCAGTTCTTCAGTGGGTTGCATGTGTGGAAGACGTGAAAGTCCATCTGCATTTCCATGTAACTTTGTGCCTTTGAACTCAATGGTGTAGGTGTGTGCACCTAGGAACAAGGCCCATCGCTGCAAGCGTGCCGCAGCCATGGTTGGAATACCTTTCTGAGGGTTAAAGATGGACACCAGCGGTCGGTGGTCTGTGATCAGGGTGAAGTGTCGTCCATATAAATACTGATTAAACTTCTTCACGCCCCACACTAGACTGAGTGCTTCTCTGTCTATCTGCGCATAGTTGCGTTCGGCTGCATTTAGGGACCTTGAAGCAAAGGCAACTGGGCGTTCCGATCCATCAGGCATTTTGTGAGATAGCACAGCACCAATGCCATATGGTGAGGCATCACAGGCGAGGCGAAGTGGTAGATTGGAGTCAAAGTGTGTCAGAACCTCCTCTGATGTAATGAGCTGCTTAGCGCCATTAAATGCCTCTTCACAGTTTTTTGTCCATTTCCATTTGACATTTTGTTGCAGCAGAGAGTTCAGCGGGTGCAGAACTGTTGAAAGGTTTGGTAGAAACTTGTGGTAATAATTAATTAAGCCCAAGAAAGAGCGCAGCTGACTCACATTTTTAGGTTCTGGTGCCTTCAGGACTGCTTCAACTTTGTCCTTGGTTTTGTGGAGCCCATGTCTGTCGATCTTGTGTCCACAATACTCAATGGCATCCTTAAAGAACTCACATTTGTTTTTGTTTGCTCTCAGTCCATATTTTTCTAGCCTGGCCAGGACTGCTGTTAGGTTAGCCAGATGAGTCTCCTCATCAACACCAGTGACGATTATGTCATCCAGAAAACACTGTGTTCCTGGAATGTCTTGTAGGACCTGATCCATGGCACGTTGCCATACTGCTGGGGCACTGGCAATACCAAATACCAGTCTGTTGTACTGATATAGGCCTTTGTGAGTGTTTATTACCAGATATTTTCTGGATGTCTCTTCTACTTCCATCTGGAGATAAGCCTGGGCAAGGTCAATTTTTGAAAAGTGTTTGCCACCTGCTACTGCTGTGAATATGTCTTCTATCCGTGGAAGTGGGTATTGATCTATGCGGAGAACTGGGTTCACTGAAACCTTAAAATCACCACAGATCCGCACACTGTCACTTGCTTTCTTGCTTACTGATACTATTGGTGTAGCCCAATCTGACCATTCCACCTTGGTGAGTATTCCTTGCTCTTCCAAGCGTTGAAGCTCTGCTTCAACTTTAGGGCGTAGAGCATAAGGTACAGGGCGTGCCTTGTGGAATCTTGGTTTTGCATTGTCCTCTAGTATGATCTGTGCTTTAATATTTTTCAGGGTGCCGATTCCATCTTTGAACACCTGGGCATGGTTATTAAGGATCTGTTTCAGTCTTTCATCTACAGAATTTGCACTCAGGCCTCGTTTCAGTCTCATTGACTTTATTTCTTTCCAGTTGAGGCGGATGTGTTTCAACCAGTCACGCCCAAATAATGGCACACCTCCATTTTTCAGAACATAAAGTTCCAGGTTGCATTTCTTTTTCTCATATTCCACTTTCACTTTTAGTTTTCCCAGAGGAGTTATTCTTTCACCTGTGTACGTTTTCAGTTTCACCGAGGTGTGCTTCAGTTTCAGATTGGGGAATTTGCTTCTATAATCTTCATATGAAATCAGTGAGAGAGCAGACCCGGTGTCCAGTTCCATCTGTAACTCAATCCCTTGTATTTTAGGTGTGAGCCATATTGCATCGTTATCTTTCTCTTGCATTGTGTACAGTTCCAGGCATGCCAAATCCTCCTCAGAATCAGTTGGCTCTGACTCGTTTACTTCATGCAGCTTTCTGTCTCTTTTCCACATTTTGTTTTTCTTTTTATCATACTGCTTTGATTTACACATTTTCTGTACATGCCCCTTTTTGTTACATTGCAGGCATTCTTTCTCTTTAAACCAGCAATTAGCAGCGTCATGTGACTTCTTGCCGCATCTGAAGCACATCGGTAATTTGTTATTGCGCTGCGGATATATTTTGTTTACAGAACACGGCTCCGTGCCTTTTCCCTGAAGCTCTCTGGCATCTTTTGCTGCTGTCTCCATCGATATCGCTATCTCTAATGCACGGTGCAAAGTGAGGTTATCCTCTGTGAGAAGTCGTTTCTGTGTGCCTTCATTGTTCATGCCGCAGACGAAACGGTCTCTCAGCGCATCTGACAGCCCCTCCCCGAACTGACAGTGTACTCCGCTGTGGACTCATTCTTTAGTTGATTTCGTTTATGAAATCGGAAACGTTCGGCTATAACCAGTGGCTTCGGTTGGAAATGTTTTTGGAGCACTTCTGTGATCTCCTTGAAACTTTTGTCAGCTGGTTTGATCGGTGTGATGAGGCTGCGCAACAAGTTGTATGTTTTCGCTCCCATCACACTCAGTAACACAGCAACTTTCCTCTCGTCCTCTACTTTATTAGCTCGACAATACTGTTCAACTCTCTCTACGTATGTTGTCCAATCCTCTGTGCCATTATCGAAAACGTCCATTTGTCCAACGCCTCCTGACATTTTTCGGTATTTTTATAAGCGTCCTTCACTTAAAATAATTGATGTTACTCACGTCCTCTCTTTAGCCAGGCAGGTGAGCTAGCATCCACACGGAGGGTTAGTTGTTTTGGCCCTAACCGTTTTTCGTGTCTTTTTGGCCACTTTCACAAGGATTTCCCCCTCTCTGTCGTCCAATGCACATCGGGGATCCGTTTTAATCCTCGTCGCCAGTCTGTTATGTTCTTTTATAACTTAACTGGTAAGTAACGACGCCTTCTTTAGTCGTAGGAATTTACTTTAATAACCAGTCTAAGGAAAACAAGGCGCAGGCATATCAATGCGCGCATACACCACACTTTGTGTTCTACACTCAATAACAGAAAGTAGTGCCACAAACTATAAACTGATTTTACTAAATACATAACAAATCTCGATTTCTGCTGCAACATTTAGATAGTAGGGTTTAGCTTAAACGACATGGATCCATGCTGGTATCAGTAATTTAGGTTGGTGTAATTGTGTGGGGGATATTTTCATAGCACACTTTGGGTCCCTTAGTACCCAAAGTTTCACCCAAGTGAGCATCATTTAAAGACCACAGCCTACCCGAGTATTGTTGATGACCGTGTCCATCCCTTTATAGCCGCAGTGATGGCTGCTTCCAGCAGGATAACACACTGTGGCTTAAAGCTCAAATCAACTCAAAGGGGTTTCTTTAACATGACAATGAGTTCACTGAAAGTTCACAAATGGCCTCCACAGTCACATTTATCGCAATCCAACAGAGCACCTTTGGGATGTGGTGCAACAGTAGAGTGACATTATGGATATGCAGCTGCTGTGTGATGCTGTCAAGTCAATATGAAGCAAAATGTTTTTATGAATTTGTAACAAAAACATTTTGAAGGCAAATGAGGGTCCAATATGGTGTGTGTATTTGTGTATATATATTTTTTTTTTCACTAAACTATGCTAAATTTGAAGATGTAATGTTTGTCATTGTGTTGCATGTTATATGTATTCAAGCAGACAGAAAGAGTGATGATTGACATTTGTTGACAATTCAGAAAACTCAAAAGTTGAATGTGTTTATCTTAAATAATGTGCTTCCTTGACAGTTTTTTTTTTTATTTCTCTGCATAAACACTTGAGCTAGATGATAATAAGATGACTTCCATTTCCTATTATATATTTTTGTAAATTATGTCTATTGGGTAAACCTGTCTATTTGAATAACTCTGAGGTTTGCCTTTTAAAAAAGCCTCTACTGTATGACAGTTCTCATTAGTGACCATATGAACTTATATTAACCACATGTGGGAAGCAATTAGGGCCTTGTCATGACAAAAACAAGTCCTGAAAACCAGCTGGTTGCATTGATAAGCAAGAAATCAGGTAAAAAATTTCCAATTATAACTGCAGAATGCAGAAATATGTTTCCAAACTAATAATTAGTCCTTCATGAGTTTTTCTTCTGCTATAGGAGTAAGCATTCAATGTGGAGGAAACAAACTGTTTAAAGAGCCATGGTTGCATTCAGTAGTGTTTTTGTAGTTTTAGTTACAAGGACATTAAAACAGTATATAATTGGCAGGGTTATCTGTGGGTTTTGTCTCATTGTTGTCTGAAATGCCCAGAGAAGAAAATGGTTTTGGCACAGAGCTGTGATGCAGTGACGCGTGTCTTGGCAAATATATTAGTTGCACCTTTGCCTAATTTATTGTTTGTTTGCTTCACTTTTGTCCACTGAGGCTACTACCTAATTGGAAAGAGAAACCTAATGAAAAACTGATGAGAAAGGCTCCAGCCCAAGACATGACAAAAACACTGAAGAACCAGTTTTTCTTCATGGCCGCAAGCAAATGTGCCACATTGGAAAAATTGTGATTAATTTGGTGATATTTCTTGGCCTTATTAACATTGAAAGAGGGGATAGATTAAAAAAATGTATTAACTTTGTTTTTCCAGAGTTACAACTGAGAAACAACTATTTTCTCATATCTTAAAAATCCCGACATCAGCATTTACCTACATTAGCATAAAGAGTATAAAGTAGAAAGATACATGTCTCTGTTCAAAGACAATCCAAAGTATGCAACCTCCCACTGAGCAAGCACTTGGCGACTATGGGAAGAAAAAACTCCCTTTAAAAGGAAGAAACCTCCAGCAGACTCAGGCTCAGCGAGAGGCAGCGATATGCCATGACCAGTTGGTGGTGACGGGAAAGGAGACAGGACAAAAAATAGACTGTGAAAGAGAGTCAGAGATAATAATAAGCTAGATTGTGTTACTTTCAAACACAGCTGATCACTCTTTGTGAGTGTAAGCTAAACTGACTGACTGTTGGTTTAACCTGCAAATATATACCCGTGGTATCAGTCTTCACATCATGCTAATTCCATGTTTCATCCCACTCCTTGAAATCTCATTTTTATCATAAAACCAAACTTGGACTACAAAACAACATCCCAGAGATGTGACGAATGACCAAACATCCATAGAAACATATTCTCGAAAACAGACCCGGACAACCGCCTCCCCCATTTTCCACACATACACAAACAGAGGTGGGACCAAGTCATTGTTTTGCAAGTCTCAAGTAAGTCTCAAGTCTTTATCCTCAAGTCTCAAGTCAAGTCTCAAGTAATGTCAGGCAAGTCAGAGTCGAGTCTCAAGTCACTGGTGTAAAAGTCCGAGTCAAGTCACAAGTCTGAAACTTTGAATTTCAAGTCCTTTCCAGTCTTTAAAAAAAAAAAAAAACGAAAAAATAATGTTGCAGTTATGCTAAATGTAAATATTAGACCATGTAATTTTAAAATCTGTGTTTTTCTCAACACATGACAAAATAGTGAACTTAGAAAATATACACAAATTGTGAAATTGCACCTCTTTAAAATGCAGCTCAATTAAACCTAGCTCCAAGAATAATTTTCACCGACAGTTCTGAGATAAGCTGCATGTTATTCTTGGATGCGGTTGTAGGACCGGCTTTAAAATCGCATGACAAAAATATCATACACATTAAAAAAAAACTGTATCACCAACGTAGCCTGGACAACATTTGCTAGTTAGATGAAGTCAGCTATCTCATCTTAGCATATTTATATGCATATTTATAATCATACGGTTCTTGGAGTGAGCGCATACGATCATGAAGTTTAGTAACTTCAGGTCACTGCAACAAGCCCAGGTACAGTTTACCGACGGATGGGTAGTAGTAGTAGTGGGTAGTAGTGGGATGGGTAGTAGTGGAAATAATTTCTGGTTCATCACAGAAATGTAGCAGTGACAATAATACTGTATGCTGTAATCGTACTGGGCAATTAGTGATACAAAAAACCTGTTTTATCCTGTGAATAAAAGTATATGTTTTTGTCAATGTACCATAATAACAGAAGCGAAACGCAATATTGTGTCAGGACAATTCACTATTTATGCACAATAAATAAAGGAGCATAGCGCGACAATTTCTGTTCAGCGCCAGACTTGCTTGTAACCTATATCACCAATTATGTTAAGAAAAATGACGCATTAACTACAACAGCAGACTGACCTTTGTGTAAATGCTTGGAGCAGACTAACCTGTGAGCTGGAGTGTTCTGGGACGTTATATTTGGTCTTTGAATGGCTGCAATCCAGTCGCCTCTTTGTTACTTCGGAAACATGGCTCGAACAATTTCTCTTCAACGACGTAATCCGATAACAACCGATCTCTTTACCCGTCGGCTTCCCGTGGCTGTCATTCGACCGGCTATTGCAGTTAATAATACAACAGCTTCTTGACATTTTTGTGTTTCTTTTTATCGCTGTATAACTGATTTTAATTGAAAGCCTGCGTGCGCTAGTACCGCTTGCCACGAGTTCCCAGAATCCTTTGCGGTTCTACCCGTGAATGATGTCACATTTTCAATCTCTATATAATATGCATGTTAAATTTTATATTTGGGGTAAAATATCAAGTCTTTTCAAGTAAACCGGTTCAAGTCCAATTCAAGTCCCAAGTCATTGGTGTAAAAGTCCAAGTCAAGTCACAAGTCTTAGAACATTTTTTCAAGTCAAGTCTAAAGTCATAAAATTAATGACTCGAGTCTGACTCGAGTCCAAGTCATGTGACTCGAGTCCACACCTCTGTACACAAACAAACATACACACACTGCCCTGTAACCAATATTCAAAAACATGTTGCCATTTCCCACCTCTCGGCGCTTTCTTTCCAACGCCTCCAAAAGGAAAGAAACAAAGAGGCAGAATGTGTAACATGAGTTGACACTCCATTCCTTCCAGCCACTCATGGCTAGTTTTTCCACTTTCACCAGGGTGCACTAATGAGTAGAAAACAAGCATTTGTTTGTTGACGTGGCTGCTCTGTGGCTGTCTGAAGAATCTTGACCGGGCTGTTGTGAAGGAAACACCAGTGACTCAAGGGGCCTTGTCTCCACCAGTGAGCTGGGCATCTTGACACCTCCCGAATCCGCCTTACACTACAGCCATTATTCCCCCACTGACACAACTGCTTGAGTAGAAACACTGTGACACGCTCTTGACCCAGTTTCAAGTTCTAATTCTGTAATGGGTTTCAGCCTAATTTAAGCAAGCTGGTACATATAATTACAAGGAAACAGATTGTTACTTAATTGGAGTTCTTTCTTGAGGCATAGAGGCAACCAGTGTTTTTTAAACTGGCGCGGGAGATGAATATGTTATAGATGAAACTTGTAGAATTCACTCTGAGTTGAATATTTAATTAAATAAGGAAAGTGTTCCAGGCTTAAGCGATGATGTACGCATGTATAGCTCACATGCACAGCAGTATATAAGACTTTGAGATCCAATTTATTGGAAATGTTTTTATTAAATGAAAAATAGATAAATAAATAAACTGTAGTGGGAGCAAATTAGTTCTAAGGTTCTATGTATCAGGAAAATCTGGTCCTTAGTAGGACTTAGCATTAGGTTAATGCAACCTCAAATGAACTATGACAAACGACATGTTACACACTGTGTCATTATTTATTTAACAAATTAAACCCAAATGCATAAGCAGCGTGTGGAAAAAAGACATCTTTACTGCTTCCATAGCAATTAAGGAGGTAAGCAGCAGCCAGGTGCTGCTAATCAAATGCACTCGATTAAGTGACCATCAGCAGGTGTGAGAACCTCTATGAAAGCAGTTTGCTGGTCTGGAGCATTCAGCTGTGTGTTCACATAATGCCAAGGAGGAAGGATATCAGCAATTGCATCAGCAACTGTTGCTGCCCACCAATCTGGGAAGGGTTAATAGGCCATATGGGTTGTTTTAATGGTTTTCAGGGAAGTCTTTTCTCCATAAGAAGAACATGGCAGCACAGATTAGGTTTGCAAAGTTGCATCTGAAAAAGGTCACAAGATTTATAGAGCCATGTCCTTTGGAAAAGGTTTTCTAGAGTCAGATGTGAGGCCACCTGTCTAGCAGGTACAGTTTGACTGAAACAGAGTAATGCAGCAGGACAATGTTCTCAAGCACAGCAGCAAATTTACACGAGATTGACTGAAAAAGGAAAGAATCAAGGCGTCGTAATAGCCCAGGCAAAGTCCAGACATCAACTTGGTGGAAATACTGCTAGGATCTTAAGAGAGCTGTGAATAAATGAATACCAACAAACATCAAAGTCCTATGTAAAACCTAAACCTGAGCATATGTGGTGTGCATGGATAGATCTCTGTCTTCTCTCTTTATGACTGTCTGTCCCGTCCTAATTAGACTGACACATGCCCTGTTTCTACCTGTGGCTTGTTGTGTAATTCCCTTGTCAAATTGTCTAGTTTGGCCCTTGTGTGTTTCCAGTGTAACTCAAGGTCTTAGTGTTCATTTTGGCTTCATAGGTGGACATCTTTTAAGGGTCAATAAGTGTTAAGTTCAAACTCACCCAAACACACAAAGACAGTATTTAATAACTGTGATCGTATTACCTTTTATGGCTCCCATTAAATATTTCCTTTAATTGTTTGCAGACTTTTTTGACCTCCTTTATTTTTTTTTATGCTTGTTCCATATGATCAAAAACTCCAACCACTGTAATAGTGTTTTTGAATTTTGAGCTGGTGCTGCTCCTTTTTCAGATTTTCAGCAAGCATAACTGTTTGATAGTATTTGTGTATGCCTTGTCCTCCTTAGCCTAGATGTACTGTTTGTAGATTGATCCACACGGTTCCAGTGAGGTGTCAGTTTGCCTTAAAACAGACCTGTCTCCAGATATACTTACACATTCAACTGTTATGTGCTTTTTGCTTCAAAAAGTACTGCAAAGTTTCCTGCATGAGGTCTGTTTATTTTATGTTTTTCTTGAAACTTTTGTGTCTTGGAAAGTGACTTTTTCTTGGGCAACTTGGTTTTAGCTTATCAGCAAACTTTTTGGTTTTAGGTTTGCTTCTTAGTGAAGCACATGTATATTACTGATTCATGGATTGACTCATTTATTTATTACATTTGGTCTATTCAAATTTTATTTATAAAGCAAAAATCAAATCCACAGATATAGTTACCCCGAAAGTAGTTTTATAATTTCAGTTTCAAAAACAACAATTTTTTTTCAGTTATTTTTAGTTTATGTAAGAATCTCTAAATGTACAATGATAAGCATTTTATACAGGCTGAGACAAACAAAATTGAATATTTCATCCACTTAGTCATATTTAACTATCTTAATATTTCTATCAAAGTCACATAATTCGACTGTAATCCTCCAAACAAACCCCCATCAATTAATTGGCCTCCTGCAGTTGTAAATCACTGTGGAAGCCATGAGGGAGGGAGTGTGCAGATACTAAGATGAAAATAACTGATAAATATGAAATTTAAAAAACAGAAATAATAGGAAAGAGAAATTCTTATTGCATTTAAAACAGAAGTGCCTTAGATCCATTTTCAGATTGCAACAAAAATTTTTGTAATTTTGTTTCAGCATGCCATCGGGATTTAAAATCTAGCAAAGAAGACAACGTTGAAGTACAGAGTTTAGTCTTTAATTCAAGGGCTTTAACAAAAGTATTGTAATGACTGTTTATGAATTACGCACACTTTTATGTACAGTGTCCCGTTCTCAGAAGTTCAAAAGTATCATCACTCCAACCATTCCAGACTGAAACAAAGAGCAAAGGGATGAACCCCATTTGTAATAAGCTTCAAACACACCATTCGATTAAATGCAAAATGGTATATAAACACAGAGTGAAAAGAGGTGAAGAAGAAATGCTCAGTGCATCGAGGGACATCCTTAGGAGCATAGGCTTATAACTATTAACTAAGGGACGGTTCAGGGCCACCTGATCCAGCTCCAACTATAAGCTGATAGAAGCAGCAGGATGAATTGTGAAGTGTGCAAGGCTATACTCTGTGCTCAGATTCAGTCAAATGCTGTGAAACGGATGGGACGGCGCTTCACAGTGCAAATGGATAATAACCTAAAGCATATTGCAAAAGCAACCCAAGAGTTTCTCAAGGTAAAGAAATGGGATATTCTTCAATGGCCAAGTCAGTCACATTCATCCAAACATAGCCTGCTTTACTGGATACAAACCTGAAGGCAGAGAGACCCACAAGCTAGAGCAACTGAACATGTTTGCAGGCCTGGCATGATTTTTTGTGACACTTAACTTCGGGCCATCACTGACTCCAAATGATCTTCATCTAAGTACTAAAAAAAATCCTCTTATTTCAATTCATATTAGTTCATCCATATTCTTTTGAGCCTCTGAAAACGAGTCTTATGCATACAAATGGCTGCAATTTCTAAATATTTGATACCATACTAAAAATCTGCACTCAAAGTTCATCATGACTATTGGATTTCAAATCACTATGTTGGTGAACAGAAGCAAAAATACAAAAATATTGTTACTGACCAAATACTATAATAACTACTGTATTCAACTGTAACCAGCAAAAGCATAAAAATATGCCTCTTTTACTGTACACGCTGTATACACAAACTCTACACGCAGTCATTACTTGAAGCATAGTGTACAGCGTCCCCATTTCTGCCACCATACAGGCTTTGGATCAGAGGCTTTCTGGAGCTAACATGCCTCATATACTGACAGAAAGTAGATGTCTACCGCTTGACCCAAGACGTCACGGTGGCACACCAATCTGTCAAAACAGTGTCCTCTTCCCCAATCACACAAACACCATCCTCCCCCCCCTCCCCTTTCCCCCTCCAGAACTCCCCCCAGAACTCCACATGGGCTGTCAGCTTTCTTGGAGGAGAAGCTGAAAATGAGACACACTTTGAACAACATGAGAGAAAAGGAATGGGCTCAATAAAGGCAGGAAATTGGCTATGTGTGGCAAAATGAGCAGCGCTTTATTCAAGAGAACTTGACGCAGCAGGCTTTTAAGTCGCGTGTATCTGCGAGGGTAAAATGGGGTCGTACCGTACAAGCCATGTTGACTAGAGTTTTGCCAAAATGTTATGAGTTTTAAAATCAGTCAAAGACATTAGACAATCTCAGCTTTTATTCTGATGTACATTGCTTGCTCATTCACCGCGAGACACCACAGAGAAGAACAATACAGAAATTACATGGTGTAAATTATTCACGGGCAGAAAAAAAAATTATCTCCTTTGTTTTTTATGATAATACATTTATAAGGAAGCTAAACAAATAAAGTAAGCATGTGCTTATTCAGTATTTATTGCATCTGGAGGTGGAAATACACTGGATGATAAGTTTCACATGCAAAACTAACAGCTATAACTATTAGACGAATGCACAGAAGTGCAGCACGGACACAAATACACAATCGCCTCTGTCAGTGCGCCCCAGGGTGGCTGTGGCTACAATGTAGCTTGCCATCACCAGTGTATGAATGTGTGCGTGAATGGGTGGATGACTGGATATGTAAAGCGCTTTGGGGTCCTTAGGGACTAGTAAAGCGCTATATAAATACAGGCCATTTACCATTTACCATTCAATCTCTCCATCAATCCATTTCCCATGTGAGCACTTTCCAGCAGTTCCTCTACAATCGCTGCCAATTTGCATACTATCACACTCTCCTGGCTTGTATCATCATAATCATCAAAATGGAATAACAAAAACAACAACTGCTATAGGGCATTTTAACTTCCGTAAAATAATTGAAAAACAGTGTGGTGCATTTGTCTATGTTATGACTGCAGCTGGGCCATAACACAGCGTTTCTTTTGTTACATCATTAATGGCATGTTTTCTGAGTCAGCGCTGACTAATTTGAATAACAAGAGGCCTTACTTAATCTTTTTCCTGCTTTTCGGAAAATAGCATCTGAACTTCGTTTGAATGTTTTATGCATCCAATTAGTGGTGTAGTAGCGGGGTCTGTCATTTTTTTTTTTTACCCTCTCTTCTCCTTGCCTTTCTCGAGGGAACATTAAATACAGAGAAATGTTCTATAAAACACCACTGATGTGAAATAAAGGTAAAGCGTGACTTGTGAAAATGTTGCCAATTAAGCTGCTAAGACAAAGTCGGTTCCTCGCTATTCATTCATCTCACCTTAGTAGGCCAATAAAAAAAACTAAGGCAATATTCATACAAGAGACAAAGATGTCTTTAAACCTGAGTGTGTATAAACTGTGTTATAAGGGACACATCTAGCCACAGTCAGTCATTATGTTTTTTGGACATGCACTGTGAAGCCTCAGTTGTTGTTTTAGGCTATGCACAACCGTGTGTGGATGAAAGGTAGGAGTGCAAAATTATCAGCTGTCATTAGCAATTTTAGCAAGGCACAGTAAGATATAACTAAGATATTTATAAAATACTAGTTTTTACCTCAATAAAACTTGAGCGCAGTTTTCTTTAGAAGATAGAAAAAGGGATGTTTTATCAGTTAAATGTGTTAAAATACGTCAACCATGCAAACACAGTCGAGAAGCCCAGTTCAGTGATCCAGAGTAGCTTAGGTGGCACCTTGCACACAAGTAGAGGCCTACAGTAGATGGTACATATATACTAGTCCTGTATAAATGGCCTGTATTTATATAGCACTTTACAAGTCCCTTAGGACCCCAAAGTGCTTTACATATCCATTCATCCACCCATTCACACACTGGTGATGGCAAGCTACATTGTAGCCACAGCCACCCTGGGGCGCACTGACAGAGGCGAGGCTGCCGGACACTGGCGCCACCGGGCCCTCTGACCACCACCAGTAGGCAACGGGTGAAGTGTCTTGCCCAAGGACACAACGACAGAGACTGTCCGAGCCAGGGCTCGAACCGGCAACCTTCCGATTACAAGGCGAACTCCCAACTCTTGAGCCACGATCGCCCCAGTGTGTGAATGTGTGTGTGAATGGGTGGGTGACTGGATGTGTAAAGCGCTTTGGGGTCCTTAGGGACTTGTAAAGCGCTATACAAATACAGGCCATTTACAGGCCATTTAGCCAAAACAGCCATGCCTCTAATAATGTAATTTGAACAGGTGTGAAGGTTGTCATAAAGGTGGAAGGTAGGAACGGGTGGATCAATCCAAATATCAGTAGGATCAATACCAATGCTGGAGTTGGCCAAGAAGTGGGCATGACTGTGCATACACCACCACTCCCCTCACATCATGCATGCACCCCTTTCTCCTCGACCTCCCCTGCTCGACTTTGCTGTCATGACTCAGCGGTGCACAGTTGGTCATCATAATTGTTACTGCAACTTATGTTCTTTAGACTTTATCCAGGTATTCTAATAATAAACTGAGCCCAATGCAGTGTTGAATCAATTCTTCTGAAAAAAAAAAAATGTTACAAAAATTAATTATGAAAATCTAGTAACACAGGCTAATTACCCTTCTATGCTCACTGTCAAGTCAATTTCATTTATATAGCACATTTAAAACAACAGAATTTGACCCAAACAGCATTCAAAATATCCAGTCCAAAATACCCAGTCTTAAAACACATGAAAAACTGTTAACAGTGTGTTTTATTGTGTTAACTAATTAGCAATGGAAAGCATTAAACAGTAATTTAATGATTAAAATGTTTTTAGATGTAGCACATCAATGATGCATTCATCTCACAAATCCTGGCACACAGCTGTCATATATATATATATACATATTGGTACTTGTATCGACAGTACTGCTATCAGTGATATTAGCCCTGTATTTATGTGGTATCAGTGTCGTGGGAGGCTGTGTGAGGCAGACAGGATAGGACCCAAAATGCAAGACTCTCAGGCAGGACTAAACTAAAAAAAAACAAAAAACGGCTTTGTTGCCGGATCCACAAGATACAATAACTAAACTGGAAGGCACTAGAAACTAAACTAAACTGACAGACAACACAGCCGAAGGAATGAGGGAGATCGCGACACTGGACGGAGGGAGTCACAGAAAATGTACACACAAGAGGGAATCGGGGCAGAGAGGAAACACCTGGGGAACACGGCTGGACGTAATCTAACTGACAAGTCGGGGGAAGCAAATCTGAACATGATGCAGAAAGGACAAGTGACTATCAAAATAAAACAGAAAGCGACTAAGACACATGAAACTGACAGGCTAAAGTAACTACAAAGACAATACTGACTAAACACGATAACACAGGAACGCAGACTAGGCATGGGGAAAATAGGAGGACAGGAAAAACTTAATAACTATCCAGATCTAAATGAAAACATTACCCAGGGAAAGTTAATATTCATCCAGGTTAATATTAAAAGAAAAAAAAAAGGGCAGGGATAGCTTGGTAGGTAGAGTGGTTGCCCCATTATCAAAAAGTCGGAGGTTCGACTCCACTGAACGGCTACCCTGAGGTACCCCTGAGCAAGGTACCGTCCCTACACGCTGCTCCCCGGGCGCTGCATTGGTGGCTGCCCACTGCTTCACTGGGTGAATGGGTTAAATGCAGAGGAGTAATTTCCCTATGGGGACTTATGCACATTATATTATATTTAAACTGAAAACCACAACAACGTCAAACAGAAAATATCAAACAGGAGAAAATCCAGGGGGAACAAACACAGCATCATGAAAATCAGATAGCAAATTTTGCAGTATTTTATGCTACAAAGTGAAAGTAGCAGGGACTGAAGTGAGATTTGGGAGGTGTAGCAATGCACTGTTTCCCCGTGTCTTCCTCTCTGCAGGAAATACAGAAACTGTACATTTACCTTACAGAAACTATTTATGTCATTGCTGTTTAGGAGTTCTAAAAGTTCCATTTGTAATCACCTGCCACTTAAAAATTTTACTTCTCATGTTACTTTTCTGACGTACTGTAGCCACAACTTTATGTTTCCATCATGAACACACTGCTGTCATGAAAAGGAAAAACGGGAATGTTATAAAGGTGTAGGGGGCCACAGGATTATTTCCTTTTCACTTAGCAACTCCCTCCATATGATCACTGGAAGCACCGACAGGCTACAGCACACAACAAACTAACTTATTCAGTAGTAACATGCATTAACCTGCCTATCAGTTTTAATTACTAATTAACTGAAAATGCTATTCAGGCCCATTTTAACCAGTGGAAATGAGCAATTAAGACCAAACTAACATGTAAAGTTGTGTATTTCAATTTGGAGCTAACCTTGAAGTGGCCATACAAGTTAAAGCACTTGGCACTTGTGTTGTATTTTGTGCCACTCCCAATCTGAACTGAAAAATTTAAGATGATTGTGCAAGTGATCATTTTATAGGTTAAATTAACAGCTTTTTTAGTCTTCATGTAGTCGTGTTTAAAGAGAAAAACACTTTCTTTTCTTTTGCCCTCTTACAAGTGTAACCTCTACTCTTAAAATGCTACTCTTCCAATCAAGTCAACACAATTTAGATGATGTCAAAAGGAGAGAAAAATAACATTTTGCATTTTGAAAGATCTCGCAATCCTGAGAGACAAAACACAAACAAAGTGCTTCATTTCAGGCGAATCACAATGAACCCTTCCCGGATGAAGCAATCAATTGTTAAATGCCTCACTTCTGTTCTCGCTGCTGTAGGCAGGAAAATGGGAAACAAACTGCCTAAGTGGATCAATAACGATCTCTATCACATCATCAAAACGCCTGATTGGGATTTTTAGCTCTGGACTATGTGCACCAATCATACTATCTTTTATTATCTGATTTAAATCACACTGTGCATCCGATCACAATTTGTGATTACAGACTTTCAATAAACCCCCGAATAGCATGTATGGAGGAGACGCCGACATCAGAGGAGAAGGGCACAGGAAATGCATAATTCTATACTTTGTGTTTCTATAAATTACTACTAAAAATTTAAAGGTGGAATAATGTAGAAGACTGTTTAATATAAAAAAAAAATACTGGGTAAACTGTGTTTGCTGACCCTGCTGCTCCCATTTTTCTAATTCTAATATCTTTCTTCGCCATCGAGATTGCTTTTCTTTTTTCTCTTCGGAGGATTGGAAGCTTGGCTGGGAAAGCTGCCAACTCTCTGGAACTGATCATTCAATCTCCTACAACTCTTCTGCATCTCATAAGCTCTGCTTTCCTGTCTGCTCCTCTGTGAAGGCAAGGGACCCTTCTCTATTATTTCCTCATCTGATCTCCCCCGATGCACTCTCAGTGCTCATCGCAGCTCAACCCCTCTTCTGTTAATCCTGCCTTTCATCTGGCACTGGGGGATCTTTCAGCCCATGGTTCACTTATGATATCAATCAGTTGCACAGCTACCAACATAGCCTCACACGCGCGCGCGCACGCAGGTGATCTTGTGAGCTCGCTGCCTTTCCACATCATCTCAAAAGGCGAGGAATAGCTACAGAGAAGACTATCAGCCCTGACTTTTAAAAAATCCGATGATATTACCTAAGGTGAATTCCCGTTCTATTAAAAACACACACATGCAAAGGGAAGGGATGCAAATTCAGATGTTTATGAAGAGAACAGCTGTAGGTTGCGGTATAACAGACTAGAGCCTGATGGAATTTGTAGGGTTTGTGTTGACAAATAATTCAGTATTCACAATATTTAATATTCTCTGAGATCACTGGCAAGGCACGGCCTTCTATTTCGGGTGGATTTTCACTTCAAATACAGCATTTGTCATTTTAAAGTTACTCACCCTTGGGTTTGCGGCGCGTGTCTCTGGGTGGTATTTGTCATATTATTGTTATTCCTACAGTACCGCTGCCAAACAAAGTGTTAGTGTGTGGCCATTTAAAATTCTCTTTCCCTGCAAGAGCTACAAAACAGTGCAGTTGCTAGCATTTTAAAGCGTCAGCCCCAACATGGCTATGAAAGCTTGTCCTGTCATGTTTCATCAGGGCATTGTCTAACTGGTAAAGGCTAACAAGGGTGAATGCTGAGAGCATACAGAGCCATAACCCAACCCTCTCCTCCCCTCCCCTCCCCCGTTAGCATGCTCCCGAACTCCTTCCAACCACAGCCTTCACATGGCATGAATGTCACGCAGATAGTGCCTAGATTTGAAAAGTTTATTCACTACACACTCAGAAGACAGGCAGTATAAAATATGAGTCGGGAGTGTGCGTGTGGTTCAGAGCATGGAAGGCAGTCTGAGTGAAGCACTAGACATCTACAGTCCTGTCAGTCACAGGGGAGTTGTTACAATTTAGAGACATAACAGATTGCAAGCTCATGGGGACTGCAAACCTTAAATTATTGCTCCATTTTTTATATTACCAATAGATCAAATTATGATGGTTAAGTTATTAAAAAGAAGTCAGAGAGAATTATCACCCGGCTCTGCTGCGACCCTTTGCCTCTAAGGAGGAGTTTGGGATCTTTTATCATCATTGCGTGTCTTTAAAAGAAAACAGATCATTACTATCTGTTTTCAGTTTCATCATCATCCTCACCGTAAGCACTCTGCTGCTGAAAAAGCATGCTACCAGCTCATAGCAAATGGTAGACAAGAAAAATGCAGTTAGCAACTGCCTAGAGAATATAGAAAGGCATCTTCTCCTATTTATTTTCAAATGAGCTAGACTGGTCTGGTAATTTGATCAAAAGTTGATCACTTGAAAAGTGATCTTAAGCAACAGTTTTCCAGACTTTCTGGTGGTCGATTGATCAAGTTTTTCTTTTCCATTCATTTTTAGTTCAGTCCTTGGACCTGACCCTGTTTCATAAGAATGTTTCTTAAGCCACTCAAATGCCATTTCATACTGTTTAAGTTGACATCAAATTGATGTCACGTCTGCTACTACTAGCTGCTGTTTTACCAGGTCATGAAGACACAGGATTATGATTATGCTTTGATGATATACCAGTTTAGAAGCTCAGAAATTCATAGATTATACTGAAGGAGACGAGACTTTGTGGGGGGAAAAAGCGTTTTTAAAAAGTTGGTAATTTCCTTGCTTCCAGTTTTAACGTTTTCTCCTCTTTGTGCTGATGTTTTAGTTTTTGTCTGAGTGATCACACCTATCGCTCAGAAGAATAGCATCAGTGGCTACATGTGCCATAACAGTGAGGATATGTGTATCCAATTGTGTGATGATGTTACTGGTAGCATGCAATCTGATACCGGCAGATTAACAGTGACCTATGAATCATTCAAGCATACAAAAGGCACCAAACTAAAGGGACAAACCATTGTTGTGTCTACTCATAACAACTGAGCAAAGAACCCCTTTGTTATTAGCAGCCTGTCACAAAAACACAATTTGGTCTTGTTTCTTGAGTTGAATTTACAAAAGATGTCAAAGATAACAAATTTTGACAGGCATAAAATAGCATTTTTGCAGCAACATGGAGAAATGGTCTCAGAGGAAGGGTGGCTGTCAAGATTCCCTTCTTAAAAAAGAGAAACGGGGAGAAAAAGCTGAGGTATGCCAAATTACACAAGAACTGGACTGAAAATTAGTGACAACAGGTCTACAGCTATCTGTAAAACACAGCGGAGGCCTTTTCATGGTGTGCTGGGGTTCTTGTCAAAATTGATGGAATTATGAAGGCAGAAAAGTACCATCAGATTTTGATCGGCTATGCAACACCATCTGGAAAGTGTCTGATTGACAGTGGCTTCATTTTTCAGTCAGGTAGAAGTAGATCCTCTTTTATGAGACTGAATATTCAAAGTTTAAGCTCAACTTAACAGCGAAACTGACTGAAGCCCACCACGATCACCACTTGTGTTGCTATCTAGTATAAATAAAGAACGCAGGGTAAATGAAATCAGTGTTCATAGGCCTATTAACTCTTAACACTGTCTCACCTGTTGCCTCAAATGGTTGTTAAAAGAAACATCTATGGTATTTGTCAAACACTGATGATGGCAACATTTAAGAGACGAATTAGTCTTTGAAATATACCCACATCGCCAACCTTTTACTGCTGCTTCAGTCAACACAGGATCAAACCTTCCAGCATCAAGCTGACAATTATGTACAGAGGGATGCTAATTCATCTGGACTACATATAGACACACTGCATCCCCCATGCCTGGCATTGTCCACAAACAAACTAATTTGCTGCCTGGATTTAAAGGAGAACCTAAACAACTCCACATTGGCACAGAGTGAAATTGCAGCCGAGGGCTTGTGATAAAAGTTTAATTGAATAAAATTGGTGCTTCAGTTTATGGTAGAGAGTGCAACAGCATGTGGGAGATGGGGAATTATAAGGTTAGAGCAATTTTACTGAACAAGCCCAACACACTGACCAGCACCTATAGTTAAAGCCAACTCAGACTCACCTTCAAAGAGATGGCTCTCCTCCTAACAACAATACTGAGCTGGTCTGTGTTGTGTTTATACTGCGTTTTGTCTTTTTTTTGTTGTAGTGTCCCCTTTTAAAAGACAAAAGAGGAATTTATGAATTAAGGTTATTACTCAACTCTTACAAGACATGTGTCAGACAAGGATTTACTCACAAAAATCAGCACTTTTCTCTTTTTTTTGATACCGAATAATGATGTTGCTGGACGACGGATAAATCCAAACATAATGCAATGTTGGTCCAAGTCATAAAAGTCTCACAATGCATACAGGAAATGAGAACATTTTCTATTTCTTGTCAAGCATTGTGGAAGTACCTCTTTTATGAGCTTCAGCAAAGCTTTTCTCTCATTTTAATCATTTTAACTGTAATACTTTTATTATTGATTATTGATTTATTATTTTTTCCCTCTGAGGATATGAGACTAAAGTGGGATGGGCCTTAATTTTGGTTGTCAAGAAATATCAGAAAAGATAAATTATGGATTCAAAAACGTCAGCAACTGAATAAAGCCATTGTTAGCATGTTTAACCTTAGCATTCTGTAATTAGCAGTGGGTCGAGCACTGGATTGTGGGAGACTAGACAAAAAAAAGCAATAAACTTTCAGTCATTTCAGTTTGTTGCATTAAAAAAAGGTAAAAAAAACCCCAACATTTTCTTGAAAATTATTTGTTTTTATGACAATTTTGTCAACTGGACATTTGCTTGCATTTCGTTGCATTTACTTTTCTGTATTATGTGAATATTATGTGTTTAACATGTTGAAATTTCATTGTATTTATTAATTTATCTTCACTTTAAAGAGAACAAAGTCAATTACTGGGCTAGGGTAAACATTTAAAGGACAAAAGGGAAAAAAAGAAAAAGAAAAAAGTCTTTTTGGAGGGAAATCCAGAAAGGTCAGTCGTTTTCTCTTGGTCAGTGTGTCCTAATGAAGACAGTCTCCTGCTGGTACAGGAGGGAGTGTTAAGGTTCACAATTGAGGAGGGAGAGTACAAACCACTCTTGGTCCAGAAGCTCTTGGTCCGACAATGATTTTAATGAACACACGTGTGGGAAGACACTCTGTACGCAGACAGCCAGTAGTCCTCGACTTAATCAAAGCATGAACAGATATTTTATAGCATCAGGGTTTGTTTACTGACGCCCCTTCATGCGTCACCGATACATTTTATACATAGATCAGATCAACATCACCATGACTTTTCACCCAGAAAATCATCTTCTATTTTTATGGCTGGTACTTTCCGTTCTTGTCTCAAAGTGAATTGTTCCTCTTTCTTGTCGAGACATAACTAATCTCTCCTCTAAATAAGTCTAACCAATGTGTGTGTATGTGTTGACCTCACATGCTCTTTGTGTCACCTCTTCACCTCCTACTGTCTGTGTCTCGTCCTCAAATGCTCTTTCCCAATTCACCTGTTGCACTTCTGACCTTTCACTAGACCAGAAGCTCACTGAGACTATGTGTATGTCTTCTACTAAATAAATGTTTTAACCAAGAACCTCTACTAAAACCTTAATATAAAATGACCTGATATAAGTGTTTTGTAAGCATGTATTGCAA
This sequence comes from Rhamphochromis longiceps, assembly GCF_057381845.1. NCBI lineage: Eukaryota > Metazoa > Chordata > Actinopteri > Cichliformes > Cichlidae > Rhamphochromis > Rhamphochromis longiceps. Next base: position 45,175,715 of record NC_140559.1, read on the forward strand.
TTCCTTCTATGTTGTAGTTTTCCCTCAGCATGTATCACCTGAACAGTCACGTCAGTGAAGCTTAAGACCTTTAAAGAACCTGAACATCAACTCAAATAAGCACAGATATGCAATATGTATAAAATAGTTATAACTGCACCTGGAATACAAAATTAATATAATAACTTGTATGCATAAACATCTTAAGGCCATCTTAAAGCTATCTGTTACATTGTTAAAGCAATGATCATAGTGCAGATTATATTATGCTGGTCAAATACTTTTCTGTTCATCCCCACAGGAGTCAGAAAAAGCGAAGCCTATAATTATCTTGCACCCTCGGGTAAACGCATGAGTTCATTATTTTCAAATATCAAGCCAAGCCGTAATAGCCAGCAATGAGAGGAAAATACTTTTAAGCACTGGGCTTGATTTTAATGTCCAACATGAAGTCCTACTTCTAGTTTATTGATTAGGCATGTTATAACTGATTTAGTGGGCCAAATTACATGACACTTGCTGTGTTTTTGTTCTATATCTTTTTTTTCTCACTGCTTATAATGGAGATATATCTGATACATCCTGTAAAATCATTGTACACTTGGACTGCAGTGTTGTACACTCTCTAAACAGTGCTGCTCTTCAATATATGGCCTTTAGTTTCTGTACATTTCCAGCGAGATCCATAAATTTCAATCAATCAGCCTGTTTCTGAGGATTATAATGTGCTTTCTGACAGAATCTCTCCCACATACAGACTCTGTCTCATTAAGTTACTGACATATACCATCTCATTTTAGTCAAGATAGAGCAAATTGCTTCCATCACAGTCATGCGAAAAAGAAAGATTTCACAGGACTCTGTGCACTCCTGCGGAAAACTGAGAACACCCCATGATCCAATAGCTTTTATGACTGCCTTTAGCAGTGTTTAAAATCTGAGATGAGCAACAACACTTGACATATTACACATTGTCATTATTTGTTAAATAAAACCTGAGCCAAAATGCCAAAGCAGTCTATAAAAAACATCATGATTACATACAATAACAATAATTATTCCTATAGCAGGCACGAATCATTTTCTGTATGACTCCATCCGAGTCTCACGTCGTTGTCGAAAAAACCTTGGCCCACACTTTAAGGTTTGCAGGGATTCATCTCTGCACAGCTCAGGTCCAACCACAGCATATCAATCGAGTTGAGGTTTGGACTTTATTGTGCCTTGATTCTCTCCTTTTTCAGCCTTTTTCTGTTGTAGATTTGTTGCTGTGCTTGGGATTATTATCCTGCTGCATGGCCCAGTTTCACTATCAGAGAGATGTCCTCGCATTTGGCTCAAAGAATACATACAGAAGAATACACAGGAATTCATGGTCGACTCAATGACTGCAATGTTCTCGGGTCCTGTAAATGCCAAACATCTCCAATTTGGTCGCATACAGAATGTCCACAGGACGTTATTACAGAAGCCTTGTGGTTTGTTCAGATCCAGCTTGGTAACTGCTGTGCCGCCATGGTTGAAAACCTAACCTAAACCTAACATTTACATGCTAACCGAGGCCTGTGGAGTCTCTAATTGCAGTTTCTCTGACCACTGCACAATCTCACCTTAGGGGAAACTGTCCACCCCTGGGACGACGTACACACACCTGAATGTTCCATTATTCCAAAGAAACGTCCGTTTTTATACAGGCCCCCGTAGTTACAGATGGTCTATTAATCAAGCATATCCGATTATCAGCTCCCAGGTGCTACTTACCCTCTTGTAGTTAATCTGGGACTCTCCACCATTTGACCTTAGAACTGAAGAAGCTTCTCGGATGAGAGGTGAAACGTCTTCAAGCAACTCAAAGAAGTCCAGACGCTTTTCTTTCCAAGCTCCTTAGACTGCGATGACCTGGATGACTGAGAACCTTCACAGACCTCTTGTAGTTAGTTTTTCCCAGGACTACATGATCCTGTGCAAACTTCCTTCTTCGCAGGACTCTGTGCAGTGCTGTGAAAAAAATAAAGTTTTGCCAAAACCTTCTTTTTCACAGGAATGTATATTTTCTTTTCTATTTTTTTATTGCTTCAAATCTATAGGGTGTAAAACTTTCTGAATTTGTTTCTGACTTTCCTTGAGTACGACTGTCAGCATGCACTGGCAGGAGACAATGTCATACATTTCTGTATCCTACGCTCTCTAATAATATGCAGGAATGACGGCTGTGAATGTTACTATTTTCAAACGCACTGCTTTTGCGCTAACACTTAGTCCAAATATGCACTGACTGATCTTCTCCATGAAGTTAGGTTTTTCAAGAGAGTCCTGTTTGTGTAGAGGTGTCGGATTTTAAGCAGAAAACAGGCTTACAGTTAAGTAATAAATACTTCTTCTCTATTTATATAGATTCAATATATAAATATCTCTTATATATTGAATCTATTTAAGAGATATTTGAAAGCACAGGAGACTATATTTCTACTCTAAAAAACTCTGACGATATGAAGTATTTAAGACCTTTCCCTCCTGCGTCCCTTCCTCATTCTTACCTGACACTTTGTAAACTTTTTTTGACATACATCCAGCGCTCAGTATGCTGAGTATTAAAATTTCGCACACCTTTGCTCTCGAAAACAGACAGCTTCAAACGCATTTACACTCAGAACCCTCACAGACACACACTGGCGCAATTACACACTCCAACCTTTTGATGTGGTGAAACCAAGAGGCAGCTGTTAATTAAAAATTTGAAAGGATAATGCTGGTCTGAATGTATGTCTGGTACACTCACAAAACACAACTAATTAAAATTTGAAATGGATCCCAGCGCGTCTCTTTTCCTGTTGCCTCTTCCCGCGAAGAAAAGGAGATCGAAGTTAAAGCAGCAGCACGAGCTGAGACGTGTTTCAAAGTCAATGAGTTTAAGTGGTGAGTTGCATCTCCCTTGCCTGCAGTGCAAGAGTTCACGGCGTGCTGATCAAGGCGAGGGTGGCCACAAAGGATTAGCAAAATAGGTGACTCCTCACATTTCCCTGTCATACCTCTTTTCACTCACGCGGTTTACTGTTCTAAGCTTTTTAGAGCTTCGGCTGCCCAATTGTTTCGGCTTCACCGCCTCGAGGAGGGCTTTGACACATCCTATTCAAACAAAGCTTATCGCTTTAACATTTATCAATGGCCACTAAAAAGTCTGAAGCTAAGATTTGCTTGCGAACGTATAAGAGCATCTGAGTTCACAACTTTCTGCGGGTTCAAACCATCGCACAAAGGCTTTTTAAATGCCACCTGTAATTGCTTCTTTAATGTTTTAAGGCGATATTGTGTCCACTAATTGTGCGTTTAAACTTCCTGTCAGTATGTTTAGAACATTGAGAGGTGATAATAGCATTATTGATCAAAATGTGACCATTAAACCAAACATTGTTAAAGCTGAAACTATCCATCCAAGTAGTTTATAACATCTGTATGTTCGGAGAGAGGATTTTAACACTGAAATCATATAAAGCACGACTCTAGTTCACCCTTATCATCCCCGTTCTCTCCTTCCAGCATCTCCTTTGTGTGGCAGCAGGTTTTCCACAGAATGGAAAGCTGACACTGCTACTCATATTTACAAATCCGATTCATTAAATCAATATTGAACACTGCGGGTGCAGCTAAGTGCCCCATTTACTGTAAACATCTCATTTCCTTTGGATGTGAGTGGTAGGAATTTGTGTTCTGAGGGCTTGGGCTTGTCACTAGCTTAACAGCTTTTAAGCTAGTGACAATGTTTTTAAGTCTCAATCTGGACTTAAATGCTGGACTTAAGTCCAGATTGAGAGAGCCTGAGAAAAATGTTTTTAAAATGTAATTGTTACTTATAATATGTATGTAACTTTGTAATTTCAACATGTTGTCGCCTCTTGGCCAGGACTCCCTTGAAAAAGAGGTTTTTAATCTCAATGGGACTTTTCCTGGTTAAATAAAGGTTAATAATAATAACAGCAAATCCACGGCACCTTATGCCTCGACTTGGTCAATAGACCATCCAGATGTGTCTGTGTTGGTCTAGCAGGTGTTTATTGAGAGCAGAGAGGAGGAGGCAGATATTGTAAGCGTGTGGATGATCGGATCAAAGGATTTAAATGAGGTGGAGGCAGTTCTTGCTTCTTTCTCCATCTGTTTCCTACTTGTTTTCCTCTGTTTTCACCGGATCATTCCCCCTCCATAAGTGGTAACAACTTAATGGTCGAACATAAGCTCAAGTTCTTCAGTCATCATCTTGTGCTCCAACTTGCTTCAGTCATTTGTGGCATGGATCGGTCACATGTCTGAGATTTCCAGGCCCACTCACTTTGGAGCACCTTCTTCACAAGCAATTCACCTTCAACAATCCAACTCACCTAATTTATATTAGCCATACAGGATAAACTCCACACGATTGAATTCAGGTTCTTTAAATTTGCAGCATCAGTGAAACATCACTAACTGTGTCTCACTGATGCGACACTTTTGTTCTCACTCGAGTCTCAGAACACTTATTGATTTTAAGGCAAATTGGTTGCTGACATTCATCTGAGTTTTTCAACTGAAGTTTTTTGGGGGAAGACAATAATTTGACAAAACACCTGGGACAGAAACCAAAACATGTTAGGATTACACTAGGACATGTTTAAAAGAAGCAGCAGGTCCATCAGTGCTGTGAGGGAGAAAAAGAAGCAAGATTATGTGTGCTTTAATCACATGACTCATGTAACACTGTAGCTATGTTTGCTACTGCCTCCCCAAAAACACATCTTTTGTGTTGTGTGAATTTTAATTTATTTATTTGTGTGTGTGTGTGTGTGTACTTTTGCAGGAGGTTTCTCTCTTTCTCTCAAGGCCGCCATAAATTTCCAACTTCCTGACAAAGCTGCAAGGAGTATCACGTCTACTTTTTTATGTATCCTAAGATCTGTTGCCATGTTGACTTACAGGTAGCACTAGCTCCAGGTGTTAGCTAGACATCGTCTCATCAAATATACGTCACTGAACTGGATCTTTCAACTCTTTGTGGTATAGTGCCTTTTGGAGCCTTTTTTATGCATTTAGCTGACAAGTAATGTGGCTTGCTGTGTTACTAATTGTACTAAAAGCCCATCACGTTTGTGCTCCAGTAATGTGGTAAATTTGGTAAATGTGTTTTGTTTGTGTGTTACTTAGCACTAATAAGCAGGTGTCAGTGTCTGTGCTCTACACCCATTCTGCTTGCCATGGATACTGATCACTTAGGCCAGATACGGTCAATTCTGGCTCAAAAAGAAAGAAAGAAAGAAAGAAAGCTGGTGACAACAAACTGCTAAACTTCGAATCAGTCCAAGGACAAAGTAAATATGTCCAGCTGTTATATCCAGATTATGAAACTATCCCAAGGCAGGCAACCACTGCACGCACAGTCAAGATGGCCTTGCACAGCACTGATTTCATTTGTGATATGATAGCTGCCCACATTACCGTGTCATTTTAAATGTTGTTGCTGCTTTATCAGTCTTGCTTCCAACTCTTTACATGCAGTGAAAATGCATCCTGTTGGGGCAAACATTCCTAATATATTATATCAGTAGTTGGCAGATTTCCCAAAAAGGTAATCTATGCCTAATATTGTGGCACCATGTCACAGAATAAAACAGAGTAGCAATTAAAAACAAGCTGAAGCTCCTTGAGCACCCACCTCTATAACACCAGGTCACACTCTCAGTAATTAATGGAGACCAATAACTCAATATTGCAGCCAAGGTGCAGGGGGCTGTATAGGAACTTCAGATTACAGGCTCATTGATTTCTCCGAGGACACTGAGGTCCGTCCACATGGTTCTGTGGGGTTGATGTTGTCATAGCTACAGCGCTGTTTGCAAAGTAGTTCTTAATTGCTTGATTAGTCTTTGAAAGGGCAGTAATAACTGCATGGTGTAGCATTATGAACACAAGACTTGGCTGCCAAGAACACCAGCGATATTCAAACTCAGGCGATATCAGTAGTAATCTCCAACTTGAGGCTGCTGGCAGGCTACCAATTTACTTGGCATGTATGTTTGTCAGGGCTGTCTCATCATGCATGTACGAATGTGCAGTGAACCCGTTTTCTGCAGGAATGTGGAGTTACATAGTAACCAAAAAAAACTATGATGTGAGAAAAAGATAAAAAAAATCCTCCCCACAGTTTGTCCGGAGCTGCTGCGTGAACATATTAATATTAGAATAAATAATGTATTAATTCTAAGAGCCAGATTTCAAGTAATGAAAACGCTGCCTGTTATATCATCTGTTTCCAACCAGCGATACCGAATTAGCATGGCAGCCGTGTCAGTTGGTCAGCAAACTTTGATGTCTGTTTTTGAATGTTTTCTTTCCCTTTCCTCAAACACCTACCACCATGTTCATGTTCCATGAAATGTGTCATTTTTTTTACCCTCCAGCACAAAGGATATTTGTAAACTAAATCTTAATAGCCTAATACCTTTGAACTGAAATGCATGTGGTAAATTAAAGTCCCTGTGTGCAGCATCTGAAATTTTTAGACTTTGGTCCTAATTACATTGTTTTTTTGTTTGTTTATGACTACTGGAAAGCATCAAAGTACAGCCATTCCACCGCCTACAACCAGCAATTTTGACCCGAGATCACTGATTATCACTTGAAACAGCATAAACTACACTAATATTTGCTGCAATTGTCTAATTATTCTATCAAAAACAGCAAAAGTTGCCAGAGAGGTCACATGACTAAAATGACTGTGTACAGCAAACTTGTAATCTTGTTGCCTTTCAAATGGTTACTTCAAAGATGGAGACCACGCCGGTGACCACTCGCTGTCTGTTGTCATCCTTAAAGCAACTTCAGTGCATCAAGACGGTGAAAAGCCAACGGAGTAAGTCTGCTACCAGTTTGTGACTAAATAGGGCATTTACATGCAATCTATTTGTGATAACGTTCGAATATCTCAAATCAAATCAAATCAAACAACTTTTATTGTCACATCACATGTGCAGGTACATTGGTACAGCACATGTGAGTGAAATTCTTGTGTGCGAGCTTCACAAGCAACAGAGTTGTGCAAAATACAATAATGTAAACAAGCAAAATACAAGAATGGCTACATCTGAAACTAATAAATATATGTACAATATATAATAGTATATGCATTCCTGGATGTGTATACTAAATATTTTTCTGTGTGTGTGTGTGTGTGTGTGTGTGTGTGTGTGTGTGTGTGTGTGTGTGTGTGTATACACATATTTTACAAGATATTTTACAAGATCTGAGATAACAAGCGATAGAAGGACATTCAAGAAATTCACCAATCCACTGCAAATGACTGCCGTCTGCATACACACACGTTCACATTAACTACTTACATTCAGAGTTCAGCAAGAACCTCACAGATACTCAGAATCTCATCCACAAATAGTGACGTAGTCGCTACAAAATGGTGATTTAACTGCAATTGAACTGTATGAAAGTAAGGCACTTGGCAACCACGTAGGAATGAAACCAGAATACATGGCAGAATAGATGGCAAAACTTTGCTGTCTGTCTAGTCATTGCAGTCAGTCCAGGTCAGCCTGTAATTATTTGGCTACTGGTTACCTCCCACCGGATGAGTCGCTCACTCACCTTGTGATGGAAAGTGGCTGCCAAGAGGTTGATCTGGTCACACGCTCAACGTCTGTGCGACCAGCCGATTGCTGCAACTACATGCAATCAATCGCTTAATGCAAAAAGAAAAATTCAATGCAATAACCGGGAAACTATAATTTTTCAGTTTTCACAAGGAAGTTATTGTCTGATTTTGTGTGACTCATAATCACAGTAAAATTTACCACCTGCTGGTACAAACATATTAGACATGTTTGTATTAGACAAAAAATATACATAGTAAACTGTGTTTAAAAAACTATGCATCCCTGGACACTGCTTTGTACTACAGGTGTATATAGAATAGACTTGTAGTCAAGACCTCCTAAACTGAGACCAGAGGGTATCAAGACCAAGACAAGACCAAGACCGAGACAAAGTCGAGATGAGACCAAGACCGAGACGAAAAAGTCTGAACTGAAAACTGCAGCCAGATGCTGCTTCGTTTACGGGTGTCAGGCATATTTATGTGTTTTTGCGATGGACTCCTCCTCACCGCTGTCTACTGTCTCACTCACTTACTGAGAGGACAGACGCATGTTCCACTTGACTGTCGCGTCTCTAACCCTCTCTGTTTATCACATAATGATATTATCCCATATCCTCGTATGTGATTGGCCACAATATGGAGGGATTGGAGCATAGCTGAGCCACTGTGTGAGAGCTGAGCAGCGAAAGGAAATTAAGTGAGGAGCCGGCTCTCGCTCAATGGGAGTCGACTCTTGTGATTCACTACAAAGCACTCTCTAAGCACGGCTCTTAGAGCTGATGCTTTTGCCCATGACACATTATCGAACGTTACGTTGTGTGTCAGGATACTGTTGACTCCAAATCTCCCGACCACTATGTCGATCTGAGACAGCAAGGCAAAGGCAGCGAGACCAAGACAAGACCAAGACGAAAGTCCGTCGAGACCAAGACAAGACCAAGACCACGTAAAAGTGTTCTCGAGAACCTTCTTGGTCTCGAGACATCCAATTCTAATATAGAAAACGAATTCTCAGCCTTACAACAGTCAGTAATCATGGTCTAGACCGTATTTAATATAATGTGTGATGAGTTGACTGACTTCTTCCTGAAGGGACTTTTAAGGCCCTACTAACGCTTCAAGATTCAGATTCACCAAAACTAAAAGTATTCATATTTTTGTGTATTCTTGCAAACACAGATTCAGCTACATGCATATTTAAAATTGCAATAGGATAATTTTCTATTCACAGTGCAAATCTAAAATAGAACCAGATATACAAATGTTGCTGCTGAGTTTCTTTGAATAATAGTTCTTTGAATCCGTTCTTACTGAGAAATCTGTAGTACTTGTGGTCTTTTTTTGAATAACTTAAAAGTCTGGGCCCTGTGACCTTGACTTGGATCAGAAATTAAGCAGATGAATGGAAGTAGATGAATGAAAAGAAAACTCGAGTTAATGTAAAGCTGACACGTAAAGGTCATCGCAAGCATCACAAATGTCAGCTCTGCATAAGAAATTACATAAATGATCAAGTGAAATGTAATGAGACTCTTGACTGGTCCAGCATCAATCTCATTCCCTCTCCTTCCAGTAGAAAGACCAAATTAAGGGACCGGTGTCAGTTCGTCAGATTCAAGGATTCGCAGCTTATCATGCAGATTCTACTGTAATAAAATAAAACTAGAGCGAGTCTAGATCCACCCAAATTCCATCCATGGTCGCCTGCTTCAATAAGTGACCTTTTCCTGTAACTCCTATACATTCCAGAAATTGAGAACAATGACAGCGAGTCGGTGGGGGAATAGAAGGCTCCATTCAACTGAATGAATGCATCCCCACTGAGCTTTTAGCTGTGGAGACACAGCAAACCTGAAGTGGCTATAGCCCTACTGTAAATCATGATGCCTCCCAGTGCTCTCTGCCTCTCTCCATTGTGTCGGCCCTTTTCGCTTTGCTACCCATGTGTCAGAACGGCTCACATCCCCGGCATGCAACATCTCTCCCCTGGCTGCTGCCTCTTCCTGTGAGCTTCACACAGCTGTCTGTTTCGCTTCCTCTAACACCCCGCATCACCTTCTCCCCTCTTTCTCACTTTGTCTTCAGCCATCAACCTCTCTCTCTCTCTCTCTCTCTCTCTCTTTTTCTCCCGCACCTTTTCCTCCCCCCCACCCTCCACCTCGTAGTGATTTTCTGCCTGCTGAATATGCAGGGCAGAGTGACACGCTATTGTAATAATGTCTCACCACGCTACGCTGTCTGTGTCTAAAATGAGCTCAAAGAGCACGGGAGAGAGTCGGAGCTCAAACAAAAGAGAATAAAACCTGAAACCACGGCTTGTTTAATCACGGAGCCGATACAGATATGCCGTCCCTGTTTTCTTTTCGCCTCTAGATGCATTTCACACTCTTTCCTGCACAATAAAAATACAAATAAATATAAGAAAAGAACATATATAAGTATCTTTTTTAAAAACTTGGATTGTTTGAAACAATAACGGAATAATCTGTTCCTGTTCTCCAAGTTTCTCTCTGTGTGCATTGCTCTCCCCGGAGATGACAACATGTTCCACACTGTCCTCTTTTGGAGGATTAGAAAACTGCATGCTCTGAGCCTAACATGAAAGCCCACAGTGCTGAAAGGAGGAGAAAAAACAAAGCATAGATGGACAGAATGATAGAATGAGAAACAGACATTTCTTGCTCTGTTTAGATTCCCAAGAACGTGTGTGCGTGTGGGTGTGTGCATGTGCAGATAAACTCCGTTGCAATGTCAGCATGTTTATTTGACTTTGACTATCAACATCAAATACATTTTTCAGAAAGCACTTTTCTCTCTTGCATGCACACACACGTGCACGCACACACACACGTGCACACACAGGATATAAAAAGAATTGTTTGTGTACAGTCAGCAGTAAACAGATGGGTTTTTGTAGCCCGGATTTCAACACTGTGACTGTCTCTGGTTCTGTAACTGTAACAGACTGTTCTGCAATATTGATTCTCAGAATAAACCCTGCTGTCTCCATCTCATCCACTGTATGTGCTGTATGTGAACGTACGTTTGCGGCGAGCTCGCCGTGATATTACGACCTCAGGATTTGCGCTGTCCGGTGTGGAAGCTGCAAATGATAATCGGCGTCAGCAGAGATCACAGCAAAGGTTTCTGCTATCAGGGCGAAGTCTTTACCTTGCATCAAAGCTGCTAGCACACTGCTTCGGCAGCATGATAAATGGCTCTGCTGGGAATAAAAAAAAAAGTCTCATCTAAGTAACTATTTTACCTGAAATGAAACGGCAGTGTATCGCTTCACAATCCACTATGTGCCATAGTATCAATCTCCATGTGCTGATTGTGTTAGAAAGATGTTTGTTACATAAAGGGCAGCTGTGTAAAGTAAATGCATTTAGTCAAGGTCTTCATTGGCTGATTATTTTATGTACAAAGCTGTGAAGAACTATTTAAAGCTTCAAAATGGAATGAACTATGAATGCTAAAATGCCAAACAATTTCAGCTGAAAATGTTATCAGACAAGCAATTACGAGCATCTGCCAACTCTAGGAACCCATCAGCAATCCTCTGATAGTCTCGACCAGGGGCACGGCAGTAAATATTTCAGCGCTTCCAGTATGGCAAGGAAATATCAGGGCCAAGACTTTCTGAAAAAGCCAAATCTTTAAGAAAAACTGTCCTCAGATGCCTGATTTCCAGACTGCATTGCACCTTATCTGTTCTTTCTTTACATACATGTGATCAAAGCCTGCTCAGACATAACTAATCGAAACCATAAAACAAATGTCTCAGAAAGCTTCTCGTATCAAAATAATAGATTCTGTGTAATAATATGCAGATAAAGAATCATTTTTAAGCAAAAATGACCATTTATGATGTCAGCTTCTCAAATATCACTAATGCCTGCGTTTCCACACTTTAAATTAACATATAATAAAATAATATGACTTTGGATTGCGCAAAATAAAACGGGACTTAATTATCTTTTCTTGTGTTTTTATTTTGAAAATAATCAGTTGGTTAATGAATGTTTAGCCCGATATACAATAATTAATCAAAATGCTTCAGCAAACTGCTGCTTAAATATTAATGCAAGAAAATAATCATTTGATGGTAATTGAGAAATATTTCTTCTCTGAACACATTAATTTTCCTAATAAAACAATCCATTGCAGCCAGAGCTGTCTGAACTGCAATCTCTCATAGTCCACAACGCTGACAGCCGGTGGTGGGGTTGTGTTAGAGATGAGAGCAAATGCTATGTTTCCATAAATGTTATGTTGTGGTTTGGTGTTTGGTGTCTGGAGGACAGGATTTCTGACATTTTCTGGGAAAACAGAAATAACTTGTGCTGTAATGAACGTTGTAAAGTGGCACCAGGATCAATAGATTGTGATAGAGGGTGGAATAAAGTGACTGCGATGTACTAGCTTGTGGTGTTTTTTTGATTTAAGCCCACCGCTGGCTGGGAACATTCTTAGATCTGAAACCTAAATAATATTATAATCATATAATTTCGCATGGTGAATCTGAGGCAAGTAATCAGCATTGAAAACATCTGTTGTGCAAAAGCTGTACCTACAGTAAAAGTGAACCGCTAAGCCAAAATAAACAAACCCATGTGCAGTCATTACATTGCCCAGCATGCTCTATGTCCATGTGCCCCTGGCTGGTAATAACCTTTAGCTAATCACTATTTCTAGAGCATCTTAATATCAGTTCATGAAGCAATGCAGCGCTAATTAGGGAAAGAGAGCAAGATGATATCCAATTAGGGGCCTGTCTCTCGTCTCTAAACAAGTGAGCCGACCCAATTCATCTTCACCTTGCTTGCCCCACAGCTACATGTTCGGAGGGTGAGTTTCATTGAAGGGATAGGCCGCATTCCCTGATGGCTAACGCCATTAGCCAGGCAAAAAACATGTCAGCCAAAAGTCATGGCAATGATGAGGACATTACCTGTGGGGTGGGGGATCTGCAGGCATATTCGCGAGCAATGAGTACAGACCTTTCCTTTGATAGTGGGAAATGTGTACAAAGTCACTTGCTTGGCAAAGCCAATGAGCTTGCAACTAAAAGCTTGCACTTCCCAAAAAGGCAGTTCGGAGAGGAAATTTGAGGCCGAACTGAAAGCATTTATTAAGCTGCACTAGCAGCACTGTGAGTTTAAAGCGCTTGCCATTGCATCCATTTTGCTGTGTTTTCTCAGTAACTTACTGTTAACACCCACTTAATTGTTTATATCCAATTGTTATAAATTGACGCCTTATAAACCAGCTGAATCAAGGCGAAGGTGCTTGTGGTTAAAGAAGATACACGGGAAAAGTCACATTGCACGCCACACTGTATCTGTGTCTGCACGATGACCTCAAGGGGCAGAAAGAAAAATATTCATCAGGTTCCTCTGAAATACCTGCAGGTTACGCAAGAATGGCTTGCCCTGTTGGTCATTTCCTTTTTTAGTAGAGACTGGTGGGCGCAAAACAGTCCCTTTACAGACTAGAATCAGATTAATGTCATGAGGCTAGCTTCCATGAATGGGAGTCATGTCAGTGGGTGTCGGCGAGCGGACCGCCTGTCACCACCCCGTGTCATTTCAGCCTGATGGCCTCCTCCCCGTAGACATCACAGAGTAGCCGATGTAATCTGCAGTCATTCAGCAGTGACCTGCAGAAATGGAAACCAGCGCTGGCGGTGAGAGGGAGAAAGAAAGTGAATGATCTGGTCAGCCAATGTATTTATCTACCTGGCGCTCTGAACTCTGTCGAACTGGTAGGAAACCATCTTTTTAGACCGAAGCTTAATTTAGGCAACATCGGCAGCAGCACAGTAGAGACGTAAGATTGACGGGCGCTTGGCTAATTGGCTAAAATGATGCATTAAGACATATGCGTGCCTAACTGCTTGAACTGCTGTAGTATTCTCTTAAATTGCAGCATAAACACTTGAAGTTGTTGCAAATAGACAAACTGGCTTAGTCTGCTCCTGATCTGACTGATAATGAACTAATTTGAATATATTTCTACCCTAGTAATTACAATCTAATTGAAATTGATGGATCATTTGGGTCCAACCTGCATGAAAGATTCATTATTACAAGCCCCAACACATGGTCGGAGCATTTTCCACATCAAACACTGGCGTTTAGAACTAGGAATAGACTAATGAGGTGGACACACTATACCAATGAAGGCAGCTACTGCATGTGTGCTTTGTGCGTACAGCATGCATTAAAATTAATCACGTTCAGCGCCTTATTTATCAGCCTCTGGCTTCCAAATAGCCGGCACGTTGCATTGCATTTTATGGACATAAAAATCACAAGTCAAGGACACGTGAACAAAAATCTGTGATGTATATTTATGTGTAAACTTAAAACAGACTATACATCAAATGGTTTCTAAACCTCAGTGGTCTCCCTTCTGTGCTCTTCCAAACAGCATATGGTGGGGAGACAAAAAAAACCCCATGTCATATCTATTGACATATTAATGTATTCAACTGCATTTTATTATTAGAACAAACATTAACATAATTCTCCACTTGGCGGCTGTCCAGACATCTCTAGTATCTAGACTGATGGCAGCTTGGCTTGGCTTTGTCCAAGTCCCTGACCTGCATTCGCAATGGCCTCCCGAAAAGAGGGTTTGGGGCCTCTGTGAGACAGAGGGGATTAGCCATGCAAGCACTTCCTCCATTTTGGAGATTTTGTTATTGAGTTGCACTTTGCCAATGCTAATTGCCTGGGCCCACGCAGGGTCATAGAGGGCCCTGGGATGGATCTCTCTACTTCATCTGGACATTATATTACCTCCGGCCATGATTTGCGTCAGCAGGCTTGATTTTAAATCCCCTTAATCACATTCAGGCACCCTGGCAGAATCAATAAAGACACAACAGTCAGGGCCACTCTTTGTCCAGCATTCCATTTAGGAGAAAGCAGCCTCATTTAACCACGCTAGAAAAAGCTAAATGCTAAGTATGACACGCAAAGCTGCTAGGATCGCAAAGAGACTTCTGACAAACTTTTTTTTTTTCTGGTTTCCTAAAAATCTCCTAAATGTGTGGGGATGCAATTAACAGTTAAAAATGAAACACCTTCAGTTTATCTCTAACAGCAAAGGTTTTTTTCCTTTTGTTTATAATGCACAGAAATATTAATATGTCACGTATGCCTTGATTTTATGTATTTATTTATTTACTTACGTAGTTAGCGCCTCCTCAGAAGAACTTACTTCCAGATGTTTCTTTGGGTTGGAAGATTTTGACGCTGAGAGCAGCTTGGTTGCTGGCAAACTGAGTTTGCATTGCACGGTCAGATTTCACCCATTCCTTTCTTCTTTAAATGTGAAGTGGTGTCGGAATTTCCAAGTAAGAAATGCATTCCTGCCCGTGCACTACTGGCTCTGTTGTGCTGGCACCAGGTCCATTGTGTAACTGACACCACCAACGTTAACAGGACGCTGACATTAGAGCCTCTTATTGCGTGTTTTGTTTGGGTTTCCAGCAATGAGTGGAATTACCAAAATTAGAGAGAGGATAGCCTAACATATGAAACAGGAAAAGACTGCTGTGTAATCCATTTATTTCAACAAAGTAACTGTATTCTGAATACCACCTATTTAAGCTGTAACTGTAACAGAATACAGTTACTCATATTTTAAATATGTAACTCTGGTATATGTATTTCATTGCTCCCCAACACTGACTATGCATACATTATACATAGACTACACACTATACAAAACAGTCACTAAACCAACAACAAATGTAGATTAAAAAACATCAAATTAAGCAAAGTAAATAAGACTGTGTTTGGATAAGAAGCTTTTCTTGCTCAACTAGTCCTGAAAGCAGGTGAATATAATCTGGCTTTAAAGAGTGTTTTAAAATGATTGATTGATTTGGCAGGTCTTACTGTATGAGAAAAGGCTCTACTGCCTCTGCTTTTAAAGCTGGATTTAGGAATATTCAAGAGCAACTGGCTCATAGACCTCAGTGCTCTGGTAGGAGTGTAGGATTTCAAAGGTTCTGTTAAGTAAGGTGGCACCAAACCACTGAGACTTTTTAAAAAAGCAACAAAAACTATCTAATATAATAAGTATAAATCCATTACAGTAAGTGTTTGTTGCAGGAAGGTGGCAGGGCTACCAGGAAGTAGGTGCAACCTTTGCAAAGGGCTCACATACAGGGGCAATTTTGTTCTAGTACTCAGCCCAAGATCAGTAATCAGAAGTGTTGAGTCAGGCCCGAATTTTTGGTGGAAAAGATGGATGGATGTATACAGTAAGAAGGAATGAAAAACAACTAAAAAAAAAAAAAGATGCAACTGCTTTCAACCAAACGGTACAGAAGAAATCAATACGACATAGCATTAAGTGTAGGCAGAAACTGCAGCTTATTTGGATCAAAAGTCATAACTGACAAAGGTTTTAGGTCATGATCTGCAATATACTGCGAATCTAAGCTTTTAAGCATGGACAAAACATTCTTTAAGTGCTTCAAATTAAATAAAAACACACACTATGAAATAAAAACTTAAATATGCACTCAGTGTCCACTGCCTGACTATTATTTAAACACTGTACAATCAGATGCCCTTCTTCACCCTTCAAACTTTAAATACATGAGGGCAGTTTATAAAATATATGACTTATTACATAACTGTGGGCATATATCACATTAGTTTACTGAACTGATTCTGTCAGCTGAGTCAGAAAGTGAGCAAGTGACAGAGACATTATTTTGATCTTAGCAACAAACGCTTCAGTACCTGACGTAGTCATCAGCCCACATTTGACCCTGTTATGGCTTCTACATATCTTTGTGTAGGGCTGATCTTTCATGCAAAACCTGAGCTAAGTCAGAGTGACTGGCGCGATACTGCTGACCTGCTGCCATGTGAGTTCGTTAGTCGGTCGACCGAGGCTCAAGAGATCGATTGGAACACCTCATGGTGAGAAATGACACTGACTTGGATGGAGGTTTGAAGGCTCCGATTACCAGTCAGGACGACAAAGAAGAAATGTGTTGCTAATGTTCAGATTTTAGTTTTACCTGAACTTGCATGTGAAAATGTCCACTCATCCATCCATTTTTCTTAAATGCCAATCGAATTCAGGGTCGCAAGGGAGCTTGGGTCTATCCCAGCTGTTATAGTGCAAAAAGGTGTGAAAATGTGCAGCTACCAATCCAATAGCCTGAGGTTCAGATTGGAGCCTCCTTGAAACCCCCGCTGTCCCCTAGAGGAACTCTGAAGCAGTTATCACCCAGATGCAGAAAAGGTGTAAGGAGAAAAAAAGGAGACAACAAAGCCCCGAAGTCATGTTTACTCAGGCAGGTGCCATCGCCCACCGCTGCCGCCTCGCTGCCCACTGCCACCTCAGTGTCAATCTTTCGCCTAGGCTGCAGCACTGGAGCATGTGGATTTTGAAGGCGTCAACTTTAAGAGAGCTCTGCTGTGGCCGTTTGCCAAACAAGTGGGTGAGAGTCTTATGTGAGGAACGAAAGCGCAGCCTTGCGTCATAATCCTGCTTTTATGAAAAAAGTAATGTATTGTGGGGGTAACCCAGTTGAACCCGGTGTCCTTTTATACCTGCTCTTTCTCTCCACATGGACAACAGCAGCTGTTCGGTCACTTTCATATCTGTTGTTGCTAGATTCGAGATTTTAAGACGAGACACCAAACTGTGTTTAGAGAGAACACGGAGTTATTTACATAACCGTTTCTTTGAGTAGCTTCAGTGAGTGTCTCACTAGGTCAACCTCCTTGCTCATTTGTAGTGAGGAAGCGGTGAGCATCTTGAGTAGCTGTAAGCATGGAAGCAGCCCCTCTGCCCTCCATGATGAGCCGAGGTCCAGCCAGTTCTCTCTAGTGGCGAGTAGGAGCTACTGATGAGGTTACAGCAAAGGTGTTTACAAAGTAGAGTTTTCAGTTTATTTTTCTGAAATTTGGCACTCAACTTTCTGAAGGTCACTTTTTGAATTTTATAAGTAAGGCAGTAACTTAATCCAGACCATAGACTATATCCCAAATCCCTTTTTGATATCTAGCTAGTTTAAATGCTAGCTTAATTGTATATTAAGAGCTTACCCATCCATCCATCTTTTTGTCTTTGTCCTGGTTGTCATGGTGGGGTTGGACCCTATCCCAGCTGTCACAGAGCGAGAATCAGGGTACACCCTGGAAATATCACCAGTGTGTCAACACATTGAAACAGACAACCATTTCTTTGGATTGTGGGAGATGCTGGAAAAAAAACTGAAGAGAAACCACGCAGACACGAGACGAAGACACAAACTCCAATTCAAAAGTCATGAAGTTAAAATGATGCACTGAAACACACGTGCTGCTTACAGTCTCCTCATGTTTTGTCACTTTGAGTGACACACTCAATTAATCCCTGTTACTTAACATGTGTTTTGCATCTGAGTGGAATCATAATTTCCGTGGTAGTACTCGTATGTGCAGTGTCTGTTCATGCGAGAAGAGATCTCGTGCTCCCATGTGAGCTACGAGCGGGTGATGTCTGTTCCAGAGTCAGTATTTTCTTGTATTGATTCACAGTCGTGTCCCTGTGGTTCACCAGTGTGGCCAACCAAGGACTGGAGCACATGGCGTTTTAATCTGTCAAGATGTCACCAGCTCTGGACCAGAGGGAAAGAGAAAGGGAGGGTGGGGGGAAGGTTTGGATGGAGAAAAAGAGCGATGACACCCACACGCATGCACACATGCACCTGTGCAAAAACACGCATAGAGCATGTCTGTCAGTCAATCAGTCAATGTCCACTTGAGAGACTCAACTTCTGCCCTTTATATCCCCAAAGACATCTCAACACAGCTCACTGAGTCCACTGGCAGTGCTCCACGTCACACTCGTACAGTACAACTGGGAGTTTGTGGCCTTAGGAGGGCGGCTGGTGAGGATGACCTGCTTTATAAGTCGTCGAGATCAACTAAAGTGTCACTTTGATATCTTTCATTCAGATTAGCAAGTGCGGTGTTACTGTACACGTGTATTATACTGCCTTCTTATATTTCATGGCGAGTGCATTCTGCATGTACTGTAACTTTAAAATTAAACTTGCATATTTCTGTTTATCAGTGTTGATGTTGCCAGCTGGGGTTTTTGTGGTAACAGCTGATTCTCGAGACAAGCTGCCATGGTGTTTCAGAGTAAGTCTGTGAACTGCTTTCATAGGCAAACATGTTAAACGGTAAGATGTTGAATTACAACATAGCTTTTTAGGCTGTGAGTCAAACCTTTCTGTGTACAGTGCATCTGTGTACACAGCACATAATATTTTCTCCTAGGAATACTAGGTATTCCACAGAGATGGCTCTGTTACTTCAAATGGATTAAGATGAGGTAGGCGGCTGTTAGCAAAAACAACTTTTTACGCCAAGTGACAACACATCATTCTGTGGATATTAGTGTTAAAGCAGGATGATGAATAGAGATGTATTGATTAGATCAGAAGCAGAAATAAAACGTATACTGTGTCTAAAGTCAGTTTGGAAACAGTTACTGGCAAAGCACAACTTTCCAGTATTTTAAACTTCATAATACTCCACGCTTTGACCTTTACCCCAGTCATAAATATTTGGAATCTGTTTTTTAAAGCTGAAAATGTGTAACCATGAAAAAGCATAACATCAATACAATTGTATAAAAATCCATAACTGTTATGGTTTTCACTCTCAAGAGATTCACTGTCAGATACAAGTGGAAGACAGAGTCTTCAACTGAGTACAGCATTTTTGAATATAACAAGTTTTTAGATATGCAGTCTTCTTTTGTGGGTGGCACCGTGGTTTGAACTTACGTCAAACACTTAATCAATGACCTTTTTCTTTCTGATGAAAACAAGACGATAACTAAACAAAAACCACTGCAGGAGACAAAAACTGTTATGAAATGTATTCACACTTTTGTCAAGGAATAAAAAAAATTTGATGAAAATGTTCTGGAGAAACCAGAGCCAATCTAAACTAATTCAAGTGTTAAGAAAGGCGGGGCAAGTTTGGAAATGATCCAATGAGAAGGAATTTCCTTGTGCAGTTAGTTTAGACCTGCACATTTTGGATGGATGGAGTTTTTTAGGGTTTGTCTCGAGGTCTCAATTAACACAGGCGAGTTTATCCACAGTGTTTAACTCTGGTGGGTTCTTCCCTGAGGCTCCACAGGCTTAATCACAGGTTAGTTTCTCCAACAGGGTAAAAGTGGGACAGGCAGATTTTTTTTCCTAGATGGGCAGGTTGACAAACTGGAGAGAGATCTGCGATGGAGGAGGACAAGCAGGATAAGTGTAGCTAGTAAGGTTTGGAGAAAAACAGTTACTAATCAAAGGCCTGAATGACTCTGCTGCACAGTGATCTCCTGATGAGGGACAAGGAGAGCTGAGGTTATAAGACATAGGTGATCAAGAACACAACAACCTACTGATGATAATAAAAAGAAATGGCCTAGGAAGCGACACCCACTCCTGGGAGGAAGAACACAAAGTTTATTTTACACATGTGCCCGCACAATGAAGGGTAAACAGAATACTTCGACTTAGAAGCTGTTGCTTTAAAGGCAAAATATGTTCATACATACACTTAACATGAGAATAACTGATTACCATCCTTGTGCTTTTAGCACCCAGAGCAGTTGCATAGCTCAGTTTTGAACAGCATACTCAAAAACATGCTAATTAGAATTTATTCTTCCAGTTTGTTAGTGGCTTTAGTTGCATAGAAAGGCGTACGGACCCATAGAATGTGCTACCCACATCCTATAGGTAAGGCAATAAATGGTTTATGTTCAAGTATGCTGCCTCATTATGACAAAAAAAACTCAACTTTAAATTGTTGTGCACACCAACTTTTGCCAGTGTGTTTGTTTTGCACGTTATTCTAAATTAGGAAGAACAATTCAATTCTAATTAAAAGTCAGACTCATGTTTCCTCAGGTAAAAGCGGCAGAGAAACAGTTACCTCATCGCCCTCCATGCGGTTCCTGTGAAAGCATAAAGCTGCTGCCTGCCTGAAGAGAGAAGCGCTGGCCCCATGCAGTGATAAATGCATTACTTTTGAGAAGCAGTCAGCTTAATGTCTAGCAAGACATTAAATATGAAGCAAATATTGACAGTTTGGGAATAATTATTTTGGGTGTGGTTAGGAAGTGGTGTCTAAAGGAAAGCCGGATTTTTGTGACAGGAGTGCCTGTGTGTGTCCGTGCGTGGATGTGTATGTGTGCATGCGCAGGTGTGTCTGTGTCTGCTTTGTTGGAGGTTCATCTATAATGTACAAAGACGATTAAGTCTGAGCAGAGGCTGGGGCAGACAGACAGTTGAGTGGTGAGGTGCAGATAAGAATGAATGCAAATATACACCGAGAGTGACAGATTAACCTTGGACAAGGTCGTGCATTAATGCTGTGCACAGGCAGGGAGCACTTCAGCGTCCGCTGAGGTAAAACGCACACACGCATGCACTCGTGCACTTCTACAGCTCTGTTTGAAAAACAAATCTGTGATGATATGCACATAAATAAACACAGGTGGGCATTTAAGCACAAATGATTGATTATCGATCAGTGGTGTTTTTCAGTGTTGAAAGTAGACTGCACTTTTTTTGTTGTTTTTTTGGAGGGGGGTTGTATTTAAAGTTGCATAAAGCATAACAGCTGAGAGCAGATGAGGATAAGAGTGCACCAATCCTCCAATCCACACTGTACATGTCTGCAAGTAACAGCTACCCTACCTGTGGTCTCATCATGTGTTAGGTTTCCTGTTTGTAGGTACAAACACATTCTTTATGGCAGGTGTCAAGAGCGGCACCGACTGCCAGTTCCATTACAAACATTTTTAAAGGTATATTGTGGGATTTTTATTAATTCCCACTGATTGTTCATCATAAATCAAGTTCTAGTCCTCAAATCAATCATTAAATGTAATGGTTTTTAAAGTTACTGAACTTCCTGTGGTGGATTTTAAAGGATCCGCATGCTACTAAAAGCATTCGGCTAGCAAAATGCAGGATACACATGATTGTGCAGCTGCAATAGCAAAGAAGTGATTGTTCTCCTGTTTTTTTGTTTTTCTCCACAGCAGCGACTAAAAAGAAGGAACAGAGTGCGTTGAGCTGTGGCTACAGACCTTGCAGGAGAACATTGTGGATTTAACCTGGCACTGTTAACGTAGCAAAAACACAACACTTAGCGCACAGCATGTCTGTAGGTTCAGCTCCCAGTTGTTTTTGTACAAAAACACAAATGAAAAGAGAAACGATTCTGGGGTGAAACGGCTATTCTGTTAGGAATCCTTGTTAACCATTTACCGAAACAGTGATTAATCATTCGACCTTTCTAATTATGCAATTAGCAAGTATAACTGGATGGATATCAGCTGAATTGATTGTTCTTTTTATTCTTCTTTTTTTATTGTTCAGCTCGTTCTGTTTTGTTATGTGTGTGTGTGTATATATATATATATATATTAGGGGTGCAACGATATTCGTATCGATATTGAACCGTTCGATACAGTGCTTTCGGTTCGGTACGCATATGTATCGAACAATACAAAATTTTTAATTTATTTTATCAACTTTCCTTCTGACGATGCTGTCTGTGTTGAGCGCTCAGTGAATCTGCACTCGACAGTGCAGCCTAGGCGGAGCAGTCGAGTGCAGATTCACTGAGCGCAGGGCAAGCTAGCGAGACAGAAGTTAAGCTCTCCTTGCAACATGGCAAATTGAACCTCCCCCACCCTCATTCAGATCTGGCGTTTGGAACTATTTTGGTTTTCATGTGACGTATGCCCCTGAAGGTAAGCGAGTCATGGACTAAAGTAAAACAGTATGTTGGATGTGCCACGCAATGCTCAATTACATGGGTGGGAGCTAGTGTGTTAGCGCAGTTGGCTCGTTAACGTGTTGGCCGTCCAGCCCCATGCTCAGGGCGATCCGCGGTAGCTCGTTAACGGAGATTTGCCGTGTTGTGGCGTTAACGTCATTTCAACGAGATTTACGCTGACAGCACTAGTGGGAACAGAACGAATATGACTGCACATTTACTCCGACATCATCCTAGTGCAAAGACAAGTGGAAGCTGACAAAAACAAAGCAGGCATGCTACAAACTTTACCCGAGTCATTTAGACAGCCGTTAGCACATGATTCTCCTTATGGGGACCTGATATGTTTAATATGCTGCTGAGACTATAGCTCAGAAGAAGCGTATAGTATAGCTTTTATTTTGGAAAGAGCCATTTCTCTGTAATAAACTCTCTTTTCCAAAGATGAGTGATTCCTCAATCAGATACAGGGCTCGCAAAATTTTTCCAGTCGGGCTACCAAAATCTATCTCTGCCCTGCCCGTCGGGCTATCACAGGAAGGAAAAATATATGTCAATGCTTTTGCATTGATATATATTTGTAGCTGGGTAATTATGTCATTGGCATCGGTGAGCCACTGTCAATATGTGACATATTGAAATCGCGTTTGCTTGTTTTTTGCTTTCATTTTGCAATCGTGCGAACTGTGTATAGAGAGCGACAGCACTGATTGGTGAGTGATGATCATTTGCGCACCAATTCCTCTGACATCGTCTTATCAATCGTTAGCTTACTATGCAAACATGACAAGTGAAATCTCCCGCAGCTTAAACATGTGAGAGGTTGATCACACAGAGAATCGCTGAGCGTTATGTGAGTGCGTGTGTAAAAGCAGCAGGATTTATATTTTAGTTCTGCTGAGCCAAATAAGACAGGTCAGGGTGAAGAAGTGACAGCCAAAGAAAAGCTTACCACAAAACGGAAAAGTTATGACAAATCAGACTATAAGGCAAAAAGAAAGTGCAGCTTTATGGTTTCATGGACAAAAGAATTTCTGTGGCTGCAATATGATGAGCTAAATAACCAGGGCTGCGCATTCGCTGTCAAAATAAAAAATGCGCACAAGATAAGAAGTTGCAACGCGTGCATACATAAGATTTTCAGGAGGACAGACATTTGTTTAGAACTCTTAAAGATGTCGAAGAAGCTCCTTTAAGCAATTACTTTGGTGTTCCTCCACCTCCAAAGAAATGTCAGATGGAGTCCGAACCACAAAAGAAGCACGTATTCTCGGAAAAGTAGTTGCAGGAGGTGAGCTGGCTTCAAACAAATGATGAACGCACAGAGATGTGGTGCGGAATGTGCTGTGAAAATTTAATAAATGACAAATTAAAAAGGCATGAACATTTTCTTTTGTATCGAAAAAATATCGAACCGTGACACCAAAGTACCGAACCGAACCGAACCATGAATTTTGTGTATCGTTGCACCCCTAATAGTCTGCTTTTTATGTAAAGCAGGCTCATTAGCCTGCTTTACATAAAAAGCAGGCTAATGAAAAACCTGCGATACAGCGCTTAAATTAGCTAACTCAGAATCAGCTGGTCTGACCTGCTACAAAAGTCAGACCAGCTGTTCCGGTTAACTACTTCCCAGCTAATGTGAGAACAACGCAAGAGATTGATATTTTTAATAACACATATTCATAACAATTGACTAAGGACTGCGGTCTCTAATAATTTGTATTATTAGCTCCAAATTTTATGCCGTTGTGGTTCTTTATAATTAAGTTTACTGATGCGCTGTAATCACTTTCATTTGCTTAGCATTGTTATGCAACAACAATGATCTTTTTTGTATTATCCAATGAGTTTCTGTTGTGTTTACTTTTTGTTCCATAATTACGTAATTTTACATTTGTTAATGGCTTTACACCATTTTAAATTTCATTGCATTCGCATCATGTAAGGTGCTTAAATAAACTTTAATTAAGCTTCTTGCATCATACACAGCATTTAATTTAATTTCCATTGCAATCATTAACTTAAAATTATAAAGTCAGTTTGCTTGGGTACACTGTGATTTTATTCATCTCCAGTAACTGTTTGTTTGTTTTGCTTAATTCACCAAAATATAAATGAAAGGTTTGGAATTTGCAAAATAATGAACTGCAAGATTGCAAGAAGTATATGTAAGGCGAAGGACAAGCAATATCACAAAAGCACAGTCATGAACTACTACATCGAAGCACACTGTAACACATAAGCACGCAGTTCATCAATTAGAATGCAGGAAAAATCCAGAAAAATGTAAAGTTGAGCGAGATATTTTCATATTTATAAAAAAAAAAAACACTATATATACTGTCATCCAGGGAGGTGATATTTAACATACAGTGATACAGGTAATATTTACATACAGTGTTTGCGCCCTTCCTGATTTCCTATTTTTTTGTATGTTTATCACACTTAAATGCTTCAGATCATCAAACTAACTTAAATAATAGACAAAGATAACACAACATGCAGATTCTAAATGAAGGTGTATTATTAAGGGGGTAAAAAAAAGTCCATTATATGGGATGTACAATCATCACTCTCATTTTAGACCAACATGCTTATGAGGGACACACTATTAAATCAGGTTCCAGAACTATATGATACATCCCTTTTTGCACTCTGCTATTACCTTCTGCATTGCATTCTTGGAAGATGACAGCAAAGAGCCAGCAAAATCGCACTCTAAATGAATAATAACAGCTCTCCGTGTCTGTCTCTTCATCTCTCTCGGTTGACGTCACCTGCAGGGAGACCGTATCCAGGAGCAGGTAAAAATAGTGCGGCTGAGGTAGGAGACATCAGGTTGTGATGTGCTGAGCAGATGGAGAGAGGAAACGGTGAATACCAATAAAGTAGATGGATTTAACCTGGGTGGCTCTTACTGTACAGTATTTTTCATATTGCTATGCACTGAGTTCTTTTAAGGCCCCCGGATATGAAAACCTAGGCCGGTATGTAAAAATGAGGAGTGAAGCGATGAAGCTGTTGGCTTCTGTTGGGTGACTTAATCTTGCACTGAGTGTTAAGGTGTTATTATTTATCACAGCAGGTGATAATGTGATCAGTGATTGATAGCAACATCAGGATGAAAGCCAGCAAACTGCGTGTGTCGTGTCAAATGGTGTTGGTGATGGTATCAAAGTCAAAATCTGTCCTGTAAAGATACAACAATTAAGTACTGAGGTGGGATCTGAGCTTCTTAAACTGCAGCAGAACATTAATCTGTATTTTAGAGTTGGTGCAAATAACACATGATGTATTTCACCTTATGGAAATGTTAAAAAAAGAATAATGCTCTTTCTTGGCATTAACAATAAAGGTTTATGATAGGATAGTTGAGTCAGTTTCTTTAACAAATGCTCTTAATCTGAGAATTGGTGCCGTCTGACTAAATATGTGTTGAGACCAACTTCAGGCTTCCCATGAATTTAAATTGTCAAACATGGTGATATAATTTAATCAATTAGTTCCAGACTGAAACTACTGACAGCATTGTCATGAAATGTTTTTCATTCAGCACCCCCAGGGGATGAAACCCAAACAACTTGCAGACTTTTTGTGCTCCCCTGATCCCCCTCCTAATTACCCAGTCACCCAACTTTTGCGAAATATCACACAGCCATGGGAACACAATAGATGACCTTTTTGCCCATACATTCGGATGATGTCATCCTGCACTTCCATAATTGGTAACACTTCAAAAACTGGTCTGATTCACCATCTGAGCTTGTTTCCTGAGAGTGAGGAAATGCGGTTCATTCGCTGAGCTCGCCGCGTAGACCCTTAGAACCAATTAGAGAACATTTCTCTGTGAACATTTCTCAGACCACTCCAGTCCTATTTGCCTTGAAAAGACACCGCCCTAATAGGCAGTAATGAAGGAAAACAGAGTTTTCCACTGATTCCCCGTGTAGCTTATAGATTTTTATTACTGCTGAGAAGAAGCTCACTGTACGTGAAGTTAATAACGCAATCCAGCACAAATGGAGATGATCAATAGAACAGAATAAGGATGGGCATGCTCACGAAACAAGAGCATCTAAACACAGAGACTAAAAGAGTTACATGTTGACTTGCTTGCATAGAGCAATAATCCAGGCAGGAAGACATGATAACTGACATGACAGAGAGCAAAAGCTTTTGGAGAAAAGTTTCTAATGGCTGAACAAGATGGAAGGATTCATATATCTGACTAGGAAAATGAAGGCCCGGGATGGTGGAGGGTGGGTGTGAGGTTGGCGGGCTCTCCGTCTGTTTTATTGCCTGTTCTTCACTTATGATCTACCTCAGACTCGGTGGGTGTATAGCTAGTCAAGCGTCAGGTTTAACGATATGTGGATAAGAGTAGCTCTATTTACTCTTAGTCTTTTTCCCCCCTTGCCTTCTGTCTTTCTCTATCTCCTGTGTGAATGTGGGTGGAACCTACCTGCCCTATGAAGTCCTCCCAGAGGCATGCCCTACCAGCTGGCTGAAATTCCGGTGGATGCACCTGCTTCCCACCTTCACCCACCTGTGCATAAAGGACTGGCTGAACATTCATTGCCAGATTGTTACAGCTTTCTCAGTGGTTCCCAGTTTGCCTGCTTGTTTTCCTGCCAGAAACGCTGCCCTCTGTTATTCGAAGAGTCCCCGGACCCATGCTCCCTTCTTGGAAAATCAAAATCACATGCCTGCCTGCTTTTCACTGTTCACCTAAAGGATAACAGATCCTAAGGATACCTAACAGATATTCTTTATAATGTCAGAATTTACCTGTCCTGTTGCTTTGCCACACCGCTGCTGTTAAAAAGCCAGGTTCACAAAGGCTTAGCTCAAATTTTGGGTCTCCAAATGTGAATCATGTCATCCAGTCTCACTATACATAAAGATGTGTTTGTATCAATATAAACCTTGGAAAAAGTAAATTGTTGGAGAGATTGTAGCTCCCATCTGGCGTGGGAAGGACATTAATCTGTGGAACAGTTGGCCAGGATGAGGGAAGTTTGGGTTTCTATGCTCAAACTTCTGCCCCACAACCCAAACCCATATAAGTGGATGGATGGATGGATGGATGACCATGATTCTTATTTAAACTAATGAGTAATAACAAGGAGTTTCTGAGGTTATGCACACAGGGACAAAATAGCCTCAGACTTTATTTTGTTGGCTCACCTTTAGTTTTGTCACTCTACTTACTCTGATGCCTCCATCACTCGGGACCAAGCTAAACCTGGACTCGTCAG
Organism: Rhamphochromis longiceps; assembly: GCF_057381845.1. Lineage (NCBI taxonomy): Eukaryota > Metazoa > Chordata > Actinopteri > Cichliformes > Cichlidae > Rhamphochromis > Rhamphochromis longiceps. The sequence continues at coordinate 45,203,419 of NC_140559.1, forward strand.
AGCACATGACCAGAGTCCAATCTTTATGTTCACTAGCAAATTGAAGCTTTTTTCCAATTACCCTCACTGATAAGTGGTTTTCTTAAGGCTACACAGTTGTATGATGTACACAGACACAACGTATTGGACAGTTTTTAACTCATTTAATTTTTTGCCTCCTTAGTTGCTTTCATTTTTGGTGCATAACAGCATAACTTGACCCTTCAAGGTATGCTGTTGAGCCTTGAAGTAACATATTTCCCATGACCACCGGGCATGTCTTCTGATATGGTTATTTATTTAGTTAACTTACAAAAATATAATTACTGAATTCATATCTATTAATTTTACACCATTGTCAATGTTAACTACCCAGCAATAGTGCATAAAAATGAGGAATTTTTAAATGAGTAATTTTTTTTATTATTATCTTTTGACAAAACATGTTTCAAGACCTGCATGTAGCAGAATGGGCAGTTACGTAGCTATGCAGCACACTGCAGCCGAAGCAGGTGGATAATTGGTGAGCTGAGCGCTCTGGTGTATTTTGGTCAAACTGTCAGGAACAAAAGCAGGAATCCACAGCGATAAAACAGGCAGAATCAGCACCATGGACAGCTGCAGACTGAACTTTGTAATGTAGGGTGGAATTAGCACCACGGGCAGAGGCATAAATAATTATCCGGCTTGAACTGATGTTTATGAGGCCTGAGGGAAAAATATGGGCTCAAAATGTGGTCATAAATATTTTGTACTTGTAAAAAAGATTTGTATGTGTAAAAAAGATTTGTGTGTGCGTAAAAAAGATTTGTATGTGTAAAAAAGATTTGTGTGTGCGTAAAAAAGATTTGTGTGTGCGTAAAAAAGATTTGTATGTGTAAAAAAGATTTGTGTGTGGACTTAGAAAAAACCCCCTGCAAGTTACAAGTACGGATTTTTAACCCTATTTTTCTTCCCTTCATCTGATTGGTCAATGTCATGTCAATCACAAATGTAACAATCCAATCAGAGAACAGATGGGTTTGGCTGTCGGAGGGGCGCTGTTTTGAACTGCAGGTCCTTGAAGGGTGATACCGTTTGAAGCTGGAGGATCGCTATATAAATATCCGATAGCAGCTAGGTCCCCTAACTTTCAGTAGCTGTTGAAAGGATAAAGTTGTGGTATATCAGTGGTTAGAAATAACATTATTACTTTAGGATTAGTTTAACACAAAGTCAGGGCTGACCCAGGACCATTGCTGTGAGTCACAGTGCGCAGCATAAAAGTTCTTTCACATCGGATGCAGGATACGCTGCTAATGCTAACTGCTAACTAAAAGCAAAGGATCCAGAATTTGTTACGCTGGCTGCTGGGCTCTGTGGGTTTTTGCAGCAGCTCTACCTGTACTAGATGCACCTGCTCCTTGTCTTTTCTATCTCTGACTTTATGTCCTCTACAAGAGTTTGGATTTTTGGTAGTTCGTCAAATGTTCAATAAAAACATCTATGCTAATTCATAACGAAGAAAGCTTTGTAATGAAGACTGTCATTTCCAAAACACTGCCCGCCCCCACCCCGCGGTCCGCAGCGCTGTTGAAGGCTGTGGAAGTCCCTGTATTAAACACGTAGTCCTGTGACACAAAAATCACCAAACTCGGACGACCACAGACTGTTTTCCTTCGTGGTGATGAAGGAAAACCCTGGGTTGGCATGTAAAAGGGCATTTATTCCCTTCAAAGACCTGCAGTTCAAAAAAAGCGCCCCTCCGACAGCCAAACCCATCTGTTCTCTGATTGGATTGTTACATTTGTGATTGACATGACATTGACCAATCAGATGAAGGGAAGAAAAATAGGGTCAAAAATCCGTACTTGTAACTTGCAGGGTTTTTTTTCTAAGCCCACACACAAATCTTTTTTACGCACACACAAATCTTTTTTACACATACAAATCTTTTTTACGCACACACAAATCTTTTTTACACATACAAATCTTTTTTACAAGTACAAAATATTTATGACCACATTTTGAGCCCATAGAAAAAGGAAAAAAATAAGAAGTTTGAAAGTAAAAATTGAAGCTAGTCCTTAAACAAGCAAATACATCTGCAAATTTAGTCAACAAAAAAGATGTTATTGTACTTTTTATACTATTCCGCACCTCTGGACATTTTTTTAAAATGTATTGCAAAGGCTTCATCATAAACTAGCATAAAGACTTTTTATCAAGGAGGCAGTGTGTTTCGAGGTTACCTGTGCTAAAGATTAGAAGCAAGAATCTTGGGTGTGTACTGTGTACATATTGCGATCTCACTATACGAAACATGCAATGAGCACATCTGTGCAAAAGAAACATCTGTTGGTGAAGACCACATGATCTTGTTTCAGCTGTTTCATTAATTGTGATCTTAATTTTTGAGGTTAGACTACTTGGAGAAATCTTTCCAGTTTTCTTAACTTTTAATGACAATCTGGAAAAACAGTGTTTAATAGCATTTAACCTGCTGGTCTAATTTTCATGTTACATCACAAAACGGCAACCAATATTCAAACCTTTTGGAACAACCTGTTAATACATGACCTCTCATCATCTGCTATTCATCTTACTGTTCCGTCCTCACACCTTATCACTATGGGGAACAGAGCTTTCAGTCGCTCTGCTCCCTGGCTCTGGAACTCTCTTCCTCCTGCACTAAGAAATATTGACTCCCTTTCCGTATTTAGCCTCCTAGGACCTGGCGTCCATATATGTGGACATCAAATTTTGGGTTATTTAGACAAAAATACTCAATTTTGCTCTACAAGCGCCTGATATCCACTTATGAGGACATTATACTGCTACTGTTCTATCAAAATTTTAAACGAATATCCTCATATGTGGCTCTTATTTTTCTTAAAAACAAAAATAAGGTAAAAAAAAAATCTGGTAATTCTTTGTTTTTACATTCATCGGGCCCCAATCAGCCAAAATATCAAAGAGAAATTAAAAATGCATGTCGTGGAAGGGTTCAGGTCTTAGGAGGTTAAGACACAGCTCAAAACACATCTGTTTAAACTGGCTTATTCGCTTTAATGCTGATTTTATCTGTTGTCAAGCTCTGTTTTGTAATTTTAACTTATTTTATGTATTTTATGACTACTGTTCCTTTTATTAATTTTGTTTTTTGTAAGGTGACCTTGGGTTTCTGAAAGGCGCCTTCAAATAAAATGCATTATTATCATTATTATTACCTCTGAATTTTCATGGTAAGGGTTTTTTATGTTTTAACTTTGAATCACTTCATGTTTAGTAAGAACAACACTAACATGACATTTAAGATGCCAAAATAACATAGCTGAGCATAAAATTTAATGCTATTAGACATAAAGAACCGTTTAATGAGAATTCTTTTTTAAGCTCAAAGCAACGCATTAGGTTGGCAAGTGACCTTCTTCGCTTTGATAATGAGATGAAGCATCAAAAGTTCCAAAATACACAGTTTAGATGGTTTCCACATTCACCTAACAAGCAGAATATCCTGGGAGGAGACACAAATCTTTTCGTTGTTGCATCAGGAAGGGCGCCCGGTGTAAAAATGTGCAAAATCAACCATGCGGCGCCGCCTGCTGTGGTGCCGCCTGCTGTGGTGACCCTGCGTGGATAAGCAAGCAGCTGAAAGTAGCTCCCACTGTAGGCGGGTAGAAATGTAACCTTTAGTTCCCGCATATTTTTTTGTGGCTTCTAATAACGTTGTCACTTCAACGTGGTTTAAGTTTTGAGCAGCCGAGAAATAACTTGAAGGGTTTACTTTAGTCTTTTTCATGAAGTCATTTTTATTACCTAGACAATTTGATTTGGAGTGATCTGTTTATGCCAGAGCAGAGGAGGCGCTTTTTTAATAATCACAGGATACATCAGCACTTCTCAGGTATGCTCCACTTTAAACTCCCAGCCTGTGTGCATGTGTGTACAGTACGTGTGTTTAGGCAACCTGTGTAGGTGTATATAATTATATCAGACAGAGAAGAAGAGAAGTGCTAGAGCTAGTGCTGCTGACAATATTATTCTCTCTCTGTTGCTCCTGTTCCCCCTCAGCTGCTTGAGCAAGAGAAGGAGAGAGGAAAAGGTTACACCAGCAAGGGTGGGTATTGAAATTCAAGACCACTTCACCTAGCCCAGGAGTGGCTGTCTGAAGATTAATGAGCTATTTGGGGAGAGTTCAGCTATTTCACATGCACAGGGTCCACATTAGTGAAATAATTAATTTTACAACACTGGGGTGTTGTCACCCCACAGTAGCGTGCAACGAGCCTATGATAAGCAATCCCTAATTAAACAACACGCACACAGGAAAAAAAAATTAAAATTTGACATTCAGAGTCTTGGGAGGAAAAACAAGCTTGAGCTAGAGTCAAGCCACAGCCTCTAAGGACACCTTTGCATGAGTTACATTACATACATCAGAATACACTAATTGGATAGATATTGATTTTGCTGTCTACATCAAGGCTATGCAAAATTCCAGGTGTGCTGGGAATCCGAGGCAAGAATTGTGATTTGTGACTGTACGGGAGTTGTCCCCATTACATGCAAATACTTCAAATTACTTCCTTCCAAGCTAATTATTCCAGAACAGAAATGAGTGTAAACTTTATTAGGATAGCAGCTAATGCAGTTAGCAATGAATAATGTTATGTTGTAACATTGGCACATGTCAGGGTCTGGGATATTACAGACTGATAGTATGCTATAGTGCTTAATGCTTTGGATGTGGTGGAAGTGAACTGCTTGAATGACCGAAGTTACTTGAGAAAGCTCAAATCATTATTATCAGAAGTGTCTAAGTCAATCTATAGTCCACACTTTGAGTCTAAGCTAATTGGTGGCATATGAAGCAATAACCACAGATAGGGGTAGTCATTTTAAGTAATGGTTTCATGTATGTCAGTCTCTCAGATCATTGAGGAGGAATTGTGGCCTATTCTTCTTTCTTACATTGCTTCAGTTCATTGAGATTTGTGGACATTTGCTTATGCAACTCAGCATGTTTATTCTTTCCATTTTCAGTCATTCTGTTGTAGATTTGTATTTTTATTAGTAATTGGGATCTTTGTCCAGTTTCACATCTAATTTCAGACAAGTGTTATCTGTTCATGGTCGACTCACTGACTGTAAGGTCTACAAGTACCATGGCTGCAAAACGAGCCCAAATCATTATCGCTCCGTGCTTAACAGTTAGTATGAGGTGTTGATACCCTGTGTGAGATTTTGTCCAAACATACTGCTGAACTTTATTGCCAAACATCTCCACTTTGATCTTGTCTGTTCAAAGGTCATTGTTTCAGAAGTCTTATGTCTTGTTCAGCTGCATCTTTGCAAGCTTAAGCTGTGCTAGCATGTTCTTTTTAGAGAGAAGAGGCTTTTGACCCCTCCAAACAAATCAGTCTCGTTCTAATTGTACTGTCCTGACCTTTAACCTGCAACATGCTAACTGAGGCCTGTAAAGTCTGAGATGTAGCTCTTGAGTTTCTGCAGTTTCTCTGAGCAGTGAGCGCTCAGACCTTGGGTTGAATTTGCTGACCTCCTGGGAAGGTTGTGGAATTGTGATAAGACACAACTGAGTCTAGAAAAATAAAAATTCCAAAATTGCTTTAATAGAGGTGGTCACAATGTGTTAAAACCCTCCTGCTGTGTTCACCCCACCCCCTTACTTTAGTATTCTGGTCACAATTGGCCAGTTAGTTTTAACAGCTCTTAAATTAACAAACATTTTTTAAGAAACATTTTTCACCACCAAATTCAGTTCAGTGGGTCATTCAGTAGGTCTTTCATTTGGTCATTCAGTAGGCCTTCAGGGGGTCAGAGGCCAAAGGTGGGGTAGGGCTGGATTCCCATTCATTTCCTATGGCAGTAACCTTTGACCGGGAACACCACAGATGTAACAAAGTTGATTAAAACACTCAAAATTCAACAAAAGAGGTGCTCATCACTTTTATATGTTCAGGCGCATAGTGTAGAGGATGTCATAAGGTCTCGAGGCAATCGGATGTAAAACACAATATTTATGAGTTTTTTAATTTGTAAATCACTCAGATTTGACCCGAACACGACAGGAAGGTTTTAATAAAGTCCATTTAATCAAGGCCGATCAGCAAGCACTCCAGCGGGTGGTGAAAGAAGCTGGCAGAATTATTGGAACAAGTCTGCCAGAGATCAGTAATATCTTCCCCACTCGCTGTCTGAGGAGGGTGCACAGTATCCTGCGGGACCAACATCACCCTGCGCGCCACCTTTTCCATCTGCTGCCCTCAGGGAGAAGGTACAGGTCTATACAGGCCAGAACATCCAGACTGGCCAACAGCCTGTATCCACAGGCTGTGAGGCTCCTGAACTCTCTGCCCCCCTCTCACGGACAATAACCATATCCAACTTCTTAATAGCAATGAACTGGTCTGCATTGGTGCATCATATCTTTATTCTCTTCCCCCTCCTGCCCCCCCCCCCTCTTTCTTAAATAGATAACTATCATATCTGATATCATATCTCACAGTACAATAATATTGAATGGGTTGCATTGTTGTATTTTGTCATGTTTCTCAGGTCTTTGTCTGAATTTCTACGAACATTATTGCTAAGGATTGTCTTATTGCATTGGAGTCACACTGGGTTAAATATGTACACTTGGGTTTTAAGGGGTATTTATTATTTTCTTCTTTTTTTTTGGGTTGTATGGAAGCCCCAAACGCAATTTCATTGTTCTTGACAATGACAATAAATAAATAAATACTAAATACTAAATACTAAACATACATTACTATTTGGTATTGTATAAGTTTACACAATTGAAGGCTTAAGGATTTTGTAACTGCATGTAGTTGGAAATAAACACTTACTGCAAAGGCAGTATATCAGCAAAGGTTTTCTCAGTTTTTACTTAACTGTATATGAAGTGTGGATTTGTGTGTACTTTGCTTTAGGTCATGATGGCATCACCACAACTGAAAGCACTTAAATAAAAGCAGAAAAGAAATGAGCACATGCCACTAAAGACAAATAACAAAAATAAATGTGAAAAATTAACATCCAGTCCCAGATAACTAGTTTCTACTTCTCAAGAAGACAGTGTCAAACTTGACAGCACAAAGGCTCTTTACAAATGCCTAATGTTAAAAGGATTAAGCAATTTTAGTCGCCCACAGTTAATGGACAGCGTGCTGACATGTCAGTTTATCCCAGAGCCAACAAAGTCTATCTTAAAGAAGGACAGCTATAAGTAACTGTATGAACGTGTGAGAATTTAGCAAACCTAAAGGAAAAACTCATACGAACATTCTGGCACGTTTATTATTGACAAGTATCATTAATATCCTTCAGCATATGAATGAGATTTGCACTCAAATTAGACTGTAAATATAATAATAGTAATAAGAATTACATTTAAAATGTTTACAGGGAATATCAGTAACCTGAAGGACTATAGTATGTCTTTAGTTTCCTCTCACTATGAGCTTTACAGCAAGCAGCAGCAGATTTTTGAGCTGATCACTCAAAAGACCCCTTCATTTATATGTACACAGTCCCAGGTATAAATGCCTGTCAAATATATGCACACAATATAATTAGCTTTTGAAAAACACCCTCTGCAGTATGGTCATAGTTTATATTTCCTCACACAAGAAGGGAAATGTCAGTTCAGCGTTAACCAACCCAGACTATTAATGCAAACACAAACGCCCCCCCTCGAGACCTTTCTTCTTAGGTGCCCGAGCAGCGTTGCTCACCTTTATGAGAAATGAGTGGGTTTTATGCTAATCTTCTCCCACATGTATGGACAATGCAGCTTGACTGTTGTGCATTAATAAATGTTAGCCGTAATTGAGAATCATGTGGTTAGAAAGGTTAGTCCACTCAGCATGGAGTATGCTTGCGACACAATCTACAGAGAAAAGACTTTATTACTTCAAGGTGCACGCATACAGTCGGGGATTTACGAAAAAAAAAGCAAACATGATTTTAATAGTTGTTTACCACGGTTTATAAATTGTAAACAACTACTTGATGGCAAATGGTCAGCATGGGTCCTCAGAGGTGCAGTCATCTAATAAAGGAGCTGCAGTTACTTTATAACCTTAAAATGCCACGTGCAGCACTGTGCAAATACAAAGCAGAATTATTTATAGTCTGCAAAATTTCAGCCTAATGGAATAGTGTATTGGCTGCCCTGGAGGAAAAATATGTGGTAAAGAAGAATTAATTTGTGTGTATAAAATGCCATGGCCATCATATGATTTATGTTTCCACACGTTAGATGCAAAATGGAATAACCGCTTTAAAAGCATTTGTTTATTTAAACCCTCTGTCACATCATATCATATGCACAACTTGGCTATGCAGCTGACTGTTCTGACTGATTTTTATGTAAATGCAGCTGAGAAAACTCAACCCTCATAGCATTTTTTATTTGAATATTGCGACTAAAACATGAACAAATGTGGTTCATTAACTTTTGCAGTGCATTTATACCTACTGGGGAGGTTACCAGTTAATCTGAGCCGCATCCTTAAACTAGAAAGAGAAGCCCAAGCTTCTAAAGACAATACACGAACATTAAAAACAAAACATTGGCATATTTCAACTTCACGTTCTGGTGCAGCTGGTTACATAGCAGTAATTTAACAGCTTGTTTTTCTTCCCTGGTTTTGCATTTTTAATAATGATGATAAAGCGCCTTGCTGTTTGCTTTATGCCACTTGGTGGGGAGAAGTCTGCTGTAGGCTACTCCGTGTGTGATGGTTGCCCTAGGGTGCAAAAAAACATTATATTTTTACAGACTGGAGTTCTGACAACATGGCTTGTGAAGCAGACTTTTTGGTTGCAAGTACTCGTGCAATACACTGTGTGGACAAACTTACTGGGCCACCTACACGTTACACCTAGGAGCTGCTCGGCCATGGAAACTCATGCCGTAAAGCTTCTGGTGCATAGGTTTTGTACTTATGTTAGTGTCAGAGCAGGTTCAAAAATCTGCAGTTATAGAGTTATCACAGCATTGTAGACTTTTATGCACTTGGTGACTCTGCTCTGTAACTAAAGGCTGACTTTAGCTGACTTTTATCATGGATGGGTGCTTGATTTTATACACCTCTGGCAATGGGACTGAAAACACCTGAATTCAAAGATTAAGACGTGTGACCCGATACTTTTGACAGTATCCGGTCGTTAAGTCTGACGTCACTAGCCATGTCTGGGCCTAAACTCCGCTGCAGGTCCATATATCAAACGATCACTATGGCATTACTGAGAGTTGAAAAACTGTCTAAAGTCTTTCATCTTTAATAAAATGATCAGCGTTCTGCTCTACCAGGTGTAACAATTGAGTTTAAAATCCAGGCATCCATGAAAACGGAATTTATGACATTTAACGGAGTTGGAAGTTAGCAGGGAGTTAGCTCGCTAGCTTCTATCTAAATACAATATAGCATGTCCTGACTGCGGGGTTTTGGAAACAAATTAAAACGTACAGCTCTGTTATCACTTCCAGCATAAATGAAGACAGAAAACTAAACAGCAGTGACGTTTGTAGGGTTACTGAAGTTGGGTTAGCTGGTATATAATGATGTGCTACGTGACCGCTAGCGACACAGCTATGTTAGCATAATATAAACAAGTAATCGCATGGCAGGATGCTGTAAAAGGACCAAACTTCAGCCAGGAGAACAACTGAGATAATCCATCCACAATACGAGGTTAGTCATTCATATACTGCTGCATGGGCTGGGCTGTAGTTACATCCTAAGGTTTTAAAGACTGAGCTTAAATAAATGATTAGTGGTAATAAAAGCCGAGGGAGGTCAACAGTGATCACTGACTGTTTTAGGAGCTTTTTGAGATTAAATAAAAGAAAATACAAAACATTAAACATGTTAACAACACAAAAGCCATATTAAACGCAGACTACTTTAGGCCTGGAAGTAGGATTCGTCACGTCATCACTTAACGACCGGATAGCGTATTGCTAATCAGTCCGTGTACAAATTTTCATTGCTGTTCGGGCTCTTCTTTCATACATGTCTATATTTACACATGGGCAAAGACAATAGTGTTATATGAGAGAAATGGTCCAGTCAGGTCATCGTTCAAAAAGGTTAAAAACCAAAGAAAATGCAAAAACTCCACCACTGACTGGCTTGTTTTCAGTCATACATAGTGTATACATCAAGCTATTCACACTCACAGCTGTGAAGTCTTGAATCATCAATCACACATACAAATGCCTTGAAGCTAGACTGATCCATTGGGGCTTCCTAAACAAGCAAGAACCAGCGCAATTAACCATAAATTACCAGACCTGCTTATACAAAAACCATTACACGCTTTTCCTCCTCACAGCACAGTTCATTTTTTCCCATGGGTGCTCACACTTGCTCAGAGAATCAACAAAAATAACCAAAAAAAAAAAAAAAAATGCAGGTTGTACTTGCAGATGTTGTGCTTGACTTCCCCCAGACTGGGGAAAAAATGCCCACCCACAAGCACATGGATGCCAAGACTTATGAAAGGAAAGCAGCCATACACATATGCTCATTTAGCAAGTGCCAAAACTGACTAGTAAGTCCAGCAATGAATGGGGTGAAGCAGAGGTATAGACAAATGCTGCAGAGGTTTGCAGCAAATTATTTTTCGCAAGCTTTTGCAACATTTCACACATTTTGGAGTTTTGGGTGGAGTCCATATTTATGCATTTGCTGGCTTTGAAACTGGTTGCTCTAAAGTTGTGCTTGTCAAACGTGCAGCAGCAGTGGCTGTGGGGGAAAATGACATTGACTTTGAAATGAACGTTTTACGCATCAAACATCATGAATAATTTTACATTTAAAGCCATCTTGATGTGTTTGCTATTTCATGTGCAAAGCAGACTAACCAGAAAATGTAAGACCTCAAAGAGCCTGTTCCTCCTTTGTATTGTCTTTGTCACGGCTTTGCAATTGCGCTAACGTTAAACATTGAGCATCGACGCCTATGTGTGTGTCATCTGCGGTGTGTGTTGCCTCCACGCCATTATATTTGTAAACTCAAATAAATGTAAAAGGACTGCACATATGCAGAAATTTGGATTGATTCAGCATAACAATGCGCACGCATCAATACCCCCTTTTATCACCAGCCCCGAGAGCTAAACAAGCCTCCCCTGACAGCAAGCCCAACATCCCTCCAAGTTTTGTCGCTTTCCCTCACCAGCTTGCCTGATAGGTAACACAGTCAAAATGGGCAGAAGTAATGGGAGACAACACAAGCGCAGACAGTGCCAAGAGCTCGCGGGTCCTGCATGTAGCGAGCTGTGCCCATGCGACAGATGGATGTAGTCTCTGGACTGATTATTGTGTTCACTGGCCTGTGCTTCAGTGGCCGCGGCAATGAAGGAGTTCACAAAAAAAGCGAGCCAGCTATTTGTTCTGCCTCCAAAACAGGTGCTACACATGTTTGATCCCCTTCATTCCACCGCAGTTTGTATAGGTGAATGATCCAACCAAGCATATCTGACATGAAGGTCAGAGAGACATTATTCCCTACCAGAATGCATAAATGAATCCAAGGCGAGTCAAACTATGTGCATGAATAAATTCATCATGAAACATAATGGTAAAGCACAAAAGTGTGGAAAGCAAATATGCAGTCAAAGTCAAGGTCGAATTTATTTACAGAGCCTTTCAGCAACACACACTGCTAACTGCTTTACAAAGCAACAAATTACATAAACAGCGTATCAAGTTATACAGGCTGCACACAAGCTTTTTCACTGCTAAGTCTAGTTAATGCATCCCAACTTGATTGATTTCTTTCTTCCGGTTTACCTGCCACAGTGGTCTTGTATTCTATTAGGGTACTATATGAAAAAACAGGAAAAATCAATATGCATTCTTCAAGACTGAAGGAGCGCCTCTTCTTGATCCCAGTGTGATGACACAGGAAGCTTCCCGGACAGCCAACCAGGACGCCAGGACTAATGGTCTTCAAAGCCAAGTGACAGTGAGTCTTATCTGCTGTGAGCCGTATTTCCTGTGCCTCCCCAAAGATCTGGCCGGACAGTGTGTGTTATCCCTTCATCCTGATAAACCTCATCTCCCACACACAGATCCTATACAGTATGTCACATCCAGGCTATGAGCTGCAAGCGCTCTACTGTCCCCCCCCACCCCCTCCACCTCACACACACACACACCCATGACCGCCATCCACTCGACAGGGAAAACAAACGTAGTTTTTGTTCCAGAGCCCACCTAATACTCTGCTGACACACATACCCTCCTCCGCTACTCACTCCTCACACTTGTTCTTACATTTTATCCCCTTTTTAAAGATCCCTTCTTCCCCCTTTGAGATTAGTGGTGGGTAAAGATGAAAAATAGCGTTTTCAGTACAGTGACATCTAATCTGTTTGGTGAGCCTTAATTTCCCTCGATGATATAAGTGCTGGTGGGCCACAAGCTCGCGACAGACATAGTTTTGTCAGAGGATGAGTGTGACACCATAAGAGAGCAGACTTTTGCTCATCTTTGATTCCATTTTCTTACCCTCAAACCTTCTTTTTTTTACTCATTACAATTTTATATGTAGTTTTCAGATTCTAATGAATGGCTGAAAAGATCCGCTAGAAGTGATTTTTTTTGGGGGGGGGGCACCGTTTAAGACAATTTTTCATAATCTTTAAAAGCTGTGCATGAAATAAAGGTGCCCTAATTCATGTCTAGATCATTGCTGAACTTATTAAGTTGGCTTGATAAGTCCAAGTTTCTTCTTATATTCACTGAATAAAGTCAGTGGAAGGAAAAATTAAGTTTTAAAATTTGTACTTTCTCAATAAACCTGGGCACATTTTTTCCCATACTGGCAGCTTGACTTTACAGATGATAATGTGAGTTTTCTGGTAGCCTACCTCAGTCCAGCTAAACTTATAGCCACCCATTGATTTGTGAACCTGGTCAAACCTTGAGTTTCACATTAAATATTTATTTATTTTTAAATCTGATGAGATGGTGGGGTGACACATTATCAGGTAATACTAACTAACTTGGTTTGCAAGGTGCTGCTAGGTGCTCTCTGCTAATTAGTGGTGAGAATATATAAATTAAATACTAGAATACCACAGTTCAAAACAGGAGCATGACAAGTAGAGGTACAACCAACCACACAACAAGTTGTGCTGCTGAAAATGCTCAAAAATGCATAAACATGAGGTAGAAATCCAGTTTCTGAATTGCCTGAATAATGCACAACTGTATGGCTATGGATGTGTGTCTTTCTGCTGTAAAGTTAGGCATTTTAGCTGGGGATGTATGGGGATTAGATTAAACACACTGAAACAGCAGTGAGAGAGTCTTCCATTTAGGTCTGTAGGCCTCAGTCACATAGTCCTACAGACCAAACCCTCTAACAACTCCAGAAAAAAATGTGTATTATCGGTGATTTCTGGAAAGAATTATCTCCAGAGCGTTACATCTTTAGCTCAATGGTCACTGGGTAAAAACAGAGATGATGTAGTTAAAATGGTTTAAGATAGACAAGCATTTTGAGCAAAGTTGCTTCCAGCAAGTTCTGCTTGTTCTTTTTATACCTAACTGCTGTCAGTGTGTGTTATTTGTGCTAGACAGGCTGATAATGTCACATCATGACCAGCTGAGCATTTTCCTCACAGCTGAAAGAATTTGGGGTCTAGACAGAATCATTTCACTGCATTAAATTAAACCAGATTAAGGATTGTTTCTCTTTTCTAACATTACATGCTGGACTGTTATCACTGAGTAGCATGAGTGTGCAATAAAGAGACTATAGGTTTCTTTTTGTATGGACAAAATAGGGGCTATTTTTCACTCCACCATGTGTAGTGTGGCTGTGTTGGCGTAATGTGCAAGTGAGATGAGTAACACAGGAGTTTCTTATTGGCTTCAACCTCCTCATGCAAAAAGGCTGTCATTTAGGTTGAAATTAAATTAGTGTGCTTGACATTTTGACACGGCAGTCAGGTGCCTCGCTCCCATCTGCCCCCGAGAGTCATCGTTCAATTTCGTGAAATCAGAATTATGTTGTCATTTTGCTGTCTTGTCTAAAGATCCATCGCTATCTCCTTGATGTAGCAAGTGCCCACTGCACCTCTTTGCAGAGACAGATTGAGTAATAGATAGATCTCAGGCAGAGAAAGCTGTGGAGGGGGAGATGGGGCAAGGGGTTGACCGGAGAGGTAGTTGAGTGAATCATATCTTCATTTGCTACCACTTTGACATGTGTCACAGTGGAGCCTGCTGCGATTTCATAACAATGAGGACCCGCAGAGTTCACCAGCGGGCGTCTGCGATATCTGCCTGATAAATATACTCGGGGGCTTCGAGGCAGCCATGCAGCAAGCTAAGTTAAAGACCAATGTCACATCAAGTGGTCGCAAAGTGTTATCAGCTCAGCGTGTGATAGATAATGACAAGAAGGGCTCAATAGAGAATATGTTACGTATCCCAGTTTCCCCAAAGCTTTAAATACATTTGTTCTCAATATATCTACAGTTGATTTTTAAAGGAATGTGACTCTAAGAGACAGAATTTAATTGAAAAATTTGTTAACGCATCTGTCTGTCTGTCTGTCTGTCTACACACAGAGTGCCGTGCAAAAGTCTTGAACCACCTCTGATTTCTTTATATTTTGTTAGAAAAATGGGAAATATTAATTGAAACAGGCAAATCGGCCAGGGCACGGCTGATAACAGGTCATTGTGTTTTTCTATCCAGGTATGCTTTTGCTGGCATGTTGTGTGAGGACCCAAAGTGCAAACTTGAGACACAGAAATAAAATAAAATGTCAACATCTACATGCTGCGTTGAAGATGCAGAACCATTTACTGCATTGGCAGTGTGTTTGGGATCATTGTCTCATGATGAAAAATGACAATCAGATGCTTTGATGGTGTTAGCTGGTAAATCAAAATCTGATGGTACTTTTCTTTATTCATAATTCCATCAATTTTGACAAGATCCCCAAAACAACTGGCTGAAATACAGCATCAAACCAAAGCCAGAGCCTCCACTGTGACTTACAGATGGCTTTAGACACTCACTGTTCTACTTCTCTCCTTACCTCCTCTGTAAATACTGATGACTATTTCAACCCCAAATTTCTAATTTAGACTCAAGATTGGTCGTCACTCACTTTCAGTTCAGTTCTTGCATATTTCAGTCTTTTCTGCCTGTTTCCCTTCCTTAAGTATGACTTCTTGACAGCCACCAATACACAGAGACGGTTTCTGATGAGGCTTCAGCGAACAGTAGATGAATCAACTGAGGGCTAGAGGTGTGTCTCACATCTTGAGTCAGGTCTTCACCCCATCACAGGTCCTGTCGTCTTCTTGTCCTTCTACTTGTCCACTTTCCTCAGATTTCTTAAACACACTAAACAGAGTGCTGAGATGTTTCAATTTTTAAGGTAAAAGCAATTTGGGAATCACTTTGTTGGTGCAAAAATACTATCTTATGACAATTAAATTTTATGACAACAAAAACACACAGAGTGTCACAGAACACTATACATATATTTGTTATGAAATGCAACATCAATATTCCAGGCAGAACATGATGGGATGGGACTGGATACTTTTTATTTATTTTTAAGGAAAGTGCAACGTTTCTCGGTGTTATGGCCAGTGCTTTTCAGTGCTACATAATAAAGTAATCTTTTGTTTAGCCAATATTTGTTATTTTGATGCAGATAGAGTATGGACAACTGAAAACATTTCACAGTGATGTAGCTTGAGCCTAGCCCAGTAGGGTGAGATTCTGGTCGTTATATGGGTTGGAGCAGAATTAGAATTTCACAAAGGGACAATAATTCCAGGTGGCTGCTTAACAGTCAAAAAGAACTTAAAGCTTCTCTGTAATTTTAAGTCCTTAATTGTGAGTAAAACTTTCAGTATTACACCAGAAGGATGCAACCTATTTCCTGCGGTGAAACGTCTTGAAACGATGTCAGTGAAGGTGAGAGTGTAATTGCCTCCAATTTTATAGGATAACTCTTCAACATCTCTGTCTGTCAGCCAGGTGGAGACTGATCACTGGGCTCTGATATGGTGCAGCGCATTAACCATGTCAAGCATTTGCACAGAACTGTTCTCCATCACCTCCCTGAGCACTTAGCCCGGGTAGTGGGGGGAGACCTAGTCCATCCCACCCCTGATGGCTGAGACTATTAGCGTGATGCACGGCATCTCATTCCTCATCCTACACGGGAAGGGTGATGGATCCACTCCAGCCCCAGATCCAAATGGGGTTCTCTCTCGTTTGGAGCAGGAAGGTGAGGAAAGGGGAATGTGTGCAGTTGTGGATGCATGATGGAGAGTTATGAGGCTGAGCCATGTGTAAACGGTGAAGCGGTACCTCCTGTCTGATCACCAGGACTGCAGGTTCAAATCTTTGATAAAGGACAGCAAAAGATTTGATAATTAGTAGTCATGTCACCTCTTCTTCCTCTGCTTTTCTAACAGCCA
The DNA here is from genome assembly GCF_057381845.1 of Rhamphochromis longiceps. Lineage (NCBI taxonomy): Eukaryota > Metazoa > Chordata > Actinopteri > Cichliformes > Cichlidae > Rhamphochromis > Rhamphochromis longiceps. The sequence continues at coordinate 45,219,878 of NC_140559.1, forward strand.
ACATGTTGAGCAATAATGTTTCAATAAGGGCACTATTCGTTAAAAACTCTATTCTGATATTTTTCACTGGTAGGAAACTGAGCACAGATTAAAAAAAGGAGGCAAAAATCGAGTGGTAAGAAGTAAAAGCAGACATGGTCTGAATAAAGGAAACTCTAATGACCGCTTTTAGAATTCAAATCGGACTTGTGAAAGGAAAAACATTTTATGCTATTAGATCTTTTCTGCACTGATAAAAATGCAATTAATTGTCTAAATTTTCCTTCTGGTGGGAGAAAGAATTTGTTGATAGTTCATCAGCAAAGTAAAAATTAAAAATAAATTTAAAAAAACAACCTTGTTAACAGCAAAACATGCACCTTTCAGCTCAAATCCTCTGTGATAATGGAATAGAAAACCTGCTTACTGTACATACTCAGCTATCAAGACATCCTCAGAAACACACACACACATGCAGGCACATGCACATGCTGCATGCAGCATAATGAATAATCACAAAGTCATAATTACCTTCTAACAACCTTTTTCTCACTACAGTGCATCTTTGTGATTGAAGTCCACCCACATTGAGTTAATTGCATTTATTCCCCGACGCCACAAATATGCAATTAAAATGCAGGCATTACACCCAGCCCTGCAAAATCATCAATACAGTTTGCAGTTAAAAATAGAGCCGGTGCTTGACTCTAAAGAGCGAGCTGAGATTTGTTCTGTTTTCAATTATTTTCAGTTTACCTCAATGGAAAACAGATTGCGTTTATTATACTGTGACATTAACTTATTGATGATTGGGAAAATATTATATGCAGCAATATTATGTGCAGTAAAAGTAGGGGGGAAAAAGTTTTTTAAGCTGAATACACAAAAAAATTTGTCTGATCATATCAGCTTTTGACATCTACAGACGGTTAACGTTTTTTAACTACTTCAACAGACGAAAAGACTAAAGTTGAAGTGCAAATTGGCAGTAAACTAACTCTGTGTAAAAACACATTAAGACTTATGCTGTAAGGTTGATAACTACATGCCATCAACCAGATATCACAGCAAACATAACAGGCATGCTGCTCCATTATGTCCATTTCACCCTTTGCCTCTCGTAAGTGTGAACTGTATGCATGTGAAAAGCTTCAGTACCAGCAGAGGGTGATATTTATATAACAACATGAAAATAATTATGGGAAGTGTTTGAAGAGACATACCTTCCTTGGTCACTAGAGACTTGCTGGCTTTAACAATATTACATGCTATTCCATCCATCCATTCGCTTCCGCTTATCCTTTCCAGGGTCGCAGGGGGCGCTGGAGGCTATCCCAGCTGTCATAAGGCGAAAGGCGGGGTACACCCTGGACAGGTCGCCAGTCTGTCGCAGGGCTAATACACAGAGACAGACAACCATTCGCACTCACATTCACCACTTAACCTATTCCCACTAACTGCATGTCTTTGGACTGTGGGAGGAAGCCGGAGTACCCGGAGGGAACCCACGCAAACACGGGGAGAACAAGCAAACTCCACACAGAAAGACCCCGGCCTGATCGTGAAATTGAACTCAGGACCTTCTTGCTGTGCGGTGCGGCAACAGTGCTAACCACCGTGCCCAATATTACGTGAATATATATAAATATATTAGATATTGTAGTACTTAAACTTCAAAATGTGTGTCCATTTCACGCTCATAATTAGAAATCACTGTGTTTTTTAGGAACTACCTCTCAACAAAAAAAAAAAAAAACAGTGACTTTGTGTGTGGTCCAAGCTTTTTAGGGCTCTTTCTGTGGGAAGTACCCACTACAGAGCACTTCTGAACAGCTCAGAATGAGTGCTGGGACGGTTTGCTAAGCACTATTTTTCAAAACCACCAACCTATCAGAAGGACGTCAGGTATCAGCAGAGTGCTAGTGTCTGTAACAGCAACTTTAATGATGGGAAATTTCCCATGGAGAATTGAAAGATTTCTCCAAATCTGGGATCAATTTTATCTTGTAGAGAGAGAGAGAGCGAGAAAGAGAGACTTCTCATCATCTCGGCTCACCTCGTTGTTGGAATTGACATCAAGGCTGAAGCTGTTGTGAATTTATTGCCATGTTATAAGTCCAGTGGATCCAAAATGGAAATACAAAGACTGAAAGTGCTGATTGAGGGGCCAGTATTAGCAGTTACTGCAGTGAAAGGGAACTAAAGTTTATAATTCCTGCTTAGTATTACTGAAAAGGAGAAAAAAGGCAACCATTTTGGCTCCAGAGGGAGCTGATAAATTCAGACATATCTAATAATTGTTAGTTGCCAGTGACAGTTGCCCGTTTGAAAGTAGAAAAAAAAAAAAGAAATCTTGTTGAGAATTAAAGAAGAGAAGAATTAAAAAGTGAGCTTACCTGAAAGCTGAACCACTGCATCTGCTCACTGCAGACCCTGGAGGTATATTTTATTCACATCTCAAAGGTGTTTATTAAATGATTTTTATTTATTTATATTTTTATCATTACCATATTTTAGAACTTTGCAAATTAACTTGTTATTAATGATTTTCATATCATTGGTTTCTATTTCGCTGGTTGTTACTGTTTTTTAGAGTCCTAGGGGAGCCCAGTCAAAAGCACCCATTTCCACAGATGCAGGTTTAATAGATTTAAGTATTTATTCAGTTAATGTTTGCCATGGGTCCGTAGTTAAAGCATCACACTGTATGAAGGGAGGTAGGAGCACTCCATTAGTTTTTTTTTAAAGAAGTTAAACTCAGACGCCATCACTGCCTTTGTGACCTGGATGGGGAAATTCCCGCACTGGAAGTTATGATAGAGCACTGCAGATGTTGCCAGATCTACCTGAGACTCCAGGAGCATGCCGTGGTCATTTCACGGACAGAGCTGATGGTGTCACACTATAAGCCCTAATCAGAGGAGAAATGACCCTCTTGGGAGTGGGGAAAACTCCACCTGCTGACTGTTCGATGCTCAGCTAAAATAATTGCTAGAAATGTGTCTTACCTTTGACCCCAACACACAGACAGGAAGATAGAAACTGGTCCTCCTGTCACATTCTGGCATGCACTGAGCATACTGTGCTGTAACTCCATGTGGTGAGTGTTTAGTTTTAGTTCCTTTTAGTTATTTCTGGACCCTGAGAGTTGGGTTTGCATTGCCGACATCAAGTCAATATCATCATAAGGTCTTCTCAGGATTTCATCTAACTTTTTGCAGATGATGTAATTCTGTTGGCTTCAGACATGACTTAACTGGGAGCAGATGAGTGGGAAGCGGTTGGAATTAGCACCTCCAAGTGTGAGGCTATGATTCCCAGCTAGAACAGGGTGGAGTGCACACTCTGGGTATGGACTGAGTTGCTGCCCCAAATGGAGTTTAAGTATGTTGGGCTCTTGTTGGTGAGTGAGGAGAGAGAAGAGTGGGAGACTGACAGATGGTTTGGTGTAGTCTTGGCAGTGATGTGGACACTGTACCATTCTATTGTAGTTTTATGGTTTTATGGAGACTTGAGCTTGAAAGCAAAGCTGTCTCTTGGGAGTGATGGAAAGAATAAGATCACAGATGCGAGCAACAGAAATGTGCTTCTTCTAAAGGGACTCTGTGCTAAGCTTTGGAAATAGGGTGAGGAGATTGGTCATTTGGAAGAGGCTCAGAGTACCACAACAAAAGGGCCCAGCTGGGTTGGAACAGGATGCCTCCCGGAGGCCTCCTAGGTGAGGCGTTGCAATGGACGCCCTTGGACAGACCTAGGAGATGCTTAAAAGATTGTGTCTCTGGACTTGTGTGTTACTTTATACTGAGGTCAAAGTGACGCCAGTTATGTTCATCGTAAAACAAACAACACAAATAATTTGCAGAGTAGGAGTGAAAGGGTGGTAAATAATTAATTAATATTGTGGAATATATTTGGGATAAAAGCCACAAGTTGTATTTAGGAAAATGCATTCATAAAATATCCAAAGTATTAGCAACCCTTAGATTACATTAATTACACAAATAATGCTGTGTGGAGAAGAAATAATGTTTGATGTTTTTGATATTTTTCTAATATATTTTGATAAATTATTCCAGGAGTCCCCAGGGACACCGGTTGGTGGTTTGTTAGTAGGATGAGGGTGGAAGTGGGTTTAGAGCTTAATGGTTGTGTGATACAAGTAGGCGGCTGATCAGCAGGGACTATAATAATTTGAAGAATCTTGGTGTTAGAAAAATAGCAGAGATGAAGAATAGTTTGGCTGGAATTTCATCAAGGGTACATGCATTAAATAGTAGTTGTAGTAAAATAAGTCTTCAAGGAGAAATATATGATAAAAGCTGCTCCACTTTGTTGTTCCGGTCACATTTCACATAGAGTAATAACGATTTGCAGTACAGTGTGAGAAATTTAATTAATGTACCAATCTAAAAAAGGATGTGACCTAACAGATCCTCACCCTAGTGAAGCATTGAAGAAAACCCTAACCCTAACCATGAACAAAGGACACAGGAGGCAGAGAGTAGACCGTGAAAACCAAGAAATGAAAATTGAAACAGGAACTGGCAGAATAGAAACCTCAAACAAGTAACTAGCTTTAGTTAACCAAATAACAAGTCTTTAGAAGGAAGCTGGAGTACCTAAAGGCAACACAACCGGCCTCAGGGAGAACATACAAGCTCTACGCAGAAAGGTGCAAGCCAGTGTGCAGGTTTCAGCCAAGAATCTCCTACTAGAAGGCAACAGGACCAACCATTGTTGCCTTCCAGTACCGTTTGTGTGAATACTGGAGGATTAGACGACAAAGATTTTGTGCACATGCAATAGGTACAGTATGTTTGGATTTGTATCTGCATCTGTTTGTATGTACTTTGTACAGCAGACATCATGAGTAGAGAGGCAGAAACTTAATAATGCAGCTCATTGAGCAGGTTGACGCCGTCTCCATTTGTGGAGGCAGGTTTGGAGAAATGCTGATGATGCAATGTGCTGACCCAAATTCTCAACCTGCTCCCAGCAGACTGTGCCAGCTGGGGCAATTTCTGTCTCACTTGCTTTCTACCTCTGTCGCTTTCATAAACCTTTACCCCTCCTTTTATTTCTTTCTCTGACTGTTTAAAAAAAAACAAGGCTCAGTGGTGTAACTTCTTTCTTTATTGTCCTGTTTTTGCTCTACTCTGTGCCTCCTTAAAGGTGATTCTCTGTGTGCAAGACAATCACACTCACAAGCCCTTAGTGTCTTCTTTCTGGTCTCATTTTTCTCACAATACCCAGTGTAGCCTGGCCTGAAAAATGCCTATTGAGTGAATGATATGTCATTGAGTTAGCCAGGAATAAAAAGCAAAGACGCTCACTCATGTAGCGCAAAAGCATTGGAGACATAAAGGCTGATGAAACCTCTCACCACTGGCTGACAGGGGGGAAAATTGTGCAGAAAATGTATCACAGATAAAATAAGAGAACCCTTTTGATCAGCTACACAAGATAGCGTCCACCAACACGCTGCTCAACCGTGCTCTCATGCTGGTTAACTACAAAAGTAGCAGATGACCAATTTCTCGCTCATTGCTCTCACTAGACAGGCAGATCAAAAAAGAAAAAGAAAAAAAGGAGGCTACAAAACACTCAAGCCTTTTATAACACCAGTGTGTGCCCAGGGGAACTGCTGTAGCTGTAGCTGTATCCACACACACACACACACACGCAATGTAATACCTGCAGTGTCGCGTTATATGACAGCCATTGTACCAGTGGTGATGATACTGGTAACAGAATAAGACTTGGGACCAGAAGGTCTTTTGTTACAATCTCTGAAGCCACTGGTAAACTTATGGGCAGAAAGAAAGCTGGACTTTTTAGGAGGTGAGTAATTTATGTAATTTGTCAAAAGCTATTGATACCAATTCCAGAGTCAGCAAAATAGTCCAAGTCAAGTGATAACTCACGGACAAGGGTCAGTCCAGGGTTCAATAAAACCAAACACATTGGAGTCAACTGGGAAGTTAGACAAGGTCAGATCAAATAAGTCATTTGAGAGTCTGGTGGTAACAGGATATACAGGTAATAAAATAATCATCTTTTTAATAAAGAAATTATGCTGCAACTTTCCTTTCAGCAACCAATGTTGTCCAGCATGAGTCTGCCAATAGCTCTTCACATTGAAAGCTGATTATTTTAATAGGCAGTAGCTTTACGAGATGGACATAGCCACTTTGCATCCATCCACTTTTCTGCGCACCATTTTCAGACCTCCGAGGTTTGGCATTTTGTTTGACACAGTCAAGTTTTTTGGAGCTAAACCATAAGGTAGAGCATAAGCTAGCCAAACTATGTGAGCTAGCTTGGCTAGCATGATGCATACACTACATGGGTGGATTGCACAAAGACGGAGAGCAAATGAGTGCAAATATAAGGGAAAATAATAACCACACACTCACTGGATGCTCTATTAGTACAATTAACTGTGCATACATCTTTATAGTAGTTATTTCTTTTGTTTTTGTTTAAAGTACAAAAGATCCAGTACAGTCAAAAGGTCCAGTTAAACAACTGAATTAGGTACGATTAAAGACAGCAGATGGAATAGCCAGTGTTGATTAAATGGGCGTGATGCAAAATTTAGAAAATTTACAGATTTTATTTTTATTTTTTCCCCACCAGGCTTGAAACAGTTTTGTCATAATGTTGGTTGCAATGCTGGGAATGTGCTCCTTGTAGACAGGCCACAGTTCTTGACACTTTCAGCCCTGGAGTTGTCACTTTGTTACCCTCACGAGGAGTTCAAGGTGCCCTAAAGTGACTTCTCACTTCCTCAAACAGCTCAGTGTCCATGCTCCTTCTTTTTCTCTGAAACATCTCAGTGGTCTGCTTGGAGCATTTACATGACTATTCTTGATTTTCTCCTTGGCATGTTTGATTACAGACTACCTGCCCCTGCTTCATAAATGTCCACCCAATCGCATGCATTCGTACGAGGAATGTTAGCACATGTAGTTCGTCGTGCGACCAAGACATTGCATAAACTCCTATGGTACAATGTGCCATAAGAGCAGTCATCACAGTGTCACCGTTCAGTAATAGAGTTGACATAACAGTTATATAAATGAAAACCATTGAAATTGCTACTTCTAAGTGTAGGTAAGTGCGGTAACACGAATGTATAGCAAGATTTTAAAAGAAAGGGCAAGTTCAACTCCGTTCAATCATCTTTTCTTTGATAAAAGAAAAAGCCTCACATTATTCAATCTTGTTTTTCTCCTTGTTTGAAATGGTGAGACGAGGCATGAATGCCCCGCGCCACTGAGAGTTCTAAAAGAAAAAAAAAAAAAAACCCTGAGCTTTTCGAACAGAAAGCAAGATTCAGGTTGTTCATATCGAACGGCACATTGGCTCCATGTGAAGAAGGGAAAGAAGGAAATTGACAGCTAATGGTTCATCCACTGCCTCTTTTGACTGCATTTTCATAATGAACACTGGTTACATTGCATGCTCAGATTGCAAATGTGATGCGGCGGTGTTCGTGTCCCTCGGTGATAGGATAGTACGGAAAATGTATCACTGTCAGAATATCAAAATTCAAATTATACAGCACAGATAATTCTGTGTAACTATAGCAGTTCTAAAACTTGAATCCTTTCTGTGGCTGGATCAGTTTGGTTTTTAGCGAGGGGGCTTATGCGTATAATTACATAGTCACACTTATTTTCTGCATGACAGCATTCCTGCCATAATAGCTTCTGTTTTCAGGAGGAAAAAGAAGAATGAGTATCAGGTAAATTGCAATTCTCTCACTGTGTTTTTTTCCACTAAGCCTGTGTCCAAAATTACTTTTCTGTGTCTTTTTCTGACGAGAATGATTGTATATCCAAAATGGGGGATGCTAAAAGCGCCAGTTAATATGGGATAGATGAGAAGGTGAGGTAGATCTATTTCCTTGTAATGCTCAATGTTGGCTGCTGCTATAAATAATTTTTCATGGACCTCTTGACTGCTTCTGACTACTCTGTCTGCTTACTGTCTGCCACCATAAACAGCTGCATTAACAAAGAATTATTTCAGCATGCCGCATTTAAAATCTTCATTTGCATATTCAGTAGCACTGGTAATGTCCTGCTACCTCACTTATTAAGTAATTGTTGATTTTTATCCTTTCTTTTCATCCTTCCGGATGACATTTGTGGATACTGGCAGCAGAGCTCAAGTTTCCATAGTGTTAACGAGTTAAAGGAAAGGTCACTGATGGCAAAATGTCTTCTCTTGCTTGGCCTGCATATTCCCTCTAACTAGAGGGGCAGAGGGCAGTATTAACGCATTCATTAAGAGGTCGCGGTTTACACTTATTATTCCATTATCGACCTTGATCTGGAATTTGCATCATGCTTTCTTCTTCATTCAGTGGCGAATCGATGTGCGCTAGCCCGTTAAGTTTTAAAATCAGTGATTGACGTTGATAAATGGAGGTGTCAGTAGAACGCTGAAGACAAAGACGGAGCAGGGTGGATGAAAAGGTACAGAGGGACACATTGGGGAAAAAGGAAAAATCATTATGCCGAAGACGGAAATTATTAGAGGTGGCAAATTTTAAAGGAAGGGGAAATAGAAAAGTATTTGAAGGAAGAGGTTGATGTTCAGACACCCTATTAGTCAGCCCTTCATCCCTTAACCCCCAGCCAAGAGTACAGCAAGATGAGAGGTGAAAGAACGTACTTTAGAAGGGCTGAAGCTTTATTATTTTAAGAAGGAACAAAATATTGAAGCAGAGAAGGGAAGTTCTAGGGATAAATAAGGCTCCAAAGCTAATCTTTTTAAACAGGGAAAAGACTTAAGTCAGTCACATGAGAGGATGCTGAAATATGGAGGTGAAACAGTCCGGTTTTTTTTGTTGTTGTTTTTTATTCTTGACCTGTAGCCAAGCTTTCATTCATGTGAGACAAAGCTTAAAAGATTCAGGCTAGAGAATCTCAACACAATGCCCTGTGCCAAACAATGAAGATTTTACCCTCTAACTCTGTTGCTTCAGTTAGATTGAATCCACACTGGAATATGAAGGTCAGGTGCTGCGCTACGTACATGCTCAATCTCCATGGCCATTAGTGCTTACTTATAAAGCCATTAATGTCCATTATCATAATTACTTTTGCAAACTCACACGAGCTTCTGCTGCTGAGTGAAATCTACAAAAGTTGCAGCACAACAGTCCCCCAGAATTCTCTCTGCCAGCCATTAGAGTGCTTTTCCTGCCTTGCAGTCATCCATTGTCTTCTGCTCTTCCACCTGACTGCGCCCACCTTCTTCCTGTCCCCCCCCCCCCACTTTTTTTTTTTTTAAATACAACCTGCAGCTGCCTCTTGCATATGTTTGCTCGCTATGAAAAGGTGTGCCATTAATATGCTAGTGCATGTCATGAATTACTCATGCAGCCCCCCCTTGCCAATGCAGTCTATGTCAAGTTCAGTAAGTGCACGACAGAAGGAGGACTTTTGGCGGGCTGCACCGATGTACCTCCCTGCCGACTGTTGAGCAAGCAGGGCTGTTGTTCCCCTTAAGGGGGCAATATGTCCCCGTTCCATACCTGCAACTCAGCTCCCACAGGGATGCTGTTTCCTACACAGCACATTCCTTCCTGAGGCTGAGGAGAACTCACAAATAGAACTTTTCAAGATCTGTCATCAGGACAAATGTAGACCGTATATATGGTGCGTTTTTCATCTCCTTCCTTATGTGCAAAAGAATCTCCTTCTGTACATTCAATCCCTCCTAGACCTCATTAGTGAACGAATCTCCAGTGACAGTATGTCTCACATTTCTTGCCCATGATAGACATCCAAGAGCACTATTTTTCTTTCCCTTGAGTGAGTTTTCTTTTTTCCAGCTGGCGAATTCACCGAGCACCGTGGTACTTAGGGTCAAAGGTTGATAACGGCCAACAATCCAATTTCACAGCGCCTGCCTCTGACAGACACCGTGTGATCTTGGGTGGGACCCCTCCCAATCCCCTCTCTGCATATCCTCAAGAACACTCTGAACTTAATCAAACTTTAATTAGCCCTCTGCTTTGGTGATAATTGTCAGTCCAGGCAGGGCCAGAACTCTGCTACTCCAAGATGCAGTCTCTATGTATCCAAGGCTAATCGTGACGGGAGAGATGTGGAGCCATTGGCCATAATCTGCTTGAAAACCAGATGAGACCTCTGCGCAAGTCCTTGGTCTATATCACATTTTTTTCAGTTTGTCTTCAGCTGCATATAGAGCAGTAAAATGAACCAAGTGATAAGCAGATTTAAAAAAAAAAGGGGGAATATGAGTCTCCACTGCCCTGTGAGGCAAGTCAAATCAGAAAAGGTTTACACAAAACTTTTTTTCCTTTTTTTTAAAACTCGAATCCAGTTCTTCCAGAATAGTAAAGGTTAAAAAAAAAAAAGTCATTATCTGGTGGAGTGATTATCACCTGTTATTGTCAAAGCTTGCACTGAATGCTGTGAAGCTTTGGGTCTTTATTTCACATGTGTCTGACTGGGCTAAACAAAAGCCAAAAAAAATAACCCACCCACATTTCAGTGGGCACCTTCATCTCACTGGAGGTTCAGGGCTAATCGAATTGAGAGTTTCTCAATATAAGACCGGAGTAAAGGAATCACAAGGAAAAAGCTGACCTATGTCGTTGATGTGTGTGCAGTATTGAGCAGTAGTCAGAAATATGATACATGGTTATGTTTTTAGACCCAAAAAAGTAATAAAAAACAATTATGGTCTAAGACTCTTTGACCTGATGGAGAAAATCCATGCCAACCCAATCTTGTTGTACGTGCTATGATCTTCTGAATTGAATGCCCTGTGAAATGAAATCAATGGAGTTACTCACTCCAGAGCCACATCAATCTGCTGAGATTGTGGTGCATGTGGATTTAGAGGCCTACTGTTCCCCCTAAGACGACTTGGGTCAATAGCATTAATGTAAAAAATTTGAGGATAGCACATTCGCCCCTCAGGCTATGACACATTTCGAGTCAGTCTTCAGTTAACAGTGGTGGGTGGAAAAGTGAAAGCATTTCCATTGGAGGAAGAAGAAGAAAATTAAAACAACTGAACAAAATTATTCAATGGTGACAGTAATGTTGAATACTGGATGAATACAGGATGAGGTCTGTTTGGAATAAGTAATTGTTTCTGCAGACACGTGAAGAAATAAGACAAAGCAAACAGAAAAGTCATCAGTATCCTTGATACAAGCTCGTTTTTGCACAGAACATCTGCAGAAATATTCCACTTCCTGTTTTAACTTAACCTCCTGGTTTATGAACATTTGAAAAAACTACATAGTAGTAATAAACTTGTCTGCATTTAACTATATTTTATAAAGACATTTTATAGTATAGCTTAGGTTGGCTGTAGTTTAGAATTTAGAGTGGGCCATTATCTAATTGGAAGGTTGGTGGTTCGATCCCTGGCTCCATTAGTCTGCATGTTAAGGTGTTCTTTGAGACCCCGAGTTACCCCTGATGCATCTTCTGGAAAATAACCATGTGAATGTTAGGTTAAAAGCACTTAGTCATAGAAAAGGATGCTTGCATAGAAGTATGGGTGAATGAGGCTTGTAGTGGAAAAGCACTTAAAAAGCTATATAGTAAATCCTGGTCCATATACTATTCTTATGATATTGAAACCATTGCTTGTGCTTATTAGCCTGGTGTGAATACAGTTGTAGTCCATGTTATGATGAACACTATGTTTTATTTAAGACATGGACTTCAGTCTAAATATAAATAGTAAATGGACAGGTACGTACCATACGTAGCGCCTTTCTACTCAAACTGCTTTCCTACTACAATCACTAACCCAATCACACATACATTCATAGAGTGTTTTTATTTATGCCTGAGTGCTTTAACATTCATGCACACTCAGTCAGCTACATCAGGGCCACCTTTTCATTCAATACTTTGCCTAAAGCTACTTTGGCAAGTGGACTGAAGGAGTCAGGAATTGATCCACTCTACCACCTGAGCCAAAGCTGCCAAAATACAACCAGACATGATGAAAATGGTACTCAGGAGAACCAAGCCAGTAAAGAAAGAGTGAATATTAGCTTTGATGCAGAGGACTAGACCACTATATCTTCAGTTTCAGAGGGTGCCTCACATTAGAGCCAACATCTGTGCTTCAGAGTGAACCTGGCCTGCAGTAATAACTTACCTTAGTGACCCATTAGTGAAAGACACCAATAAGAAGATTTGAACAACTTGAACAAACAAAGGCAAGAAATGGATGTTAGGCCAAGCCCATTTTTTTTTTAGTTTAAAAAAAATGTCAGCGTCCACCCTCTGTGTCTCTGCGAGATGCAGACAAGGTGAAAAGCAGATGGCATGTGCATATGTGGTTTGTACTGTTAAGCATGGAGGAGGAGGTGTGATGGGACTTGTGACACTGTTGGCCATAATTCACATTTCAAGGCAATATATACCCTCATGACTGCCACAGCATCCAGCAGGAAAACATCCTCCCATCTGGTTTATGTGTAATAGTCGATTTTTGTACATTTTATACATGCGTTAATGCTAAACAAGGCTTTTGTTCATGAAATGAGAGAAATTTGGAAACAACGTGCTTCACAGAAAAAAGGCACAATTGATCAGAACAGGAAGTGAGTACTGGAAGTCAACAGAGGTGCACGAGGATCTGGATTTAATTTAATTTCACACTAACTTGATGGCTTTACATTCGGAGAAAGAGCATCGAGACTGATCTACTTCTTGTCTCATAAGTCCTTGTGCATCATGCAAGCTTTGAGTTTTACATCAGACTTTTCTTTCTGGATTAATGTTAAAGTTATTTCAGTTTCAGCCCTGATACAGCTGCAATAATGTTAAGCTGTTTTAAAGGCTCAAAGTATCTCTGTGCTTTTGGCTTATCCCCTTCTCTTAGATATAACCATTTTTCAGTTGACATATCAGGGGCATAAAATAGAACAAAGGAAACTCAAACGCTAATCAATTTTCTCCACAATATGTGTTTTTATATAATAGCAGAATCAGCAGTTCCCAGATGAGAGAAGAGATGCTCAGTGCATCATGGGAGGTGCCCAAGACGCTTCCCCCATAGCAATATAACTATGGGATGGCTAAGAGTAACTAGAGATAGCCCTAACTGTAAGCATTATCAAAATCAAAATTTTTAAGCCTAGTTTTAAAAGTAGAGAGGATGTCTGCCTCCCAAATCCAAAATGTGAGCTGGTTTCACAGGAGAAGAGCGTGATAGCTGAAGGCTCTGCCTCCCATTCTTATTTTGGAAACTGTAGGAACTACGAGTAAGCCTGCACTCTCTGAGCAAAGTACTCTATTGGGATAATGGGTACTAAGAGGTCTTTAAGATATGATAGAGCTTTGTCATTAAGGGCTTTGTATGTGAGGAGAAGGATTTTAAATTCTTTTTTCTGGCTTTCTAGGGAGACAATAAAGAGGAGCTAATATATGAGAAATATAATCTCTCGTCCTAGTTTCTATCAGTGCTTTCACTTTCTCGAGCGATATGTATCAAGCTCGCATGTTCTGACTTTGATCCGTTTAACTAAATGACAGATATTTAACTGTTTCTGCTTGTGATGCACTGAAACTTTTGGGTCTTTCATATTGTTTTTGCCGTCATTGTCTCTCAATGCCAGCTCGAGGGACTCTTGCAAGTACATCTTTGCACTGTATTTCTGCAGATGCTGCCCTTGTCTGTTATCAGAATTGAATATGTAAGCGTACTGAATATGTTAGAGTTAATGTCTGTGCTTGCTGTGGTTTAACTAATATGGAGAGAAAAAGTTCAGGTCTGATGGAACTTTTTGGAGCACAATGAGCCGTTGTCTGTTTGGCACAGTTTGTGTTTTGGGCCTCAAGGACAGCCAAACTGTTCTTTGATAGAAAACGTATCATGTTTGCCCATCTGGAGCCTGATAATAGGACTGAGATGTGGGTGGCCATGCCTGTTGTAAGGTATGTTCACTCCTTTTCCAAAAGATGTTCTGCGATTAGTGAATCTATATTTTTTGCTATTTATTTGAATCTCCTGAACAATTATTGTTGTGCAAGGGCATATTTCATCATATGTTCCACAACATTTGCTGTAGACAGCTGTAGAACTTTGCATGACTCTTATTGAAAGTGAATCATAATGTCGACGGGCTGTCAGGCTGTCAGACATTATGTACATTGGCTGGTGTTTTATGTGTGCATGTTGTGTTTGTGTGTTTATCTACCCAAGGTCCATTACTCCAGGGATCCCGCTGCACTGATTTATGATAGGATTTTTGAAGTTCCACGGTACAGCGCAACAAACTCACCTCCCGAAGGCGTAGCATTAGCATTCAAGGATACATGTTCCCAGTTTAGCACAGACTGGGTAAACTTGTTTCCCTGCTGGCCTAGTAAAAATCAGGCATTAAAAAAGGAAAAAATACCTTTGAAGTACATGCTTCACAGACTCGTCAATAACTGGTATTGACCCTTCCCACTTTTATTTAACAACGTTCCCACTCCTAAGACTTGGTTAGCTAGATACTCATTGCTATGCTAGCAGTGCTGCAGTATGCTGTCATACTGCTGATGCAAAGTATTTCTAAGTTGATTACACCTCTGGGATTAGCTCAAATGCAAATGCAGCTGTGTGAGTTAAGAGTGCTGGAGAAGCGAGAAAAAGACTTATAAAGACTCATGATCATTTTCACAAATATAAGTCTCCTTTAGTGTCCATATTACACAATACATGGTTTTAAATACGTTGTGGTTAAACTGCAAGCTAAGAAAAAAACAAAAGAACATGACATATATTTATAAAGCCTATTCATGTTCAAAAAGTGTCTTTTAATATAAGATCAAAATATAGTACCTCCCACGCATATACCTAACAATGGACAGCGTTCGATTCATGCATGTAAATTGCATGTGAATACTGGCATCTGTGAGAATCCGGCTTCCTTGAAAAGCCTGGGAATCATTATGTGGAAAGAAAGCACACAAAGCACAGCGAGATTAACGCGTGGCAAATAAGTCCCCCGTCTTATAATTAGCCTGTGGATGAATGTGTTATCAGCCATTCTGGATCGATCTTTATGAAAGCATCAGCAAGATGCGGCATCTTTGCACATCCATGAAATTCCCCAACTGTACGCTCAGGTGTTCTACCTTACTAAATGAATCCAATTTTGATTTTGCAAACAGCAGATTATCACAGATGTGAAGGTCAGCGCAACATAGCTGGTTGATTTAATCTGTCTTGCACAGGTGCTGTTCCATTTGTGTGTTGGGTCAGGGATTTAGCAGGTAAACGGTACAGTACACTCAACTGTGCCACGGCTTGCTGAAGTACTGTCAGGAGGATAGAAATTAAAGGCTAATTTGATGACCTCTTCCCCTCTGAAACAGCTTGATGCATCAGTGCCATGACACATGTGCTCCTTTCCTCTCAACCTTTCAGTGACCAGCATGTTTGGACTTGAGCTGATAATTTTCCTGTATCTGGCGAGCTTGCCAAATATTTGTTTTAAAAATTATAACGAAACATACTTTGACACTGTCCTGACCTGCTTTTTGATGCTTCGCCTTAATTTGGTGCCCCAAATTACAATAATATTTTACATTAATTTCTGTTTAAATTTAAAACTCTAATATAGGGCAGATATATAATTTTAAAGGTGTTGCGGTGATGTTTTCACCCAAAATACATAACTAAAAATGTGTGTTGCTGTGAGCGAATTCACATCTGCTCCATGGAGCTATATACTGTATTATGCAAAAGTCTTGAACCACCTCATTTCTTCATATTTTGCTGGGAAAATTTGAAATGTTGAAATATACATTGAAATAGAACACAGTATATAAAGCAAACACAGAAGTTGTACAATTCTTATGAGCTTGAAAGTTAACAATTGGGTTAAACAACTTTTTTCTTCAACACACATCTCTTTGGCAGCTTTCTTGTAATTTCTTTAAGTAGTCTTCAGGAATAGTTCTCCAAGCTACTTAAAGGTCACTCAAAGCTCTTCTTTAGATGTTTCTCCCTTTTGTTCTGTTCTCTGTCAAGATTATCCCACACTGCTGAAATAATGTTAAGCTCTGGGCTCTTGGTAAGCCAATCTATAAGTGATAGTATTCCATTGTATATTTATGCAGGTATACTTTGTTGTGCTGAAAAGGCGTTGACTATCAAACAGTTGCAGACGGTGTTGCATTATGGATTGAAATCTGACGGTGCTTTTCTGGCTTCATAACGCCATTAATTCTGACAAGATCCCCAACAAAACTGGATCAAGTGCAGCCCCGAACCATGACAGAGCCTCCACCAGTAGATAGATTAACAGGGGGACAGATGCATCTCTCAGGTCTCGTTCTTAGACACACTCCACAAGTAGAAAGGAAATGATAAATTCATAGTAAGGCACAAGAAAACCAAGAAATCCAACTCCACAGCGCCTTCTTACTAACCTTAAGACCAACCTTGTGACATTTGCTGCTGCTCATAGAGCCAAAGGAATATAGGCACTCCAAAGACCTTGGTCATCTTTAGTTTGTATGCTAAATCATGCCAAATCATTTTTCAAAAATGAAATTCACTTTAATGAGACAGTTACAGACTGATACTTCACCTC
The DNA here is from genome assembly GCF_057381845.1 of Rhamphochromis longiceps. NCBI lineage: Eukaryota > Metazoa > Chordata > Actinopteri > Cichliformes > Cichlidae > Rhamphochromis > Rhamphochromis longiceps. The sequence goes on from NC_140559.1 coordinate 45,236,463, forward strand.
ACACATAAACACCAACATGATTTACTTGTCTGGAAATAGCAAACTGAAAATCCTTCAACTTCCCCGGGGAATGGAACTGAGCTGAGTTGCCATATGGAGGTGGTTGGGCCACGTCTTGTGGGAGTGTATGTGTTGGTTCCACAGAAACAATCCGGTAGTGGAGGGGGTCATCAACAAGCCTCACTCTCCCAAGGGATGGGGCATGATAGTAGTTGTAGTTTGGCATCACTCGCTCTCCCTCACTCAGCTGTCACAGCTGCGTGACTTAAATGACAGGTGGGAGATGCCAAAGAAGGATTGGGGGAGGGATCTGAGAGAATTATTTTATAGTCTGCAAATGTAAAGTGCGAACACCTGTTCGCAATAAATGTGGACAAAGTTTCAAGCTCCACATGGCTAGAAAGAGCTTTTAACTGTGCCAATTCCTTCCGGACAAAATCTTCTACCTTCCAGATCAGACCAGCAAGTTTATATAGAATTCAAAATCTATCATTGCATTTTGTCCAGTAATTCTCGTGATTTTTCAGCCACGTTCAGTTTTAGTTTGCTCTGACTAGTAAAGAGCATGGAAGCTCAATAGAAGCCCTAGCTCAATAACAAGACACTTTTTAAACAAATCAAGCATAGCGTTAGTTTACTCAGGCCACGAAGTCGACATCAGCCCCAACTCTGAAGGAAGACATGGAAAGGGTTGGTGTGACAGAGGGGATGTTTAAGGTGAGATGGAGCCAGATTATTTCCTGTCACTATGCCGACCTCTAAAAGGAGGATCAGCTGATCTGCTAACCCAGACTTTAGGACATCACGCTAGGTTGTTGATTCCTTTTATTCATAGTGGTAGATGGATATCAGGAGAATGGGGATGCATCAGAAGAGAACTACAGGGAGTGCAGAATTATTAGGCAAATGAGTATTTTGTCCACATCATCCTCTTCATGCATGTTGTCTTACTCCAAGCTGTCAAAAGAAGGACTTGACAGGCTCAGAAAAGTCAAAAATAGTGAGATATCTTGCAGAGGGATGCAGCAGTCTCAAAATTGCTTCTGAAGCGTGATCATCGAACAATCAAGCGTTTCATTCAAAATAGTCAACAGGGTCGCAAGAAGCGTGTGGAAAAACCAAGGCGCAAAATAACTGCCCATGAACTGAGAAAAGTCAAGCGTGCAGCTGCCAAGATGCCACTTGCCACCAGTTTGGCCATATTTCAGAGCTGCAACATCACTGGAGTGCCCAAAAGCACAAGGTGTGCAATACTCAGAGACATGGCCGAGGTAAGAAAGGCTGAAAGACGACCACCACTGAACAAGACACACAAGCTGAAACGTCAAGACTGGGCCAAGAAATATCTCAAGACTGGTTTTTCTAAGGTTTTATGGACTGATGAAATGAGAGTGAGTCTTGATGGGCCAGATGGATGGGCCCGTGGCTGGATTGGTAAAGGGCAGAGAGCTCCAGTCCGACTCAGACGCCAGCAAGGTGGAGGTGGAGTACTGGTTTGGGCTGGTATCATCAAAGATGAGCTTGTGGGGCCTTTTCGGGTTGAGGATGGAGTCAAGCTCAACTCCCAGTCCTACTGCCAGTTTCTGGAAGACACCTTCTTCAAGCAGTGGTACAGGAAGAAGTCTGCATCCTTCAAGAAAAACATGATTGGGTGCCGCCGGTGCGTCGAGCCGCCTGGGGGGCTCTTCAACTGGTGGGGGGGATGGTCACATCTTGCAGGAGCTTTCTTCTCTTCAGGAACTCTCTGCAGGAGGGGGAGATACAGGAGAGGTGGAGGAAGATCTCAGCCTGGGCGTTTACCGTCTTATGTAGTCTGGAAGATGTGTGGATGGTGGGGTGGGTGCAGTTTTCTCTGTGGTGGGGTTGGGTGGACTGTCCAGGGCTCTGTGGAGCCGGGGGGCGCTACTGCACTGGGCCCCGGTCTGATGGGCCTGGGCCCCCCTTCCCTGGCGGGTCGCGGAGGGTGGGAGTGCCTACTGGGGTCAGCGGGGGAGCTGGCCCCAGGGAGGGGTTACCTGCCCCTCCCTTCCTTCCCTCCCCATCTCCAGCTGCCTCCCTCTTCCCGCTCCTCCACAACCACCCACACATGCAGGGCCTTGGAGTGGGGGTATGTCACCAGGGTGCAGAGGAGGCTACCCCCCCCCCCCCCCCCCGTCCCCTTCTGGCTGCCTCTGCCTCAATTTTATCCCACAACTTAGACATTCACATTATTCACACTCTCATTACACATACATATAGGATCTTGGGGGTGGGCACAATCACGGAGTCCAAATCACCATCAGGGTGTATACCTCACCCCTGACGTCGTTGCCCACCTCTCAATTTTAAATACACTTAGTCATTGAGGGCTAGCAGGAGGGACTATGCGCTTACCTGCTGCTCCTTGGCAGGTAGCTCCATGCCCTCCTGGGTTTTAATTGCACCTTAGAACACATATGCATCAACACTACAATGAGCGGGTGGAGGGAGGTTTGGAGTCTTCTCCCACCCCCATTCTCTGCGGCCTGCTGGAGCGGGAGGGCTAGTAGGAGGAGTTGGCCGTCCGACTGCGGTCTGGGGTGTGGGGCCTCCCTGCTGCTGCGGAGTCGGGGTGGTCTGCCTCTCCCCACCGCAGGGAAAAGGGTAACACCACCTGGGTCTGGGTGCAATTCCCCCCTCCAGGGGCAAGGGTACCTAGACCCGGTTCGTAGAGTACGCTTGGGGAGTGTGATTGTGTGTACAGCGTCTCTTTATGTCTGTCTCCACGTTGGTTGAGTGTGGAGTGAGTGCATATGAGAGCATGAGGGTGGGAATGGATGTTTGTGTCTGTGTGTGCCTGTATGTCTGTGTCTATATGTCAGGTTGGGTATCAGACGCCACCTCTCTGGGGACACCTCAGGCCCTCCAAGGTTTGGAGGCCTATCTCCACCCACCACCACTTCCCCTGCCTGTGGCGGACTCCCTCAGGTGTCGGTGTGTTGGTGGTTCTTTGTGTCTGGGGGTGGGCGTCCGGGTACACACCGGCTCACTCCTTGGCGGCCGCTTGTCGGGGCCTGGGGCCTGGGGCTCGCTCGGGCCCCTTTGGAGGTGGGGTGCCCCCGGCCTCTCGGCCTGGGGCTCGGTCACTCAGGCACAGCTGGGGGCCGGCGGAGCTCACGGGCGCGTCACTGCAACTCCCCCTGACTTCTGCTCCGCGGCTGCTGGGCGAGCCCTCATCTGGGACTCTCCTCAGCTCTTACTGGAACAGTGGCGCGGCTGCCCCTCTGTTGGTCTTCCATGGTCTCTTGTGTTCTGGGGGCCTCTGGATGTCTAGAGTTTTGATCTCCTCCATACCCGCTTCACACCCTGGAGGACGGGGCTGTGGTCCCCCCACACTCCCTAGCAGATCATTACATGGAGAAACCTTTGGAATGCAAGCATGCTGATCCACACAGGTATGCACACATGGGTATTCACAGACGCGGACTAAAGCTTTCTTGGCTGCTGCCTCAAAGCACACTGTGCGCTGTCTATCTTGCGTGCTGCACAATATTGTTTATTATTTAGTAAATATTGATATCTATGACTAGCTAGTTTATTGTGATGGTGCTTTGTTTTCTCTATTATTATGTTACTCTTTGTTGTTTGCTGTCTCCTCTGTTTGTTTTTTTTGTTTGTTTTTTTTTTTTTCTCCATACAGGTGACCCAGGAGTTCTTTTTTTTTTTTCTCTCTCTTCCCCCCCCTTCTCACCGTCTCTTCTCCCCTTTGGTTTTCTTTCTTTCTCTCCCCCTCTTTCTCTCATTCATTCCCCCTGTCCTATTTATTAAAAAAAAAAAAAAAAAAAAAAAAATGACAAAGGATGAACTGAAGCTCTGCCATCACATAATGTCGCATACTGCTGTTTCTGATGTCATTTAAAAAAAAAAAAAAAAAAAAAAAAAAAGAAAAACATGATTTTCATGCAGGACAATGCTCCATCACACGCGTCCAAGTACTCCACAGCGTGGCTGGCAAGAAAGGGTATAAAAGAAGAAAAACTAATGACATGGCCTCCTTGTTCACCTGATCTGAACCCCATTGAGAACCTGTGGTCCATCATCAGATGTGAGATTTACAAGGAGGGAAAACAGTACACCTCTCTGAACAGTGTCTGGGAGGCTGTGGTTGCTGCTGCACGCAATGTTGATGGTGAACAGATCAAAACACTGACAGAATCCATGGATGGCAGGCTTTTGAGTGTCCTTGCAAAGAAAGGTGGCTATATTGGTCGCTGATTTGTTTTTGTTTGGTTTTTGAATGTCAGAAATGTATATTTGTGAATGTGGAGCTGTTATATTGGTTTCACTGGTAAAAATAAATAATTGAAATGGGTATATATTTGTTTTTTGTTAAGTTGCCTAATAATTATGCACAGTAATAGTCACCTGCACACACAGATATCCCCCTAAAATAGCTAAAACTAAAAACAAACTAAAAACTACTTCCACAAACATTCAGCTTTGATATTAATGAGTTTTTTGGGTTCATTGAGAACATGGTTGTTGTTCAATAATAAAATTATCCCTCAAAAATACAACTTGCCTAATAATTTTGCACTCCCTGTAGAACACTTAAATTGATATGTGTATTTCATCCCGTCAGCGTCCTCCTATGTGTGGTGTCAGTGACACAAAAATATCTCAGTAATTTATATGCTGACAGTCCTGATTCTGTGCATAAACTGCTTTGTCATATTTTTCATTTTTGTTTCCCAAAATGTCCTGTGTGGTGACCACATTACTGATAAAACCTTTCATGTTCCAATACGCAGGCTTGGGGTTGCATATCTGCACTCTCAGCTGTCACATAGGATGCAGGAATGTTCCTACAGTACACAGTGTGCCTGCACAACATTCTTCACGATGACCGTCTCGTTAGGCCCTGTGTTGTCCAAGGTGCTTGAGGCATAGAGGCACAGTGGTTTTGATTAGCTCCATTATTTATTTTTTTATTACCTCTCCACTGACCCATCGGTTCACTAGCCTCTCTCTGTTGTGGGCTTATTAGGGGGATTTCACAGCCTGAGGACATCAGTAAAAAGTTTAAACATCAACAGATCATAAGCGTGTTTTACTTTTTAAATTGATGGGCTATTGATAAATGACCAAATGCAGCGTCAAAGAAATATGCTGAACAGGCAAAATTTTAAAAAAGAGAGAAAGAAAGAGGAAAAAAATGGACCCAGTCACCACTATGTTTATGTTCAGCTCCAAAGCTCGTCTTAAAAGCAATTTCCTTCCTTTCCTGAAGTTGGGTACAATCTTTTGAAATGCTGCAAGTAGGAGGAAAGGGAAATATTGAACTGACATCTACAGAATTTCAATGTGCTTGAAGAAATATATTATCATACTGTAGGTCCTTGTATGATTCTCTGTTTATATAAAGAGGATGAAGGAATAAAGTGTTGTAACGGACAGATTCAAACTTGTGTATGCACAGACGTATGTAGATGTGTGTGGGTGACCGTCCGCGCTTTTGTAGTGTACATATCTGAGTGTGTGTCTATGTGAACATGCTGAAAGAGCGTGATAACCGGAATGTGCGGTCACCTTGCCTTATGATTAAAGGTTTGTGCTCTTTAGCAGCTTAAAAGGAGCCCGTTTGTCCTCAAAAGGGAGAAAGGAACACAGCAAGAAAAAAAGCATGTTTTTATCAGTCACAGCCAGAACCCAATATTTTGCTTTCCCCCCCTTAGATTAGGCTTATTCACAAGGTCCTATAGGTGAAATGCCTTCAAAGATAATAAAGAGATTAAGATCACATTGAGAAATCCCTGCCAGCGAGAGAGCAGAGCGTTTGAAATAAACAAAGCAGTTCAACTTTCAACAGTTTCATACTTCTTTGTTCCTCACCCTTCCTGTCGATTTGGAATCGGCTTATTCTTAACTTCTTAAATGTTCACATTAAGATCTTAAGATGATGCATTCCTTCCCCCCCCCCCCCCCCCCCCCCCCTTTTTTTTGGTATTCCCGAGGTCAGAAATAAAAGCAGGATGAAACGAAGGATCAAAAGTCCATCCCCACTGTGGAAAATGAGAAAAGAATCCTGAATCACCATGTGCTGGGAAAAAAAAAGTGCATTCATTTGAAAGAGTGAAATGGAATTTGAAATTACCAATAATGTTTCTGGAACAGGAGCTGATTGAGCCACACGATTATTCCACTGGCCACGCAATCAAAGCCACGTATGGACAGACTCCCTTTCCAAGCTGTCACCCGTTGTCTTGCTGTCAGAGAATCTGGAGAAGCTGTGGGTGGCCCCAGGTGTCAGTTTAAACTTGAAAAAGACAGTGTCAGTTTCCTGGCTCAATGAGATCATAACAATGAGCCAACGGGACTTCTATAAATGGATGCAGAGGATTTAGCTGTGCATTTATTAATCGAATTTCAAAAGAGGAACCATTTGCAGTTGATAGTGTAAAGACATACAGGCAATAACAATGGCAAAATCCTTTGACCAGGATTCATATCTTCTTTTATTATTTACATGTTTACTAACCTTAAAGTAGACCTGGCAACAATAGATGCCAGATAGATTATTTGTTATGAACTGGTCTGCTCTTACAAGTAGAAATTTGAAAGTCTGCTAGACTTTAACTTCACTACATATACTACTGTGTAAATGTTGTGAGTCAGACTGCATTTCTTTATATTTTGCTTCCAATGAGCCAGACTTTCTTTTTCTGAAGGTCTAACAACATTTTTCTTTACACATTGGTCCAGTCCTTAAATCTGTCTATTTTCACGGGAATGATTTTTTTTCTTTGTTTGCTAAGGAACTTAACACTAACCCTTGAATCTTTCAAGCACAAAACAGGCACCTAATTCAAGGGATGAGCCTGTGTTGTGTGTACATATAACAGGCAGCTTAGCAAAGAAGCCATTTTAAATTGTATCTTTAGACACTTTGTTACTAGCAACTATCAAATGAACAGTTCTTATTTCATTAGTTGAATCTATGAAAATTGTAACAAATAAGAAAGTTTGACTGGAATTAAATAGTATGTTTTCATCAACAAAGTGATACTGTCATGGTCCATGGTCCTGTGTCTGTGGAGTCTGTGTGTGTGTGATGCTTGGGTAGCCACACCCCCGGGCTGGGCCATCACCTGCTTTCCATCGGGGTGATTACTGGAAGAGCTACTTAAACCTTAAATCTGCCTTCTTTTGTTTAAGATTTCAATCCGGTGTCCAGTGTCTGCCTCCTGCCTGTCCTCCTGCTCGATTACATAACTCGGTGCATCATCTGGCCTCGTCACTAACTCCACGGACTCCCGCCTCACGGACTTTCACACTTCCCTCCCGAGCCCCACAGTCCCACTCCGATCGTAAGCCTACTACTCCTATCCTGCCTTGTTGTGCTCCCCTGCTTCCCGGCTTACTAGTAATTTTCTCCCCTTTCTGTTGCAGCCTCCCACGGTCCTGATTCCGGCTTCCCCGCGTCATTTGTTTCCCCGGGTTTTTCTGTTCCTTGTTTGCTCCTCTGGTTTTCCCAGGTCGCCTTTTGTTATTTATAATAAAGTGTCTTTTCCTGCTAGCACTTAAGTCTGCTTCTGGATCCTCGCCTTGGCGCATGACAGATTCATAAAGAGTTATGTTGAAAACTTAGCATATCTTGACATGGAGTGGAAGAGTGACTATAAATAAGCCATTCTTAAGGAAGGGAAATGAGAAGAAAAGGCCACGATATGCCAAATTGCAGAAGGAATTAACTTTCATTTGGTGGCAACAGGTCTAATGGAGTAATGCATCCAAAATTACTGGTTTAGATTATCATCATGACCATGACTTTATTTTTCACCATTTGTGATTCCACACTCAATGCAGTAAAAGCCTTCCATAGTGGAACATGACCGTTCATCAGTCATGACCTCAACATTGTTTAAGTATCGTGGGATCATCTTGATAGAAAACAGAACAAAAGGCATCCAATATCCACAGAAGAGCTTTGAATGTCCAGAAAAGACTATCATGGGAAAACATTGCCCCTGAAATAAAACCCAGGTAGTGTCTTGCTGCATGCTCAATCACCCAGGTAAGGAAATTCCAAAAAGTTGATTCTGTTCATCTGGATGTAGAATTTTCAGTAGGAGAAAAGTTTTACTGGGAGAAACCCAGAAACTGGTTACAGAAAGAGGGTGACAGAATGTCTGTAACAGTTAGAACAAGACAATGCTATTGACCGAAAATCATACAACAGGCTATACCCAGGGGAAACTACACCAAGTCTGTATGGTTTACCAAAGATACATAAACCTTTAAGACCAATTGTCTGTATGATCAGCTCTAAGTTTCTGCCTTCAATCCTGAACCTACGGAGTCCCGCAAGTGACATGGGAGAAAAAAAAATTAAGCTGGACTTTTGCGAGATCTCGCAAGACTTTTAGCCGCATTCTTCGGAGGTCGCCAGCTCGAAGCCGACCGGGAGGTCGAGGCACGATGTGCCGGGAGAGCGGTGTTCCTCCCGGTTGTAGTACGTCTCGACCTCCCGTTAGCTTCGACATGGTGGGTGTCAGATCTCCGAAAACGTCGCAGCACTTTTGCAAATATGTGATGTCTTGTAAACCGAGCACATATTTGACGTTTACACAACTACATTCACGCCTCAAAATATCTTAAAAGTCTATTTTGTGACCCAGAAAGAGTAATATTACAACTAAGTAGCTGCCGCCATTGTTGGAATTCAACTTTTCCGAGTTTGTTTTGCGAGATCATCGTAATTTTGGTAGGCAGCTCTGAAAACCACATCCAGAACACTTTGGATTTTGTTGAGAAAGTAAGAAATGTCATTATGGAGGCAGATGCAACAATGGTCTCATATGATGTTACACTTCACTTGTGTTTCAGTCAATGAAGCAGTGGAAGTAGTTGGTGAGAGATTACAGGATGACCCCAACCTCAGCAACAGGACCACTCTCAGCACTGAACTGTGTCTGTGTGGAACTGTCTTCATTCCACCTATTTCACATGCAAGGGTCAGTACTACAGGCAGAAACATGGGTGTGCCATGGGTTCCCCAGTTTCACTCACTGTGGCTATCTTGTACATGGAAGAAGTCAAAAAGAGCAGGACCAACCATCTCTGAATCGATGAGGGGGCCTAAGGGTACATCTTTCACCATTTTACAACGCTATGATTGCAGCCATTCGTCAACTCTCTGTGAATGGTACTCATTGCCATTGATCAGTTGTCACTGATAACAATCACAAAGTGCTCTGCTTTTCATTCCAAGCTCCTTAGATCACAATGACCTGGATGACTGAGCACCTACACAGAAACATAAGAATATACAGCTTTATAGACTGCAACATAAAAGACTACATCTATTTATGTTTGTACATGTTTAAAGAAAGGAGTGGCTTAAGACTTTTGAACAATATTGTAACTCGCTAACAGAATCATGCAACCACAGTGCTTTACTTCTAGTTCTGCTCAACCTTTAAGGTCAAGTAAGAAAAAATGAGTAGTGTTGACAGTGCATGCAGCACACATTATAGCAGTCGCTGAAGTAATCAGCATTGTCACAAAGGAGATCCCGCCCTCATCAACACATCGGCAGCCACTGGTGGGAAGCCGCTGTCCTTGCATTAATAAAAAGCCACATTTACATACTGTAGGTTGATGGGTGCACAGTGGTCAGACCCCAGCTACCCAGAAGGACTCCACATTCATTACAGCTAAGTGAGTGAGCATATGGATACCCAGGCTTTTAATGCAAACAGAGCTTCTTTGCTATTTAAGATACAATCCATCAATATTTTCTGAAATTTTAATACAGGATTTAAAGATTGTGCTTGATCGTGAGTGTGCTAAATACCAATTTGTCTGCCAGTGTCATACAGTATTAAGCAGGATTAAACTAACCATTATTTTTAACACTAATTATCAGAACAAAGTGGCAGACAGTTTATCGCCACTAAAAGCCAAGAAATTGTACAGTATTCATATTTATGTTTTGTATTACCCACTTCAATATCTTTAATTCCAGCATCTGTACAGACGCGTCAAGGCAGCTTTTACAATTCAGTCACGCAAGGTTGCACAGTGTCAGACTACAGTTTGAGATTGTGGATCAAGATTCTGCACTGACTTTGTTTGATTAATGTCACTGAATTTCCCAGCTGATGCATTTGTGTAAGGGTACCAATTATTTATGCATTTTCTGTGTTTTCAACTGCCAGATTTGCAATGTGGATCCAATTCTTACAATTTTTCCTCTCATTAACAGTTATCTCCCTGAGACGGATACCTCAAAGAAACATGTACACGCTTAAACTGCGTTCTTTGATGTTCTCTGCAGTCATCTCTGAAAAGAAATGACACATTTTCAATATGAAAAAAGGTGTCTCCAGACATAAATGTCACATTCACACATTGGTTGATCAAGGACTCTTGCACTGTGGCTGAATAGTCATACTTATAGCTGCAACTTTTTTTTAAAGAAAAGGCAGAATAGGAAAGTTGTCCCTTTAGTAATCTTCCATCTCGTTTGTGCTTTTTATTTCTCCTTATTTGTCTTCTCATTCATGAATAAAACTAGAATATTCTCTTCAGAGCTCTGCTGAACATTGTGACTGTCATTCTCAGTCGTCTTTCCAAGGTAAAGCTGCAATCTGCAATGTATCATCATTGGTTGCAAGAGAATTGTAGGTCCCAACCAATAAAATCCTAAGGTCTCCAGTTACAATATGCAGTATTCATAAAATACATAAGTTTACAAATGATTTAAAAAATGTTCTGAAAACCAAAGACGATATGAAGCACTGATGAAGGACTGCAGCAGGCTGTATACTGAGCTTTAAAGGGTGGAGGGTTCCAGTAGAAGCATCTTGGTTGAGGGTGGAGAGCAGATGGCAGGAAGATTCAGAGAAAAAAAACTGAAAATCCTTTCATATGTCTGGAAGGTCCCATTCACAAGAGACATCAGCAAATATGGACAAAAGCTGTGTTCAGGGTGCACATGGGAACTGTTGACAAATTGGAACTCGGGAAAGCGATGAGAGATTAAGTATCTTCAGCAGGATTGATCTGTGCTGTCACTGCTTAGACAGGAGCATATCCTCAGAAAACACACTATAAACAGTCTATTTTATGCCCATTTAGGCTATTTACACCACATATCTGCTGCACATATTGCGAGCAGACATTACAAGCTTCTGGAATGGCCTTCCCAAAGTCCCAGCCTCAGCCCTATTGTGGACTACACTTGGTCCATGCACAGAAAACCAACCATTTTAAATGAACTCTACCAATTCTCCCAAGGAGTGGTTGAATACCCGCCCTGAGTTATGCTTGTTGATGGCTAAAAAAAGCATCTGGTAGATCTGCAAGTTTTTAAAGGGGCATATTATAATGAAACCAAACCAAATATTAGTAGAGGGTTTATGTGTCACACACACATAAACACAGACAGGTGAAGCTATTAAAGCCTTTATCTTTTTAACCCTATGTGGCGTAAAGAAAATTCAAAATAATTCCAGACTAGTACACCGCTTCCTGTTTTTTATAGTCGTTAAAGTTGTGTGCTGTACAATCATTCCACCCAGTAAAAGAAAAATTCCAAGAAATCCTTAAGAGCCGAAAGTTACCATGACATTCATGCCCAAGATGAATGTATGTGAACTTCTAACCACAACTGTGAGGTCCTGAATAAGCTAGTAAGTAAAAAGTACAGTCCTGCGTAATTATATATTTTTTTCAAGACATTATGCACCCAAATACTAAAACACAACAGACTCCTGACTCCCCAGCTCTGTCCCTACCACTATGTCTAGTGCAATAATTTATGTGTCACACACACATAAACACAGACAGGTTGAGCCTGTAAGTCCACTTAGTGCATTTAGTTTGACAGACTCATATGATACTCAATTCAATTCAATTCTTTATTTATTTAGAATTGATCAACTCTTCATCATCATCATGCTGTAAACAGAGTCCATAAGGCTGCTTTCTGCCCATAAGGCACTATAAAGGCCCAGTTCGTGCTAACCAAACTGGATGAAACATGTTTGTCAAAATGCACTAGGAAATGCAAATGCCATGTGCATTACTCAACGTAATGGCAGGTCCAGCAATAAATTGCAATAAGTCCCCATCTCCCTTAAGAAACCTATTCAATAATTCAGAATATATTATAATTGGCACACCCATAAAATATACTTTTCCTCTGGAAATACTGATGGAGGCTAGGAAATTCATTTCATCATATATTGGGAATGTACACTACTGTGCATTAGTAGCTAATTTCCTCTGGGAAATTAATCTCTACAGGGTCTAAGATGAACACTGTCCACTATGTTCTGTGTAAATATTGACAGTACCGGAGAATGAGGCAGCTATATCTAACTCATACATGCAACAGTTCAAATGTGTCAACACAGAGGCTTAAATTTGGAGTACACTTGATATGTCTAAGAACCAAACTGATGAACAGTTGAGATCTCAAATAACTTAGGTGGAGAACGGTCTGGGAAAATCAAATGAATGGGCTTGTTTTTGCCAGTGATTTTTGTGTGAAGAAGTTATTATTATATAAGGCTTTCCAGGTTAAATCACTCACATTTAAATTCATTACAGATCCAAATGAAGAAATGTATATGTGGGCAGCTCAACAACAAAATGGGAGCAGTGAAACCTGTCCGCACTTAGAGTTCAGTTTCTTTCACCAACTGATGTACAAAATTCACAGAGACAGCAAGACAACTAGAGAAAAATAATGGCTTTGTCTGTGAATGCAGTAAGTCTCTGCAATATTTACAGTGTTCTGTAGCCACCAAGTTTGGCTTTGAAGGCTCTCTTGGCATGCATAGATTGCCAGAAATCATCAGTGCTGGACTGATGGGGCCACTGCACCCCTATCTCATCATCTTTTTAGCTATGCAGCCTGTGCATAGATATGCCCACCATCACTGAGGACGACCTCCCAGCTGGCTAACAAACACCCCCATGTGCTATTTTTCCTGACTACTGCCAAAGACTAATAGACTAATCCTGGAGAAAGACTAGCAGTCAGAAAAGAAAGAAAAGTCTGAAATGTATGCACAAAGTGTGGGAGCTTGTGGGCACAGCATGATCAGAGCCCCTGTAGCCAAGGCCACCATCTAAAATTTCATACAGTTTACTCTAGTGGATGTGTAGAACCAAGATCATTGCCTTCATAATATTTTGCCTACTTCTGAATCATTGCTTCTACCCAACTGTTAAAAAAGTCTGTCCCAATCATGCTCTTACATTCTATGTCTTCATCCACCAAATACAGGAGAAACATTTGACCCTGGATTTTCATTGTGGTGAAAATGAAGGTTTGGTCCTCTGCTCAGTGACAGTGAATGCGTTGCCATGCCATCAAATGCTGAGAGCTGATGTGGGCAGATAGGGACATTTATGCAAATGAGGGGGATGATAACCAAAACATGGTGAGTGTTTTTGCAGATCTGCTCTTCTCTCAGTCACCAGAGATGAACTCTAGTGTTCCTGTATTTGCACAATCCCTGCAATGGAACATGAACCGTTGCATAAGTATCTACTTAAGGAAACACACTGAAAGGACAGACTTGAGAAGGAGGGTTGGGATTTTCCCGTAGTTACCCAATAGCTGCTAGACATTTTTAAACTTCCCATAGTGTTAAAATGCCTTCTGCATTGTTGAGTCAGGGCATTTATTATACACTATAGAAACAACTGCGTAAAAAAGTATTTGCCACTTTATAGCTCATTTTTGTTGCATATTTGTCCCATAAATGTTTTAGATCATCAAATAAATTCTAATATCAGACAACTGTACCCTCATACACACATTACTAACATGGACTGAACCACCACTTACAACCACTAGCACTTTATAAAACTACTGTAGAAACCATTCTTCATGAACAAATACACTGATATTGTCACGGCCAGGCGGATCAGCTGCACGCTGATCAGCCCTCTCTGTTTCTCTTCCTCTTCTCTCTCGCCGGGGCGGAACTCACTGTGGGTTCATGCCCTTGGCCCACGCCCTCGGGAGATGAGACCCAGGTGTCTCATTAAGGGGAGCAGCATTTAAGCCAGGAGGTGACTGCTGTTCGTCGCTGGATCGTTGTCTACCACGCAACCTCTTGGATTTTTCCCCGTGTGTTTCCCGTGTGGCAGTGTTGGAGTGTGAACCTGTGATCGTGTGAGTGGATATTCTGAAGAACGTATGCTTTCCCTTGGACTTCCCTGGAGACCCCTTCTTCCCCCACTCAGCTGTATATAACACCCCCCTGCACATTCTTGTATACACCTGGTGACTTGTAAATAAACTCTTCTTGTAAGCATCAGTACCGGAGTCCTGCGCTTGAGTCCTCCTTCCAACCGTAACAATAACGATCCAGCCATCATGGACTCAGCGGACTCAAACCCCACCCAGCAACCCGTCCTCACCCCGGAGGCAATTCTGGAACGCCACGAACACATGCTTCGGCACATAAATCAACAACTGGCCGCACTCACTCAAGCCCTCGCTCAACGTCTACCGTCGGTAAGCCCACCCTCACCCCCTCCGTCTGTTTCTCCTCAGCTATCGGCTCCCAGTCCCTCTGCAGCCGCTCCGCCTGTTTCCCCCACGCCGGCCCCCACAGAACCACCGGAGCGATCGTTACCAGCGCCGGAGCCTTTCTCGGGTGAGTTCGATAAATGTGGTGGATTTTTGACTCAGATCACACTACAATTCCGTCAGTTACGAAGAACATATGAGACAGATGGGGCCAAAATCGCCTTTATGGTTCAACTATTACGCGGGCACGCATTAAACTGGGCGCAAGCTGTTTTGAGAACAGCCCCGGACATTTCTTATGAGGACTTCCTCACCAAATTTAAGAGTGTTTTTGAAAGAGGCACCGGAGCGGAGGCGGCTGCCCACAGACTGTTAAATTTGAAGCAGGGGAGGCGGAGTATGGCGGATTTTTCGGTCGAATTCTGGACCTTGGCCGAAGAGACTGGCTGGGGGCAGTCGGCATTGATAAGTACTCTCCTGAATAATGTTTGTGATGAGTTAAAGAGAGAACTGATGATGAGAGATGTTCCTAAGACCTTGTCTGATGTGATTACGCTGTGTGTGAAGTTGGATGAGCACCTACGGGCGCGTTGGGGAATCGGAAACTACATTTCCCAGAGGCCCCCGGGGCGCATGGAGACGTCAGGTGGGGGCGCGCCTAGCGGCAGTCACTCGTTGGACAGCACGGAAGAAAGTGAACAGCCCATGCAACTGGGCCGCTCCAGTCTGTCGCCCGAGGAGCGGTATCGTCGCTGGAGGGCCGGTGAGTGCTATTATTGTGGCCGCAAGGGCCATATTGCCATGGATTGCCAGGCGCGGCTAAAAGACAGCGCCCGCCGGTAGTGAGGAGTGTACGGGTGGGCGAGGTCTCATGTTCTCAGTCTCCTCCTCGTCTCATGATTGCGGCTAAGCTAACGGTTCGTCTCAGGACTCATTCTCTCGACGCTCTGATCGATTCCGGGGCAGAACAGAATTTTATTGATGCCTCGCTGGCACTGAAGTTAGGTTTTAGCACGGAGCCTCTGTCTCATTCACTCCAAGTCACAGCCCTTAGTGGCCAGCGTCTTCCAGACATTACTCATGTCACAGAACCGATTTCCCTGTCTCTTTCCGGCAATCATGTTGAAACCATACAGTTGTACGTCTTTAAGGCCCCACTCACACCACTAGTCTTGGGCTATCCCTGGCTATGTCAATATAACCCTGTGATTGATTGGAGGAAAAAGAGTATTTCGGGGTGGGGGGAGGAGTGTCACATGTCCTGTTTAAAAGCCGCCACCCCCGCCATGAACCTACCACCCAATAAAACTATTTCAGAACCGCCTGATCTGTCCTCCATACCGTCTGACTATCACGACCTGGCGCAAGTGTTTTGTAAAGATAAGGCACGCTCTCTTCCCCCTCACCGGCCGTACGATTGTGGGATTGACCTCCTCCCAGGCGCGCCGCTTCCGACCAGTAGGTTGTATAGCCTGTCTCGACCGGAGCGGGAAAGCATGGAAAATTACATCAATGAGTCACTTGCCGCTGGTCTCATTCGCCCCTCGTCCTCACCTGTTGCTGCTGGTTTCTTTTTTGTCACCAAAAAAGATAAAAGTTTACGGCCCTGTATTGACTATCGCGGCCTCAACGCCATCACAGTTAAAAACAAGTATCCCCTCCCTCTGCTGAGTTCCGTGTTCGAGCTTCTTCAGGGTGCCACCATCTTCACAAAGTTGGACCTGCGCAACGCCTACCATCTGGTGAGGATTAGGGAGGGAGACGAGTGGAAGACGGCTTTCAATACTCACCTGGGCCATTTCGAATATCTTGTGATGCCTTTTGGTCTCACCAATGCTCCAGCTGTGTTTCAGGCTCTCGTGAATGACGTGCTCCGAGATTTCATCGACCATTTCGTTTTCATTTACTTGGATGACATCCTCATCTTCTCCCAGTCTGTCGCCGACCACCGACGCCATGTCAGGCAAGTGCTTCAGCGTCTCCTCGAAAATCGTCTCTTTGTTAAAGGGGAGAAGTGTGAGTTTCATGTCTCAACTGTTTCCTTCCTGGGCCACGTCATCGATCGGGGTAACCTCAAGACTGATCCCGCAAAGGTTCAAGCCGTTGTTGCCTGGCCGACCCCTTCCGACCGTAGACAGCTTCAAAGCTTTCTGGGGTTCGCGAACTTTTATCGGCGCTTTGTTCGCAACTATAGTAAACTGGTCCTGCCTCTGACCCGTCTTACTTCTCCCAAGGTTCCCTTCTGCTGGGATGAGCTGGCTCAACGTGCGTTTGCCCATCTGAAGGACCGTTTTGCCTCGGCGCCCATTCTCGTCCAACCCGATCTCGACCGGCAGTTCGTTGTGGAGGTGGATGCCTCGGACGCTGGAGTGGGGGCGGTGCTTTCCCAGCAGCAAGGAGGTAAGCTGCATCCCTGTGCCTACTTTTCACGCCGTCTCACCTCTGCAGAGAGCAACTATGATGTGGGAGATCGAGAGCTACTTGCCGTCAAGCTAGCCCTGGAGGAGTGGCGCCATTGGTTAGAGGGTGCTGCCCAGCCGTTTGTGGTCTGGACCGATCACAAGAACTTGGAGTACATTCGATCGGCAAAACGCCTCAACGCCAGGCAAGCCAGGTGGGCCCTGTTTTTCACTAGATTCCAGTTTACGATCACTTACAGACCCGGTTCCCGTAATGTCAAGCCAGACGCCCTCTCATGCCAATTCGCCGCCTCCGAAGACGCAACTCGGGACTCTCCCATTCTACCGCCCACCTGTGTAGTCGGGGCCCTGACCTGGGAGATCGAGTCGGCTATTCGAGAGGCTCAGCGGACAGAACCGGACCCCGGAACGGGCCCTCCAGGGTTGCTCTTCGTCCCCTCCTCAGTAAGGTCACGAGTGTTACATTGGGCTCATACTGCCAGATTCACCTGCCACCCGGGGGTCCACCGCACTATTACCTTCCTCCAACGTTTCGCCTGGTGGCCTTCCCTTGCCAAAGACGTCCGCGAGTATATTTCCGCATGCTCGACCTGCGCTCAAAACAAGAGCGTCCATCAACCACCCTCTGGCCTCCTTTACCCTCTGCCGACTCCGAGCCGCCCTTGGTCGCACATCGCTGTTGACTTCATCACTGGTCTGCCCGTCTCGTCAGGTAACTCTGTGATTCTCACCATTGTGGACCGCTTCTCCAAAGCTGCTCATTTTGTCGCCCTCCCTAAGCTCCCCACTGCTCTAGAGACCGCCCGGCTGCTAGCTGACCACGTGTTTCGCCTCCATGGCATCCCCACGGACATTGTGTCAGACAGAGGACCGCAGTTCACGTCGCGTGTATGGAAGGAGTTCTGCAGTGCCCTCGGAGCTCAGGTCAGTCTCTCCTCTGGTTTCCACCCGCAGACGAATGGCCAAACGGAGCGTGCCAACCAGGAGCTCGAAGCAGCTCTCCGGTGCCTGGTCTCCACTAACCAGTCAACTTGGAGCGAGCAACTGTCATGGATTGAGTATGCTCATAACAGCCTTACCTCCTCTGCCACCGGTGTGTCCCCTTTCGAGGCGTCCTTGGGCTATCAACCGCCACTCTTCCCAGCTGTCGAGGGTGAGCACTTTGTTCCCTCTGTCCAACAGCGTCTTCGGAGGTGTCGGCGCGCCTGGAGGGCGACTCGGGCCTCCCTTCTCCGCACGGTGGAACGCAATAAGCGCCTGGCGGATCGCCACCGGACCCCTGCTCCCACCTACACACCTGGACAAAGGGTTTGGCTGTCTACCAGATTCGTCCCGCTCAGGTCTGAATCCAGGAAACTGTCTCCCACTTTCATCGGTCCCTTTGAGGTCGACTCTGTGATTAACCCTGTCTCTGTCCGCCTTCGCCTGCCCCGGAATATGAGGATCCATAACTCCTTCCACGTGTCGCAAGTGAAGCCGTGTCTCTCTAGTCCTCTGTGCCCTCCTTCCGGACCCCCTCCGCCCGCCCGGGTCATTGATGGCCGCCCGGCTTTCGCCGTTTCGCGGATCATGGATGTCCGGCGCCGGGGGCGCGGTCTGCAGTATCTCGTGGATTGGGAGGGCTACGGGATGGAGGAGCGTTCTTGGATCCCGCGGGCGGCCCTCTTGGATCGGGGTATGGTGCGGGCGTTCCATGCGGCTCACCCTGACAAGCCTGGGGGTCGCCGGGAGGCTCCCGTCAGGGGGGGGGGGGGGGTACTGTCACGGCCAGGCGGATCAGCTGCACGCTGATCAGCCCTCTCTGTTTCTCTTCCTCTTCTCTCTCGCCGGGGCGGAACTCACTGTGGGTTCATGCCCTTGGCCCACGCTCGGGAGATGAGACCCAGGTGTCTCATTAAGGGGAGCAGCATTTAAGCCAGGAGGTGACTGCTGTTCGTCGCTGGATCGTTGTCTACCACGCAACCTCTTGGATTTTTCCCCGTGTGTTTCCCGTGTGGCAGTGTTGGAGTGTGAACCTGTGATCGTGTGAGTGGATATTCTGAAGAACGTATGCTTTCCCTTGGACTTCCCTGGAGACCCCTTCTTCCCCCACTCAGCTGTATATAACACCCCCCTGCACATTCTTGTATACACCTGGTGACTTGTAAATAAACTCTTCTTGTAAGCATCAGTACCGGAGTCCTGCGCTTGAGTCCTCCTTCCAACCGTAACAGATATATTTAGTCTATCATACTGAATCATTCTTTACAATACAATAATTATAGTTCTACAACTGTTTCTAACAGTTTATTAATTCTCACAACTGTGTATCTACAATCTGTATAGTTTTCACATTTTTAACCATATTTATATCCTGTTTATAGCCTGTACATACTTATAGTTATAGCATATTCATAACATACCTTCATACATGTACATACATGTAACATACCTATAATAGATCCGTATTTTGTATTATATCTATATTATTGCTAAAGCACTTTCTGGATGGATTCAAACTGCAGTTTGTTGCCTTGTACTTGTGACATGTGCAATGACAAAGTTGAATTCTATTCTATTCTAAAGATAATCCAACTAAGTACAAAAATACAGTTTTCAGTGAATGGTGATGAAATTATCATGAAATTAAGTCATCATTAAATAAGAAAAAAGCTATTCAAACCTACTTAGCTCTATGTAGTAATCCCACCCACCCTCCGCTCCATGTAAATGATGAATTGACCGTGAGTAACAACATTTTTTGGAGTTCAGTTTAACTAGCCACACCCAGGCCTGGTTACTACCAGACGTGTTTAATCAAGAAATCACTCTGTAGAACCTGTCTGACAACGTGAAGAAGGCTAAAAGATCTCAAAAAGCAAGACATCATGCCACAACAAGAAACAGCTGAGAAACCAAGTATTCGACACCTTTCAATCTGAAATGGGCTACAAAGCCATTGCTAAGGCTCTGGGACTGCAATGAACCACGGTGAACAAATGGGGATAACTTGGAACAGTGGTGAACCTTCCTAGAAGTGGCTGGCCAACCAAATTTACTCCAAAACAGCATCGAGGAGGTGAAAAAGAAGCCAGAACAACATCTAAACAGCTGCAGGCCTTGCCTGTCTCACTTAAGGTCAGAGTTCATGATACAACAATAAGAAAGGGACTGGGCAAAAATGACATCTATGGGGAAAAAATCAAAATGAAAACCACTGCTGACCAAAAAGAACTCAAAGACTCGTCTCACATTTGCCAAAAAATTATCTTGATGAGTTCAAACCTTGCCCTGATAACGTGCGTGAGCCTTGTAGTAAAAGGTTATTTGAGTGCCCAGTTAGTTTAGGAAAGTAGTTCATAAATATCAGACCATTTTATTTCCAATGAAAAATGTTACTACAATTAAACATATTGTCAACTTGTATGTACATGTATGGCAGGACCTGGACCAGTATCCATGAATTCTGTTCTCTACCAGAACATCCTGAAGCAGTTTTTCCTGCCATCGGTTCATGCCCTCATGCTCAAGAGCACTTGAGTTATAAGGCAAGACGATGACCCGAAATAGACAAGCAAGTCCACCTCTGAATGGCTTTGGAAAAAAAAAAAAAAAAGGGTGTTGGAGTGGCCTAGTCAAAATCTGGATTTAAACGTGATTGAGTTACTTTGGCTTGACATTAAACAGGCTGTTCATGCTGGAAAACCATCCAGTGTGACTGAATTAAAACAATTCTGCAAACTAGTGTGGTGAAGTGAAAGACTTTAGTTTGTATAGCCTTGGATGGCACAAACAATTATTGGGTTTAGGAGCAATTACTTTTGAACACCAGGTAAGTTTGAATTACTTGTTTCACCTTATTAAATGAAATCATCGTTTAAAACTGCATTTTATATTCACTAAGATTGTTTTTGTCTAATATTAAAATGTGTTTCGTCATCTGAAATATGTAAATGTGACAAATATGTGAAAAACAAAAAAGAAATCTAAGAAATCAGGAAGACAGTAAATACTTTTTCACAGCACTGTATTTGGCAACATTAGCACAACCCAATAAAACCATGAAAGCAGAGACGACCAAGTGCACAGTTGGTGCCTCAGATTCAAAAGTAACACCTAGCAGAAGATAATCCACTTCATATTTCTTCACGTTAGGCAACTGCACATCAGACATATTATGCACTTGTGAGCCTGAAGGTCCCTCCCACAATGGACAGTCACATTCTTGCACGCTCCTTTTTCAGGTGATGTCACCATATTTGTGTGTTAAAATGGCTTTGGGTGCTATCAGAAGATATTACAAAGACCCGATTTTCATAAATGTCCTACTGAAGCATGATGAATCTCAAAGCAATAGTTGGGTACCACAGGCAACACAGGAAGAAATGATCACTAATAAACTGCAACTCCATAAGTATTGTCAGCACTGCTGAAAAATGTATCCCGAGCCTTCCCCCAAGGGGCATTCGTTGCTCGTGCCCTGTTCTGTCAATCCCAGGATCCCCCCCCCGGTCATAACAATAACATTAAGCGCCGAGGATTTTCCCCACACAACACCTGCCACATTATGTGATGACGTGAACCATCCTACCATCCCAGTTCCCATCTGGCAGCTGCCAACATTATAACTGTTCGCTAACATGGGGGTTAATGAAACCCCCGTGTTAGCGAACACACCTCAGCGTTCAGGGCTCAAGCTGCTTGGAGATCCGCATGCAGCCCTGAAGGATTGGCTCCATTATGGATGCCAGCACGGGGCTACACAAACTTCCTGAATAAAATAATGCTCACACCTGCTACCTGGGCTCAGTTGTTGCCATGCAACACAGGGATGATGCATTCTGCTGTGTATTCTCATGCTGTGTGCACAATGTCACCAATTACAACACGATTAGCGGACTTCCAAAAGTGTTAACTTGTACGTACAAGGGCAATTGTTTTTGCTACTATCCAACATTCACCTCGTGCTTTAACAAACTGTTGACTTCAAGGAAAACAACATCAAAGATGCAGTTTTAGGCAGGGGCTTTTCCTCAGCATAATGTGTCATTAACGACTACTTTATATTCCTCTGCCTTCACATACAAGCACTTTTTATCATTTTCTCAGTAGGAGCTAATCGGAGCTGAATGCACAGACAAATGAAGTGAGCAAAATTGATCATCTGGTTGCAATGCAACATTCTGCTGAGAAACCTTGGGTCCTAGCGATCGCGTTAGTTTAGCATATATCACCCACCTAATTGTTTTTGAAGACTAAACACCTGCCAGGTTTTCACCCGCCCTTTTATACAGCAGTGGAATGCAGAATAGGTGTATTTTAACATTTAACATACTGGGATAGGATGCATGAAAATTCAAAGACAAAACAGTCATACGCACATGTGCACAAGCCATTGTCACCTGTAAATCTAGCTTAAGCTGGTTTTACACTGGTTTAATCATATATTTGCGTATCACTACAGCTACCTGCTCCTTTGGTCTTCAGCAAATGGAATGCTAAAAGCATTAGCATTACTGTAGTTGCCATTGCACACAACTATTCTATTCTAAGGCTATTTATAGTGCCATCTCACAAACCTTGCAGCAACATCATCAAACACTGGGGAAGATAATAATTTAGATTACAACACACACAGACTTTAAAAAATAATTTCTCAGGCGTGCAATATTCACACATTGCTACACCAGACTGTGTTTTTTTACAGCGAAAAGTAAAAGGGGCTGAAAATATTTCCAGAAAAGAGATTTAATTTATGTTTAAGCCCAAATTTCTGGCATTTTGGAGGCGTTTTACAAGGGAAGCTAGCGTTTCACATCAAACAGCGGCCCGTTCAATAATCCGTTACATTTAAGGAGACACATCGAGAGGCCAGAGCATGGAGGCACTCAAGAGGGGGGGCCTGACCATTTGAATCCTGCTTCATGGAGCATGGAGAGGCGGGCGTATCTACTCTGTCACCATCAATACCCGTGCATGCTCTCTCACACCTTTCCCTTTCTCTGTACACTTACTAAATGCCACATGAAAGAGCCAGACCTTTTCTCTTTGGCTTTTAAAACCCTTTGAGGATGCAACCCAATATTTATTGCAGCCGGTGTCTTTGAAACAACAAGAAACTTTCAGACATAGGTTGGGGTGTTGGGGTGTAGTAGGGTTTATGAAAAGAAGCTGTAAAGGGGCAAAGGAGATGTAATAAGAATGCAAGAAATAAAAGAATAACTAGTGTTGTGCCTCCAACTTCATGTTTTGCAGGCTCACAACAAGCTTCACACATCAAATAGTGTAGCAGAGCACATTTCCCCACAGTCGATAATGCACTTAGAGCATCACAACGCACTAGGCATTGATGTTATTTTGAGATTATGTTGACTAATCAATTTTTTTTTCTAAAGGCATCCTTTGTGCTGTTTTTTTTTCCACTGCCTTCCTGATAATTTCCTTCTTGTTCCATTTTTTCTCATCTTGGTTGATATTTTTATGCAAAGCTGGAGTGGTAGGGATCAAAGCTTCATCCGCTATCTCACACTGAACTTCAGCTTCAAAGGATTCAGCATCCTGTGAAATTTCAATCACTGAACAACAGTTAATGATTGTAACACTACATTTAGCTGAGGGTAAGCATTGTAGTTCCAACACCTAACCAGCTTCTTGGCTATGATCCACAGGCCCTTGCAGAGCGTTCGCCGCTTCGTAAGAGAGCAAAAAAAAAATTTGTGTGTGTGTGTCAACTTACGGGTACAACTGCCTTTCTTATTTTGCGTGAGGTAATATTAATACCTTATGTGATCTATAGATGGGGATTCAGGATTGGATGAGTGCACTCTATTACCATCTTCATCTCCTTTTGCTCTTTTTGCCACTATACAAAGAAATGCTAATCGGCCTCACCTTGAAAAGGTCTCATCAGTTCTCTATAAAGGAAAACAAAACACTTTGCCAAGGGGAATCAAGGTGTATGAGCATTTATTGAATGTAGAATATAAAGAATGTGAATGAATGTGAAGTATCTAAGCTCGTGTAGTAGAGGGCGCATGAAGAATAAGCAAACGCAAAGACGAGGACCAGAGGAAATTGCAACTCCTTTTCAGAAGTGATTTAAGCGACTGTCCGTGATGCAGACGATGGTCTGATGCTAAGGGTTTTTATATGTAATCACAGGTCACTTGCATGGATATGAGCTCATTTATCTCTGCCGCTTTAGCACTCTCACCATGCCGCCTGTCCTTTCTGATTGGGATCCAAAGGTGAACTTGAGCTTCTGTCGCAGATTTTTTAAAAATCATAATCATACCCCCCGTAAAATGATAGCAGACAGGAAGGTGGGATGACACGCCTAACATGTACATCAAAATGTGAGATCTGAGGATGGTAATCCTCAGATCTCGCCAGATCTCGCCAGTTGGTCAGACTTTGATCCAGGATAAATATCAGCAATAATGTTATCAATTGCGAATGAATTCAAAGCGGCTCAGGTGGTAGACATGAGACGTGAGACTTTATTGTCACCGTGCCACTGTCACAGCATCACAACAAGATCAGTTGGTAGATAGATATATAGATAGATTTGTATATATGCAGTTTAAACACCATATAAATACATATACACACAGACACAATAAAAAAGCTGTTCTGCTGAAGTTGCTCTGTATCTCATTCTGAATGGCAAGAGTTTGAAGAGGTGGTGTGCAGGGTGGATGATGTTGGTAGCCATGTAGGCACGCTGTTTAGGCAGTGGACTTTGAAGATGTCACTGATAGCAGATAGTGGGATCACAATGATTTCCCGGGCCTACTTAGTGACCCTCTGTAGCACCTTCTAAGCCAGCTTGCTACATCCCGCAAACCACACAGTGATGAGTATTATATGAATGTATGCGTGCCTGAATGAGACCTGTAGTCGAAAGTGGCTTGACAGCTCAATTCAAAGTACCTGTCCATTTACAGAAAGGTAAAAACGATGAGATTGTATCTCTACTACAGTGGGGCAAAAAAGTATTTAGTCAGCCACCGATTGTGCAAGTTCCCCCACCTAAAATGATGACAGAGGTCAGTAATTTGCACCAGAGGTACACTTCAACTGTGAGAGACAGAATGTGAAAAAAAAAATCCATGAATTCACATGGTAGGATTTGTAAAGAATTTATTCGTAAATTAGGGTGGAAAATAAGTATTTGGTCACCTCAAACAAGGAAAATCTCTGGCTCTCACAGACCTGTAACGTCTTCTGTAAGAAGCTTTTCTGTCCCCCACTCGTTACCTGTATGAATGGCACCTGTTTGAACTCATCATCTGTATAAAAGACACCTGTCCACAGCCTCAAACAGTCAGACTCCAAACTCCGCCATGGCCAAGACCAAAGAGCTTTCGAAGGACACCAGGAAAAGTATTGTAGACCTGCACCAGACTGGGAAGAGTGAATCTACAATAGGCAAGCAGCTTGGTGTGAAAAAAATCAACTGTGGGAGCAATCATCAGAAAATGGAAGAGATACAAGACCACTGATAATCTCCCACGATCTGGGGCTCCACGCAAGATCTCATCCCGTGGGGTCAAAATGATCATGAGAACGGTGAGCAAAGATCCCAGAACCACACGGGGGGACCTGGTGAATGACCTGCAGAGAGCTGGGACCAAAGTAACAAAGGTCACCATCAGTAACACACTACAACGGCAGGGAATCAAATCCCGCAGTGCCAGACGTGTTCCGCTGCTGAAGCCAGTGCATGTCCAGGCCCGTCTGAAGTTTGCCAGAGAGCACATGGATGATACAGCAGAGGATTGGGAGAATGTCATGTGAAGCATGGGGGTGGAAACATCATGCTATGGGGCTGTTTTTCTGCCAAGGGGACAGGACGACTGATCCGTGTTAAGGACAGAATGAATGGGGCCATGTATCGGGAGATTTTGAGCCAAAACCTCCTTCCATCAGTGAGAACTTTGAAGATGAAACAAGGCTGGATCTTCCAACATGACGATGATCCAAAACACACCGCCCGGGCAACAAAGGAGTGGCTCCGTAAGAAGCATTTGAAAGTCCTGGAGTGGCCTAGCCAGTCTCCAGACCTCAACCCCATAGAAAATCTGTGGCGGGAGTTGAAAGTCCGTGTTGCTTGGCGACAGCCCCAAAACATCACTGCTCTCGAGAAGATCTGCATGGAGGAATGGGCCAAAATACCAGCTACTGTGTGTGCAAACCTGGTAAAGACCTATAGTAAACGTTTGACCTCTGTTATTGCCAACAAAGGTTATGTTACAAAGTATTGAGTTGTATTTTTGTTATTGACCAAATACTTATTTTCCACCCTGATTTACGAATAAATTCTTTACAAATCCTACCATGTGGATTCATGGATTTTTTTTTCACATTCTGTCTCTCACAGTTGAAGTGTACCTCTGGTGCAAATTACTGACCTCTGTCATCATTTTAGGTGGGGGAACTTGCACAATCGGTGGCTGACTAAATACTTTTTTGCCCCACTGTAAATATTACAAATGTAAGCACTAGCTTTTTGTCCTCCATTCTTGAATCGAGACTACACATACATGTATGCTGAATGGCAGACGCATATGATTGAAAGATAGTAATATACTTACTGATGCGTTCGGCACTATCCTGTCTCGATAGCTCAGCATCTACCTGTGTCTGAGACCTCACAAGCCATCTCATTCATTATTCACATTACTTTCAACTTTGCGAGACCTAACCACTTGATGACTGCAGAAAACTTAAGCACACATGAATAAAAGGACTGACTTAGTACAAGGGCAGTTGTCATTGATAGTGTTGTAATTTAATTTATCCTGACTAGTCGCTCCACAGATTGGAAATGACAATGATAACCTTCATATCTGCCTTTATGTAGATGACGATGCATTCAAAGAGTCTCCGAGCTCATAATGTCACCTCCACTCAAGTGCTATGTTTTGTGTTTTTTTTTAACCCGATGACGCGTTGATTAAGGTAAGTTTTCAATATTAAACACTTGTCACTCATTTTTAACATCAATTTCCTTTGGCAACGACAAAGTGTTTGATTTGCTAATTTGCCTTTGAATTGCAATTGGGCTCTCCTTGGAGCTTTCCGCTTGCCATCGCTTAATTTAGCTCCTTTCTGTGTGACTTTTGGGGAGGTCAACATCAACAATACAACCAAGCCTCAGCGGAATCCTCTGACCTGATAAGACACAGGACATAAAGCCCAACAGAACCCTATCAGCAGCGGCATGTGCATGGTGAAAGCCCTGAATGCATGGTATGAAAGGATAAGCAGAGCAGGGAGCTTGGGCACGTTCAAAACTCCCACAGATGAAAATGTTGTGATTTGTTTGCTTGTGCACCAATCTGGAAATGCTGTACAGCACAAAAGGGGGGGAATTAACATGGAGCAGGCACTTTTACTTTCCATACTCATGCTATTGTCATTTTTCCTCCCTCCTTGGAAATTTGAGACTGTACCTATAAACTCGATCCATTTCTAGCTAAGAGCCAAAATTAATGACCAGGCTCCAAAAGTTCAACTGCAATTCCACCGAGTGGCCTGTTTACATCTCTATTCTGTATAATGCGGAAGACAAGAGGACTTTTTAATTCTCTCCTCAGCGCCACATTTATGACTCTCACATATAAGTGCTTCAGCAGACATGGCCAATTACCTTTACTCATTAAAAAGCCTGAAAGGAAGCTAATCTAAGTTCAGCGTCTTGACCCGGCAATAAATAGCATCACGCAACAACACGTGCCATTCTTCTGCTCCCTGCCTGCACCATAGAATAAAGGAGATAAATCATAAAATTATATTAGCTCCTTTACATTCTTTCTGCATTATCATGAAATGGCTATAATAATCACAGCTTGTTGATACAGTATATGGTCATACGTCCTTGATGACTGTGAAGTGCATAATGGTTTTATGCACTTTTATGCAATTTGAAATGCTTACTCTTAAGAGACACCCCAGGTCCTTGCTATTTTTTTTCTCTAATCCCTGTAAGTTCCCCCCTCCTTGCAACCTTGGTATGACCCAAAACGTGTATATCAGAGCACACACCTGTTTTGCCCAGGTGTTCAAAGATTTTGCACTCACGCCATGGCACGTTTTGCCTGTCTTTGCCTTTTTTTTTGCTCACAACTCTTCTCCTCTACTCTCCATTTAGCATCTAATGAGGAACATCAAATAAACAAATAGGCCAGTGTACTACTGACCCACTGCAACCTCCCATAATAGTCATCTATCATGTTTTGTTTTTTTTACCTTGTTGGTAATCTACTTTATACTGTCTTCCCTGTGCATCAAAAATCAATTTCAATAGCATGGCAATGAACATTACCTAGCCCTGAATGTGATATGATTACTGCGTCAATTACCAGTGGTGTTTGCTGATGCCCTTGGTAATATTGACGTTCTTAAATTAAGCTATATGAGGCTGAAGGACTCCACTGCTACTGTATTCTGAAGGGGTAACTGACTTCGCCAGAGACTGCAGCTCTGGCAGTGCATTCAGCAAGGGATCTGCATGTCATAATGGGATATCATTACTTCACTACCTTCATTACAAGGTCCTCATCTGCTGGGGCTTGAGAGTAATGTTAATTATTATGGAGGAGCCAAACCAAAGGGGGCATTGTAGCTGAAAATGCCATTTTGATTAGGATGACTCTTCCGCCTTTTTTTAATGGCTTGTTTGGGTGTCAGTAGGAAAACATGTCAAGACAAGTGGCGCCTATGCTGTATACAGTATATATGCTTCTTCCAGCATTACACTTCACTCTTTCTTGAGGCAAAAGCAGTTGGAAAGAAGTGGAAGTGGTGACTCTGGACACTACTTTTCTAAGCTTTAGGGAGAATCACTATGCAAATGAATGTGTGGTTGTGTCTCACACTGACACTGGCCTTTGTGGAAAACCAGAGGGCAAAGAGACACAAGTTTAGCCATAGTTAATGCAGAGCCGAGGAACGCGGTATAGAAACTACCAATAACCATGGGTTAAAGTGGGCCAGAACGATCCGGATTGGCATTCCGGCACTTTCAGTTAATGAGCATTTAAATCTGATAGGTAGGATAAGGAATATTACTGTACAATGAGTTAATTTTTCATGTCCTGCAGCCTGGCTTTGCTTCCAGTGACGGCATGGAGATACTTGCTCAGTAATAAGAAAATAATGGCGTCCCGCGGCCCGCTTAAACCCGCACCACTTTTCTTTTTTCTTTCCTTCTCATCCCTGTGATAATGAAGTTGGTGCTGCGTCAGTTGCATCCATCCTACTTTTTCTGCATGCTGTGTGACGGCGCAACTATGTATCAAAGCCAAAGGAAAGAATATGACACACAGCACGCTGTCAACATCATTACTTTTGCGAATGTGTCTGCGAATTCCTATATTATAGTCTGACAGAAGACAGTACCTTTGTGAGAGCAGAGTGTTATTCTGAAATGTTTGGGATCTGCCCGAGTCACATTAGTAGCCATATTTTGACAGACGTTTGAAGATGTTTTGGGAGCACATGTGATATGAGAGAGAGTGTCCTGTAAAGGTAAGCTAACTGCGTGGACGTTGATTTTTGATGTTGGAGAGCTCTGTGTGTGCACTGCTTAGGGAAGACACAGCTTGTGTGTTTCTGCAGTGTTTACTGTGGACACACTGCTCTGCAGAAATGTAATACAGCACTGGTCACTACTCCCTGTGCTCGATAAAGGAAATAAAATAAATAATAACCACATTGAGTTTTTTTAATGTCCACTGTCAGTGCAATTCTTAGATCAGGGGAGGGGGAACTCCAGGCCTCATTGGGCCGGTGTCCTGCAGCTTTTAGATGTGTCCTTGATCCAACACAGCTTATTTAAATGACTAAATAACCTCTTCAACAAGCCTTGAAGTTCTCCAGAGGCCTGGTAATGAACTAATCATTTGATTCAGGTGTGTTGACCCAGGGTGATATCTAAAACCTGCAGGACACTGGTCCTTGAGGCCTGGAGTTCCTCACACCTGATTTAGATAAATCCCATGGGATTTTTTTCACCTCTATCTAGCTCTGGTTCTGCCCCATAAAAGTTACAACATTAATCACAAAATCACAATGAGAAGAGCATATTTTAGTACTCCATAATCTAAAATTTATTAATTGATTCATTCTGATTTAAACTGCCTGCCGTGCAGCAATTCCTTAACTTAGCTGGAAGAGATATCAATGTCTCTTAACCTATTAGACGATATAAATTATGAACGTAGTCAGTGTGACATCAACCACTGTTTTCTTCCATTGGCATCTTGTTTGCATGCACATTGGCCAATGCCTTGTGATTGCAGCTCGTTATAAATGAGTTTGTGGTTTCATACATCCCGTACCACTCAGATTGAATTTTTTTTTTATTCAGTATGATCCAAAATGACTGACTGAGCCCATGACCTCAGCATGAAAGTGTTTGCAGAGGTCAATTCAGAAAGCCATTTGTCCATAGACATCTATGGGACTGGAAGTCATTTTATAACCACAGCTATCGCCATCTGGTGGCCTTCATGTAGAATGCAGGTTTAAGGCATTTCTGCATTTTCCAACCTCACAAGCTGCATCCACACAGTACGTGACCACGCAGTCACAGATCAGATCAATCACAAAGGATTAGCAGATAATAATTATACTTCAAATTTTCACAGTTCTTCCGATGTATTGGTAACTGTATTTCAAGTCTGACTTAAAAGCAAGTTCAACAGAAATTGCCATTCTAACTCATGAAATAGCATAAAAATTTCCATGTTATGCAGGAGAGGTTTATTAAGTGTGTACCACCCGTCTCCCCCCTTTCTTCAAGGTAAGCAGTCTGAAATCTTAAGTACCTGTCCAACTTAACAAAATATGCCCTCACTTGAATCAGTGTTGCAGCTGTATTAGTTTTTCTTTTTTAAGAAGCCAATAAATGCATTACATTTAAAACATATGCGCCAAGTTGTTCTTAGCCACAAAGATGTACTGAACTCCATTAAATCATCTTTTATTCTGAGCATATTTTATGACCAAAAAGCAAACCCAACATAATGACTGAAGAGAGCTCACGTACATAACACAGTTCCTCTCGAAGGTTGTTGATTTTGTCCTAGATGAATGGTTCAGTAAATAGAAACTTTCTAACGTGATCCCACGCCACATTTTTTTTGACACAAATTCAAGTCAACACCTGTGGTTAGCCAGGATGACTGTAGAATTACAGCAACAGGGATTATAGCCATCTGCTATGAATGAATCAGATTGAAAACTTTCCTTTTTGCTAAAGCATATAGTTAGGGTTGGACCAGGTGACCCTGAATCCTCCCTTAGTTATGCTGCAATAGATGTAGGCTGCCGGGGGATTCCCATTTCCTTTCCAGTCACCTTTCTCACTCACTATGTATTAACAGACCTCTCTGCATTGAATCATATCTGTTATTAACCTCTGTCTCTCTTCCACAGCATGTCTTTTATCCTGTCTTCCTTCTCTCACCCCAACCGGTCGCAGCAGATGGCCGCCCCTCCCTGAGCCTGGTTCTGCCGGAGGTTTCTTCCTGTTAAAAGGGAGTTTTTCCTTCCCACTGTTGCCAAAGTGCTTGCTCATAGGGGGTCATATGATTGTTGGGTTTTTCTCTGTATCTATGAAGCGCCTTGAGGCGACTTATGTTGTGATTTGGCACTATATAAATAAAATTGAATTGAATTGAATTGAATGCATCTTATGTGTCAAACACAAGCTTGGGTGTTCAGGCAGTATCGGGCTGTCAGCCGTGTCCCTTGGGTCCACTTTCCTCTTTTCTTCCTCTTGTCTGCACTGTGTCACCCATTCGTGGCCCTCTGCATGTAACTCTATGCACGTCTGAATGTATGTGCGATGCGAAGCTGTGGGGTTTTTTTTTTCTTTCACATCTTTCATGTGGGCCTGTCACACATCATGTCGACTCTCCCACTCACACTCCTCCTCTTTCTCATACACAGAGGCACTCATACGCGCAACACACAATCAGGTCAGGGTCTTTGAACAGAACCCACAGGCAGGGTACTATCCAGGCTTCTCTGCTGTTTGAGCTGAGCTGTCTTAGTCATGTCTGCCTTTGAAGTAGATGCAGACAGTTGGGTGGAGGAGCTGTGTGCTCCTATGGTTGAGGAGAAAGCTCAGGGAAACATCAGTGAGCCGAGGCTTGACATGGCCATGCGAGTATAGACACTGACACACACATATACAGTAAGTACAGGCGCGCTGCATTGCAGGGACAGCAAAAAGAAGAAAAGAAAAAACAACAACAACAACAATAACAAAACTCAATCCAACAGAGTAGAATAGACCCAAAGCTCTGAGTGTAAACAAAAAACTGCAAGAGCCAGAGATACTGACTGCTGGAGGTCTTGACCTTATCAGTTGAGGAAAGTCCAAAGGTGTAAGAAGAGCAGAGTCTCCATTAGGTTCAGTCAGTTGAAGCCCACTACAACTGGCTTTGCGCAAAAAGAGCCTGAAGGTTGAAATGAGTAACAGTGAAGCGAGTAAAGTATTTTCAGGTGACTGCGAACAGGGGATGAGGGGGAAGGCGCTTGAGGGCTAAAGGAGCAGAAGTGGGAGGAGAGGGATAAATACTTCAGAAAGAAACAGAGCGAGCTGCCACAAGGGGAGGTGACTCAGGGGTCAGCTGTGGGTGTGAACAAATCCCAGTGCACAATTAAGTCTTCAGAAGAAGCGACGGTGTCTTCGAAAAAGTATGCCCCATGAGCGCGCGCACACGAACACACGCACCCTCAAAATAATCTAAACTACTAACAGATGTTTGGTGATTTGTTTTCTCTCACCTTTTGTTGTCTCTGGTGTGAAGCCGGGCAGCACTGTCCAGCAAGAATACTAATTTTATTCCTAAAAACATCTCTCAGCAGTCCTTGATATCCACAACAAAAAGGCAAACCATCTGCTGTTTTGTTTTTGTCTACAGCATTAAATCAGCACTCTACTCCGTCCTTAATAGCAGCTAAATAGAGCAATGCAATGTGAGGCAAGACTGACTTTTGTGTGTCAGTTTGAAATAATGTAGACAATAGTTGCTGGCACCACTGTCTACTGCCAAGCAACTCTAAAGTTTGTTGTTATTACTGTATTTTATTTTAATAACGACTGAAGATCTCACTTTAACCTCTTACAAAAACTCTGCGTTATTGTTATGGAATAAGATCCATTTCATATACGCTCCCCCATTTTCAGAAGCGCGAACTCTATTGGACAAATTAAGATAATGTTAGATAGAAGTTTTGTTTTATATTGGGGTATATTTATACTGCCTGAAGTCTAGAATGAATCCATGCACATCACTAGATGTTGTGTTTCCTCCCCTGAGATGCTCTGCCGGGCCTTTGCTGCAGCCACCTTCACTTGCTGCTTCTTTGTGGGTCTCACTGCCTTCAGTTTTATCTTCAGGAACTGAAAACATGCTCTACTGGGTCAAAATGAGGAAAGGTGACTCACCGGCTGCTTTAGAATATCCCATTTCTTCGCCTTGAGAAACTTGGGTTGTTTTTGCAGCAAGCTTTGCATAATTATTCATTCGCACTGTTAATTGCTGTCCAGTTAGTTTTGCAGCATTTGGCTGGACCTGATAGGGAGCACAGCCCTGTCCACTTCAGACAGTGTTAATATGACGTTAAAGATTTGGCAGTTATATATTTGTTTTTCACACTGTTAACATTGTTATTAACAAATATATAAAATAAGTATATATAAGTATACTGTTTCCAAAGAGACAATAGGGTACATCACTGGCACAAGCTCATCTAGGCTGGAATAGCTGCATGATGAAGTAGATAATAACATTGTTGCATAATCTGGTCATTTAAAGGTTTCATAATATCCTGTAACAATGCTGCTGCCCAAAATCATTCTATAATTCTGAATTCAAATTATGACCCGGGGAAACAAAAGCGTATTATTTTTTAATTGATTGAGTCACCATTTTTGACCTCCTTCTATGATTTACAATCACCTCTGTCTCCAAGCCTGGATGTTTGACTGTGACCAGCTAATGTTGTCTGTATTCATGCTACCAAAAGGAAGAAACATATCGATTTTGGTGACCCTAAGACCTTCTCTCAAGTGGTATCAGACCAAAAACCTTTTGTTGTCATCTTCTGACCCCTTGCTCATTCTACTACATCATTTGCTGATAAAAAAAAGTGAACACTTTCTTATATTCTGCCGCGAGAAGATTCATGCAACCATCATCATGAAACTTGCACAAAAAAAAGAATTATATATTAATAAAACCTAATAAAATATGTTTTTAAATTCTACACTATTGGAGTGTTGTTGATGCTGCATTTAAATACTTGCTACCCTTCCCAGCAGCTCATACATAAAACAAGACTTCACAAACAGAGGAAACACACAACTCTTTGACAGCTGGGCATATCTAAAACCCTAATAAAGACTGTGTTACAGACACTAAATAGATACTTTAGTGAGACGATTGTCTCTAAAGATTATTATCTTTACTTGTCCCACATAATCAAAACAATGCACTCATACATGGCAAACAAAAGGCCGTGTCAATTGCAACCACAGCATTAAATGGGAAGCAGTGACTCTATTGACTGATGTGGATTACAGGCAACACAAACAAGGCACAGCAATTTTGCCTTTATGGCATTTGTCAAAGCAGACTTATTATGCTTTGTATTACAGTGACTGATGCTTTTTTACTAACGTCAGTTTTGTTAATGCAACTTTAAAATACAGTAAATGTGTCAACTACTGCAACCTCTGATGTAAACCACAGGAGCTTCCTTGTCCAGAGACCAGTCGACTCAACAGACTGCATCAGCAACTAATAAATAAGCATGTTGCTTCTTTGGATCGTGTTATTCAAGGATATGCTGCATATGGGTTCCGGCATCTTTTCCGGCATTCTCTAAAAGTGACAGTGGTATTCCGTATTGACTGATATTTACAGTGGCAATCACAAATGTTGCCGTTTGTTCTACTTGATTATCCGTTCTTTATCCATATGTTTAGGTAATGCCTGATTTCTTTGTTCATGTGATTGGCATTTTTCTTGGAACAGAGCTGACTTGGTTGAGTTTGTTATTTTGTTGATAAAAACTTTTGAAAGTAGTGTGGAAAATTGCTTCCTTCTAATCCGCCGATGAGTTCCTGTAGTTTTTATCTCCATTTCTATTTGTACTAGCTCTTTTTCTCTCTACTGAAGTAGGGCTACACTTTTCCTTTTTTTCCCCCCTCGAAGACCACTGAACAGAAAATAGCCTTTTGAGGCCATACGTGAGAGGGGACACCATTAGAGAGGCTGATAATTGCACACCACTCTAGTTCTTGTACAGCATGTGGTCTTGGAAAAGCACTGCTAAAAACCTTAATAGGACTGGATGACAGGGTGGCTTAGTATGGAAAGCTCAGGAGGAAAAATAAAGTTTATGAAGATGTGTTTTCATATTTAACTTAAGAGTACGCGAGAAGTGAAGTAGGCTCGATTGAAAGTTTGTGGGCCATAAATTTGTCCTACATACGAAAAAAAGAGAATGCACTTTACACACAACTCAGCGAGACGTCCAAGTGATCCAACATATCTTGTAAATTAGGATCTTTCTCATACAGGTTCCTCTATGCATGCTTGAAACAGGAAGAAAAAGTACAAATTTTTCAGCCATTTCATACAAATACACACAAACAACTGTTGTTACACAGTCTGAAGGGTTTTGAAATAGTCTTCAAATTGCATTGATGCATTCATTTTTGTGGATGTGAATTATAGTACTTCCAATTTTCTGTAGCAACAAAGAATAGGAAGTGATTGCAGTAGGGTATCTCTCTCATCATTTACTTGAGAGGCAACTTTTTTTGTTGATGGTCACGATAATTTAGATAGATTTTCACTTGCCTTCAGAGTAAGTTCAGGCAAGAAAACTACTTGATTATGGTTAGAAATTGTGATTTTTGGATAAAATAATAAGATCACCACTTGATTAAACACTCTTGTTGTGCTCAGTCATGTTGCATGGTGCAAAAAACAGCACCTTATATACAAAGAAGCAGAAGTTTTGATTCTCATCCATGACTCTGGGTATAATACAGTAGAATAAGTACTACTAAGTGCTTATTCTACAGTATTGTTGTAATAGTAATGAAATTAACATGTCTCTTAACATCTATATTGTGTCTTTTTTTTTCTATTGTGCTTTTGAACTTATGTATATGTTACGCGCAAACTACAACCTGAATCTGAAAAAGTTGAGACATTCTTTCATTTTGAACAAGTGAAAATGAAAAGACTTTCAAATCACATGAGAAAATATTTTATTCACTGCTGAACATAAAAATATAACGAATGTTCAAACCGGGAAATTTTACACCTTCATCCACCAAATAAGCTCATATCAAATTTGATGCCTGATACAGGTCCCAAAAAAGTTGGCACAGGGGCAACAAATGGCTGAAAAAGAAAGAATGTTAAAATAAATATTTAGCTGGGAGAACATCTAGCTGGCAATTAAGTTTATTGATATCAGGTCTGTAACATGATGAGCTATAAAAGAGATGTCTCCAACACTCCTCTCTTTACCGGCTTCAGTTAGTTCAGAATGCAGCTGCGGTACTAGAATCTATGAACATGTCACTCCAATTTTAGCCAACTTACATTGGCTCCCTGTTAAATATCGTATAGATTTTAAAATTCTTTTGTTCACTTTTAAAATTCTAAAAAATCTAAAAAAAAAACAGCTATCTTTCCGAACTCCTCCACTTGTACAATCCCAATAGAACACTTAGATCATCCAATCAGATGCTCCTAGCACAACCTAGGTCTCGACCGAAGTCAAGAGGTGACTGGGCCTTTGCAACCGTAGCACCTCGACTCTGGAATAACCTCCCTGTTCATATTTGTACCGTCGAGTCTATCCAGTCTTTTTTTTTTTTTTTTACCTTTTTTTACCTTTTTTTTATTCAAATCAGGCAACAAAGTATGTATCTCATTTACAGTGACATAGTTTTTTTTTTTCCTTTTTTTCCCCCTTCCCCTCCTTCCTCTCCCCCTCCTTTTTACATAAAATATAATTACCATTATATAAACAATCATATATCTATGTCTATACATACACATTTATATACCTAAATAAGTATATACAAAGGAGGGGGAGAGGAAAAAAACAAGAAAAAAACAAAACAAAACAACCCCCCCCCCCAAAAAAAAAAAAAAACCAAAACCAAAAAAAAACAATACACCTGCCCAGACCAATGTGTATAATCTTGGAGCAGATATGGGAGGAGGCCATCCCTCCCAGTTTTACTTATTAAAGTAATCTATAAAGGGTTGCCAAATTAGGTAAAACTGTTTAACATTATCTCTCAATGAAAATTTAATTTTCTCCAGCTGTAAATGATACATGGTGTCTCTTAACAAAGCAGAATGAGTTGGGGGGGGGGGGGTATTTTTCCAATTTAGAAGTATAAGGCGTCTTGCAAGCAATGTTATAAAACTCAGAGCACGAATTTGTTTATTATTTAAGTATTTAACTGTAGCTACACCGAATAGTGCCATTACTGGAGTCTATCCAGTCTTTTCAATCACATCTTAAAACCTATCTTTTCACTTTGGCTTTTGATTCTAACTAGTCGTCTGTTTTCTGGGTTGTTGTGTTCTCACCTACTGTCTCCTGTCCTGTTTTCATTGTTTTGTTTTAATTGTCTCATGCTTTTACTGACTGTGAAGCACTATGGTCAGATTTGTTGTTTTTAATATGTGCTATATAAATAAATTTTGATTTGATTTGATGTCTTAGAGAGGCCGAGACTCACAGACGAAAAAACGAGTAGAGGCTCTCCAATCTGTGAAAGAGTGCGTAAAAAGATGGACTACTTCAAAAACAATGTTCCTCAATGTTGAATTGCAACTCTCATCATCTACAGTGCATACCATTATCAAAAGATTCTGAGAAACTTGACATGTCTCTGTGCGTAAGGGATGCTCGTGTCTCAGACAAAATTGCATCACTCATCGGCATGATTGTCACTGACATTACTAAATGGGCCCAGGAATACTTCCAGAAACCACTGTCGGTTAACACAGTATGGAATGGGCAGCTTGCATGTTATGGAAGGAGCTATGAAAGGTGAAAGGTATAATAAGACTTTATTTATAAAACCTTATCGCTCCCTGACTGATAATGTTTATTTCAGGGAAGGGCTTGAATACTTCAGCAGGACAATGCAAAACCACATAAGCAGCTATTACCACAGCGGGGCTCCATTGAAGAAGAGTCCAGCAGCTGAATTGGCCTGCCTGCAGTCCAGATCTTCCACCTATAGAGAACATTTTACAACATGAACTCTTCAACACCTGGAAACCTATATCAGACAAGAATCGGCCCGAATTCCAACACCAAACCTTCAGAAACTGATACCTTGATGCCCAGATGTCTTCAAACTGTTATGAAATGTTCTGTTGTGAATAAACTATTGGCTACAAATTGCATTGGTATTTTATGATATTTAATGAGTGGACATAAATCGAAAGTCTTCAAAGTAAGCTCTTGTCATTATAACCCATATTAAGATGATATAAATGTGGTATTCAGTGTTCTGTTTAGTATTTTATAAGATTTTCTGATGCTCCTCTGCTCACACATTTAACATGGCATACTGTGAGGCCATTAGTAAGAGGAAATAATTAGCTCATTTCCATCCGTCTGTATAATAATGGGGCTCATTTGGCAGACTCAGATTAAGAACTCAGGGGAATACATCTCATTCTAAACAAACGAGCAATAGCCCCTTTAACTAAAAAACACAACTAGCAATATCATGTGCTGCTATGAAGTGAGGCTCATGTTTGAAAGACTGCAGACTGTACAAGGCTGCCAAGATCCTGAATGCACATTTACCCCACTGTTAAGTTCATTTTCAAAATTTCCTTTTATATATTCTTAATCTCCCTTCACTGCAAGCTGTTATGTCCCCAGTTTGAGTCCACTGTCCTTATTTCCAATCAGCTCTTTCCTCCCCCAGCTCAGTTTGTAAGTTTGCTCACAAAGAATTGAACAGTCTCTAATTTTATGCTAGTTTCATTTTAATGAGGACAGAAGGCACATGAGAAAGCCCATGTTCAACCAAAATTGAGCTTTTTGGTGTCAACCAAACCTGACTTGTTTGGAGGAAAAGAAATGCAGAGTATGAACCAAAGAAGACCATTCCCACTATAAGCAAGGAGCTTTGAGCTATTTTTCCTGCTAAGGTTACAGGACGAATTCACTGCATTGAGGAGCCAATAAACGGGGCTATGTACCGCAAAATCTCTGGTGAGAACATCCTTACCTCAGCCAGAACACTGAAGATGAGTTATGGATGGGTCTTCCAACATTACAATGACCCAAAACGATACCCACCAAGGCAAAAAAAAAAAGAAAAAGAATGGCTAAAGAAGAAGCACATTAAGTTTACGGAGCGGCCTAGCCAGTCTCCAGACCTCAGTCACTATACTACGGTGGCCCCTAGAGACAAAGCACGTACAAACTCCAAAACACTTGCAAACTCCAAAACACTTGCAAACTAAAAAACACATGCAAACTCCAAAACACGTACAAACTCCAAAACACATGCAAATTCCAAAACACATGCAAACTCCAAAACACTTGCAAACTAAAAAACAAATGCAAACTCCAAAACACGTACAAACTCCAAAACACTTGCAAAATCCAAAACACTTGCAAAATCCAAAACACTTGCAAACTAAAAAACACATGCAAACTCCAAAACACTTGCAAAATCCAAAACACTTGCAAACTCAAAAACACATGCAAACTCCAAAACACGTACAAACTCCAAAACACTTGCAAACTCAAAAACACATGCAAACTCCAAAACACTTGCAAAATCCAAAACACTTGCAAACTCCAAAACACATGCAAACTCCAAAACACATGCAAACTCCAAAACACGTACAAACTCCAAAACACTTGCAAAATCCAAAACACTTGCAAACTAAAAAACACATGCAAACTCCAAAACACTTGCAAAATCCAAAACACTTGCAAACTAAAAAACACATGCAAACTCCAAAACACTTGCAAAATCCAAAACACTTGCAAACTCAAAAACACATGCAAACTCCAAAACACGTACAAACTCCAAAACACTTGCAAACTCAAAAACACGTATAAACTCCAAAACACTTGCAAAATCCAAAACACTTGCAAACTAAAAAACACATGCAAACTCCAAAACACTTGCAAAATCCAAAACACTTGCAAACTCAAAAACACATGCAAACTCCAAAACACGTACAAACTCCAAAACACATGCAAATTCCAAAACACAACGGAAGTGCTCCAGGACGCTAGGGGCAGTGTTGAGCTCGATTTGCAAAATAAACGGCAAGTTTGTCTGTATGGGACGGTCTAGTCTCCGTCGCGCTTCCCAGGTTGCCTAGCAACCATGATACTAACCGCTGGAAACGTGTCATACAACTTGGTTTGACAGAAATGAGGGAGAACATATTTTGTTCATTTGTTTGTTTGTTTCTACAAGAGCTTTGTCTGATTTGATAAGTATCTGAGGCTGAGACCACAGGACAGTAAAACATGATTTTTGGGCTTCATTTCTGTACTGAACAGTTATTTCAAGCCTACCGCAGACATGAGCGAGACAGATAAATATGAAGGCATGCCGGCTCGGACGTCGCCCGGATCAACAAGGTCCGCGTCAGGTGTTGAGGAACCAGGGCACCCTGACGAAAAGTGGGCTACTGGAACAAGAAGGCATCGGTGGGCAAGAGACGAAAACAGGGCGTTGTTGGAATGCTACTACGCAAGTAACCCCGGCGGAAGGGGCTACATGAATAGGATGAGGGACCTATGGATTCTTCGATACCCAACATCCACAATGACGGCGAAACAACTAGTAGCTCAGTGTTCCAACATTCGAAAGAAGGGACTGCTCTCACAGCTAGAGATTGACGAAGTGCGATAGGAGAAGGATCGTTGAGTGCGAGAGGAACTGACCTGAAAAATAGGATCATGGCCAAGCTTGAAACCTGGATCCCCCGTAGCCGGTTACCAAGATTACGTGAAGTACCCTCAGAAGGTCTGCTAGATGATGTTAATGCAGCACTACGGGCAATACCTACAACCACGATTACCGACACTAACAAGCTGATCTACAATACGGCAGCAGTGATCAGTGAGATGCTTGGCTACAAGTTGAACAGCGACAAGGGGCAGTACCCTCCATGGAGAAGGAGGCTAGAGGGCAAGATCAAAGTAGCACGGAGGGAGGTTAGCCAACTAACGGAGTTGCAGAAAGGTAAGACAAATAAGGTGCCTAAGAAATACAGCAAGCTGTCCATACCTGAGGCCTTGGAAACTGCCAAGCAAAGACTCACAGCCTTGGCCAGCCGCTTGAGGAGGTACACCAGAGAGATAGAAGGCAGGAGAATAAACCAGCTGTTCTCCACAGAACCAGCAAAGGTGTACTCTCAGTGGCAAGGGAACAATAAGAGAACAGCACCACCAAGGCTGGAGACGGAGAAATACTGGAAGAGCATATGGGAGAAGGATGCAACCCATAACGGCAATGCTCAGTGGCTAGAGGATCTGAGGGCAGACCACAGCGACCTCCCTGAACAGGGTCCAGTAACCATCACAGTGGCAGATATCCAAGAAAGGGTCTCCAGTATGAAGAGTTGGACAGCACCAGGGCCCGACATGGTTCACGCCTACTGGCTGAAGAAGCTGACTGCACTCCACGAGCGTCTGGCAGCACAAATGAACCAGCTGCTAGTTAACGAGAGACACCCGGAATGGCTAACTGAAGGCCGGACGGTCCTGATCCCCAAGGACCCCAAGAAGGGACCGGTCCCCTCCAACTACCGACCAATAACCTGCCTCAGTACTACATGGAAGCTCCTGTCAGGCATCATATCGGCTAAGATGAACAGGCACATGGGTCAATACATGAGTGGGGCACAGAAAGGAATTGGCAAGAATACCAGAGGCGCAAAACACCAGCTACTGGTAGACAGAACAATCAGCCGAGACTGCAAGACCAGACTGACCAACCTGTGCACTGCCTGGATTGATTACAAGAAGGCCTATGACTCAATGCCCCACAGCTGGATACTGGAATGCCTAGAATTGTACAAGATCAATGGGACCCTAAGAGCCTTCATCAGGAACTCAATGGGGATGTGGCGTACAACACTAGAGGCCAACTCCAAGCCCATAGCACAAGTCACCATCAAGTGCGGGATCTACCAAGGAGATGCTCTGTCCCCACTGCTGTTCTGCATAGGCCTGAACCCCCTCAGTGAGATCATTAACAAGACTGGCTACGGATACCGACTACGGAACGGAGCAGTTGTCAGCCACCTCCTGTACATGGATGACATCAAGCTGTATGCCAAGAGTGAACGAGACATCGATTCACTGATCCACACTACCAGGCTATACAGCAATGACATTGGAATGTCGTTCGGACTGGAGAAGTGTAGCCGGATGGTAACAAAGAGAGGGAAGGTAGTCAGAACTGAGGGGATTGAACTACCAGAAGGCAACATTGCAGACATAGAGGACAGTTACAAGTACTTGGGGATCCCGCAGGCGAATGGGAACCATGAAGAGGCCGCTAGAAAAGCTGCAACCACCAAGTACCTGCAGAGGGTCAGGCAAGTCCTGAGGAGTCAGCTGAATGGTAAGAACAAGATCCGGGCCATCAACACGTACGCCCTACCCGTGATCAGGTACCCTGCTGGGGTAATAGGCTGGCCAAAGGAGGAGATAGAAGCCACTGACATAAAGACAAGAAAGCTCCTTACCATGCATGGAGGGTTTCACCCCAAGTCCAGCACCCTGAGGCTGTACGCTAAGCGGAAGGAAGGGGGCCGGGGACTGGTGAGTGTCAGCACCACAGTCCAGGATGAGACAACGAACATCCAAGAATACATTGGGAAGATGGCCCCAACTGACCGAGTGCTCAGTGAATACCTCAGGCAGCAGAAACCCAAGAAAGAGGAGGGAGACGAGGAACCATCATGGAAGGACAGGCCCCTGCACGGTATGTACCACCGGCAGATAGAGGAGGTGGCTGATATCCAGAAATCCTACCAGTGGCTGGACAAAGCTGGACTGAAAGACAGCACAGAGGCACTAATCATGGCAGCACAAGAACAAGCTCTGAGCACAAGATCCATAGAGGCTGGGGTCTATCACACCAGGCAAGACCCCAGGTGCAGGCTGTGTAAAGATGCCCCAGAGACAATCCAGCACATAACAGCAGGGTGCAAGATGCTAGCAGGCAAGGCATACATGGAACGCCATAACCAAGTGGCCGGCATAGTGTACAGGAACATCTGTGCCGA
Source organism: Rhamphochromis longiceps (assembly GCF_057381845.1). NCBI lineage: Eukaryota > Metazoa > Chordata > Actinopteri > Cichliformes > Cichlidae > Rhamphochromis > Rhamphochromis longiceps. Next base: position 45,279,734 of record NC_140559.1, read on the forward strand.
GTATAACCTGGAAGTCCCGAGGTCAAAATGGGAGATGCCCCCAAGGGTGGTGGAGAATGACCGAGCTAAGATCCTGTGGGACTTCCAGATACAGACGGACAAAATGGTGGTGGCTAACCAACCGGACATAGTGGTGGTAGACAAACAGAAGAAGACGGCCGTAGTGATCGATGTAGCGGTTCCGAATGACAGCAATATCAGGAAGAAGGAACACGAGAAGCTGGAGAAATACCAAGGGCTCAGAGAAGAGCTCGAGAGGATGTGGAGGGTGAAGGTAACGGTGGTCCCCGTGGTAATCGGAGCACTAGGTGCGGTGACTCCCAAGCTAGGCGAGTGGCTCCAGCAGATCCCGGGAATAACATCGGAGATCTCTGTCCAGAAGAGCGCAGTCCTGGGAACAGCTAAGATACTGCGCAGGACCCTCAAGCTCCCAGGCCTCTGGTAGAGGACCCGAGCTTGAAGGATAAACCGCCCGCAGGGGCGTGCTGGGTGTTTTTTTTACATATATATATATATATATATATATATATATATATATATATATATATATATATATATATATATATAAATAACCATGTGTTATGGACAGGAGTTTTAAATATTTCACTTTTATTTCAGACAAACCTTGTTTTGTTCCTCAGGTTGGAATGCCAGATGGCTTTAAACATTAGAATACCCAGGACCCAGGAGCACTAGCTGCTTTTAAAAAACCTTTTAGACACCCCAGTTAGAGCTGGGCCACATTCAAAAAGCTTTGTTGTAAACAAAATATGGTGCCATGGTCGAGTTCATCCAGCACTGACCCACAATCAACAAGATGCATATTGTTTTCTCGACAGCCTGGTCTTTTGCCCAAACTGCGACAAGCACGGCTCTACTTGAAGCTTTGTGAGAGTCTCGAGAGTTACACTTAACTTTTAATTTCAAGGTTTTATGTACAAAATCGCCAACTACTTACTCAACCAACACAGTTGCTCATCCTTTGCACATATTTTCAAGCTGAGACTGTTTGAATAGTAAAGTGCGCAGGTTCCACAGGTGAAAAAAGTGGTTTTCATAGAAATTATACCCTGCTTCCATGCATATATTTTGGAAATTTAGAAAACAAATGTTAAATGTTACATGTTAAATAAATATCACCAATACTCCCAACAGTAGTCTTTACACTACAAATCCGTGTCTTAAACAAGCAACTTTAAGTATTTAACAGCCATGGTTTCCGTGCACTCGTTGCTTTCAGCAATTATATAAAATAGGTGGAAAGGGCCAAGGAATTTTCCATGACCAGCACAGAACGGTGAGCCATGAATGCTACTGAGGTGAAGTGGCACAACGTTCTCAACTCCACACTTGTCTGTGTGTGACTGTGAGACAGAGGAGGAGCGGCAGACATACCGACAGAGTAAAAGTGCTCCCCATGCTACAGTAGCTCTTGTCAGCACGCTTTCCTTCTCTCCGAACATGCGGAGGCACACGCACTCCACTTCCTGCGCTGCGCCTCCCCTCCGCCTTTCTCCTCTCACTTTGCCTGGCACCATTACCTCACTGCAGATCCCAGCTCCTACACACTGCATGCATTGCATCTGTGATTTAAGAGGCTGAATCTGGATGGCATGGGTAGTGGGGAAAAAAAGTCCCGTGCCAAGCAGAAGCAGTGTCACTTTCCCAGTTTCCCACTGAAGAAAGTAGAAGTCAGCTAGGTGATCATCTGCAAGGAGTTCATATCACTGCACCATAGCCTGATGTCTCTCCAGTCTGCTGCCTCACTCGTTTCATTTCCTCTGTCTCCCTCTCTCATTTCCTTTTCTCTCTCTCACAGGCTCTTTCCTCTTATTCCCCGTTTGCAGAGGCATTAACCAGACCATTAATGTGACGGCAATCTACATATGAAATGTAATTTGCTAGAAATTAATTTCTACCCTCCATCTGTACATTTGCTCTCATCCTTAATTTGTTTTCGAGGAACAATTCCATTGGTCACCATCTGGGCATTTGGAAAAAGGAACAGAGATGTATTCGTTTAATGTTAATAGCATATGTGATTGGCTCTGTGTGAAAATAAACCGAAGAAGGGAAAAAATGGAATAAATAAAACCATGTTGAAGGAACGCAGATGTCATATCAAACATTTAAAGAGGGGTGAATGGAAGCGTCCCATTAATGGCACAAACAGCACTTCAAACCAGGAAGTCCGTCACAACAGATGTGCAACATAATATTGGGTTTAGGAAAATCATTCTGGGGGTGATGGGGAAGGCTGCGAACTCATACTGCACTGGGCCCACTTTAAAATCATCACAGTTCTTGCCTGCACCAATGGCTCCCCTCCGTTACAGGCTGGTGTTTACCAGTTTACCGCGCCAGCCCTGCAAATGAGAAAACATTCTCTGCTGTCCTACTATTGTGGCCCTGGCAGTAAAAGTTTGGAGGCAAGAGGACACGTGGGGATGGAAGAGCAGAGGAGCCACAGAGCAGCAGCACATGCCTTTGGCTTGTATCGTTCAAGCCCCAATTAAAGAATTTCAATCAGCAGCTATGCAGCCTTTGGGGCCCGGGTGGAGCCAAGTCGGTCTGGGGGACGAGACTTTGGAAAGAAGCAAGTATGACCAGTACCGAGGGCTGCATACCAATAAGAATAGTAAGAAAGTGAAAAAAGATGGCAAAATGAGTTGTATTGTGAAGTTTGGTTGTTGTTACTCGATTCTCTTGCTTAAATGTAGCTACTTTTATAGAAAAGTGCTCCTTTAGCAAACAAACCCTGATGACTTGCTGAACCATACAGGCCACAACAAGGTGATAGATGCGGCGACAGCACTAGGAATTCACTTTCACGTGATTCTTGATTTTAAAAAATGTAGCGCAGATGGATTTTCTGTATTCCAGGTCTTTATATTTGACTGTGATGTAGTGCAATTACTTTAGCAATCAGAAACGTAATGCAAATGCAGCCCACTGGGTTTTATGGTTTGAGTTGATGCAGAGGTTGGACTTAATTGAAGCAATAAGAGTAGTTATGAAAATGAAAAAGGCACTCACAAAAAGCACTTGAACCAAACTGTAGTTCGGAACAGCGCAATTTACTGACTACTGGTGAATCTTTTCTTATTTAATAAAAAAGAAGAAGAATTCTTCCTAGCAGGAATGTTTTGGACACATTTATATATAATGTATAGCAAAACAAATACTTATTAAGGTTAGGGGGACGAAAATCTCTAGATAAATCATGGTTTAAGTTGCACTACAGTAGGGATGTCACAATACCAGCAGTGTAGTAGGTGGTAGCAATCCCAGCAGCATTACACAATTCTTGACATAGTTTGATACCAAAACAAAATGATTGTGTGATCTCACTAAACATAAACTCCTTTATTAAGATTCATTCTAAATCACTGACATGCTGATGGCAGACTGTTGATTTAAAATGTTAACATTATATTTCTTTGATAAGACACTGAGCAGCCTAACTTTACTATGAAATATAATGCTAGTTACATTATGTCAGCTGAAGCATTTAAATATCATTATCCACGGTTAATTTTACAGCAGCAATGTCAGCTGTATATACCCTGTATTTCAGGATAGCACAAGACGAACAGAAGTTTGGATGTTGAATTGAAACTCATTCACCATTAACTCCGTTAACAGATTGGGATGCTGTTTTTTTAGGTGCTTCACTAAACTGGACGCATTTCCTGCTCTTGGTCTGAAAAACACAAGTACAGTGGTCCCTCGTTTTCCGTTCTAAAAATAACCCGGGATAAGTGAAATCCTGTATTTTTTTTACAATTATTATAGATGTTTTAAGGCTGTAAAACCCCTCACTACACACTTTGTATACTTTTCTCAGTCAGGCATGAACATTTTCACCCTTTCCTCTCTGGTTTAAACACCCTCAAAGTTCAAACCTTCGTAGAAAAATAAGTCCAGTATTATAGAATGAAACCAACAATCAAACCCTGTTTTCAGGTCCAGAACACGGGAATAGAGCAGCTGCAAGAGAATTCAACATTAATGAATCAAGAAGTGGAAGAAGCAAGAAGAATGAGTTGAGTCAAGTTTGACTTATCTGACTGTTTTGTTTCGCTTAATGCGCCTTATGGTCCGAAAAATACGGTAACTTCTACCTTAATTTGACAAGTTGAACGCATTCTGTACTGGACAGAAGTATAGAAAGATAATGTAAGCATAATTATGGTGAGATCCCTACAATTCAGTAAAATTGACTCTATGTTAGAAGCCAAACTTGTTTTTGATTTCTACACTATCATTAATATGGTTGTTATTTATGGACTTCACAAACCAAGCGTCAGTATGTGGTAACTAGGGGTTGCTTTTTGGAAATACTTTTTGTGTTTTTACCTACTGCTAGTAAATTATTTACAAGTCAAGCAGCCCTCAGTAAAGGAGAATGCCACAAACTGCAGTTCCTGGAGTTACCACTTGACTTCAAAAATGTGGAATTTATTACCGTTAAAAAAATCCTTAAAGTCTCATACAAGAACTGATTGGTCTCTATTGACGGTTTAACTCAATTATAACCATTGCACCACTAGCCTTTCAATGTATTTTAAACTCGGGTTTAAATACAGCTACTTTTGGCTCCAAAGACCAATATGTCATTTTCATGAGTCTGACACTGAGGCTTCATAAAGCAGAATCCAAGAGGTAACATCGCTGTTGCTATTAGATAGAATGAACTGTCAGAATAGTTCCCCTTAAGGCCACATGCATTAAGGCTTCTCAAATGAAGTGGGAATGAGAAAAAGCAGAGCGCTGTCTAGTAAACAGTACTAACATTTAACAACTACAAGAACCTAAAGCAAAATTTAAAATGCTTAGTTAGATGTTTTCTGCACATAAACAGAGGTGAATTAATGTTCAAAAAGAAAGAAAAGAAAGGAAAAAATAATCAACTTGGACTAGACAGGTTAATGTTGGTTTGGGGTGTATTTTTGCTTAAGGATCCAGGCTCTAGATACAGTACAATGGCAAAAATTAAAATATTGTTTGCATTTCACCTGCTCTCTTATTTATAACTTTGCCTATTTTTTTCTGTACACACTGCATCAGCTCGCTCCTCCACAATGTACAAATTTGCATCCCTCTTGGCCTCCTGGGAGCTGCGTTTGGAAAGGCCCACAGGGAAAAGTGCGGAAGAGTGAAAGTGCAGCAGAAAAAGGTAGGTAGACATGTAGGGGGAGGGTACTGGTGAAGCACACATGCTCACGTGCACCTGCGGTGTTTGATGAATGACGAGGATAATGACTGATGATATCTGGGAGGCCTGGGGGAGAACACCTGAGTGGTTCTGTCAAACACACACACAGAAACAGAGACACACTCGCGCACATCTAGTCAGCCCCGTGGCTTTAGACAGGGTCGCTGTTGATAAAACAGTGTAAAGTGTTAGATGGACCTTATCACAGCATTGGCCTTGTTTATCAAGCGAAATAGCTCAACAATTACATTTCCAGGTGTTGATATTTCTGCATATTTGCATTCACTTTTTGGTCTATACATCTGCTGGCATTTTGAAAACAAGGCCACCAGGAGAGCATGTTTAAAGGTTTGCCTCTTAGTCAGCTGTGGTTCCTGCTATTATAAGGCCGTTTATTTGCTGACTTGGAACTGAAAATATCTTTTTTTTCTTTTTTTGCAATATCACAAACAATCTAGTAAAGCAGAATAAACATTGGTTAGGTAAGACGAATTCAAAGGGTATCTGGGTAACTGGTTATTCCAAGGATAAGTATCCATCCTTATTTAAAAAACAAAAACGTGAAGTGTAATTTCATCCCTGACCTTTATCTGACAGTAACATGCAGTCCCAACTAAACATTGCAGTTTTAAATTAAGTTCGACATTGAGTCATGAAAATAGACAAAATGATGTGAAATGCTCTTGAAAAAATTTGAATGTGCAAAATCTTCAGGCGGGCGGATTGAAGTAATGTGGTTTATACAGAAGAGCCAATATTCCACAAGAATCAAGAATATTGTGTCATCTTGGTTCACAGCTAACAATCACTTTAAGAATTTATTCATAAGGATCTTTAAGATGTGACCCACACTGAGACAAACACCCTGTAATAAAGTCTACCTTACTGCAGCCATGCTATATAAATGCATACATAATTAAATAAGATGTGTTATATAAGCCATAAATGGCTTATATGTGTGTGTGTGTGTGTGTGTGTGTGTGTGTGTGTGTGTGTGTGTGTGTGTGTGTGTGTGTGTGTGTGTGTGTGTGTGTGTGTGTGTGTGTGTGTGTGTGTGTGTGTGCTGGAGCTAAAATACTGGTTTTTGTGCACAGCTTGGCAAAGAGAAGAAACCAGATGTCTTATGATTTCATGCACAGAGCGAAAACATTAATGCAGTTTTAAATGCTAAACGCTGACCAGAGAGTTATGTGAGTGCGAGTTATTCAAATGAGTGTCACGTTTGCCTACATGTGGCAGGAAGACTGCAGTGTAAATGGCTTTCAGAGTGGCTTAAAGCCTGTTTAGTATTAAGAGCTCATCAGATGACCAGTTTTAAGTTTGCCTGAACTGCTTCAGCCTTAAAGCCCTGGTGGGTAAAGGCATTTGTTCCTACTGTGCCTCTTCACCACACTCACACTCTTTTTCTCTGCAGCACCACAGAAACAGAGCAAAATTTCTCATAGACATGGTATCTCGATGTTATATTTCAGTCAAACTACTCAGGATTGGCATCTAGGTCCCGAGCACATCGCTGCACACAAATGCGATGCACATAAATATTGGGAAATGATGCGTGAACGTTCTCTGGGAGCCTACAGGTGGACGCTGAGATGGTGATGGGGTAAAACAGCAAAAACGGGATGCTGGGCAGATTCTGCTCTGATGTGACAGAGACCCATTTCTGTAATATACTCACATATCTATATTATTGCTAATATATATTGTAATATATCTATATCACTAAAGCACTTCTGGATGGATGCAAACTGCATTTCGTTGCCCTGTACCTGTGCATGTGCAATGACAATAAAGTTGAATTCTATTCTATTCTATTCAGAGGGAGAGATGGAGAAATGCTGCAGCTTGAATAGACTACAAAAGTGAAAGGGTGTCTTTGGTATATGGCACAAAAAACAGCATAAATGCTGCTTCTGTTTATTACATGGTTTCTTAAACACTACAAGCCAAGTCCAGTTAAACAAAGTCTCAGTTGACTTTGCTCAACTTTTTTCCCCATTGCTTTTTAACACCTTTCTGTTTCTATTTCTATAACTATTATTAACTGTATTTGGGCTAAGAGTACAATAAAACTCCACAAATATCTCTAATATGCAGAATTTTTTTCATGGTTATATGATTTCAGCCAAGTTTGAAAGGCTGTAGTGTGATTAAATGGGAGTAAATTGTTATTCTCAGATAATAAAGAAATTAAACGTCCCAGAAGCGGGTGGGTTATAATAACAATAACATTAAAAATCACAGATTGGAGGCAATAAAGAAAAGTACCAATCTTGATTTCCCGGGGTTTCATGCATTTAAAGCACATGCTTATGCCACCCCTGACCCAACGCGGCGCCATCATTACAATCAGCATAATCCCATGTCTCATTTGACTGCAAGCCATGCACCAAAGACAATTAATTCCAGTTAGTGTAAACTATGTTTCATGCATGCATCTGAATAGACGCGCGCGCAGGATGTGAGAACATTTGCATGGGATTTTTACTCATTATCTGCTTGCCTCTGTAGTTAAATTACATCAGCATATGAGTTCCCTCGCATTTGCATTTTTTGATTGTATCCTCAGGAGGAACAAGAAAAAAAAAAAAACACCTTTGATTTAGTTTCTATTATAATTTGCTGCACTAAACAATTTATTTATTTGCTTCTCTTCCAGCCACTCTATACATTAAAGCACTGTCATACCTTCACACATTGATTTATGTGATCAAACACTTTTGTTTAATTAAGAAGGAATTCTGCTGTTTCAACAGCATCATCCTGACATTTAACCTAATGTGTAATTCTTGCTCTCCCACCAAGCAGCGATGGATTCAACTAGACTAATTGTAAAAAAGGCTGCATCGTATTTTAATGGTATTTTACCGAAGAAATCTTTGACCTTTAGTTAATCAGCTTGATTAATTGATATCATTGATTTTATTGCAGCATTTGCCAGAAAACAAAAGAGTGTTTCTTGTCAACAAAGTCTATTTTACAGTCAGGAAAGCAGCTTAATGGCATATAGGGAAACAGCACACTTATGGCACCTTTGTCTCCAACAATTATATTCATATCTCTCTGTAGTTTTTAATATTATTCAGGAAAAGTGGTTTATCTAAGTGAAGGTTAAAAAAAATAGTCCTGATGCCTGAATCAATGCAAAAAAGGCAAAAATTCATCTTGCCTTTAAAGTAATGTGTTCTCTTTCAAGCGAGCCAGTTACACTGAGCACATTATATAACTTTATAATCCTATACAGAAACCTAACGACGTGCGGGACAACATTTTTAATGCCCTGACCCATTATGAGAGCAAATCTGCAAAAATATGCCTTAATAAATCACCCGATGTGAACCACAACCCCTGCTGCCAGAACCTTTAGCTGTGACATTTTTAGTCTTCAGTTCCATTATATCCACTTATCTCCAATTGCTTTTATAACTGTGTATTAAAGTAAATACACCTTGAAATTCTATGCAGCACACTGAGTTTCTTGAGGTAAGGCTCTCTCCCGTTTCTCACAATACAAGACAAGGAGGGCCATTTTTAGTTAGCCTACACGACCCCTAATTATGTTTAACTGCAACAGCTGAACACAAGCGCGATCGCTGCAAATTAATTTCCGCTGTCATGCGACCTGCTCGTCTCCTACCTAACACTTATAGCAGAGACCGTCAGCAGTCACGACTCTTTTGAAGTGGTTTGTTAGGAAGTTTGAAAAGTGGACCAGTTCAGAGTGTATTTTAGGCATCACAGGAGTCACAGGGATTATCATAGGAGTATTATACTGCAGGAATATTTAAGAAATACAGTGAGAGTAGCTACTTCTGCGCTACAGATCACACATATAGTGAAATATGACAGCGAATGCAATGGCTGGCTGTCTTAACCTAATAGTAACAGAGATTTGTGATAGATGTTGGCTCATAGTCCAGCAATGCACGTTATTCTATTTGAGTGACAGTGACAGAAGAGAAGGGATAGTAGTAATGCAGACAATATCTTTTATACTTTAATATATTTTGGGAGAGGGGCTTTTTTTAAGCCTTTTTTGCAATAGGACAATGGAGAGAAGACAAGAAAGCTGGGAGATACACCAGGAAAGACACGCAGTGAATGGCCTCAGGCCAGCCTCTGCATTAGCCTTACAGCATATGGATCACTTGCTCCACACAGTGAACTAAATTACCAACCAAGACGGTGTTACTCTAGTTTGGTTTTTTATAACTTATTTGGAAATCTAACTTCTGAAATGGTTTTAGTGCCATTTGGAAACATATTGTGTATCCAAGTTTTGGATTCTTAGAGAATATATTGGAGTTGGTGTTTCTGTTTGGGTTTTATTCAAATATTCAACATAGTGAAGTTCTGCATGTCTGGTTTGATCTCTTTAATAGCCAAATAGTGAGCCTGACTTCTTATATCATTTAGTCTTGGGTTTTGTTAATATCTTCACTGTTATCCTAGTATGTTGGGCTAGTTTTATTCTATTATTTAAGCTCTAGTTACTGTCCAGCATTGTGGCGTTTTAGATGCATGCTTGGATGATTTTCTCTTCCAGCAATAATTCTGGATTTTAATTTGTATTTAGCATCACTTCTTACTAGGACTGGCCAGTACACCGGTTCTCTACCTGTGTCTGGTGCAGTGTTGGGACTAACGCATTATTAAGTAACAGCTGCCTCTTCTTCTGTCATTCTCTCCCCCTCCCTCGCCTGTTTCTACTTCAATCATGAAACTGATCAATGATCAGCTGATCGGCTTTTCTCTTTTGTTTGTTTATCACCCACTTTGCGCTAAACGACAGCAGCACGTTTAAGCTTGATCAGCTGTTGTTAGAATTTATTTAATATTACTTTCTAGTATCAGCTGATGTTTGCTGGAGCCACAGCTGTAAACCTGCTGGTCATGATGTCGGTTTGGATATGTGATGAGAGGGAAACATGAGGATGAAACCAGGAGATGTCCTTACTGAAGCATCAGAGCTGAACAGGTGATGGAGAAACAGGTTTACCTTTTAGGTGACATGAATGAGTTGAAGGGAAGTTATGAACTGTTTCTGAGAGACAAATAACACCAGGATCCTTTTTTAGGTAGCGGACGGCTGGTAACTGTGCAGGTGCGGATCTAGCAAAGTGTTGCCAGGGGGGCATGTAGGGCATTAACAGGGAAAGGGGGGCACAAAAGAAATACTTTTCTTTCTTATTCTCATTTAAAATGTCTAGCTTTTAAAAAAATATTATCTGAATCTTACAACAAACGATTGATAGATTGATGCATATATACCATCAGAACAGTGTACATCACTGTCACAACAGTGTTTATTTTCATTCAAAGGCTTTATGATTTTTCCTATAATCGCGGGCCGGTCAGTCAAAACGCCCGGGCCGATTTTTTTGTCCCAGTCTAGCCCTGTATGCAGCTCATCTGCAGTCTGGTGTTACCTACATCTTCCTATTCAGAAGGCAGAATTTCCGAGTTCTGAGTACAATCGAAAGCACCACGACTGCAGTTTTCATGTTGGATGTAAAAGGCGCACATGACGCTGTGACGTAGGCTAGAATCATGGCGGCGGTCAACGGCGGTCCAGGCGTGGGATTTCTCCCGTGGAAATATGCACATTATCTTTTCCTTTCTATTGGTAGGTGGCACAGTGCACTTGTGGCAAGTAAGCAAGCTAGAAGACTGGCAATCTGGCTGGGTATCCAGTTACGGAAGCAACACATTAACAAGAGAATTCTGAGTAAAACCAAATTTACTTTCCGTAGTAACTAGTTACTTTGAAAGTAACGAGTAACTTGAAGTAAATGAGTTACTTTTGATAGAAGTAACTAATAATGTAACTAAGTTACTAATTTAAAGTAACTTACCCAACACTGGTCTGGTGTGCACAAATTAACCAAAACATGTACATGAATTAACAAAAATACATGCACAATGTCATCAAAACTTAAAAACCGAAACTCTCATTCTAGATGTGTAAAATAATAACTGTCTCAGTAAGGTGTGTTTGACAGGTTATTATTTTAATGTTAATCCAGTTGTTACCCTGAAGTCATATTCTTTTTAATGTTGGGAATTTTCTCACACTATCCATTTCAGGGTGACGAATGGGCTGAAGCCTATCCCAGCTATCAAGGCTGCCAAGCTATTGTGTGGCTAATACAGAGACAGACAGTCATCATTAACCTAATAAGCCTACTCTTTGGACTGTGGGAGGACTACCCACACAGGTGGGGGGAAACATGCAAATTCCACACAGAAGAGTGCCAATCACTGTTCACCACCCAAAAAGTGTTCTTCTGAAAATAGTCATGTTAAAAGACTGGACTTTTTTTTCACTCATGCTCACAGCAAATTAAAACTTTGCCTCCAGCCTGGAGAACTATTGATCAAGACACCTTTAAAAATGACTAGAAAGTCTGGCTCCTTCAAAGTAAAATATAAAGAAAGGAGTGGATGGCTCAGGACTTTTACACAATTCTGCATTAACAAAAACACAATTGCAGCAGATTATATGCCCTTTTGTTTTACTGCATACAACATGTGTAGTTTTATTTCTCTTATATAGATTTTGTCATCTTCCATCTATCTACACCTAGTGGCTAACAGGAAGTACAGCAAAAAAAAAAACAACCACTAAGCGTTCTGCTGTCACTTCTGAGTCTGCAGTTACTGAACTGTATCTGGACTTTTGGGTCTTGGTTGTTGTTATCTGTAAAGCCACATGTTGTGAACTCAGCATTACCATTATCAGGGGGGGGGAAAGAAAACAGCCTAGCCAAGCTGTCACCGGACAATTAGAAATATGGCACTGAAAACAATGAATAATCAATAGTCACAGCATTATTGCTGCTCCAGGTTTACTTGAGGTTGGAAAACAAAATGACTTAGAGACGCTTACACTGAACAGCCACCGACTTCACGTCCTGAAAATAATGTAAATAATAGAAGCCCAAGTAACCACGTTAAAACCTCAAGTGAGTAAACCTTGAGATGCTATTATCTGCTGGGTGTTCAGGTGAGATTGCTTTATCTCAATTTGTCAGGTCAGAATTCTTACAAATCCTGAATTAAATTCTCTGTCTGTGCGGCGTGATACTGACTTTATTTTTGTAAAGCAACTTTTATCATGATAGACACCCAGCTCGAGCTCCAGGGTGAGTAGCGGTAGGGGGGGGGTCGAGCTCACGTAAAAGGAAAAGGGATTTACTAGCATGATGTGCGCATTTATTTCGTTTTTCATGAAAAGTAATTAAAGCCTGACACAAGCTCTGAGGAAAATCTCCACCAATCACTCCAGCACACGTGTGATGTGTGTTGCCCATGCTCACATTCCTAATTACACTTTAACTGTGTCTCTTTTGGAATATAATAAAAGCAAACCACTTTCAGTGACACTCAGCCGCTATGAGCGATGGCGGACCTGCTGGCAGGAACAACCCCACTGATGGACGTCTTTAATTAGCAAACCCTGACACAGGGAGAGTTTTCCACCATTTCATTCATTCTGAACTGCTGCTGATTGGGTCAACTTCATTTCAGCACTGTCCTAAATCTGCTAAGGGCCCGTTTTTAATGTTCTTGGCTTAAAGTCACGCAAAATAACGGTCTCCACAGTGAGAAATGTTTGACGAGCTTACAACGCTAAAGTAGAGTGGGGAGTTTTTGTTCATTTGATTCAACATTTTTCTTCTTTCCTTTATTCTGATTCAGTCTGACCTCAAGAGTTCCTTGCTCAGAACAATTACCAGTTCTTGACATTTAATTCTTTCCATAGATGAGTGAGTTCTTGGAGCTCGTTTGGTGCAGCTTTCCATTCTTTTCAGTACGCTTTGATATAAACAGACAACAGGCCGGTCCGTCTTAAACTCCATGCAATAGCTCCTCATGCTGCTCTCATCCTGCTAGCATTGACAACTCATTAGACAGAGGGATTTTCAGAATTTTCATAATAACAGCGCTTAAATGCTTGGGTTTTCCTGGTCCCCCTTATCCCCACATGCCTGCAAATTTGGCACGGGTAAAGGGGAAGGAAATGGCAGGTTTAGGGGGAAAAAATCTTATTAAACAAATTCTCTAAAGCATTGAGACCAACTGGTGTGGAGTGCACTGATAACAGCTGGCCATTTTGGAGTGTCACCTCACTTGGCAGCTGCACCAGCAGAGGGAGAGGGAGAAAATGTTTTAATGGCTCTGGCTCACAGATTTGAACGCTGTTATTTTGGCAACTTTTTAATTATCTCCAAATGAATGGATTGATAGGACTGGTCGTAACGAGACAGAGATAGGGGAACATTCTGCTGTGGCAGTGCTTTTTTTCCTTCTTTTTCCCCCCCAGTTTTTGGTCGTCTCTCACGCAAAGATATTTGAGCAAGATGGCCTCCAGACTGAATTGTTTGAAAGTTTTGAGGGCAACTTAGCTAATGAGAAATGTAATCATGCACAGCCAGGAAACTTTAACTGTATGCAAACGGAACCAGCTTGAAGAAAACTGGATTTTTATCACATGAGATATGGGGTCTTATCATACTCAAAAAACTGCCATTTAGAATATGCATTCGATGCTTAATTCCTTCTTTTTTTCATTTTCTGTGTTTTTTGTTTGGTTTCCATCAGTAAATTGTTCAGGATAAAAAGGTTTATTTCACATAAATTGTGTTCTGGTCAGTTGAAGGGCTTCCATTCTAATGCAAAATTCAATTTGCCCAAACTAAATTACTTGGAGAATGATGGCTCGCCATCATCACATCTCCCAGCAATCCCCACATTCAAAACAGACAAATTTTTCAGATGCCAGATTTTGTATTTCATCAGGTGCAGAAAGAAACCTAAACTTGCTTAATTTAAAATCTTAAAAAAGACACATGGAGAATGCTCCATGGACACACAGCAAATCCAGCATGTCCAAATTAACACTGTCGGATTTGATTTCAACACTATTAAAGTGTCTATATGGGTCCACACCAGAGAGTGTTAATTTAACTCTTTTTGGAGAGTTGGTACGTTAACTCTGATTTAGTGTTAAACACCAAATCTGTCTGGAGTTGATAATTTAACACTGGGTGTTAAGAGTTTATATATTAACTCTCAAAGAGTATTTTAGTTTAACTATGTAAGAGTTATCTTCTAATTCATTCTAAAAAGCAGGAATTTTACTGTTCTGAACTTCTAGAAATTTCTTTTGGAAATAAACATTTACTAAAAAGATGCAATGGTTTTTGAAAAACATTTATTCTGAACTGTGCACCACAATTTCAAAACATTTTCTGAAAGATGTAACAGTATACATGTTCTCACTTTCATTAGAATTTTGTTTATCAAAAGGTCTGACATGGTAAATGCAAATAACAGCATTCTCATCACTTATTTCTTCAATACAATATGCATGTCCTTCATTCATCCCTTTGTGGAACTTCAACGCACTTCTGCTCTCCCCCATATTCCATCTTCACAAGCATATCCTGTGCGGAGATCGAATAAAAATTAGTTGACACTAATTAATGGCACAAATAATCCAGTAAACAATTGCAGCACAGTAAAAAAAAAAAAAAAAAGGAATCCTCTTTGAGCCATTACTTGTGTAAAGTATTTTCCCAAAAGACAAAGACACAGGCAACAGGTAATACTGAACTAAATGTAAAACCTCAACCTTTTTCATTTTTACCTAAACCGTGTGCACAAAACTCTGGAGGGATCTATGCTAACGTAGAACCCAGTCAGGACGTGTGCTACTGCTGTTTGCTCGTTTTTTTTTTTTATGGGCGATCGTTTTCAGGCTTCAAGTAGCACCATTATACCAACATTTCACATTCTAGACATTGTTTTAGGTGTATTTGACCAAAAGTTTGACTGAAAATTCACATGCAAGCTTTTTTTCAAGGCTGTGGTATTTGCCCGCAAACAATACCTTTCAGCTAGCTAAAACAGAATATTATGCTATCACCGAGCAATATGGCTACTGCCTTCCACACAGCTTTGTCTCAACTCCAAAGAGCCACAGAAGTAAAAGCTCATAATAATAATTGAAACAATATTTGAAAAAATGACTTACCAAGCATGGCAAACAACTCGAATATGTAGAGCAAAATGTTCTGAAACGGCTTCACTTCAGCTTCGATTGGAGCCGTGCTGGGGGCGGAGTCTGTGAATTTACTCTGTTGGTGTCATAGCCCCTCTAGGAGTTCAGAGTTAAGAGGTCAAGAGTTAATGTTTCCATTGTAACACCTCCAGATTTGACATAGAAACACTCATTTTTAACACTCGATTTTAACTACTATCATTTTACACCTCAGAGTTACATTAAAAGAATGTGACTCTGCTTAGAGTAAAATTAACTCTACTTTTGCAAGAAGACTATTAACACCAAAACATTTAACACTTTTGAATTTGCTGTGCACACACAGATACACAAAATAAACAAATACAACTCAAAAAAATGTGTGAGCTGCTCTACAAATTTCTTTTGCAGCAATCCAAAGCATGAAAATCATTCACTACCTCCTGTTACATTTCCAGCAGACATTAGTATCTGAAAGTCAGGCGTAAAATCACTCCAATAAATTAACATAAACTGTAGAAATGGAAACAGTTGAGTAATAGAATAATAAATGTAGGGCTAGTCATGGAAGTCCACTGGTACCAGCCTGGATTTTGAAAATCTTGCCAGATGCATCTGTTATCTCTGATCAATCTGTTGTGTGATTTGTGAAACGGACATGATAATGTGTGGGCAAACTAGAGTAGCTTTTGTATTGTACTATTCTTGTATTGTACTATTCTTAGTTAGCGTATTGTCTGTCTTGTCTTAATGTTGGTTTAAAATGGAGCACTGTAACAAAAAATAATTTCCCCCAGGGATCAATAAAGTATTCTGATTCTGATTCTGATTCTGATTTTGTTCCTCTCCCAAGATTTGAGCCGCAACAAAGCAGCATAACAAAAGCCCACAAACTTTAAGCCAAGCGATACTACAGCCGTTACATTTACATTTTTTTTGTTCTTGGGATATTTCTCACTTTAAGAATTAAAATCTTAATTTTAACACTGGCTGTTATATTTCAAAGTGTGTGTATTCACCCAAAAGGAAAAGCCTTGGGCATCTAAAGAGTTGGCAATATGCAAATTATGTAGGCAAGGGGCAAGGATTTCAGAAGCTGTCTGGTTTCAGTTTGTAGTCCGGTTTTAGGTTTTTCTTGACTTTGGCAGCTAGCACCTCTTGTTTGAGTTAGCAGAGTTTAAGCTGGATGCTCTTCCTCACACAACTCTAAGGTTTTTTGCCTCTGGCCGGAATTAAACCAGCAATCTTCCTCTTGTCAACAAAGTGTATTAACTGCTACACTGTAGTGTTGCTACAATAACATGCTAGGAGATGAAGTACTGTCAAGATGGTGTGACGTTTTACAATGTGTTGCAAAACCAATTACACGCGACACTAGCATGCTAATAGTTTTTTGTTTTGTTTTTTTGTGTCCCATTTGGATCTTTAGCCATCAGAATTGTTGTCTTAAGGCCAAGAAAGATGCCAAGCGGATTTATTTTACCACGTGGATCATCATGGCCTTGCCATATTGGTCCATTTGATTGACCTTTATTATAATTATGAATTTATTTTATTTTCAGTTGCTACAAACGGGACAGACATGACTGGGGGATAGGACAGGGAGAAAGAATGGAAGAAAGAGAGGGAGAGAAAGAAAACCAAAGGGGAGAAGAGACTGTGAGAAGGGGGGTAAGAAAAAAAAAACACCTGGGTCACCTGTATGGAGAAAAAAAACAGAAGAGAAAGCAAACAACAAAGAGCAACATAATAAAAAAAACGGCACCATCACAATAAACTAGCTAGCAGTAGCTATCAGTAGATACTAAGTAATAAACGATATTGTGCAGCACGCAAGATAGACAGCGCACAATGTGCTTTGAGGCAGCAGCCAAGAAAGCTGTAGTCCACGTCTGTGAATACCCGTGTGTACACCCGTGTGCATACCTGTGTGGATCAGCATGCTTGCATTCCAAAGGTTTCTCCATGTAACGATCTGCTAGGGAGTGTGGGGAGCCACAGCCCCGTCCTCCAGGGTATGAAGCAGGTATGGAGGAGATCAAAACTCCAGACATCCAGAGGCCCCCAGAACACAAGAGACCAAGGAAGACCAACAGAGGGGCAGCCGCGCCACTGTTCCAGTAAGAGCTGAGGAGAGTCCCAGATGAGGGCTCACTCAGCAGCCGCGGAGCAGAAGCCAGGGGGAGTTGCAGTGACGCGCCCGTGAGCTCCGTCGGCAGCCAGCTGTGCCTGAGTGACCGAGCCCCAGGCCGAGAGGCCGGGGGCACCCCACCTCCGAAGTGGCCCGAGCGAGCCCCAGGCTCCAGGCCCCGATAAGCGGCCGCCAAGGAGTGAGCCGGTGTGTACCCGGACGCCCATCCCCAGACACAAAGAACCACCAACGCACCGACACCTGAGGGAGTCCGCCACCGGCAGGGGAAGTGGTGGTGGGTGGAGATAGGCCTCCAAACCTTGGAGGGCCTGAGATGTCCCCAGAGAGGTGGCGTCTGATACCCAACCTGAGCATGCTAATAGTTAATGCTGTGAACATTAGCCATGCTAACGCTAATTTATCATTTCACAATTTTAAATACTGAAGAATATGCAAAGTTAAAGAAAATGTTTCTATGTCCCTAAACTAACCAGCTTGCATGCTATAATCTGCTACACCTTAGCATGCTAATGTGTTATCTTTTGTCATGACTAATAGTTAGCAACAACTAGCATTTCATAATTTGTATAAATCCACCTATTGCTCTAATCTTATAATTTAGCAGGACGTACAGCTGAAACTGAAGTCCAAATCTATAACACATGGCATAGCATGGATTGTTTTCTAATAGTGTTGTTATGAGTATTACGGTACTGCTGGCTCCTTGTGATTTTGAAAGAAATGTCACTGGTTAGGAAAATGTAATGTATTTCTAACATTTAGGAGATGGATGCCTGTGACATTCTGCATTACGTCAAAGACACTTCATGTTTTTCAGAGCTTCACAGAGGTCCCACACCTGTGCTTAAATTTTCTTTTCAAACTGATTGATTTTAGAAGCCCATTATTAAATGTAGTAAACAAAACGTGGGTTCAACGTGTGACAGTAGTGCAGGTTTAAATAACAATAAAACACCTTTAGCTTATTTTTTGGCAATTTAATTATTTTCTCTGCCTTTATTTTATTATTTACCTTATAATGAAACTCATTTTTTTTTCAGTTGTTTATATGTAAGCTGTAGCCTTTGTTGTTCCAAAAAGCACTTTGTGATGAATCCCTTTGTTAAAGCACTCTATAAATACATTTGTCTGGATTTATGAAGCTGAAATGTCACAACTGCAACCAAAGCTAATGAGCCAATTCTCTGTCAGCTGAAGTGTCATAGTGAAAACTTTTCTCACCATAAGTCAAGTGTCTCATGAGGGGAAATAACAGACCAAAAATGAAAATGTCATTGTGGTATCTCTTCACAGCTGACAGGTTCATCCATACACCTGAGCACATGGCTTTTCAACACTCAATATATTCTGGAAAATCCTCCACATATTGAGATGGCCTGTCTTTTTTTTCTTAAAGTTTAGAGTATGTTGACAATAAGGTGTCATTGTGAAGTTGTGTAACAGATTATATAATTCATTTATAAAAATCCTCATTTCAGAAAATATCTGAAATGGCCATTCAGGAAAATTGATGAATGTCTTCTTGAGTGTCATCCAAGTGTTGTACCCCTCAGTACTTCTTTTCTTTTTTTCTTTTTAGGTTATTATAGAGGATTTAAAGCACTACAACGTCTTCATTTGTCAGTGACCTTGGACGAGTCTTCTCAAAATCTGCAGACATAAACACAATAAAGACAAGAAAAAGTGAGGTCTCTTGCACATTAAGGCACTTTAATCAGTATGAAGATGGCTCTAAAATTTAAAATGTTATACAGTTATACAGTGCTGGACCTGGAGTGGTTAAAAACACATCAAGGCACACTAAGAATTAAGAATCTGCATATTGACTTGTGAAGTCTAAAATTATTTTATTTAATACTGAAGGGTGGCGCTGGAAAATGTTCATGACATATTAAAATGGCAAGTAAGTGTGTCAGGAAACTGTATACATGTAATGCTACCATGCCAACCAGTGCTAACATTCAGTGTAAAGTAACTATTTGTGATTTGGCTATTAAACAATATGTTTTATTAGTTTTATAGGTTTCTCTGCATAGGACTCTGCATAGACATTAGACAAAAAAGCTAAAAAATACCATTCCTGTAGTCACACTACAGTCTTCCATGATTACAAAAGTCTTTAGAGATCCTTCTTCTAGGACCAGAGGATGCATTTATGGTTAAATAAATCTGAATGCATTTTGTTTCATGGTAGGCATAATTTGTTCAAGCAGCAATCTAATGATAAATAACAAGCTTTCAGATTTTCAATGTTAAACAAGGTATTTGTGCAGTAGGAGGCTTATTGTGTGGGAAGAAACTACCTTGTTATGTTCCCACAGCAAAGTGCATGGCAATCTGTTCAGGGGTCTTTGAAATACTATGCTCTCCACCAAAAGGTTTGACAGATGAACTGACTGACCATCACTGCCATTCTCATCCCTGTTGTTGGCAGGGTAAAAATTGGAGTCTCTCTTGGCCATGAATGGAAAAATGGCTTAATTATGTTTCTTTTTTAACAAATAGTGAAATGGCAAAGCCTTCCCCATAAGCCTAGTCTGAAATTCATAAATAAAACATGAGGGTTTTTTTTAGAGGCTGTAAACTATTTCAAAATCTAATGTCCACAGTTCAGTCAATAAAAAAAGCATCGTTTTGATTTTAAAAGTGTGGTCACAACTGATCTGGAACAAAAGGTTTTTTTGTAAGCTTATCCTTGCTATACCGTGCCCTCTATCCCCGTGCCTTACAAATCCGTTTCTGCCTGGGACCCACTTCAATCCTATAGCTTCAGTGTCCATCAGTCTCTTTCCATTCATCCCATCTTCTAAGACCCTGGCTAAGAACACTTGAGGATCATGTGTCCAGGCTACAAAGGTTCTCTAAACTACAAAGCAGAGAAGAAAGTGTAAAAGGTCCAGAGATAAACCACAACACCTTTCATCACATTTATTCCAACCACATATACACGCCGGGGGAACACAACGAGGCAGACAGACCAAAAAAACAAAATGAAAAAGAAAAAACAACAGATCTTTCTTTTTTTTTGCCCCAACAGAGTAATCAGCTAAAACTCTTTAATCATAAAACAACAGAGCAGTGGACTCCCTCAGTTACCTCCCTAAGATTAGTCCAATCATTGTACTTTCTAATATGCCACCAGAGGACTAAAACCATTTCATAGTCAAATCACAAAAGCAATTTTACTGTCAGATTACTTCAACTTTACAATGACATTGCTGTGGGTTGTTAAAAAAGGAACCTTTTGATGAATTTCTCAAAGAGCTAATGGTTTGTTTTCCCCGGTGCCTTTTCGGCCCAGCAATGTTTGGTTTGATGTGGCTTTGCTCCTATGGTGAGCCATCACAAGTCACGCTGAGATTTTCAGAGATTATCACAATACTGTATGCCCAACTACACGTAATGTGTTTGAAACCAAGATACACAGAGGACTGATTCATTGAAACGCCTCAGAGTAAAAACTGATTGAAGTTCTTGCTTAAAAAGAAAGCCCACTGTAAGAACTGATGATGCCATCAGGTGACATATGACTGCGACTTGAAGCAAAACATGTGTACTACAGTTAGGTCCATACTCTTTTGGACGATGACATGAATGAGTTAACTTTTGGTCATTTTGACTTCAAAGAGGTTTAACAACAGTTTTGCAGTAAATGCTAAAAAGCATTTTTATGCAAAAAGTCAAAGGCCCAATGATCCTCTTAAAACTTTATAACTTTATACTTTTTCTTCAGAAGAATAGGTTGCAATTTTGGCCAATCCTTCAGGTATACTATATTAACGAAAGTATTGGGCCCCTTTATCTATATCCGTTTGCATTGCCACAGGTGTATAAAATGAAGCGCTTAACCATGTTTGTGTCTCACTGCTTTTGTTGGTTTTTGGTTTTTCAGCCTAATGATGGCCTCCTTCACTTGCACTGACAACTCTTTCCACCTCACTGAGAGTTCCAATGAAAAGCCACAAAATGCAAGATCACCATTTGACGGTGAAGCTACTTCCCAGACAACTGCCCAGTTACTTTTGATTCTCTGAATGTGAGAGTGGGAGGGTTATGTTTAAACACGGCTGGATTTGCTAAACAGTCACTTTTGCAATACTTTGGTGAAATCCCTTGAACTAAAGTCAAAAGTTTGCACTTCAATCGCATCTTGACATCTTGATTGTTTCATTTGAAATCCTCTGTGCCGAGACAAATCTATAAAAATTGTCCTTGTCTGAAACCTTATGAATCTAACTGTGTTGTATATTAATCTTTCTTAAACCAACATCAGAGAATATATCCACGATGCTCCTTGATGTCATAACTTTTCTCCCTTATGTATGCAGGGTAGCGTCTGGATTTTCTTTTTCTTTATCCTTACTTTATTCCCCCTCTTTACTCTTCAGCTCAGTTCTTCTGTGCAGTTTTCTCCTAAATCAAACACAGTTTTGTTTATCTCATCTATTGAATGTATCCCAAGGGCCTTCTAAACATGTCGAATGGTTTTCCTACCACAAAAAAAACCACGTGGAAAGCCTTTGTTTAAAACACTTGGAAATTATGACGCATTTCCATTGTTTACTTGGCCTTGTGGTCTTGTTCTCACTCAAAGCTACCGGTCAGCTGAGTTCCTTGTGATGATGTTTTGGTGAAATTCAAAAACTGAGCTCTACGAAACTGACTTGACTCTTGGCCAGGACAACAGATTGCAATCTTTTACCTGGAAAAATAAAGGATAACACAAAATCACAGAAAATGAAAGTCATTTTTACAAAAAGGGTCGATTTTCTCTTTATAGCAACAGTCTTTGTGGTTGTTTCAGCAGTTGCAGAAATAACACTGGACAAAGCCATTAGAAAAGAAATACACTCAGCATTGGGGGGATATGTGGGGATTCATTTTGTGAGGTATGGAAGTAGTAGGTGGCTACAAGCCAGCTAACTAATATGCAGCTAAAGCAACAGTGATTTCTCCTGATATTTTTGGTTTCTTTCAGTCTGAACTGTAAGATGAAATGGAAAGTAAACATCTACACACTTAAAGTCAAATTTCCTGCTAATTTTCTGCATGCTTTTTTCAAAAATGGCAAAATTGGAAACATGGTTACAGAGAATTCCTTAATTTAAATACAGTAGATTGCACTCTATTTTTAAAGATTCTGTTAAAGTGACTTTTTATTTTTAGTTGTACCGTTACACACAAAACACATTTGTTTTATCCAAATGTTTAGCTATGAGTACAACACATAAACCCATTTTGGGTAAAGTGTTTCACCATTTTGGGTAAAGTGTTTCAGCTTTGTTTTTGCTGTGGAAAAAATATGAAGATCCCACTCGTGAAAAGTTGCAAAATAGCTCTGTCTTTTAATAAAGTTCTGACAAAGACTTTCAGGACTCAAACTAATTGGTTCATTTGGCAAATAAAAATCTGATTAAACATCCCACCTCCATTAGACTGCAGCATATTGCCACTTTATTGAACTGAATAATCAACTAAATTAATGAACACGCTCCATATCTATGTTTTCTTAGAGCAAGAATGTATATAGACAAGAAGGAAAGGTTTATGTGATTTATCAAGAATTGCAGAGCACCGGCTAGAGGGAGGTAGAGTGTGCAGCATTGGGAAATGTGCAGCAGCTATTAAGGTTGGAGCTCTGTAAAATTGCACTCTAATGATGATCTAAGTGCTCAGCTGTTTTGAGTCTAACCTGAAAAATAGCATGCCTCTCTGTCAGCTGCTGAAAAATTGATGCACTCTAGGTGGCTTGCTCTCTTTGCTCTATCTCGTGTCGTGAGGGCATCGCAACCCATGCCCGACACCCTCCGCTGCCAATGGCTTCCTGTCCCCTCTGTTACGGATCATCCCACTCTCCCTCATTCTCCAAAATGGCTATGCATAATTTCCAGCCCCCTCGCTGAAAAGTTTGACTAAATGGAAGGTTATTCAGTCACAAGCTATTAACAGTGGTGCACATTAAAGTTGTTTTGCAATCGAAGAGTGAATTATAAGTATTTTCTCACTGCATTATTTTCTCCCACAAAGTGCAAAGATATAAAAAGAGAAAGCAAGAGAGCGTGAGAGAGGAGGAAGCACACAAGGAGAAAGAGAGACATAAACACAAAAGGTCCCTGGAAGTCAGCGAATGCAGAAATGTACAGTAAATCTCACTTGACATGATTCATGGCTTGGTATTTCTATATAAAGTACATCTGAGCATTTCCAAAGAAACAAAGGACTCTGAAAATTCATAAAAAAAACAGAGAGAAGAAAAAGTGTTTGGGTGAATTTAGGTTACTTTTTAACATTTCTCAAAAATAAAACCGCATGGTCCCAAGGGAAATTCTCTTTACGAGAGGAGAGAAAAGAAAACACCATATCTAATAATGGAGCACATTTAAACTGTTTTATTGCCCATCTTCTGTCCGACAGTCAATCCAGCAGGCAAAAGGAACATATATGATTCTTTAAAAGCTGAAAGTATGCTTTCTTGCTACTTTCACTGTTTTATTGTTTTACTATTTACATTTTTTGTTGATGAGGTAAGAAATAACTTTTTTTTAAGAGTTCTTCAGGTGAAAATTGAAATAAAGTTTTCCTTGCAAATTGCTGTAATATGTAAGTGTTCTGTGTAATGTACCCAGTGTTTTTGCTGTCCAGTTCTTGTCCGTGTCATAACAGGAACAACAGGAATTTTTATTATGAATTTTATTAAGCTTATAAAGCAAAAACTAATGGTTTAAAGCCTGTTTTTGACTCTTTCAAAAAGCTATATCTGGTTCGAGCTACATCCCACATTCATGTTACATAGACAGGTTTTTTTTAAATGGTGACACATGTTCACAAGTTTAGACAAATGTTGTATAATGAGCTTTACTGATATAAACTACTTATAATGCGATAATTAACATTATATTACAACTATTGATTGAAGCTGCAGCATGGCTAAAGTTGCATAGTGTTGCTTTAAGTATAGATTTGAAAATTTATATTATGTTACTTGAATTCTGAACATTCACACATTTGAGAACAATACTCTACTTTTAACACCTGTAACAGTTTAACTTCCAAAACGATGGCAAGCTCATTAAAAATGTAAACTTGAAGATTAAACCAGTGTTTCAGAATTGTTTTGGCTTGTGACCCTGGGTGTGTTTGGGGTGCCATTTGATATTTTCAGATTTCTGTGAGCTATCACGAACAGGGCCCCAGTGACACAGAGACCAGTCCGCAACCCTTATGTTAACCATCAGCCACTAAGAAAATGACAGCTAACTCTGACAGATTAGCAAGTCTTGTAGCCGCTAGGTAAAATTTGTTGCATCAAGGTTTGGAAAACACCAAAAAAGTTGTATGTTTTGAAATATGCTGGTTAAAGCAATAAGAAACTAGTTTTAACTTTCGCCATAGCTCAGCCAGTAGTTGGCAAGTGTTTGTAGACAAACTACAGGGGTGGCTGTAGCTCAGGAGGAAGAGCAGTCTGCAAGGTGTTTATAGGTGTTTCAGTCTGCAAGCCAAATATCCCTGGATAAGATACTAATCTAAAGTGTCTCTTCAATGCATCCCTTGGAATAAACAAAGTATTATCAGTCAATCAATATGAATGTGTGTGAATGTTAGATAGAAATCACCTATGTAGAAAAGCCATAGAAAAAAGTTCTTGAATAGGTGAATGAGGCGATTTATAAAAAGCGCTTTGAGTGGTTCGAGGAGAAAAGTGCTATATAAGAACCAGTCCATTTACCGTTTACCAAACCAGTATCTTCCATGCAAACTACAAATGATCCAAACAGCCAGACTCCTGAAAAATGCCCATGCGGCTTTACAAACGTAAGTTTTCTCACTCTATCACCGATCTAATATGAAACTTTTCATGGTAGTTATGCATTGGCTGCTGGTTCGGGAAAAGTTCGGGAAAAGGCCACTTAGGAATTTCAATTTCAAACTATTTTAACACTCAAATTCTTCCCATTTCAAAATAAATGTTCTAACTGACTGTATAAACATTTTCATTTAAAAATACAAGGTTGACTATTCAGTCCTTTTGTTTTAATGTACAGGTTTTTTTCTGCTGTAACTGAAATAACTGTTCAAGGCCCAAAAGAAAGATGTACAGTGATTCATTTTAAAAGCAAAGATAACTGAATATACATTTAAGGAGATGAATTTTGTTTCCCTTTTGTTCTTCCACGTCAGTGTAGCATGGGACCTTTTGGAGAGTATGCAAACTCTAGGGTACAAGGGAAAAAAATCAGTGAAAGTAACAACGTGCATCTTATAATGGAAGGTTTAACAGTTCTACTTCTTCAGGGTGACGATGATAATTTTGTTTTTACATACAGCTCTACTTTAACTTTTCATGGATGTCTGTTTCTCCCAGCACACATATCTAAACCCTTTCACGAACCACACACAGTCAAATATCTTGTTGAAAGACAGATATGACAGCATATTTAAAACTAAAGAGCTGGGAGCAGAGCTGCCTTTTCAGCAGGAAAAAAACACCCTGCAGTGGGATGAGAAAAAAGTTTTGGGGGAAAGTGTAGTTATACATGATTCATAGCGCTGCTTGGAGAGCAGCTTACTGTTGTGTGAAATTTGACATTAAGCATCTTTTATGTTATTCCTGTTTTAGTCTGGAAACCCAAGGGCAAAAGAATATGCAATGTGTAATTTTGCTCTATGAAGAAACATTGGGGTGAACGGTAAAGTGTTCAGAACAGTGTCTGAGTTTATTTCAATGAGGGACAATATGATGGTGGAATATAAATTAGCCTCTACGTGTGACATGCAGAGCTGAGGCCAAAGAGCACTTTTCTGTGTACCGCAGTCATTCTTTCATAAGAACGTGCATTCTTTTGTAGTATGCATGTGTATTTATAGATAGAATTTATCACCTTTAACCACAGGAAATGTTTTTCAGCAGCAGCATCTTTTTAAACTCGCATGTGTGTAGTCTACAAACTGCAAACTTACTATGCTGACAGTCATTTTGCATGTTTAGCCTGATACTGTAAAAGCTAAATACGGAAGTCATAAATGCTTTTTTTATGTATCTGCATATCCATATTTATCTTTTTATGTGATTATTCAAAGTTTAGATAAATGGCACCGCTGAATTAGACGTTTAAATCTCTTCTTGACTCAGACTGTCTTGAGGCCGATAAGTCACCAACTGGATGTTTCTACATCAGATGCTAAATTTGCAGAGCCTACACAGATTTATTATACATTTGTTCAAATAATACTTTCTAAGATATCAATTTAATGTCATTTTCATAATAAAATCTCACCACTTTACTATGTCAAATGGGTAGAGGACTTTATTAATTCATTCATACATCCGCACCATCGCAACATGTTTGAAGTAGATGTCAAAATAGAGTCTTATTAAAAAAATAAAAACTGACAGCCTATTTTTGTGTCCCTTTCTGTGTACACACAAATCTGGATACACAGGGTGTACTGTACACTAAGTTGCATGTCATCATCGTCGACGTGTCGCATTGCTTCGCCAGTGTCTTTGTCCTCATCTCCAATCACAATGCGCCCAACGTCTTACGAGAGCGTGCCGCGGTTCCCTCTCGTTAATGCAATTTAATGTGGTGTCTTTCGCATTAGATTCCCAATTGCCGTTGCCATGGCGACGTGCATACAAATCATCTTGTAGCAGCTTGTTATTGCCTCATTACAACCACGTTTGAAGTTTTTTTTTTCCCCCTTCTGTCTTTCCTCTCTCGCTCTTTATTTGTTTGTCTTTTCTGAAAGAACCTTGGGTAAGAGATAAGCAGACTGTGGCTCCATCAAAGGATGTCCTCCCCTGCAAGCAATTACCCCTCCAGGATAAGCTCTTGTTATTCGCTTTACAAGGAGCGCTGATTTCAGTCCACCAAAAACCAGAGGGGCTGGCACACACTTGAAACTTCAGAGGCCGTCATGATAAGTAAATCACAGTTTTGTGTGATACGAAGGTTCGTAGATGCCCTTTTTTGGCAGAAATTGACGATTTTATACTTTAAATCGAAGATCAGAGTGAATGGCAGATTTCAGTCTGGACTTCAGTGTTGTTAATGTACAAAATATAAAGTCGCAGGCCTCGGGTCGTTCTGTGTTTGCCACCCCCCACCCACACCTGCGTGGGTTCTGCCATAGTCCAACGACATGCTCATAAAATTATTCTGTGAATTTTAGTTAAATTAGCGAAGTTTTCAGTTTTATTTAATGTAGCAAATGTTAGACAGGAAGGTTTCAGCAGGGGATTAATAAAGAAAGTAGTCACACACTATAAAACATCCTATAACCTCAAATGTGTACAAAGACTACTCTTTTTGTATTCTATTAGCTTTAGTGCAATTTCTCTTTATTTTATGTAAAAGACACAAACAAATTCTGTTTACATCAGAACATCTATAATTGAATTAATTTATTTATTTGTTTTCTGCTTCAGCTCTGGATCATTTCCCAGGAGCTTTAACTAAGATTTAAAACAAAAACAACTGACTCCACTTAATGTGTCGGAGGTTACCGAAGCAAACTAAGAACTTTTTATGTAAAAAGTCTAAAAAACAAAAGAGCTACGTTGATGGGGATATACTGCTGTTTTTTGACAGGTTACTCTGGATAAGTGATGCCAAACTTCTTCTACAGTAAAAATGGATTGTGCAGCTTATATAACGCGTGTTGCTCATAGTGACAAGAATAATTTTATAGTCTCGCTCTATGAGGCCTTAAGGCTCTTTCTGGCTTCTTTCAACTTATGGCTTTGGTTTCTCAGCCTCCAACTTTAGAGAACCTGTTTCCGTCTCACTGCTTTCATTAGTGGCATTTTCAACAGAAA
The DNA here is from genome assembly GCF_057381845.1 of Rhamphochromis longiceps. NCBI lineage: Eukaryota > Metazoa > Chordata > Actinopteri > Cichliformes > Cichlidae > Rhamphochromis > Rhamphochromis longiceps. Next base: position 45,307,968 of record NC_140559.1, read on the forward strand.
AACCTTGAAAAAACAGACTGCACCTTGTCTGGCCAGTACTAATTGACAGACAAAGTGGTGACCATAGTGAAGTATAACCACTAAAAAGCCATATATTTTCCTCAGGAGGTGATGAAAAGATGTTGAATTCATCAGTTGAACATGAACAAATTAAAGGCAATTTGAATAAAAGATGTTCATCGTGTCTGCTTGTTAGTGTGATCGCCATGTAACCACAAAGGTAACCGTGTGCTGCTAGAGCTCGCTTCTGCTGCCCATTAGTGGCCAAAAAGCCTTTTAATGCAGGTTTAATATTGCACATCTATGGACCACGGTTCACTATACCTAGAGACATGCTGAGAAAGTCACGGCACTCAGGAGCCTTAAATGAATTCTGTAAGAGATTTAAATGGTCATGCAATGTCCTGGTGAACAGTTCAAGTTAGTTTAGATGTTGCTTCAAAATAAGTGACTAAAAGAGGCAATAAAACCACAGCAACACACGAGCCAAATACCAAAGTGAAACAGCAACTAACTCAGACTCACTAAATGAACACCTGTACTAAAAAAGGTACTATAGAGGAAACCAAGATTAAGAACAAACTCCATTAAAAAAAATAGAACTCAAATACAAAAGGAACTGAAAAGCTTCAAATACAAGAGTACAGAGCCTCAAATGAAGTATGAGAAACAAAACTGAACATGCACTCACAACAAAAACGCCTGATGATGACTAAGAATGCAAAACTCTTAAAAAAAAAGAAAATAAAACAAAAAATACACAGACACCAAAACATGACGCAAGGACACAGGAGAGGTTAAATAACAAAGAACACAAGGGACCAAATATGAAAAGCTCTCACTAGCTTTTAAAGGAAAACAAGGACAGCGTTCACACATAATTCAAAGACAAAAACTGAAACTCAGAAACTAGAAAACTAAAATACATCAAACTCCCACGAGCCTACAAAACATAACACACAGTTATAAAAATCAGATTTTACTAGAGCAGCTTGGAAATTGGGAGGTGACTGCTGGTTAACCGCCTAGTCTTAATGAAACATTTTCCACTGTAACAAAAACAGAAAAATATGTACAGTAAGAGAAAAAAAAAGTTGGGCGACCTTAAAAATACGATCTAAAACACATTAATTTATTACTAAGTGCATGATGTCATCTGTCCAGGTTATTAGCCCACAATGCATGTGCAGTGTCTCAGCTTTTTCCATCACTTATTTTACCAGTATTGTGAATTTGCCTGGTAATAACTGGTGATCTAAGAAATGTAATATTATTATTTTTAAAGTAAAAGCTCAGATTAAATTACAGTACGGTTTGTTTTAGGTAAATAACTTTTTTCTCCTCTTGTCAAGATGTGATTGGAGCTTTAATTAAAGAGGTTTAATCAGTTGAACCAATTAAGAATTTTCTGTTTAGAATTACAGTAAAATATCTTAATGGGTAATTGCTGTAAACTTCTTGTTTTTGTGCAATAAAGCTGGCTGCATGAATTCTCCTCAGCCAAATATCACCACAGGCAGTAAGGGTACTTTGAAATTTGAAAGTTTACCCCCGTGGTGGGGCTAGAAAGGTCAAAAAGTCTCCAAAATCAACAGTGTTCCTTTTTTTTTCTCTCAGCAAATGGTGTAGTGGAATGAGTAAGGGGTCAGAAGACGACAGTAAAAACTTTTTGGTCTGATACCACTTGAGAGAAGGTCTTAAGGTCACCAAAATCAATAAGTTTCTTCCTTTTGGTAGCATGAATACAGAGAATATTAGCTGGTTACAGTCAACATCCAGGCTGGAGACAGACGTGATTGTAAGTCAAAAGTGGAGGTAAAGTTGGTGAATCAGTTCAAACATGCATGCTATTGTATCCCCAGGTTATAATTTTATTTCAGAAATGCATATTAACTTTGGGAAGCAGCATTTAAATTAGCGGATTATAAAACAATGTTAGTATCTACTGATTGGATGATTTTGTTGAAAGAGCGTACTTAAACAGTGTTAATGAATAAACATTTACTGATTGACAGTAAATTAAAAATCTTACGTTCATACAGTTATTTACATGAATTTTTGATTTTTTGATTTATATATTTTAGTCTCTGTACATAATTACCGTGGATTTTAAATATAATCAAAATGTAACTTAGGTGTACATTTACAGCTTTAATTCAAGGGGTTTGACAAAAGTAGTAAAAAAACGTTAACTACAAAAATCAAACACTAATTGGCAGTTAACTGAAAAGTGTTCCAGGCGAGAGCTGTTGCTTTGTTATTCCATGTCAAAATAAGATGTTGATTCCAAGTACTGAACTTGTATTTGGTAGGTGTTCACTGATACTCTCAATCTGAAGTCCAAGGGTATGAGGGTCGAGTATGAGGTTACACTCAAGAACATGAAGGTGACATTAAACTTTGCCAGGAAACATCTAAAACAGCCTGCACAGTTCTGGCTTTTAATGTGGTGGATTGATGATGTGAGGATGGAAAGAAACAGCTCGTGACCAAACGTCTATCATGCCATATGTTAAATAAGACGGCTACGTATGACTGCTAATGGAACCAGCTCACTAGTGTTTACTGATGGCGTGACTGATGGATGAACACACTCTGCTCCAATTCGGCCAAAAATTTCAAAACTGATCGGACAGCATTTCACAGTACAAATGAAAAATGACCCAAAACATACTGCAAAAGCAACCCAAGAGTTTCTCAATGCACAAAAATGGGATGTTCTTCAATGGCCAATTCAGTCATTGGACCCACAATCAAGCAGCAAGTGAAGGCAGCTGCAGTAAAGGCCTAGCTGAGCGTCCCACGGGAACAATTCGGTGATGTCCATGGGTTCTGGACTTCAGGCAGTCATTGGCTGCAAAGGATTTTCATCCAAGTATTAAAACAATCCTCATATTTAAAATTATGTCACTTTGTCCAATTAATTTTGAGGCTCTAGGTGTGAAAATGGCTGTAATTAAAGGCTAATGCAATACTTTGGTTAAATCCCTTTTAATTAAAGTTGTAAGTCTTCACTTCAATCACAATTTGATTATTTGATTTAAGATCAACTGGTGGTGGTGTACAGAGGCAGTGTGACAAAAAAGTGTGCTATCGTCCAAGTATATGCATAGACCGAACTATATACCTGCTGCCACAAAACTTTGAACCTTTAACTGTGTGCATGGGTCTTTGCAACAGTATGAATGGCTCACCTTTCTCAGTTTGGTTATTATAAAGCAGACGATAGGCTCTTTGATGACAGAAGAATTCTGATAGGCCAAGGATGGCAGCTGTGTACCCTCTATTTCTATTTTTATCTTATAATGTTTGCGATTTAGCTCAATTTGTGGAAAACATGACATATATTTCTTTTTAGGGCAAATGACAGCACAGAATATGATCTTTGTTCCATGTCCAAAGATTCTGTCAATTTTAGTTTAAAAGATCAGCGTTTTAGATCTATCAGCAGCCGCAGTGAGTGGAAAATATATATTACCCTTGTGCTCATATTCCTTACTTGAGATTCCTCTCGTGTCATCCGGTGTAGTCGTGCTATAGTATCACCAAATTTTGGCTTTCCACAGTGAATTCCAAACAGATCCTTCATTCGCTCACATAATTTTATTGTCTCATTTGCTATGTGCATTAAAAAGGGCAGTTAATCATGTTATACACTGGCAGCATGACATGAGAGATTGCCTGAGATAGGTACTATAGGAATTTCCTGTTCTTGTATGAGTCTCAATACATCACAGATGAGTCAGAGACATGCTACATGGGAGCCATGAACAGCAAAGGGCTCCCTGAGACATGCAAATAAATCACTGTTGCCAATTCCCGCTGGAGATGTGTTTTCAGTGTTTCAGAGCAGACAATTATTTTGTTTCGTAGTGACACGTTTCAAGGACACACTGTATGCTTCGCTATAGTGTAACAGTCTGTCAGTTCATCTCACTGCTGCATTACTCCTCTCTATCCGTGCAGTGCTTTCATTGCAGTGCCTGGACACCTCTATCTGCACATTTCACAGCTGTTTTCTCACACTTTTGTACCGTAAGCGTGGTACTGCATGTTAAAATATCATATGCTGACATCCTTAACTATGTAATCCAGTAAAGACGAGGCCAGCAGAAGTTTATTCCTTCGAGTGCACGATCATCTACCTTTAACCTCATTCATGCAGTCCTGGATTTTACAAGGCCCCTCGCAGATGGTGAGACAGCTGTACACTTCAACGTGGAATCGCTGGGCCACTGACAGGAGGTTGGGTTCTTTGCTTGATTTCCACTGGCAAAAAGAAATCCTCCCCCTTTTCTCGCTGCTGTTCCACCTCACTGAAATATTAACTGGGTGCACACCCATTCATCTGCGGTGATAACAGGACCCACGGTTTCTTTGTTGAGTTTGCTTGGCGGGTAGCCGGGGGGGATGCACAATCAAAGCGAGAATCAAAGCGAGAAACAATTACCGTGGCTTGTGTCTAGGTGAATGGCAGCAATGAAAAGCTCATTGTCAGCTTTGTGCGCCAGCTGTGGCATGAGCAAAAGATTTAAAGGGTGATGAGAATGAGGAGGCGGATGCAGAGGTGTAGGTTACGTAAGAGGGCATCTGCTGTCATCCTGCCCTCTTTGGGTACCGCTAAACTTTGCTAAACAGACACGAGACAGGATGTTTTTAGTTAAGGAATTTGTTACTTCATCATTATCAGGTTGTTCCCTAAAAATTAGCCAGTTAATCCAAAATGCTGCAAACAAGAGTGCTGACAGGAATGAGAAAGCGAAACAGCTCTCATACCGCACGTTTATTTGTGGTTCCTAGAGTTTCTAAAAGTAGAACGGGAGGCAGAGCTCCAGCTTCGGCCGCTCAAAACAGAGACAGAAACCCTCTCCACCTTTAGGACTACACTTATAAGTTATAAGTCTTATAAGTAAGGCCGGATCAGATGACCTCAAACCATCCCTTAGTAATGCCACTATAAGTTCTGACTGCTCATGTGTGATCCTATCTTCTTCTTTCCCCTCACCCCCAGCTAGTCATGGCTTGCTAAGCATGCCTCAACTGAAAGTTTCTTCCTATTAAAAGAGAGTTTTTTCTTCCCACTTTTGCCAAGTGTTTGCTGAAAGCAGGTTGTCTGATTGTTGTGATTTCCTCCTGAATGCCGCCGGGTCCTTTTGCAGCATAACACGCTCTGAGGTGACTCTTGTTATGATTTTGCATTATATAAATAAACCTGAATTGAATTAAACCTGAACTTTCCCCCAGGCTAAATGGCTTTAATTAAAGCAACGTACCACCAGGGCGGAAATTTGGTCCAAGCTTTCCTCTGTTCCTCCTAGTTATCCAGGCAGTGGGGGTGGGCTGTACTGGGATATTTACTGGTCCCACTAAATGACTGCCTGCTTCTTCATCAGTCTCTTATCAATCCGAGCTCTTGGTAGTGGGCAGGAAAGGAGGTCGTGTCTCTGAAGTGATCTTGCCCTTCTTCCTTTCCACTCACCTCCCCTCCCTCCACCCATTTTTACACCCACACGTCTGTTTATTCCCTGTCATCACCATAATACTAGTCATTTGTATGACGCAGAGCTTGAAACCTGTAATTTTCAGGAAGTCTGCCCTGTTGAGAGAGTACCTGAAAACGATTTCTCGCAGTGCATGTTTTTGTGGAGCCACGTTATGTAAAACAGGACTACAGGTTGATAGTGAGTGTTGATGTGTGTGTGATGATGCTGTTACACTCTAGACAGGAGAAAATACTAGACTGGACAAAAATCATTTTCTGTAGTACTTTGTAAATAATGGGGGGAATTTGGGGATGAAAAGTTTGGGATGTTTTATTTTCTGTATAGATAAATATTGCACAAAAGGTTATGGCTGAATTGTTGTTTTACTGTACGTTGTACGGCCTTATTTACCCCCACAAAAAAAAGTATATTAAAAACTTCTGTCAAAAGAAAACCGCATAACACATCAAAGGCTCTTACAGCAAGGATGCAAATAAATGGGAAAACAGACAAACTCGAGTACAAACAACTCACCAGCTACTCAGGAAGGGAGCAAATACTTTTTCACAGCATTGTGCATGTGCTTCACTAGCTGAAGGACTTAAGTGAATCCATCACAAGGAAGCATGTGGAGTTCTGGTTCTTGATTGTTCTACGATATGCTGCTATTACCAGTATCAGGGCTCTGCAGAAGCATTCACTCTAATCAAGTTCATGCCACTCATTCATTCCAGATCAAGTCCTGTGGTGAGCTGATTGTATAATATGGGTATCAAATGATGCAAAAGCACACACGGGCTGTTCGATTTTGAATAAGTAACACGAACTTACCATATTTTATAGTCAGTGTTGATTTATTTCTTTATTGCTCCTTGTGTTCATCTCTTCCTGGTCAGGGTTTGTTCCTGTGCTTTTTATTTCTGACTTCTCTGAATCGTTACTTTGTTCATTCCCCATCTGGTGGATATATCTGTACATGGAGCAAGAGCATTGTGAATTTCCTGGGATTTTCATGCACAGACATATCTGAGGGTGAAGTGTGGAAAGCAGCAGGAGAACGCAGGTGCGGATTTTACAGAGTGACAACTGAAGGATAAGTGTGAAACTGACACCTGTGCATTTTCACTCATGTCAAGTTCCTTACATGTCTGCAGACACACCGCCACCTCCTGAAGAATCGCAGATCAAGAGTTTTACTTTGTGGCTGGAATTAGTTTGTTTTTTATTTAGTTATATGAGCTACAACTGGTCAAACTAAGAAGAAGCACGCTGAACGAACTGTGCCGTTGGTCTTTGGAGTCAGTAACAGTATTGTGTTCAAAGAACTTAATGTCTCTTTGCCTCAAACTCATATTCCTTAGACCAGGGGTGTCAAACGTATGGCCACATCCTTGAGATAATTTCAGATGTTAATTATTAATGGCCCGTCAGTATCTGGGAGCCTAATCTTCAGCCCTTCTGTGAATCCATGGAGGCAGGGGTGGGACTTTATTTTGACAGACTGAGATTATACCATTATGTTAAAGAAGGAAGAGACGGGGATTTAAATGCAAGCGTGTCAGAAAAAAGTGAAGAAACGAGCGAAAACGTAAAACGAGCAGCATCTGGCTGCGTTTCAGTGACACTGGAGACTGCAAAGCCCAGTCATACAATTACAGGTTAGATAAAGTGAAATCCGTTTTTATTTTGAGCTATTTTCCATTGTGGAGGACAAAAGGTTTCAAACCAAACATGCTCTTCGTAGACGCCAATACATAGAAGTTAGTCATTTATGAAAATGCTGAAAAAAAAATTGCTTTCTTGAAAAACACTAAAGTTACAGTTCAGTATTGAATGTTACATAAAAAGTCTTTGAATGGCAGAGATGCAGAGCCATGGCTCAGTGTCTGAGTGTCTGAATGAGTCTCACAGGCCTGAATGTGTGCTTGAAGCCGTTTATAATTCTGAACCTGTTTGATCTGCTGCAGAAATGTTGGACTTTTAACTGTATTTTCATAAGTTTTGCAGCTTTTCTTTCTGATAAAAACCTCACTTATGGCCATTCATACTACACAAAGTAATTAAGCTTCTTCTTACTTTTTTCTTTTTAAATCAGTTAAACATGTGGCTTCTTTAAAATGACAGAACTGGGAGTTTCGCTGGTCCGGCCCAGTCAAGATCAAAGCGGCTGTATGTGGTCCGCGATGTACAATGAGTTTGACGCCTGTGCCTAAGACGCTAAACTTTTTTCTCTCAACAGCACAATCATTTCGGTACTCTGAAATTTCTGAGAAGCAACATTTTTCTTTTGCTCTGGATGTCTTAAAATAATTTCCAGTATTGACTCATTCGCTGATATCGTCACCACAGTCAGAAAACATTCCTTTCCTTTTCATACACACTGCAGCAAACTAGAACTGGGCTCACTTCTCCTCAAAAGCAATACTTCAATGCAAAAAATATCTTGCATGAATGCACTAAACTACAGAAGAAATGGCATTCTCTGGGATGTTTTTGGCATAACTTTCTATGATATTATGCTATGTGAAATTATTTGTAACCTTTTATTGGTAGCACTGTATTACAGCTCACTAATACTGTGGGGCTATATGTGCACTTTGTTTTATAGTTTTTCACTTTGAAGCCGTGATGATTATAAACATGTGTTTTCAGGTCACACACAAAGTTTCCTTTAACAGGTTATTATGATGGAATGACACAGAAACAGTTTTGTATTTTTAAATCCTTATTTCTGGTTATTTTCCTGAAACTACCAGAAGTGTTTTCAACAGCAATCTACATTAAACATATGTAGATTGTTTTTTAATCTTATAAAAGATGCAGATGCTCCACCAGGCCATTTCTTCCAACTTACCAGGGAATTTTAGCCTCCACAGAGATGTAATCTTTCCTACATTCCCTGTGTCTGCCTTGGAATCTCCTCCCTACTGGATGTACCTGGGACAACTGACCTGGAAGAGGCCAGGTCTGACCTGGAAGACGTCCTGGTCATGTTCCCAAACCACCTCCACTGGGTCCTTTTAATGTGGGGAATGGCAGTAGTACTCCATACAGCGAGTCTGTTTGTTTGCAGTCTAGCATTGTAGTTTTCAATATATAATTTCCGAGTTTTGTGTCAGCTGTTTTAATATAGGTGAAAATCGGGTCAAGATCACACCAAAATATGAAAATCAGTACAAATATTATCTTCAAACTTCACAACAACATACTAAGCCTTGGGGGGCATGAGTACCTGAGCATTTGAGCAAAGTCGACCTTTGACTTTGAAAAAAAAATTCAAGTAACCATAATGGGTTACTGGCCAAAGATTTCAGTCAGTTCTGCTCCAGATATATGGGTAAAGATAATAAAATATATCATTTGCAAAGCATGCAATGCTTCAAGGCCATAGGTCAAAGGTCAGACATCAGCGTGTTGTTATAAAATCAAGCTGACGTCAGCATATTGTAATAAAAACATCATAAAACATCAAAATTTTAGTATAGCTCTTGCCTTTGGAGGGGTGTGTTGAACTTTTTACTAATTTTTTACTAATTTTCAAGCACTGCTCCATATAGTGTATGCTGTAATTTTCAGTTTTTAATGCTAAACACGTTCTCCTTTGCAAGTATAAAATAGCCCCTTTTATCTTACAATTCATTTTTTCCTGTGAACACTGACACTAGTAAAAGTAGTACTCCATCCTAGCGACGCACTGCTTACAAATATCTGAATCCTGTTTGAATACCAGCTCAGAATTACCGGGAAAAACTTTTTTTGCTTGCATGTGATGATTTATGTGAGTGAATATACAATGATTTGTGTGACTATGCATGCATATTTTTAAGCAGCAGCTATCCTTGTGATTTCCTGTCTCGCACAATGCATGAATTCACCCCCTCCCACCTCACCTATCCTTTCACACCTCATCCATTATTCACGGAAAGTGGACACACTCGTATCGACTACGCAGACTTTTTAAAAAGCAAAATGCTTCACTATGCAGATAATACCTGCTTGACTGGGAGAAACTGAGTTGATGTCAATATCCAAAAGCTCACAATCTTTCATTTTAAAAAGCTGTTTTTTTCCTGCCACTCCTGCTGGGTGGAGGAGGAGGAAAAGAGACGTTCCAGTTGCCTTGGGGGAATAGTTTCTGCTTCTATCGCTTCTGTTGACAATGATGTGTGCAACATTTTCCTCTCATTTCCCCACGAGGCAAGGTCACTTGCATCATTTACATTTTGTGGAATTGTTTTTGAGGAGAACATTCTGATTTTTATTAATGTGCGTGTACATGCCTTTTTTTTTTTTTGACATGCCCTGAATATTCAACACCATCCACAGGTGAAGTCAATAAATTCATTCAGATTACATGAAAGTGGACACCGTGAGGAATGCTGAGGAAATTACTGTCTTTTGGTGAACGCCTGGACTGGAGATATTCAAAATCCACATGTGGTTGTCCTTGAGGCAAGTTTCATTATACTTTTCCAAATATGTAGTTTTCAGATTCTTTGTTGGCATGCGCAACACACCTTGACAAAAGCAGCAGATCTTTTAAGTACTGCCGGCTTGCGAGGTGGGGCCTCATGGATTTGACTTGACTTCCACATCCAACACAAGCTCGATGCGCTTGAGAGATGGGAAAGTTGAAGGCCAAGTCAACACCTTGAACTCTTTATCCTGTTCTTCAAACTTTCCTGAAGAGATTCAGCAGTGACAGGGTGCATACATCCATCTGCAAGTGGCTACTACCACCTGCGAGTACAATTGCCCTGAAGGGGTGTCCGTGATCTTCGGTTGCTAGTACGTGCCCGAGTTATATCTACATGAGCTCAAGGAGCCAAGTTTTCACTGGAGAACATCACATTGCCACCGAAGGATTTGCCTTGTTTCCACTGTGCACGTTGCTGCGATTTCTTCCCCAAGTAAGTGGAGACGCTGAGGTCTACTCCTTGTTTGTCGTTTCCATTTTAATTGTTAACGCTAATGCACCATTCATTCTAAAAGATGAAAAAATTGTGGATAGCAGCTTATTAGAAGCCCACTCAACAGCATGTTGAATTGTAGATATGTATTAAACAGCAATGCGCTGTTTGGGGGATTTTGTAGTTCTTGTTGTTATTTTCTTTTTCTGAAAACTTTTTATTGCCAGCATTGAGCTTTTCAGCGATTGAAGTTTTGCAGCTCTTTGGCATCAGATCACACAGGCCAGCTTTCGCTCTCCATGCACATCAATGATTAAGTCCATTTGTTTCCTCAGGACAACTTTATGTACAAACCACTGCTTATGGGGAACATGACCTCCACATGACCTGCTGTTTGGAAAAACCGTGTAACCAGTTGCCAGGCCATCAATTTGGCCCACAGTCCCTCATTTCATAAACTCTTACTCGTTTTCTTGCTGCAAAAACATCAAGTTCAAGAACTGAGTATTTATTATAATGAGATAATCCATCAAACGTCTAGTTTGAATGTTGGGGCTGCTTGGTGGATATACTACGTGATAAATGTGCAGCCATTTTCAAAGACATCAGACCCCAAAAGCATAAAGGATTCTCGTATTTTACGTGTTATTCCTGAGAATCTGCCATTTCCCCCTTAATTTCATATCCTCTGTTGGAGAGAAACCTGTTTCACTCACAACACTACCCCTCTCCCCAAGTTTCTTGCATCATCAGAAAGTGAGCCCATGGCAAACTCTGGCCCGGTCATTGTGCCAGAGCGAATGGATCCCCTGGCACAATTCAGTGTGTACAGCCCTGCTGGCCATGATCTGCCAGTAATCTTCATACTCGGCTAATCAGCAGAGTGGTGAGTGAGATGCCAGAGAAGGAGCCAGGGGCCACATAATGCCCTCTGGTGAAGCTGAATCATTTTTACATGGAGGCGGTCTCAATGCTACAGCGAGAGATTTTCTAGAAATGAAAACTGGACACTCTCTGTAACTGTAACGGTGGACTAAACTTATTCCTAAGGGTGAACTTTTTTTGCGTGTGTTGTTTTTCTAATTTTCTTTCAGGGTCTCTCAGCTATGTTTCCCAGTGAGTAACCCTGTTTTTGGCTCTCACATACCCAGTTTGAATGTATTTTGATTTTTCTTACACTTCCAAGAACAGTATTGGTCGTTTAAAAGCAACATTGAAAGAAGAAACTAAATTATAAAAATGGTTCAAAAGATGGACCGATACCATCATTAAAGACACTGAGGCCATGTCCTTGTTTTTCATTTCCATTTTAATTATTCACGCGGAGGCACCATCCATTTAAAAATGAATAAATGGTGTTTAGTGCCTTATTAGAACCCCACTCAGCAGCGTTTTTACAGCCTTTACACATTACAAAAAGGTTCCACAATTACTGTAAATTACCTTTTTGTCACCATCTCTTCTATCTGCAGTAAATAAATAATAATAACCTCTATCAAAATTGTTTGTAAAATAAATGTTTCCTTACTCATCCAGGCAAAGAGCATGATTTTAAATAAATTAAGTCAACAGTTTGATATGGATTAAGCCCTTTTTTTTAAATAAGAACTAGCAATTAAAACTGAAGTTCATTAAGTCTAATACACCCACCCACCCAGTGCAAGGTATATGGCACAGATGCCCTAAATTAAAAGAGTTGGTAATTACCAAACACATTTTTATGTTCCTATTATGATGCATCCACCAGTATGCACAAGCGCTTTAATCAAAATTATATTTTTACTGATAAAATATCATTATTTTTACTACCACTGAATTTGGAACTATTTTTTTACATTAAAAAATAGTGAAGCACGTTATTTTTGTTTATTAATAAGCCAAATACAGTTATCTACTTGCATCCCTGAAAAGAAAAAACAGCTTTAATTCTAAAACGTCTCAGAGACGTCCAGTTTAAACTTTAGATATAAAAATGAAAATTCAGTTCTTTGAATTCAGTAATTTTTAGTTTTCTCATTTCTAATAAATCATGTTTTCTTGTCTTTATGACAGATTGGCTAATAAATTTGTTGTGTACTGTATATATTCCAAAAACGCACGATTTCCAGCTGTGAGTAGCAAATATAGCTATAAGCTGTTAAGACACGTCATGCAGATTGTGCTCAAAGGACATAAGATTATAATAGTTAATATACAAAATAATGAGGTTTTTATAACATTTTCCTTATGCCTTTATTTCACTCTAACTACTTACTACTACTTACGTTTCAAATTATGATGTTACTTATCAAATAAAACTATACAAGCTTAAGTGTGTTAAAAGTGTTAAAATGCCAACATTTCATGCTTCCAGCTTCTTAAATAAGCAAATATATTCATTCAGAAATGTTGATTTTGGTTTGTTTTTTTTAAAGTCTAGAGTCAAGGCACAGACATATAAGAATCATTAGGCTGTCCTCATTACCAGTATTTGAAAGTTGTTGATGAAATAGTTATAGGAACTGCTGGATGATACACTGCTGTATGGGCAGCCCCTCAGCTTCACTGCTTGGCACCAAAAATGTATCTTTACAACAGATAAATTAGCCTCAACTGTATTTAATGTATCTTAAAGATACTGCCTTTTGTTTTTAGAAATAACTAATGTAGTCACATGACCATTAGTATTTTAGTTGCATTTAGGGAACCTCTCCTGGTACTGATAATACTGTTGCTATCTCATATGAGTTCTTTAAAATTATATTTTTCTATTAAGAGCTATACCTTAAATTAGTTATAATTGGAAAATCTTTCCATATTTAGTATGTATATGTGTAGAAAAATGCAAATGTTTAGCCACACACCCTGACCCCACTCTCTCCCTATTGCCCCATAAGTGAGACTAGCACCAGCGTGTATTTTGTTAAGCATGAGTGAGGATTGCACGTCAGGGAAGAGGAAAAAGTTGAGGAATTTATTAAACATCCACAGTGGCTTGGGTGTACTTGACAGTGGGTAGGTGCTGGCCCTTTTAACCAAACATGACTGTAATCCCATCTCTCATAAGCAGGTGCGAAATTATGGATTAAAGAAAGGACCCATGAGTTGGTCAAAGGATTGTATTGTTATATTGCACTTACTGGTTGGAACAAGAGAGACAAAAGCATAAGGTTTTTGGGAAATGATTAAAGGAGAGTGAATTTCACTGAATTTGTCCTTTTTTTTTATGCTTCAGAAACATGTTTCCCCAAAAAAGACCAATGAAAGGCCTTCCTAATGAGAGAGAAGGAAGTTACAGAACCTAGTGAAGTACAAGCCGTGATAATGTCATGACTTCAACACACAGAAGAACCGATGCATGTTCCTTCAAGCAATAGTCCTGGTTTTGCACGTTATCGGTAGATTTACAGGCTTTGGAGGCTACAGCTAGCCTTTAAGAAAAAAGCTGGTGCGTTTACCAGGAAGTGCCAAAGATAAAGCTGTTTATTATGAGAAGGAGATCATGGTGGGATATATCCCCCAATATAGAGACTTTTGATTTTCGCAATAAGATCCTGCTTTAATTAAATCACATTTGTCCAATAAAAAGACAAAATGTAGGAGATAGTTTTCACTCAGCGTACGGTATAAATGATGATAACCAAGACTGATCGTGTGTAGGTGTTGCAGAATGACAAGCATTCAAATAATGCAGAGATCTTAAAGTCCTTCGCACATGCCTGTTACACATAGTACATGTAAAATAAAATCATTACATCCAAATGAACTCGATTTTCTCAGGTGTTTGGATGTGTAAAGAGTTCACGATAGCACACGTTGATGAAAAATGTCTCGAATTAATGTGGCATCTGCGAGACTGTCAAGCAAATTTTTCCGCCAAGCTCTGTTTGTGAAAGCAAAAGACAAGCATTATTAACTCCAAACTATAATCCCTGCCACCGACTTGAGCAAAAATGCATCTTAAAAATAAAAAAAGAAGAACATCCATAAGCTCATTATCTTTCCGGTGTCGATGGGAATTGAAATTTGCCTGAATGAGCCACAGGTTCACACCCGTCAGTGTAATGTTTGACGCTGATGTGCTATAGATATCTCGCGTGTGTGTGCAGCTCTATCTTTTCAGCTCACAAGATATTCTTTTCTTTAATCTTTCTCTTTCTTTCCATCTCATCTAAGCACTAATCGGACTCTTTGCCACACATCCTAAACAAAAAGACTGAACTTGAGCCAAGCTGCCAAAGTAAATGCTGCTTGATAACTTCTTTATCAGTCGAAAATAAAAATTGTAAATAAAACCCACCACTTGTTCTATTTGAGACTGAAGACAACGAATGTTTTTTCTCTTTTTTCACCCAAAGGTTACTTTAAGTTCAACCATTAAACTGTGAAAACTTTCTGACACAAGCTACTGCAAATGGCTCTGGAACCTAAATCACGACACTTACGGGTAACACAGTCAATTAGAGCATTGTCCAGTGAACCAAGTAGTCTTGGGTCACGTAATGAAAGCTCGTTCAATTTGCACCTCGCTTGAAGAGGTTAATGCTCATGTTCATTCATCAATAAAACATTAGTGGGTCTTGCAAGGCCACGAGCATATACCTGCAAGTGTTAGCAAAGGTGCTTCAACAGTGTTGAATGTACACTTCGTTGATTTAATATCTACTTTCCTACTTGCAGGTGCACATTTAAATAAATTGAGATATTGCTGATGTTGTCAGCAGAGCTATGATGAATCAAAGTACTAATAATTCTATATTATGTATGCCATACTTTAATCAACCTTGATCAGACCCTGTGATATGAAAACTTTTTCCCAGCCTACAGGGAAGGCACTTTCATGATGAGTTAAGGTGCACGGAAACTCTTAAGTGCATGTCGTCCCGGCTATTCATCTAAGGAAGTCACCTCCCTCCGAACACTTAAAACTAATTTGCCAAAATCAATTTGCATTATTCCATTTGGATTAAATAGCTCTGACACAGAAACGGACTTCATTACGGCTCTGTCGAGACCGAAAAAAGAAAGGGAGAAGAAACTGAGAGTTTGCAAAGTGTTACATTAAAATAAGAAAGCTTTGCCTTTTTTCAGAGTTTCTCAGTCATCTCTTCTAACCAAGCTGACCGCTTATCAATGCTAAGCCGGTAAACGTGTAACATGACAAGCTCATGAAGTTTTCGTAGGTCAGCACTGTGGCACTCCACAAAGTCAAAGCATAACCAAAGCATCTTAAATTATCCAGTGAATAAATACGTGCAGACGTGCACTGTTAAAATTGGGCAGTGTCAACAAAACAAAACAAACATTTTGTGCTGCATCGGTTAAAAGAAGCAGTTGCAGTGAATGGTAGATGTTGCATGTTAATTACAACCTTTGCCAAATGTTTGTAAAATACAAGCCAGCGTTCCATTTGTCTGCCAGTTATTAGATAACACTGCGAGGTGCACATATACACAAGACCCCAGCTCACTGTTTGGAATACTAAATGAGTCGAACATCACAGCAGACATCAGACACACACACAAAAAAAGAACTGTGCTCCTGCAATTACTAATTCATGAATGTCTTTGCTCGGGGTGTAAAGTTATTATTTGTTGTGAATACACTTTGTTTGGTTGTGACAAATCCAAAAGTGCAGCGCGTACACGCAGATTTTTAACAGTGTTACATCGGGGTGACGTTAGTGTGATAGTCGTTAGTATGTGACAGTAGACATTTATAACCACTACAAGTCACAAAATGCTAATCACCATGCTTTTCTCAATAGAGCCAGAGACAATGTAGCCATAGAAACACTGGCAAAGAGGCAGAAACTCAAAAGTTGCTGTCAGTAGAAATGATGGGACCTAATTTGTTGTGAGAGAAAAATTGAACAACTTTTTTTTCCCCTCTCGACAAACTCTGTATCTATAACACATTTTAGATAAACTTACATAGCTATAAAGTAATGCAATCCCATACTACAGAACTGCAATAAGTCAATGAGGCTCTTCACATTCAGTTATGATGACACTGTGTCATAGACACGCTGATTGGATTTCATGATAGTGCCTGAGTCCTAAATATTGCACTTGGTTGCATTATATTGACAAATTTTTCCTTATTTGTGAAGTAAATGCAGGTGACAAAATGCCCAAAATGCCTTTAAAGCAATGCTATAATTGGACTATGGTGATGATGACACCGCAGATAGCAAAAATGTCTGATTGACTCGACTGATGTTGCGACTCAGAGCAAGGCTGGTTCCTGCAATTCAGCTGCATGTCCACCTAATATGGGCCAGATGTTAAATGTGTTGTGACGTCTGGGCCAGGTCTGACCCACATACTCTCACAGACACTTCGTTGGCTACACCTTGTTAGTACCGGGTAGTGCCATGCACCCTCTTTACCTTCAAAACTTCCTTAATTCTTCATCTGCATATAACAGACAAGGTGGCTCAGTTGGTTTTAAGGGGCCCAACGTTTGACAAGAAAATATCCCCCATACCATTACACCAGCAGCAGCAACCTGAACCACTGATACAAGGTAGGATGGATCCATACTTTCATGTTGTTTATGCTACATTCTGGCCCTACAATCTGAATGTCACTGCAGAAATTAAGACTCATCAGATTGTCATCCAATTTTGTTGAGTTCACATGAATTGTAGCCAGGGTTTCCTGTTCTTAGCTGACAGGAGAGTCACCGAGTGTGGTCTTCTGCTGCTATAGCCAATCTGCTCAGTGTTTGCCATGTTGCATTCAGAGATGCTCTTCTGCACACCTTGGTTGCAAAAAGTGACTAATTGGGTTGCTTTTCCCTTACTATCAGCTCGAAGCAGTTTGGCCATTCTTCTCTGACCTTTGACATCAACAAGGCATCGTCACCCACAGAACTCCTGCTCACTAACTGTTTTTACCATTCCCTGTAATCTCCGGGGATGGTTGTGTAGCATAATCCCAGTAGATCAGCAGACGAGCCCATCCAGTACCAACAACAATGTTACGGAGCCCCGCAGGGGACATGGGAGAAAAAAAAATTAAGAAGGACTTTTGTGAGATCTCGCAAAAGTTTTGCGAGATCTCGCAAAACAAACTCGGGATCTCGCAAAAGTTTTGTGAGATCTCGCAAAATAAACTCGGGATCTCGCAAGGCTTTTGCGAGATCTCGCAAAAGTTTTAGCCGCATTCTTCCCGTTAGCTCGAAGCTAACGGGAGGTCGAGACCTACTACAGCCGGGAGGAACACCGCTTTCCCGGCACATCGTGCCTCGACCTCCCGGTCGGCTTCGAGCCGGCGTCCGAAGAATGCGGCTAAAAGTTTTGCGAGATCTCGCAAAAGCTTTGCGAGATCCCGAGTTAGTTTTGCGAGATCTCGCAAAAGTCCGTCTTAATTTTTTTTTTCTCCCATGTCCCCTGCGGGGCTCCGTACAATGTCACGTTCTAAGTCACTTTAATCACTTTTCTTCTCTGTTCTGATGCTCATCTTGAACTTTAGCAGGTCATGGCTACCTGCATAAATGCACTGAGCTATTGCCATTTTATTGACGGATTGGAGCTGAATAAGTATACCTAACAAAGGGGCCAGTGACATAACCAAGATTGGTACCCCAGTGAAGGACCAAATGTTTCTGCTGGATCTTCCTTGAGTTTGAGTTTGAGCTACCAACTAATATGTTTACTAGTTAATGCACCTGCTTTTTTAGAAATAAGAAGTATTTTCCTGCTTGAATTATGAATTTGCTGAGGTATTGGAATTAAAACTTTTCTTTTCTGTGTCTCAAGTAAAATGTTTGGAAGTAAGCTTCATCATTTTTTTAGTAATAGTGACTCTTGCTTACTGCTTGAATGCCAGCCATCGTCTGTCTGCAGCTTGTCATGCTCAATTTGTGCAACTCCCTAGCAGTCAGGTAGTGAGCATGTCACTTCTACTGTGTGGAACATTTTTCCCCAGGTCACACAGGAAAAACACACTCGGAGACCACTAGCGTCATGAACAAAGGTAAGAAGACAAACACGAGCAGACAAGACAACAAATCCACCCTGAAATAAAAAATCAAACACCACAACCAAGCATCCATACAGACACACGCCGATTCTTTTACACTCATCTCTGTGGTGCATTTCACATTCACTGGAAAATATAATGTTTTACGCTTGGGCACAGCTAATTACAATGCAAATATATGACAGTGCTGATTCGACACTAGCCCATAGGTTGACAAGAACAAACGCGATATGGAGATTCTCCCTCATTCTGCTTCACCTAGACAACCAAGGGCAAATGGAAATGGTTTAGTGGGGTGGATCAGCCCCAACATAACCCTGGCAGGGAACTTTGGTCTCCTCTTTAATTAATGAGTGCCAACGTTTTGGAATGTAAATATGCAACTAACCAAACAGACTGTGCACTCGAGTGAAGAAGCCTGACTGCGAGAGTATGCATATATTTGACTGTCTATTAAACGGGAATTTTCAGACATCCTGCGCATGATCTCACTGATTCTTGATAAAGTGACACAGTTTATCATGCAGATGTTGAGTGCAGCCTTGATCGGCCGATGTTTTATTCATGATGACTCGTACAGCGACACAACTGAATTCTGACCAAACCAAGCCCTCCTCAGTCATGTCGCAGTCTTCCAAGCACGCTGTACTGGCATTGCTTATTTTCTTTAAAAATATAAGAAGTTCTTAAAGCAACAGGTTCCATGATGGCTGACAGAGGTAACCAGCAACCATCAGCGTGAAGCTGGATTCATTGTTGCTATGGTCTGCAATGCAGAAACATCGGATTCTCTGTATACAAATGTGCTTCTATGCAGTCCTCAAAAAAAAAGAAAAGAAAAGAAAAACAGCAACAAAGGTAATGCATAGAAATTGAGATGATGCCATGCATGTGTAAAATGCTCATTGATTGTGGGCATGAAGAGAAAATGGAGGGAAAGCCATGAAGGGAAAAAGTCTGGGGAAAAAACACAAAATAAAAAACAGGACATGAAAACTCAACCAGCAGCTGCAGTGGATAGTTTTCAGTTGTTCTACATATTTGTGATACTGGTCCCTGGTGACAAGTAAACAGCTAAAGCATTGAGACAACAGTCTGCAAAGCTGTGCACAGGCTCTGCATAAGACCAACACACAAGAATGCAGGTCGCTTACATCTTACTGTTTTAGAGTTAGATGGCTACCAAATTGACTTAATGTTAGCTCCGGGGGCGTGAGTTGAAAACACTGTATATGACTGGCTTTTTAAAATATTTCTGGGTGTTTTAATATGAAAATCGTGAAATGGATCTGTCAGGTGTGTGTCTCACTGCATGAAACATGATATTTTTGTCAGTAAGCAGCACTGTGAATTGCTGTGGAAGGGCAATTTAAAAATTGTTCCTGGGGATTTCAAGACAGTGATGAAAACCTACGTAAAGTTGGGTATTGAAGTGAAATTTAAGTTTCTGGCAGCTTTACAGCCCAGAAAACCCTCACAGTTAAAGTAGGTAAAGCTACAATCTAACACTGAAACGCCCAGATCAGCACAAAGGAGCAGGAGGCGAGACAGGGAGCCGGAGGAGGGAGACACTGACCAATGAAGAGAGAGGTTGGTGCAAAACTTTTTACTGTTTTAATGTCACAGGAAGTGGTGCATTTCTCTGACAACCTCTAAGCAAACCTCTGTTAAAGACATACACAACATGCAACCAGCTGCAGAAATATGAATAAATAGATTGATTTTTATTGTGTTTTCACAAATCTCTAACTACAAGTCTGGATTTTCATAGTATGAATAGTGACACATATATATATATATATATATGTATTATGTTTCTCTGTAGCATGCTCATTTTAATGTTTTCCAGGTGCCTGCTGTTTTACGATGAGA
This sequence comes from Rhamphochromis longiceps, assembly GCF_057381845.1. NCBI lineage: Eukaryota > Metazoa > Chordata > Actinopteri > Cichliformes > Cichlidae > Rhamphochromis > Rhamphochromis longiceps. The sequence goes on from NC_140559.1 coordinate 45,328,200, forward strand.
CTGGACCAGAGACTTCAGCCTGAATTGACAGATAAGAAAGAGTACGATTTATTAAATGAGATTCATGGCATTTGTTTCAGCTTCATTGTTGATGTTGGTAGACGTGATTTGATGATTGTCTTATTGCTTGCAGCTGCCCTGAGTCGTGCAGAGTCTGCTAGCTGCAGATGAAATAAACTGTGGAAAGACAAAACAACTGATGTTTGAAGAGGAGGGACGGCACCTTTGAGGAGGCTTCCTTGTTCAACTTTAGTTTCATCTGTTCCACATTTTATAATTCAGTGCCAGCAACTATTTACATTTTAGTTTTCCTATTTCTTCTTTGTTTCAGTAAAGTTCTGACGTTCCTCTGTTTTTTAAGAGGATTCTTGTCATTGATTATGATTTAAAACATATGAAATGAATGATGCACTCACCAGCTCACTCAGGTATTAAGTGAGTCACGAAAACATATCTCACGGCATCATACCATCAGGAGCCGGGACCTTTGATATAGGGCAGAATGGACCATGCTTTCATGTTGTTTATGCCCTGCCCTCATGCTGTAAGAGATCATGAAATCTGGTAACATTTCTCCAATCTTCAGTTATCCACCTTTGGTGAGTGTGTGCAAACTGTAGTCTGATTTTTATGTTTCTTAGCCAACAGAAGGGGAATCCTTTGTGGTCTTCTGCTACCTTAGTTGATCTTCTTCAAAGTATGCTTTTCTGCGAACATCGGTTTTAACGAGTACCTGAGTTTATTGTTGCCTTCTTATCAGTTCAAAGCAGTCTCCTCTAACCAATGCAACCTCTAACCAAGGGAACTGCTATTTTCTCTTTTTCAGACTATCCTCTATAAACCCTTGAAATGGGTGGGAGTTTCAGAAATACTCAAAACAACTACGTGACTCATGAAAGAATTTTCAAGTTCTTTATTCTTTCATGACTTATTTGCAAGTTTCTCTTTGTTCACAGTCGAAGAGGTTAACACATGAGGAGCGGATCGAAATTGTGTTGATATCTGGTGAACACAGTAACCGGGTTATTGCAGCAGATTTCAGTGCAAGACACCCTACGAGACCACCCATCTCCCATGCTACAGTTAGCAAACTGCTTGCTAAGTTTCGTGAAACTGTTACGTTGAAACCAAGCACACCATTGTTTTTCTTGTGACATTACCAATAAGTTTGATGTGTCACATGGCCCTCTTCCTATTGAAAAAACAAAAGTTGTATCCAAGATGGCAGACTTCTAAATGGCCACCATGGTCACCACCCATCTTGAGGAGTTTGTCCCCTCACATATACTAATGTGCCACAAACAGGACTTTAATATCACCAACCATTCCCATGTTATTACGGTGTATCCATATAAATGGCCCACCCTGTATATTTTGTTAAAATGCATTTGATCAGGTGCAGCTCATGAATCAGCCATTTTTTGTATATGTAATATCATTGCCACTAGGGAAGGATTTAACCAAAGCTGTATTCAGTGACAGATGTACCAACCAGTCTTGTTAGTTTGTGACAAATATCTGTATTGTAATTTGTTACTAACATCTCTGCCATCATCACCACTATGCCCTGCATGGTTACAGCCGACAAGGTATGTGTGGACAGTCACGGTTAAGAGACGCAAAAAGTTTATTGTGGACAATCCTGTGTCAAGTTGATATAGTTTAGGCAAATCTGGTAGAATAGAGGTATCACAGTTTAGGGAAAAGCTCCAACACAGGCTGAAGACTTCTAGTTACTAATGAGCTTTTATTAAAAAACCACAAAGCTCAACCAAATCCAAAAGTGGGAGCCAGAACTAAGCACAATGGAGAAATGAAGAAGAGCTACATCAGTCAACAAGCTTTCAAAGGGTGGCACAGACAAAATGCACACGAGGGACAGAGAGGTAACAAAAGGTAAGCCACTAAAGACGAGGAAAAGAACAAAAGATTAAAGTAAAAATGCAGAAAACCACATGAGAAACCATTCTTCACAATAAAACAGGAAATAGACCCAGATGAGGCATCAGCCACGGATACAGAAGAGTAAGACAAAGGACACACATGGACACCAAAAGAATACAGATCATAAAAAAAGACCATGACAAGGGCGACTGTAATACAGTGGTTTGCACACCATGAAGGCCGAATTGACCTGTCACGTTGGTCACTTTGGATGCTGCTGGTAGCATCGTCACACAGCCGCTTCTATTTATGCTCATCTGCAGTATTCTCCTAAACAACAGGTGTAGCCACTCACACTAAACCTCTACATGAGTGCTCATATACGAGGAGAAGACGTCGAAGCTGGAATCAAAGAAACTGCAATGTTTTTTCCCACAAATTCACATGTTGAAGAATCATTGTCTGTATAAACTGTGAAGCTCTTAGCTTCTGTGCCAATATATCTTTAAAACGGTGTTAGAACCCAACATTATGGCACACTTGTATCTTCAGCTGTGTCCTCAGTGGCACAGCACATCATGTTACAAAAAACGAAACATGCACAACCTGCAGAAATAGCTCCTAACTACAGGAGTGGTGACATCAATTTGACGTCAACCAGGATATAAAGGGACCCTGAGTCCCTGCAGGGGGAAAGGAGATGAATTATGTAGGGAAAATAAAGAAGATGCTAATATTCAGCTAAAAACCTTTTTCATTATTTTTTTAATTATTACCTACTGGATTCTGAATGGGCCTATAGAGGAAAAGGCTCAAGAACCACTGTTATTCTGGTGTACATACAGCGCCTTGTGAAGCTCTCCTGTGTAAAGGGGTAAAACTCAATTTTAGCTTCTCACCTGTGAGACTTTATTGGTTGTTGCATAGAATAAAAGGATGAGTAATAGGCAAGTAGTACATTAATCTGTGGTTTTATGAGTGATGATGACTTCCCCTCAGGCCTCCGGCTCTTTGTTCCTGGATCGAAGTTGGCCGGCACGCATTAACATTGTTTTAGGAATATAATCTCCAACAAGATGCTGATGAAGACTTTCCCTCTCCTGTTTGGTCAGCAGAAATCAAAATGTGGGCTCGGAGTTTAATGTGTCAAAATGAGAATGAATTATAGATCATCAGTACTAAAGGCTTTTAATGTCCTGCAGCATGAGCCAAATGAAAAGCGATGGCGTTTTGCTGGGAGACTCTAAGAGTCTTTAATAGTTTAAAAAACATTGTTGGTGGCCTTTGGAGGCAACTTGGATTTTAATGGAGATGTGAGATGGCTTCGGGTAAGCACTGCTTTTATTCTAGAGTAGGGTTTGCTGCAATATACAAGTATATACTTTTGTTGGTTACTTGTGTTCTAGCCACCCAGGTCTGCCATCTAGGACAGTCGTGTGGAAAAAATTTGCCTCCTTATTATGTCACGTAAGGAAGCATAGTGTGTTCTGCAGATGCAATAATGTTTGCAGAATGTTTACTAGAAAACAACAACAGTCCCATATTCCTGTAAGACACATTGATTTATAAAGTAATGATTATACTGTAAAGACACCAAGCCAGAAACCAATTAGTTATGCCGCTGCACAAAATGACCTTACACAGTCACGCAGGCAAACTGATGAGGTCAATTGCTCTCTGGGAGTTTTCAAAGGTGCTAAATGGGTTCAGAGAAAAGAAAAATTAAAAGCACAGAGAAAGGTATTTTTACAAGTCAGCAAGTCCCCGAGCTTCAGCCCAGGACTCCAGGGCCCATATCTCCAAGAAGCTCACTAATGAGGCCAATCCTGCTATTCCAGGCAACTACCCCCACCCCCAGCACCACAAAAAAAAAGAAAAACTTGCAACCCAGCAGTCTTCAACTTGTTTCTTCATATGCATTTTTTTAAGAGTGTTCCTCCAGTAAATGGATCCCCCTCTTACCAATGTTCTCATTTGGCCTAGCATACAAAGGTCACTTCAATGACTTCTTTTATTATGGAGGACCAGCTTGTTTTTTTCACTCTTTTTTACAGTGAAGACGTACAAACGAGTGCGTTTCTTAATTAAGCAAATGGTGTAGCATTACCATCATCATTACATCCTAAATAACAGTGACAGAGGGAGAGCTATTATCAGGATTCACAGTGACAGTGAGTGACATTTACTTATACCCAATCAGAGCATTTGTGGAAAATGTCTCCCTAATGATTAATGTCTGTCATTCTTTTATTTTTAGGGGAAAAAAACATATATCAGGAAAAAGGAGCAAAAGAAACCCACTTCGATCAATATTGTCTGAAGTAATGAGGTGTCAATTAGATCACATCATTTGGCAGCAGCAAAAACATATTCCGGTGTGCAACCACTGAATGTCAACTAGGTTTAGATCGCTGCAACTGGGTGATCAACTCATTAGATACAGTATGACTGGCACATTGTTAGCATCATTAGCGATGGCCAATACCCCAGACTTTTCAAAGTGCTGCTTCTTCCTTTTCACTGTTTCCCCTTATGGACAAGAGTTTAAAATAGCACATGCCCTTGCACTGCCTTAGTTATTATAGCAGCATTCCTGGTCCTTTTTGTTATAATAAAGTCACATGTTCGATTATAAATATGTGTGTTTGGAGAGCTGTTTAAAGTTATTCTGTAGTTTTAAATTCTAAGTAGTTGTTGAACCTAAACTTAACATCCAATACAAAAAAGTTGTGGAAAATGTTCCAGCAACTAACGTAATTTTTTTGAAGTACATTTCTATTCTTAATTTTGCATTCTAATTGATAATAAATCATCACATAATTTAATAATATATAATATATTGCACTATATTGTTAATCTGGGATCCCTAAATACAGCATTGATTGTAGTTTGATGGAAATGCACATTATTTACCACAATGTTCAGTGCTAATGTTACGGCAGTTTGACTTCCTGAAGCGTTCAGGGTGTAGTCGCAATGTTTACCTTTCATCGCCATGTTTTGCAATCTTGAGATGTAAAATTGGCATTAATCATCTTTAAATAGCATAATTGTTGTTAAAAAGCCCATTCTGGGACACCAAAGCGATGGCTGTGCACAACTTAATTTCAAGACCTAAATTAATAATTGATTCGAAATGAAACCACCTCTGCTGTCCTGTACAGCTAATTTCAAAGTGACAAAGCAAAGGTAATAAGAGTGGATATGCTGATGTGACAACACTCGCTGATAATTAGATTTTACAGTGTAAATAGCTGGTGTAAACACCAGAGAGACTGTAACAGAGTTGGAGTTTTTCCACCCTGCATGAGCTACAGAGCAGACCTGTCTCACTGTCAAAGGTTGGCTTTCCAGAAGCTCTAATAGCATGTCGCTAAATATACAGATGAACACTCTAAAAGTTAATATAATGTCTGCATATTATATTAAATGACGTCCACTTTATTAGATATTTCTGTTCAACTGATTTTAAATCCATCCCTTATGACCAGGCAGGATAACACACCATGTCACAAAGCTCACATCACCTTAAACTGTTTTGACAAGAAGTTCACTGTACTCAGATGACCTCCACTGTCACCAGATCTTAATCCAATAAAGCACCTTTGGGCTGTGATAAAAATTGGAGATTCTGAACACGGATGTGCAGCAGACAAATCTGCAGCAGCTGTGTGATGGACCAAAATCTGTGAGCCATGTTTCCATCACCTTGTTGAATTTGTGCCATGAAAAATAAAGGCAGTTCTCAAGCTACAAGGGAGATGTAGGTGAATCTAGTGAAATCTTTATTTCATTATATGTTGCATGGATGTTTATATGCATTTTGCAAATAAAAGCCTGATAAACTGAACTGACAGTGAACTTAGTTCTCCACACTGAAAGATGAGAAAGACAACATTATATCGTAAAGCGTTCTTCCTATTAGTTTTAGACCAGCTGAGATTCAGCAGCAACAAACAGTGCATCTAATAATAACAGAGCCTAAAAATACACAGGTAAATCACTCCTTGGTAACCGCAGGGACCCGGCTTCAGCGTCCACCGAGGGAGCTCGCTGACTAATGAAGTTGGGAAGCTTAGAGCAATTAGACACATCAAAGCTCGAATCTGAAAATTAATTAGGCTCTCCTCTCTTTCGGAAGGAGCATCCGCTCATGCAGCAGCTAATTAGCATACCGCCATCAAAACATGCAGGTGCCCGTGTTGTTGCTGCTCAGACCACTTTGGGAAGCGTGTGCTAATCACGCTTTTCTTTTCATTTTCACATTTAAAAGAAGGATATTACAAAAACAGACAAAGCAGAGGCCTATCGCAGCGTGATAGACGAAGGTGACATTTATGAGGATCTGCTGTAAGGGTTTATTCCTCAAGCTTCCTCACTCAAAAGCGTTTGGCTCCTGAATGAAAGTTTAAATGTGCCATGAAGGTCTCGGATAGCCTTGAAGCACAAAGAGGGGTTATTTGGAGTCGGCGTAGGTTTCGTATTTGCTTGCGCACAATGCCCAATTTCACATGCCTCCTCTTCCAGTTTGTTCAACTGTGTATCAAAAGCTCCCTTAAACTTGGGTGTGTCGCATCAAAGGGAGCTAGGAGTCTCTTGTTAACTTTTAATGTCAAAAGAAGAGCTGACATTCACTGAACTCAGCGGTCGTTTTCAGAACTTCATTAGCCACCCCAATCCGGTTTTTGCCGTGTGAAGTCACATCAAAGCCCGGGCAATCACATGCTCATTCACACTAATGAAGAGCTCCTTCAAACACAAGTGCTCATTATTAACGACACCTGATTCTAAATGCGAGGTGTATTATGTAAATTTCCCCCCCCCCCCCCCCCCCCCCCTTTTTTTTTCCGGCCTGTGCAAGGCAGTTGTGTAAATTCGGGTAAAAGCATTATTTATTAATTTATTTATTTTTTGCCCCCCTCTATTCAGTGCTGAGGGAGTATAGCGGTTTATTGACTATTTTGTATATTTCATGCATGCGGTTTCTTCTGTGATGACAAAATAGGTAAATAATGCATAAGTCCTCATTGATCAGTTATATGACAGTAATCAGGGCTTCTTAACCTGTTTCCTTATGGTAATATATTAATCATTTCCCTCAGCCACTCTGCTGTGAAAATTAATGTAGCCCGGTATGTTTTCCCTTTAGGCTGCACTTTGATTAATGAGCCTGGTTGATTCTGAGCTACTCCGCTTCAACAAGGAAAACACGCCCCAGTAAAGTTACAAAAGTTCACAAACTACCCATGTCCGTCAATTCAAGTTGATTGCAGCGAAATTATACGGCCTCCGACGCCGCCGAGCAGATTTATCCGTGCGTCGCCGGAGAGCGCTCAAACTGTCTAGATAATCTCTTTGAGGTGATAATGATTCAAACTCGGCAGGCAACAGGAAGCGAGACACAACTCAGGTTTTACAAGTGAACACAGTGGAGGCCCCCAGGAAAACAAAGTTCAGACGCAGGGTGGGAGATAAATCCCAGCTGTAGACAAAGCCTATATTTCTGTGTCCCTGCAGTTTTGCTCTAATCTGTCTCTCTCAGCCCTGTAAGCTATTAAAGGCCAGACAAAGGCAGTCCAGAGTTAAGCACCCTGTGGGGAGATCTTATTTACAGTGTAACTGCCACTTTGACTGCCTGCCACCTCTGTCTTGCTCCTGTGCTTCCTCGTTTTTCCCTCCGTCTCTTATTTTTTTCTCTCACTCTCTCCTTCTCTTCTCATTCTTTTACACTTCCATCTGCTGCTGCGGGCTTTTAATCTCAAGCAGCTGAAATTCCATCTTTCAGCTTGGCCTGCCAGTTTGAAAGGCTTCGTGTTCGACTTCTTGTTTCTGACTTGGCGTTTAATGGAACTATTGTTCAGTTTGAGGCATATCCCATTAGGTGAGGCTGAGAGTGGAGAGAAACATAAGTAATAGGAGACCACTCTGGCCATTTCTTTCAGCCTCACGCCATTAAGATGGTATTTTCCTTCATCACATGGCAACAAGTCGAGATGTGGCGCAACTTAGTTGGAAAGTGTTGTGTCTGGCATCTGCAGTTGTTTCAGTTCTCTCGCCATCGCCGGTAATATCCTAATAAAGTTTTACTTTTCACTGTCTGTAGGTGGAACCGGCTGCATGAATTCTTAGAAATGTCCTCTACACTTTTCGATACAGCACATATATGGAGGAGAAATAGTTCCAACCAAGGCCAGAAGCAAGAGGAATCAATACTGTGACACTCAGCTTTTCTCCAAACTGTCAGCAAGAAAATATACCCGGGGAAGAATTCATCATTTGCATACCTTAAAATGGCCTGACACAAGTAATAAAAATGTATTAGCTTGCCAGGACATGGGGGGCTATGTTGTGCTGAGTGTGTAGCCTCACAGTGCTGAATAAGCTAGGGCTACAAAACTTCCTCCTGGGTTCATGACATGATTCTACCAGGAATTGATCTTATAATTGCAAGACTGACACCTCGTGTGTGGTGTTATTGCCAAAGCAACTCCCACCCAGCCACATTGTGCTTTGCCAGCCCTAAATTGTTTTGTTGTTGTACTGCCTCAGGCTGCAAACTCTCTGTGGGTAAACATTCCTATTCAATTATTGCTGAAAAAATAAGAGTGTCATTGTGAGATGGTGTCATGGTAGCGGCACTGACAGGTGAGGATGCTTAAAGTATTTTGGAGGAAAGTGTTTATGTGTTTACCACCAACCTGAGCAGCTTCCACAGGGAATGTTTCAACAACAAAGGAAATAATAATCACCACTTAAGCCTGGTTCTCCAACATGCTTATTATCAGTGGATGTAAATAAGTCAATTAGCATTCAGACCATCAGCTCGGGCTATGGACCAACTGTGGCCATTTTTATGGCACGCAATAACTAAGAGATTTTTCCAGGCAGCTATTCACACAGAAGACAAATACCTGAGTTAAGCTTTCAGGAAAATATTTATTTTTCAGCACAGAAATAGAATAGCAGAAATTTAATTTATTTTACATTTATGTTAATCTAACTGGGACAATGCAGTTTAAAATAGTACAGAGAGAGAGAGAGAGAGCATGGCATGCTGCACTGATTTCCACCCCTAGGTGAGCTTTTACATTAACAATACACAAATACGATTTTACAGCAATCGCTTACCACACTATAAATATAACACAGTTAGCACTTAGAAGAAAACACACAAACCAGGAAACAGAATGTAAAAAAGTTGCTTAAATTGTGAATATTTGTGAAATTATAGTATCAATTATTGAAATGACTGATTGTTTTTGAACCAATCTCTGACCCTTAGTGTGACAGAGAGGACAGAAAAAACTGTTTTAAATTGTTGATGGTTGTTTGAAACTTTAAATCTATTACGGAGATTAGCAGTTGTCCAAATTTAGATGTACAATACGATGTTTTACTCTGATACTGTAACACAATATTAAAGTTGAAAAAAAAACAACATAAAATCTATTAGCTTAGCTTAAAACATTCCCCAGTGACCTTTAAATTTTTGAAACCTTCACATGTTCATCAAATTTGAGTTGTGGGTCTCAATATTTGCGAAACTGATGATAGTTCTATTTTATTTATGCTCATTTATTTCTCTGCTGGAGTTTTCATTATTCTTCTCATCTTCAGAATGTATGCTGGGATATTTAAAATCACATAATATTTAACTATTGTGAAATTTACGTTTTACTTGTGATCGTTCCTGTAATCTCAGAGCTACGTTGCATTGTACTGTACTACAACATGGATCTAGAACTGTGCTGATACATGCAGTGAAGATATATGTCATCTCCAATAAAGCACAGCAGAAAAGATTGAGCCAAAGATTTACTACATGGAAGTGCACCAAAATATCCTGGCTAACATATGTCATACTTTATATACTTACCTCCTCATTTTCTCACTCCTTTTTTGAGCCTGATGATGGTCATGGTCAGTCAAACATAAACCAGTCACAGACATACACATCTTATCTTACTCTACAACCTTTATCCTTTCTCGGTGGTTTGGATGAGTGTGCAGTGTTATCCAAAAGGGAAAATAATATTACACACTATAAGATAGATAAATGTGTCCTGTTGGTGAGACAGCTGACAAGTTTACGTTTTGATTATATTATGATTGTGACTATAATTGTATTTGAGCGCGCACAAGGAATAAATCCAGTGTTTCCTTTCAATTAAAGGCACAGTGTAAAAAATCTCACCACTAGATGTCGCTAAATTGCAGATTGTAGTCAACTGAAGTACCACTCCTAATTTAAGTGCACAGTCCTCAGTATGGTGGCCACTGTAGGACAAACAACTGTGGCTGTCATTTATCTATAGTGAGTGTAGTCTGTCAGTCTCTGTTTACGTTTTTGTGTTCTGCATGATATTTGTCGATTGCTCACTACAGCTCTTTTCTGTCTGCTGACAGTGATACTGATGTGAGTTGTTAAGTGAGTTGTGCTGATTTTGTCGCTGTTAGCTGCCTTTAGCCAGCATTAGTGAAACTTTCTTTGACGTGAATCTGACATTGTTGGACTTAATGATTTGATAAGCTAACTGTTTATCAGAGGGAATGTGTGATTTCTAGGACACTCAAGCCTAGCATTAGCTGGCATAACATTAGCTTATAACTAGCTATTGTTGTCATTATCAGTCGTTCTGACAATATCAGAATGTTAGTTTCTCATCCTCTCCATGCACCTTTGAAGAAGGTGAAGTTGTCCCAGAAATTTTGTCGTTACAATATCAGGAATAAATAAGCATCTTTATGCACATTTTTTGTGTTAGAGTTCAGTTCAAGAGATGAAGCTTGAGGTGAGGAGGAAGAAGATGACATTTTATTCAGATCCTGGTCAGTTTGTCTCTTTCTTTCACATTAGTGTTTGTGGAAGAGGACCCTTTCTTATATTTTAAAAACATAGGTATGCACCTACACATCTCTAGTCTTAAGGTGCAGACACAAATTAAAGTTTCCCTCCATGACACGCTGGTCTCCAGCCACACACATAAAACGTGATTAGTGACAGTGATGCCCATCTCAGCCACTGGGGCAAAATGGTGGGGCAACATGGTGGCTTCAATAAACCGGCACCTGCACATATGTACTTTTAAATTCAAGTTTATAAGAATACCTTAGTGTACCTTAATACCTTAATTAAGACATAATTACACACTAATCACTGTATATTTATGAGCGCAGTCATCTTTTTTTCTGTTAAATAACCTCTAAAATGACTGACTATACCTTTAAGAAGGTGGTATGTGTGTAGAAGGGTCAGTTGCTATCTGTAAACCTATTAAACATTTGGGATCAACGGTGTTACCAGAAATACAGCTTATGTGATGATACTGTCACAGCTGGAATGGCGGTTGAAGGTTTGAGGAGCGTGGGCCCAAATGCAGATATACGAGGGACAGTACTAAAGTTTAACAAAAAGTGAGCCATTTATTTTGGCTGATAACTATCACAAAAACAAAAGCAGAGATGAACAAAGGTAAAAAACTAAATAATAATTAAATTATTAATTAGACTGTGAAGAAGCTAATACAGGACATGGAAAAGGCCTAATGATAACCATAACCATAAACCTAAACATGAACATGACCAGTACATGAGAAACCCAAGACTAGAGAAACATGACATCCATGGAACGTGATGTGCAAATAACAGACGAACTGACACTGAACAGAAGGAGACAAAGGACTTTAATATACAAGAGGGCAATGAGGGACGTGGAAACACCGGGGAAACACAGCTGCCACAGATAAACCTGAACGCCACAGGGAAAGTAGAACTAAACACACAGAACATGGAACAGACTTTTCAAAATAAAACAGGAAACATAACGGAACATAGACATGACAAGATTCATAAATCAGAAGACACAGAAGAGACATAAACTGGACTAAAACTCCACTAATAATAATACTACATCTTAACAGTATCTCAATATGTAATAAACAAAGAAAATACAAAATAACACAATGATAGGTCACGGACCCAGCCCCCTGAGAGATACGTTTTGATGAATCAAGACTTGAGACTGGTACATAATATAAACATAACATGCACACACAGGGCTGGGTGCATAATATGCACCGTATCTTTCCATAGCTTCTATAACAGGTTAATGGACTAGCATTCTAAATGATGGCCCAAAATATCACAGAATAGATTCTAAATAGTGAGTAAAGTAGGACAATGACACAGACTAAAAGTACATTGAAGTTATAGAGGTTAGAGAGCCTGCAAGCTGTGATTACATCAGATGCATATGCTGACTTGCAAGCCGACTAGAACTGTAAGTGATGATTTGCCTTATAATAATTAATTCCTCCCGAATTAAATTCCTCTTCATGAGACAAATAAGACATCATTTTATAGTCATGCTACCCAGATGATCCTATTTTTGAGAGGTTTTTTGGGCACTTAATACAACAGTTGTCTGTAGCATCAATATTGTTTCCACAGTTGAGCATTAAAGAAAAACACACTGTCATGGTGAAGCAACGAGCACACATAGCTCTTTTTTATTACATTAGAAATAAATTAATTAGAAACCTTACTTATCAGCTTTACTGCAAATAAATAGCTTTTCTAACTAATCTGGGTCACCCTATGAGGACTGCAAGTAATAGCTACAACTTCATAACATATTAAACATTAAAAGTTAGTATGAAGTGCATGCATTTGAACCATTAATCAAACGTCTCTTATTATCAACCAAATGTTTATGTGGTCTGTCATGTTTCTGGCAATATGGCATCAATAACTTGGCGAGTCAAATAACAATATTTGTCCAGATGTCATCCCGATTTAAGGGGGAGCTGACATCACATTACCAGCAGGAACTCATTTTTTGGATTATTACCACATAAATGACTTAAAGTGACATGTCATCAATTAACCTAAAATACATATGGCCCAACTTGCACAGCAGTACTGCATTTCTTATCAGCTGTTTAAACATACAAGTAAAACTACAGACATGCAAGGCCTGGTCATGGCATGGTACACAGCAAATTCAAAAGTGTTAAATGTTTTGGTGTTAATAGTCTTCTTGCAAAAGTAGAGTTAATTTTACTCTAAGCAGAGTCACATTCTTTTAATGTAACTCTGAGGTGTAAAATGATAGTAGTTAAAATCGAGTGTTAAAAATGAGTGTTTCTCTGTCAACTCTGGAGGTGTTACAATGGAAACATTAACTCTTGACCTCTTAACTCTGAACTCCTAGAGGGGCTATGACACCAATAGAGTGAATTCACAGACTCCGCCCCCAGCACGGCTCCAATCGAAGCTGAAGTGAAGCCGTTTCAGAACATTTTGCTCTACATATTTGAGTTGTTTGCCATGCTTGGTAAGTCATTTTTTCAAAGATTGTTTCAATTATTATTAGCTTTTACTTCTGTGGCTCTTTGGAGTTGAGACAAAGCTGTGTGAAAGGCATTAGCCATGTTGCTCGGTGATAGCATAACATTCTGTTTTAGCTAGCTGAAAGGTATTGTTTGCGGGCAAATACCACAGCCTTGAAAAAAAGCTTGCATGTGAATTTTCAGTAAAACTTTTGGTCAAATACACCTAAAACAATGTCTAGAATGTGAAATGTTGGTATAATGGTGCTACTTGAAGCCTGAAAACGATCGCCCATAAAAATAAAAAAAACCACGACCAAACAGCAGTAGCTGACGTACTGACTGGATTCTACGGTAGCATTTAGATCCCTCCAGAGTTTTGTGCACACGGTTTAGGTAAAAATTAAAAAGGTTGAGGTTTTACATTTAGTTCAGTATTACCTGTTGCCTGTGTCCTTGTCTTTTGGGAAAATACTTTACACAAGTAATGGCTCAAAGAGGATTCCTTTTTTTTTTTCTTTTTTTTTACTGTGCTGCAATTGTTTACTTGTTTGTGTCATTAATTAGTGTCAACTAATTTTTATTCAATCTCCGCACAGGATATGCTTGTGAAGATGGAATATGGGGGAGAGCAGAAGTGCGCTGAAGTTCCACAAAGGGATGAATGAAGGACATGCATATTGTATTGAAGAAATAAGTGATGAGAATGCTGTTATTTGCATTTACCATGTCAGACCTTTTGATAAACAAAATTCTAATGAAAGTGAGAACATGTATACTGTTACATCTTTCAGAAAATGTTTTGAAATTGTGGTGCACAGTTCAGAATAAATGTTTTTCAAAAACCATTGCATCTTTTTAGTAAATGTTTATTTCCAAAAGAAATTTCTAGAAGTTCAGAACAGTAAAATTCCTGCTTTTTAGAATGAATTAGAAGATAACTCTTACGTAGTTAAACTAAAATACTCTTTGAGAGTTAATATATAAACTCTTAACACCAAGTGTTAAATTATCAACTCCAGACAGATTTGGTGTTTAACACTAAATCAGAGTTAACGTACCAACTCTCCAAAAAGAGTTAAATTAACACTCTCTGGTGTGGACCCATATAGACACTTTAATAGCGTTGAAATCAAATCCAACAGTGTTAATTTGGACATGCTGGATTTGCTGTGTAGTCCAAAAGGACTGCAGAGGACTGTTTTGTGCTCATGGGCTAAGAGCAGGGGTTGGTGATCAATTTTGCCAATGAGAAACTGGGACTGTTTGTCAAGGACTGCACCAATAAGCTGAACTCAGTTCTGCTCAATACAACATTGGTAAATATGAATTTTATCTCTTTGTAAGCTTATTGGTCATGTCATCAACAATCCACTACCCACCCCTGGGCTACAGTGTCAAAGTGTTAGAAGAAATTATGTTTTGCTTTTTTGACTTTTATCAGTGAGATATGCTGAATTAGGTCTGCTCATATTATAGAGTTCCTATAGACAGCATATAAAAAATTTCATCGTTCCAGTCTACAGTAATTATTATCTCACTAACAAGTCAAACAATCTCTACATCCAAGTCCATGTGCATTCATCACCTCTCTTCGTCTTGTAATTGGAAGGTTGCCGGTTCGAGCCCCGGCTCCGACAGTCTCAGTCGTTGTGTCTTTGGGCAAGACACATCAGCCATTGCCTACTGGTGGTGGTCAAAGGGCCCGGTGGCGCCAGTGTCCGGCAGCCTTGCCTCTGTCAGTGCGCCCCAGGGCAGCTGTGGCTACAATGTAGCTTGCCATCACCAGTGTGTGAATAGGTGGATGACTGAATGTAGTGTAAAGCGCTTTGGGGTCCATAGGGACTAAGTAAAGCGCTACACAAATACAGGCCATTTACCATTTTACCATTTAATAATGGATTGGCTTTATATAGCGCTTTTCACCAAAGCGCTGTACAATGCCACTATTCATTCACTCTCACATTCACACACTTTTACTCTCGTAACAGCTGTTGGTCTGATCTGCTTCAGTTATATAAATCTCTGCTCTCTTCCACAGTGTGACTTTTGTCTTCCTCCCCTCACCCCCAACCCATCATGGCAGATGGCCGCCCCTCCCTGAGCCTGGTTCTGCCGGAGGTTTCTTCCTGTCGAAAGGGAGTTTTTCCTTCCTACTGTCTCCAAGTGCTTCCTCACAGGAGGTCATTTGATTGTTGGGGTTTTCTCTGTATTATCGTAGGGTCTTCACCTTCCAATATAAAGTGCCTTGAGGCAACTGTAGTTGTGATTTGGCTCTATATAACTAAATTGAATTGAACTGAATGTCTTCTTGGGTTGATGAGCACATACACACACATAAATATACAGTCACATACCCAGACACAAGTGAAAGCTCCTACTGAGACCGGGGTCTCCTCACTGTGATGGGGACAGACATTATCGACCTTCTCCATCTCACAGTAAAAACCTCAATGCAGGGTAGTGACAGGGGTCAGTGTCAGGAGACTGGATGAATGTATAAAAGGATGGCATAGACTGAGGGATAGGGGGTGACTCCAAAGGCTACTAGCTGTCAAGGTGCAGTGATACGGCCAACATTATAATATCAGTGCACCACATCTTAGCTATTTAGCCAGTCAGACCCTTCTGCCGCTCAGACAAGCCCCATCATGGAAAGGACTTCAAATACAGATTAGTTCTGACCACACTCTCCTCTTCCCACTGTAGTTCTTACAAGAGTAATTACAGTTTTCAGAGCAGTATCCACACTTAAGAAGATAAAAAAAATAACAATCCAGCTTATCCCAATCCAGTGCTTGACTTTGGACTGATACAAAAACATAAATCAAAGTGTATTACTGATGGGAGGGGCCTGGCGAACTTCACATCTAGACTTTTGTTGGTTAATAGGTTGCATTAAGCCCATCAAGTGGTGTGGTGTGTGATAAGCAGTCTCACGGGCGCAGTAGGGGCCTGAAGAAGCTCTTGTAATGAATGGTTGGAGCACTGCTGATGCGCGGCAATCATTAACAGCCTGATAATTACTCTGGATACCTCAGTGGGTTGTGTGTATGTGTGTGTGCGTGACGCAGATAGAGCCATTACGATGTGTGAGGCCTCAGAGAGAAAAAGATAAGTGGTGTGTTTGTGTGTATCTTGCTTTGCTGGTTAACATATTGTGGATGTGTGTGGCCTAGAAACGTCCTACTCCAGCTTTGTATTCATATTCATGCTAACAGTTGCAAATATGAGCGCTTTTGCCACTGCTTACTCTGGAGGTGTTTGAAACTGTCTCCAGCAAGGCTGCTTTTAAAACAAAACAGCACGGCCTGATTAAGTAAGCTTGATGGCTGCTGGCTTTCTGAGGAATAAAAATTACCCATCCTCTCTTTGCCCTTTTATCTCAAATTAAAACAGCTCACTTAAGTCTAATTTTGCAAATGTTTCCTAACATCTGTTTGATCAAATGTTTAGATTTTCTCGAGGGTTGGTAATCAGACACTTACTTTAACACTTTTTTTTGTTCACTTGCTTTTTTTTTGTATGACTCACTGTTTGATGTCACCTTGGACACAAAGTCAACCGCAAGCAGTGGTGACGCCGCACTGTAATATACTAATAAGAGGAAGAATAAAGAAAAAGCACATGAATGCTCTTATGTGGCTCTGAAATGGCTCTAAATGATGCAGTTTGCACAATGCTCAAAACATACTAGCAAACATTAAGACCCTTAAGGACTGACAATAATCTTGTTTATGCCGAAATGCATATATTGAAAAAGTGAGACATTGTTACTTTGAAGCAACCGCTGCAGATGCCTGTTTATCTCCGCTATTTGCTTTACAGTTAAGATCAAATTTGAATTGTGCTCATATTTTGTTTGTTGTAAAAATTTAAAGTGTTGACTGTTTTGTGTATTTTGGACACATTTAAGTCCAAACTTGGCAGTTTTTTGTCTACTGCAGCAAAGGCATAGAAAAAGGAAAACAGTACTAGCGACAAGTTCAATGAGGAGAGATAATTTGGATGAACTGCACTTGATTTATTAAGACAGAGAATTTGCATAATCAGTTATTTGGTGATTAAACTCAGATGAACCAACATAGCAGAGCAGAGTCGCAGCAAAGATAGAATCAGGACAGTAACCCCCAGAGTCTAGACAGTGAGGATGGAGATGAAGATGGAGGATTGGATGGGGCACTGAGTGATCATGATGAGGTGGCGATGGGAAGGAGGCGGGTCACACAAACGAGAGCCTGAAAGGCAGAATGACAGAAGAGTGCTGACATTTAAAGCACACGGAACAGAGACTGATTGGCTCAAAGAAGGCGGGAAACAAAATGACTGGACTAGAGTAATGATGTCAGAACTGGGTTTGACAGTGTGAGGTGTGAGGGAGGATAAGTGTAAGGGATGTAAAGAAGTGGCTAGCAGCCCCAAACACCCAGGAATGCAGGTAGATGAGTGCATTTACCTATTCCTCACTGAATCTATGCTTAAGCATAATTAATTAGGCAACTTTTAGCGATGACAGCCTAACCGACTGTTGGTGATGAAAAGAGGGAAGAGTCTGGATTAAAACTACCAGCACTGGAAGCAAATAATGCTAATGATTAATAAATGGCAAAGCAGGGAACATACAAGACAGTTACTAATGCAACTGAAGTCTGGAGCATAAGCTAGCTAAGATACAGCCACTGGGAGTCACCCCTCCTTCCCTTGGGGAGTACCTACTTTCCACTATAAGCACGCCCCTTTCACTCAATTGCACAGTGTCACCAAGAGATGGCGCTTTCTTCAAAAAAACTTTGGCTAGTTAGCTATAGATGATTTTCTCAGTATTATTGTAGAGTCTTTGCCGTATGTACGAAGCACATTGAGGCCACTGTTTTGATTTGGCGCTATATAAAGAAAACTATCAAGGTATTTCAAACATGTTCTTTGGACATTGGCTTCTTTTTAAATCATTTTCAGTCCTGTCCTTGTACCTTAGATGTGAATGTTTTTTTCAAGCTCCATTTTAACCATTTTTGTTGTTTCTGTTTAAACCGACAATTTGTTCAAAGGAGAGTACATGCTCTCACAGTTACCCCAAGATAAAGAAAAACAGCAGTAACAACAGTCAACAGTAATAGGTAAAGAACAATGGCAGGTTACGACTTCTATGGTGTGCAACTGACAGGACAATGAGAACTTGGTTTACTTAAGACCATCGTCCCTTTGCAGCGTCTAACATTTGGGAGCACCCGTCCACTAGGGCTGTTCGATATAATGAAATATATCGGATGACGATATAAAAACGTCTATGTTTCATTTTACGCTATCGTTTGTTTCGTGGTGTCGCAAAATAAACTGTTTACGGCAATATTTTTTCATCGTTTTGATGGTCACTGTAGTGGCTATGTTAATTTCTTAAAGTTCTCTCTTTCTCTTATATTTAATGTAACCACACTACAGACAGACCAGCGTTTGTTTTTATGCGTTGTCATTAGCAACAACGACGGTAAAACCACCGCGTGTCCGCTTGTTCCACATAAACCTTTCACAATAAAGCTCAAGATCCTGTTGAGACTTTTCAAAATAAACTGAATCACGTAAAAGAGCAGATTATTTACGGACGAGAAGCAAAAAAGAG
Source organism: Rhamphochromis longiceps (assembly GCF_057381845.1). Lineage (NCBI taxonomy): Eukaryota > Metazoa > Chordata > Actinopteri > Cichliformes > Cichlidae > Rhamphochromis > Rhamphochromis longiceps. The sequence goes on from NC_140559.1 coordinate 45,347,031, forward strand.
CCGCCAGGTGCTAAAAAAATAAACCTTAGACTCAAACGTTGGAACAGGCTTTTCCCCGCAGCACGCTGTGTAATAAATACTTACAAAGAAAACGTCGCCGTTACAACTTATGTCTAAAAATGTATCGTTTCATGCATCAGTTAAAACACTCGACTCCAGGTACGCGACGCCCAGCTGGAAACACTTCACGCCAGTCGATCTGCCCGAGATTCACAGAATTTATAGAAAATGTTAAATTTTTGTGATTTATATCGTTATCGGACGATAGATGTCTTAATATCGGAATATGAGCTTTTGGGCATATCCCACAGCCCTACCGTCCACTTGTATAGCTTGTATTCAACGTAGCAACCAAGGTAGGCTTAGCTATCCTGCATAAACAAAACAACTTATAGCAGATTCCCACGAGAAGCAATTTTCTTTTGTGTTATCTCAACTTTTGCTGAATTGTCTGCAGCTCCTGCACACTCAGTGATTTGTTCCTCCCACATTATACAAAGGAGACTATCCACCATGCACTGGTCCCTCTTCCATGCAATCAATTTCAAAACTCAAAACAATGGGTAGTACTCTGACCTTATGGTTTCACATCTTTTCTAGTTTTTTGGAGAGGCACTACAATACAGCTACAGTCTTGTTTTTCATATTTTGTACAAGCCCATAAAGAAATAAATATATTGTCTTATTGTGCAGCATTCGCTTTTTAATCACCTAAGGTTCAAATCAACAATGCTTTGTTTTATCATTCAGCACGCTGATGTTTGGCCACTGTCCAGGGTGGTGTTTCAGTGACTGAGAGCCCTAACAGTGCTGGCCCGCCCTGCTTAGTTTAGTCTACCGAGGGGTAATTGAAGAGCACAAGGCTGCAATAGCATTGGACTGGAGGAATGCTGAGCTGCAGGGGAATATGGAGAAGGTTTCAGCCAGCAGCAATTAAACAGAGAAATGATGCGTGAAATAGAAAAGAGGAGGGGAGTGTTGGTGAAGAGAGAATAAAAGCGAAGAGATTGTAGAGGGTAGCAGGAAACGTCTAAAACTGTATGAAAAACAGTGGAGGTAGAGTAAAAGAGAAATGATGGTGAAAAGAGATTAAAGTTTTGTTAAATATAAAAAGACACCAGGGAGAAGATAGGATTGAGACTCTGCAAGTGGCCATACTAGAAAGCCAGTGCTTAGGCCTGGTGGTAAATGCAGCGTAAGCATGTACTATATATCACTCGTGACAATATTTTGGACTAACCTTCCCTTCAGAGTGCAGGGTTTGAAAACAATAACTAACTTGCAATCATCAGAGATGTATATTGTTACAGTCTTTCCTAAATTTTGACAGAAAGAAAAACGTTTTCAGCAAATCGATTTCCCCTAAAAAGCTGCTGCAGCGTAGACTGTTGTTTTGTAAGCTAAGAAAAAAAGATAAAGTTGCACGAAACATGAATTGGTTAGTTAAAATAATGTACCCTTGTTTTACAAGTAATATTTTTTGATACTTGCTATGTTATTTGAAATCCCTCTATCCAGTTCCATTCTTGAATATCTTATTGTCAGACTCCATATTGGCAGATCACCATCCCTAGTTTCATGTTTCCATGTATGACAAAATATGAGGGTTAAGACAAAAGGAACAATTAAGCACCACCCAAGACACGGGTGGTAAAGGTGGAACCACTTGGGATACTGTGGCAAAAGAATATCCCCTCGGGAATCAGGCAGTAAAGGAGAAACCCATCGGGAGGCCTGGCAGGTGGAGAGGAATAGAGGCAGAATCCCAGAGGAGAGTGTACATGATGCTGGTCATAAGGCAGGAAGGTTTAACCGCTCAGGAAACCTCAGTGAGGAGAGCACCAATGTTGACGCTGGGAAGGAGGCTGTGCAGAAGGCTGTGCAGAAGGCCTGTAAAACTGACATCCTGTTTCCTGAGAATGGACATGATGCAGAAGCAGGACAGGCAGATAGGTAGTGGTGAAGCCCTTTTGGAGGCTGTGAAGGTATAATCCTTCAGGAGGTCATGCTTAAAGCAAAAGCTGAATGTCTTGAGACAACAGCTAACAAAGTAAAACAGAAAATAATAAAACAACTAAGTATTCACAGAGAAAATAAGCCTCCAACTGACAAGAACAGATGGAGAAAGCTAGAATATTATGCAAGGAATTCAGGAAGTAAACTCAAATTGCACACTCCAGAAATCCTAACTAGAACTCAATTATAGACAATAGCAATAGCCACAGGCGACTAATAATCAGAACCAGTGAAAAAAACAAAATAAACACACTTAGAAATAATCAAACTCCACAACAAAACCCAGAGACCACGACACAAACATAACAAAGATTAAAAATAATGTGTGATTACAAGTAGTGCTGCCCTCTTTGGATGCTTTTTCATCAGGTTTCCAAACAGACTTCATGACTAATCAGAACAGCGCAAAATAGCAACATTTTATTAAACACAATGGGCCCACTTATTACAGACCTTAACATGAATCAAGCCTCAATTCTGCTTTTATATCTCATCATGAATGTTTTGTAAAAGCAGTCATCTAAACCACATTTTTTATTAGTGGCTCTTAAAACCAATTTACAATGCAGATGCTTTTCAAAATGTCATCGTTTAAAAATATGTGGAGTAATCCGCTGCTAAGATTTTGACACATGAAGGTTGAGTGGTTGCATTGTCAACGCGCAGCTGACGTCAGAGTTTGTGGGAGGGAAAAAGAGGCGAGTAGCCTTTTCTGAAAGCAGGAGGAAGAGCTTTCCTGGCCTCTCCTGCATCTTTGCTCACAAGCTTGTTAAGAGTTCATCCGATCTCATATTAGTAACCACAGCTGGATATCTACTGAGAGTTTTCCACACACGCAAATGCTCATGTAGACCAGGCCCAGGGGTTCAGGGATTTAATAGATGATAGAGGAGGAGGTTTTAAAAGGCACAGTGTGGAGACTCTTGAAGTACACTTAAATGTCAGTGACCAGAGCAATGTTAAGGTCCTAGATGACTTCTGCATGGACTATAGCTGAGCTGCCCCCATACACGTGGCCTAATGAGTGAAGCTCTGTGAGCCTGCAGTGTGGAGAATCCTCCTAAAATTGGTCTTCAACTTTCAAAATGTTACGAGTAAGAAGTAACTTTAGCTGCAAATCAGCTTCACACTTTCCCCACAAAACCAGACCCAGATGTTCGGTTGACGTGCAAAAGAAGGGGAGGTTTTCACTGTGGACACGCACACACTCTTGGATCCAGTTTATAGGCATTTTGTTATACGTGTCCACTGCATTAACGGTTGAACCCAGAGCGCTCCTTTGGACAATTGTTTCAGAGAAAAATAAAATGTGCAATAAAAGAAAAAAAAGAATGAAATCTGAAATGGAGAAGTGTGGAATTACAGCAGATCCATGACCTCTGCGAGCCGGAGCTGCACAGCTGCCCCTCATACTCATCCAGCTGCCCTCTTCCTTCTCCGCCTCTCCCTCCATCTAATCCTGCCAGAGGACTTTAATTTACTGCCCAGACTTCCCTCACACAATTTCTTTAAAAGTACATTTTATGAGACTGCAATTCCATTTCATAGGAGGCCCTGTACAGTAAATCCTATTTGCGAAGCGTCATATGCGGTCACATTAACATGACAAAAGTGCCAGTCTGGAGTCCTGTGCTTTGCTCTTGCTCATATTATCGCCTCCTGAAGCATTTTATAGGATACCAGAGTGCCAACTCGTGTCCATCAGCAAAGTTGTAGTGGCTACTGCTGAGGCGTAAGTGTCGACTGAATGGAAGATAAAAGTGTCTAGGCTACACAAACAGCAGCAGACACCTAATATGAATCAATAATATCGCAGCCATTTCTCTCTGGAAAAGTATCTACAGCTCAAATGTTGTTTTAGCAAAGTTCAGGGGGATCAAGGCATCAAAGCAGTGAAGAGATTGAAGAAAGTGTGCATTTATACAGCGCTTTTGAAGTAACCTTTGAAAAAAAAGCTCATGTGCTCCCGTTTCCTGCTATTTTCAGGCCCAATCTATAGGCTTAGTGCTTCCATAATGCTGCATTCTTTCAATGTCAACTAAGTGGTAAAGTTTTCAGCACCTCAATCAACATTCACATCGTGCCCCTGCAGGCGACTGACATACAGATTTTTCTTTCCACCACTTGGTCACTCCCCTCCTGTGTCAGCACAGGCAGGCTTAGCTGTCGAAGTTGTTGTCATCCGACTTTTGAAAGTCTTTTGATGAAGTATTATTACCATATGGCTATTAAACAGAATCCAGGTGTTACGATCTTATGAGGCTTCTTCGCTGCAGTTTCCCTCGCAACACACCGTCTAATCATAAACTTCATCACTGAAGCTAACTACGAGTAAGGAAACACAAAAAAATGCACACAATTTAAAGCTTTGAAGAAGTTACTGCTATATAGTCATAACTATTTAGGGGAAAGGCTAGAGCAGTTGCATTTTTTCTGCAGGTTCCAGGCAGGGAGACTGGAGTTCTGAGCCAGAGCCATATGGTCTTGTTTCAGCAGCCCATTTCTTGTCATTAATGAGCTGTGATTGATTGGACCGTCGGCGCTGCTGTGTGTGGTGCAGGCACTGAAAGAAAGATAAACAAACGGTGATCAAGTTAAGTGACCTCCTGACCTTTAGTGCTAAACTTTTTCGCAGCCAACTTTACACTGTAGAAGCTCAATATGGACACTTACTCCTGTTTTTTTAATCTTTTTGATTAAATAATATAGATGTTATTAAACTTCATATATGAAAAACACGTCTTGTGTTTTGCCCTCATAAACTTTGCAAAATGTTCTATAAGGTTTTCTCATTTTTATTTTTCCAACCTTTTTTAACGTTTCAACCTTTACCGGCTAATATAAGAACTGTTTACTGTATGTACACGAGCTTGTTGTATATTTGTATGTAACTACCCAGCAAATATTTCTGTTTTGAATAAACATTGGCTGTCAATCTTCTTTCAGCATCTAGTCCTGGTTTAAAAGTAGTCCCAGTATGAAAGCTGAACCGATAAGCATTGTAACATTAGCTAAAATCGGACTGGAGGAAGGACCCTTATTTCTAACTCAGTTTGTCAGACTACACAGCTGGTCCCTGCCTTAGACGCTGTGCTGGCAGCTTTAACCAAACAATCTAATATAATAAGAAGGATATTTGTCTGCTGATTTTTTCTCCCCACAATAAACCTCTTGTGGTTTTAACAGAACCCATCCATCCTTGTGATTCTTTTACAGTTCTCAACTGTCATGCGGTTTGTAGAGACACCTGTAATCGATCAAAGATCAGTACACCCTGATACAAGCGAAATATCTGATCAGCCTCGCGGTGTTTATAGGTTATTTGCGCTGCCCTTGTGCCGCATTATCTCGCAGGCTAGTTAAAGAGAATGCCGACACAAACACGGCATCCTAAACTGGCAATCAAAAAGTTCGCAAACTGCTGTCTGTGCAAGTTTACAATGGTAACCTTCTAACGTGTGACAGTATTTACATAAAGGATTCAGGCTTGGTTGGAATATTAATTATTGATGCGAACTGTAATGAATGATTTATAACCAAAGCCAATCAGAAGCTGCTGTCTCCCAGAGCCACCTGAGGGATATTATATATTTATAACTCAAGGACATGCTGTCATTGTTTAGGCCTACCTACTTACTCCTTGGTTTACAGCAGAGCAAAGCTTTTGTTTCCCTCTCCATTGTACTTTGCCTTCAAAGACAACTGCTATTGGCTGTTCAGCAGAAACCGTTCTCAGGAGACAACATGTGGCCTTCCTTTAAAGAGCGCTCTTGTAGGATGCACACACACTACAAACTAATGCGAGCGCTGTTTTCTCTCAGGCAGAACTTCATGCACACTTTTCTTGAACTTCAAATAAGAAATAATATTGGATGTTCACAGATCGACTGATGACCTTTTCTGCTTGTTCTCATTTGCAGGAGTTAATTTGCAGCAGAGGACAACATTTTGATTGAGCCCGACCAAGAAATCAGTCACAGCAATGAGCGCGCATGCAGAAAAAACAGCAAACAAAAACATCAACAAAGAACACAGTCATAGTGCTTTTGTATAAATCTCAATGAGAATGAGAACGCACTTAGCACAGTGTCATTAACGCTGCATTTGGAGGCACGGCAATATGCAACGTGGTTTTGATAAATTAACAGAGTCAGTAAAACAAGGTAATATGTTGATGTGGGCTGCTGGAAATGCATTTACTTGCTTCAAAGTGACTCGGGCACCCATGGGAGTGGAGCAAAAATGATTGGGCCAAATTGATCGTCGCTTGGAATTAACCCCACTCTGATTGGTGCTGTTGTAATTGGAGGTCAAACGGGTTACTGTAATACATGATGTACAATTGATAATTAGGAGTCTTCCGATGTGCAGAGTAAATTAATTCCTACGAACGAGTTCCCACAATGTGCAGGTTCATAGGTTGTTAATCAGACTAGCCTCTTCCTGAACGGCACAAACACTTTGCACAGATGATTAACGTTAAACATAATTGTATGTAAATGGAGATTTTGGAATAATCCACATTACTCAGCTGACGGTGTTCTGTGTAAAGCTTTTCAGCTTCTGTTGAAAGGTTTGCATTAAATAAAATATTCAGTGTCGGTAATGTGAATACGAATACGAATTAAAATGTGATTTAATTGGTCATCTGGAAACAGAATTTCCTTCTATAAAAACATTCGTTTGTGGTCGAACCACAGTGGCATTCACGTATCCACACAAACCTGGTGCAGAATCAAGATCAGTGGCACAACGACTCTACATCTTTAATGGTGTGTTTGGCCTTTTTTATGACTACAAGACATAAAAATCTTTTAAAAAATGCTGAAAAGGGGGCAAAACTTGCTAATGGTCAATTTAGCTTAGCTCAGTTGCTAAAAAAAACCCGATTTTAAACCATTTATTGAAACATTTATTTACACTGCTGAATGGTGTCCATGCATTGCTCTTGGGACCATGTAATACTGTGAGAGAACATCCATCCATTCATATCCAAACACACACACAATCTGCTCAAAATGCTGATTTTTAACTAATTTATTTCCAATTAATTTTATTACATAAGTAAAATATACATTTTTACATTTAATGGAATCAAATGAAGTTCATTTGACTGGTTTACATTCAGTTTATACCAAGCAAGTTTTCCTTAATGATTAATTATAAATAATCCTTTTATCTTATAGATACGGCCTGCAGTCGCCTGCAGTGTGAACGTAGCCTAAGTGGGGGTCGACTGTTTTGCTTCATTGTTTATTGAGCATGAAGAATCTTTTTTTTTTTTGAGTGTGTGATCAATCACTAATAAATAAGAGTGGCTAATGACTAAAGTTTAAAATTTTAGGATTTTCTAATAGTCATTAAATTATTTATTAATTATTTATTAAAATAAACACTATTGCTTTATTTACTGACTTTAGAATGTTTGTGAAACTGTTATGAAATAAATCAAATTTTTATGAACATGGACATTAATTGTTAAGTAAACACGGGTTTGTACGTAATGCATTTCAACAGGAAATATGTTTTGTATAAATATAGAGTATGCACCATGGTAACGAAGAAAACAAAGCATTAATGCTAATTCGTCCATCCTTCATCATTCGATTATCCAATTCAGGGTCGCAGGCTGGCTGGAGCCTATCCCAGCTGTCATATGCCGAGAGGAGAGTTACACCCTGGACAGGTTGCACAGGACAAACACAAAGAGAGACACAACTGATCATGTTCAGCATCACACCCACAGCCAATTTGGACTCACCAGTTAACCTGACATGCATGTCTCTGGGCTGTAGGGAGGGAGTGGGAGAATCCAGAGAGAGCCCGCACAGTCACAGGTGGAACATGCAAAAACCTATTAACCCTCGTCCTGTGAGGAGTCAGCGCTAACTGCTGCACCACTGTGCTGCCGCTATCATGAAGCTAATAGAAAAGAAAATAGGGGGGGGATATATTTTCTATGTGGGATTTGAACAGCATTCTGTGAACCAACACTGCCCCAGTGTATTCAACACTTTTAATGTGAGTGAGGATTTACGGCCTGAATGCCTTTTTAATTTTACCAAATGGACACTGCGCTGCATCATATATGCTGAATACTGAGAAGTCTATGGTACGCTGTAATGTTGACGCGATGCCCACTTTGCTTAGGCTATTGCACAAAGGCCCTCTCATGCACTGGAGCCTGTGTATTATCTTCCTACTCTCCACACCCACACATACAGCAGCCTATTGTTGAGTGCAATATTTTTTTTCCTTTTTTAAGAGTCCATTCTGAGGAAAGGTTGAAGAAAGAAATCAGCAGCTTCTGATAGGAGTGACTCCTCTGCGTTGTAATGCACGCTTGATGCTATTTTTACTCTTACGGCAATTACTTTGTACCTGTTACTGAAGATATGTGGCTCATCCATACACACTTTAGCGAGTCGTGTGTATTGACATTACACATTCAGCGAACAGAAAATCCAGATGAAAACGGCGAGACATCAAACCATCAATCTCTTTCAGAAGGCTTCTCACCCATTCATTAATCAATAATTCTCCATCATCTGCAGCCACATTGTAAACTACAACACGGTGTGATTTTCTGCATGAACTGGAGTTCAAAGGCTTTGCATATTCGTGAAAATTATACAAGCTAGTTCCTCTGACGGCTTAGCCTCACTCTCGTGATTGTGTTCAAAGCTATTCTAAAGGATCTTGTCTGAAGTGGGGGCCATTTGAAGTGGCTTTGGCAGCTGCTGTAAGAGCTAGGTACCCGTTGCACAAGATAGGCAGAGCCATTGTTGAAGAGTTGGCCAACTGTTCTTGCTCCGTTTGTTTGGACATGCTGCAGACACGATTTGGCCCTTTACTCGGCTTCTCATGTCACTCAGCTTACAGCATTTTTGTCTATGGCAAAATGACAAGCCATTAATATGGATGTGACGGGAAGACGTGTGAAGCGTGCACACAAAGTGCTTTAAACTACATGCACCTTTTGCAAAGATGTGTGCAGAATCCAAAAAAAATTATAAGGAAAGGAAGTTTGCATGGCAACGTAGTGCTGCCGAACATTCATCAGGAGTGCTTCTGTAAAGTTTTGTAATTAGCATAAAGGTAATGTTTTGATGCAACTCTAATAGCACATTTCATCCTCGACTAACGTTCAAAAAAATTAATTATAAAAGCAAAGCAAAACCTTCCAAAGAAATTGCATCTGTACTGAATTCAAAGTCAAAGTGAAATTTTTGGAATAGTTGTATGTAAGGAAATATTAACTATAATTGCAGCTATCATCCACATCTTCTTTTACTTTTTCTTTGTCCTTCTTTTAAAAAATATTTCTCTCCTGTGAACTATGTTTACACAGTCAGCAAAGACCTGGTGCTCATTAGAGTTCTTGTCATAGCCTTACATAGCCTGAGAATATACAGGGATTTTACTTACTTTCATAGCAATTAAGAGGCTATGTAGCGGCTTGTTTTGCCCACACATGAAGTGGACACCTCGCTGACATTTGGTTGACCATGAACACACCTGTATACCGAGTATTCTAGAGTCAATTGTGAGGCCATCTGACTGACAGATAAAACGTGTCTGAAAAGGACAATGATCGCAGGCCCAGCAGTAAATCGAATCGAATGACTAAAAGAAAAGAATCAACAAGCTTCAATGACTCAGTCAAAGTCCTCAACTTAACTGCAGTGCTGTGGTGGGACCTTCAGAAAGCTGTATTTAAACACATGCCTGCAAATTTGAATGAACAGAAGTGTAAAGTAGGGTGGGCCAAAATTCCTCCACAACGATGTGACAGACTGACAAAGTCAAACAGAAAAACATTAGTTAAGGTTTCTGCTGCTCAGGATGGTTCTACAAGCTACTGAATAATTCACAAGGCAGTTAAATGCCATTATGATTAGGAAGCTGAAAAGTTATATATTACATATTTCATGCAACAGGTATGAAGTTCGGGTTGCCATTTTACCATTATTTCCTGACTTAATTCTTCTTCCTCTTTTAACATCCACGAGGTCTTTGTAGCTTCAGCTCAATCATGTTAGTGGTGCATGTTTGACTTGCTTTAGCGGTCTGTACTTTTCGCTTCCAACCACAAAAAAATAAATCAAATTAAACAAAACAAGAAAGATAAATATAAGTTATATGTGATTTCTTATAGCAAACAGTCGAGTGGTTATATTACAGACTACTTAAAGTTTGCTTTTAATGGCTGTGTCTCCTCTTTTCCTCCTGTTGTCATCCACAGCTGCTCTCAGATAGCACTCTGCATCGCTGCCTCTTTTTAGCCTGCCAGGCAAATTTAATCTTGAAATTCAGTTTTAATTGCAGTCCAATGTGATGCAGCTGACTTATGGCTGTAATTTCTTTGGGTGAATTTAATTTGGTAAGTCAATAAACAAATTATTTTTGGGCAGGAAGAAAAAAAAACAATCAAAAGCTCTCTCTGGGTAGCCATGACAGCAGGAGTATTATGATAAATGGTCATTTGATGCACTTGTAAAAATAGATATATATATATATTTTGGCGGCAGTGTTATTATTGTTGCATGTAAATGCAACAATAATAACACATTTGCATTGTAATGTGTCCAGTACCTTTGATAATATTCGACTGAAGTACCATTAGGCTTAGTATTGGCCCTCCTTTAGAAAACATTGTTTGGATTATCATGGTTTACAGAGCCTCTGTCTGCCCTCCTTTCTCTGGCATATGTTATCTGCTGTTGCAGCTGCATGGCACCAAGTAAAGAATAACCCCCCACGCACCCCCCACCCACACCCCATCTGCTGATCCAGTCTCCTTTATTTCCATCCCTCTCATTTGCCAAAGCCTACCTGATGTACCCAGCGCAGAGGCTAACCTGCTATGAACATGGCTGCTCCGCAGTTCTGGCAAGAAATAAACCCTTTCCATTCCTGGAAGGGCTACGCAGCGCTGATGTGCCATGCAATCTGCGTGGACTGGCTGATGGTTGCACTTAGCTCCACTCCTTGTTGCCAACACGAACAGCCCCTACCGAAACTGCTTTCGATGCGTGCCAGTGTTCCCACCATCCCTTGAATGGGCGTCAGGTTGCCGTGCCAAATTTGCTGGTGCCACTTTGGATTTTTCCCATTAATCGATGTATTGTTGAAGCCGACGCCTGCTGCAAGTGAATGAGATTCGCGACTGCGTGTTGGATGTTACACGACGGGACACGCACAGACAGACAGACAGACAGACAGAGACTCATCAATCAAAATCCTGTGAAGGGCTCGCACAAATGTGCCGTGTCTTGTGCCATTCCTAAGACTGCTCTGAATATTTCTGCACTCAGAGACTCATCATTATGCCATAATTGTCTAAATATGCAAAAATCCTCTTTATTTGCTAATTGATGAACACACAGCAAAATGCTAGCAAAAAAGGGAGGGTTGTGACACAATGTTAGCTGATTAGCACGGCTGTCGAGGTTTTATTTTTGGGGGAGAAAAAAAGCTCAATTCGCAATTATGCTGCATTGAAAAACTCGTGCATGTGTCCCACTAGAACAAGAAAACGCATCAGATTTATTTGTTTGCTTTCACTTATGTTAGAAGTGGAGCAGTTGTTCTTAGCATGGTGTCCCATTTCAGAGAATTCTTCTTAAAGATGAACCGTATTGCAAAGTGTTGCAGCTTAAGCAAGATAATGAGCCACTATTTCGGTTTGATTTACTTTGTTTCCCAAAAATAAATGCACAGCATAGACAAAAAAAACCCAACTTCCTACACATGAAACTAAAGGGAACACAGGGGACCCGTGGCAAAGAGGAAGTCATTGTGTTTTCGCCTGATTAATCAAGCTTGTATTCAGATGCTCAAACCAGCAAGACATTGTTCTATAGCATTGTTTAACAGGAAATAATGTACTCGGGGAGGAAAGGGGCGACGGAAGGGGAAAGATGAAATGCAAGCAGAGAACGAGCGAGGAGGAAGAAGAGCGACGAGAAATTTAAAGGAGGAAGGTCCTGGGTGTCTGCAGAGAAGCCAGAGCCTTTGGGGACCCAGTGTGTACAAGGTAGCAATTATACATGATGAAGTGCCTCCCTCTGCAGCCCCCTTCAGCAGTCATTTCCCACTAGTGCGTGCCACACCACAGCCACATACATCTTCCTGTTGCAAAAGATCTCATTAACGACCAATAGATGGGACGTCACTTATCTTTATCAAACATATGCATAAGTGCCCACTTATGATTCTCTTCTCCCACTTTCCCCTTCCCTCTCTTTTCCTCTGCGTGTCTCCTTTTCCGATTTAAGACGCATTGTCTTTGAGGCAAATCAGTTTCATTTAGCAGCATAAAGGCAGAATGGAGGTTAGTCCAGTGAAATGGAACAACTTTCTTCCTTATTAGGCAAATGGCAGGGTGTACTATTTCTCCTGCAAAGATGGGTGGTGGTGGTGGTGATGGTGGCGCTGGGGGATCAATGACACTGTAATGGCCATAATTAGCACTATAAAGCTGAAGCAAGAGCCATGAGAATATGAGACTGAATGCTGATTTTTATTGTCATAAATTACTGCTTGAAGCACGTTCCTATTACATGCTCCTGCTTTGTCCAGTTATGATTTTAGTTTGTAGCCTGGGATTACTAATATTGTACTGTTAACAATAAGCAGCGCTCAATAGAATTTCATTAAACGGGAGGTCAAGCCACATAGGGGGACCTTTAAGACGTCGCACGCAAAGGAAAAATACTCTGAGTGTGAATGCTCAATGTTTAAAGTGGGTGACCTGCTTAAATTCAGTTTCCATTGTTGATCTTCTCCTTGTAAAAAAAATCATCCAGCACATTATGAATGGAAATGAACATGATCTTAAAAGAAATGCCTACAGCACCTCGCTATGAAAAGGCAAACAAAGGGAAATGTGAAGAGGCCACGGCTCATTTCTACGTGTTTCACAAAAACAAACCAAAAAGAAATTCTTCGAATTCCAACTTTCTCCGATACAATGAGGACATTTAAAAGTCAAAAATTCCTCATTTAAAAGTCATGGGCTATCTCCCGCAGGCCATTAGTTTTTGCTGCCATTTAAGCAGATTGTGGAATCGGCTGTCCTAGATGATAAAAGGTGAATGCGAATCTACAATCGACCATCAAAGTAAACAACGATCTCTTCTGCTCAAAAGTAATTACACTTTGTCACCCCTGCTCTTCTTCAAGCATCGTGCTGTTAGTTTAACAACTTTTGCTTTGACACTGCAAGGACGGCGACGTTCGGAACGCAGGGAGGACGGGGAAGCACGTAGCACAGCCTGGAAATGCAGCTTTTCCAGCCATAATCACAAGATTTGGCCTCTGCGCTGCATTACTAGTTAACATAGTCGGTTTGTTTTTAACGCTCACGGTTGATCTCAGTTCTTTTATGGCTTTGCTTTCTTCTAATGTAATGTTCTTCTTCTTATTAATGATTTCCGTTCTTATTCAGCACTTTGTATCTGTGTTTAATTCTGTTGTAGTGATGAGTTTAGTATTCATGTCTGCATTAGTCCCTTTTAATATTGTCCTGTTTCACTTTGAAGATTAGTTTCCCTTCGCGTCTGATTGTTTGTACCTGTGACTCATTCCCTACCTGTGTCTAATACCTTATCAGCTCTCTCTCTCCCTATATACACACACACACACACACACACACACACACAAACACACACACACACACACACACACACACACACACACATACATATATAGATATATATATATATATATATATATATATATATATATATATATATATATATATATATATATATATACATATATATATATATACATATATATACACATATATACATATATATATATATATATATACACATACAGTGGGGCAAAAAAGTATTTAGTCAGCCACCGATTGTGCAAGTTCCCCCACCTAAAATGATGACAGAGGTCAGTAATTTGCACCAGAGGTACACTTCAACTGTGAGAGACAGAATGTGAAAAAAAAATCCATGAATCCACATGGTAGGATTTGTAAAGAATTAATTCATAAATCAGGGTGGAAAATAAGTATTTGGTCAATAACAAAAATACAACTCAATACTTTGTAACATAACCTTTGTTGGCAATAACAGAGGTCAAACGTTTACTATAGGTCTTTACCAGGTTTGCACACACAGTAGCTGGTATTTTGGCCCATTCCTCCATGCAGATCTTCTCGAGACCAGTGATGTTTTGGGGCTGTCGCCGAGCAACACAGACTTTCAACTCCCGCCACAGATTTTCTATGGGGTTGAGGTCTGGAGACTGGCTAGGCCACTCCAGGACTTTCAAATGCTTCTTACGGAGCCACTCCTTTGTTGCCCGGGCGGTGTGTTTTGGATCATTGTCATGTTGGAAGACCCAGCCTCGTTTCATCTTCAAAGTTCTCACTGATGGAAGGAGGTTTTGGCTCAAAATCTCACGATACATGGCCCCATTCATTCTGTCCTTAACACGGATCAGTCGTCCTGTCCCCTTGGCAGAAAAACAGCCCCATAGCATGATGTTTCCACCCCCATGCTTCACAGTAGGTATGGTGTTCTTGGGATGCAACTCAGTATTCTTCGTCCTCCAAACACGACGAGTTGAGTTTATACCAAAAAGTTCTACTTTGGTTTCATCTGACCACATGACATTCTCCCAATCCTCTGCTGTATCATCCATGTGCTCTCTGGCAAACTTCAGACGGGCCTGGACATGCACTGGCTTCAGCAGCGGAACACGTCTGGCACTGCGGGATTTGATTCCCTGCCGTTGTAGTGTGTTACTGATGGTGACCTTTGTTACTTTGGTCCCAGCTCTCTGCAGGTCATTCATCAGGTCCCCCCGTGTGGTTCTGGGATCTTTGCTCACCGTTCTCATGATCATTTTGACCCCACGGGATGAGATCTTGCGTGGAGCCCCAGATGGAGGGAGATTATCAGTGGTCTTGTATCTCTTCCATTTTCTGATGATTGCTCCCACAGTTGATTTTTTTCACACCAAGCTGCTTGCCTATTGTAGATTCACTCTTCCCAGTCTGGTGCAGGTCTACAATACTTTTCCTGGTGTCCTTCGAAAGCTCTTTGGTCTTGGCCATGGCGGAGTTTGGAGTCTGACTGTTTGAGGCTGTGGACAGGTGTCTTTTATACAGATGATGAGTTCAAACAGGTGCCATTCATACAGGTAACGAGTGGGGGACAGAAAAGCTTCTTACAGAAGACGTTACAGGTCTGTGAGAGCCAGAGATTTTCCTTGTTTGAGGTGACCAAATACTTATTTTCCACCCTAATTTACGAATAAATTCTTTACAAATCCTACCATGTGAATTCATGGATTTTGTTTTTCACATTCTGTCTCTCACAGTTGAAGTGTACCTCTGGTGCAAATTACTGACCTCTGTCATCATTTTAAGTGGGGGAACTTGCACAATCGGTGGCTGACTAAATACTTTTTTGCCCCACTGTATATAGTCTTCTATATATTCTGTGTGTTGTGTATTGCAGGGTCTTCATCACACAGTTTAAAGCACCTTGAGGTGACCTCTACAGGGATTAGAACAACTGAAAATACAGTCTGTTAATCGCTGCACTGTAGTTTCAGATTACAAAGGCATCAGATGTAACGGTGGTACGAATCTGCTCCCAGCTGGAAGGTGAAAAAGTGAATTTCAAAAGAATTCAAACTACTTTTATAACACTATCATATTGATGGAGAAAGGAAAAACGGGTCAAAGTGGAAAAAGAACATTTTCTGTCTACGGCATAGCAAAAAATATTTAAAAACATATAACAAAAGACCTTCTGTGTGAAATTCTTTTCATGGGCATTGTGTCAGGGTTGGCTCATACTTATTTACTTATTTGCAGGTGTTCTAAAACAGCCTACAGTGATATGATGCAGTTTATGAAACTAGTCTGCTTTTCCTTCCACCTAAAATACCCAACTCTTCTATTCCCTGTACAGACTAATCATACAGCCTTCATCTCCTCCTGCTACTACCTAGACCTCTTCTCCATCTGCCTGTCTCTCTTTTCTCTCCAGTCTCCATTTCGTTCACCTCTCCTCTCTTCTCTTGTCACTCACATGCTTCTACTACAAAGGTGCCCAGATGCCTCAAATCTCCAGGACTGATCTCCTCTAGCAAAAGTGTGACCCACGTGGGATCTGCCTCACTAATCACTGTCTGAAACCACTCTGGGCTCACAGGCCGAGAGATAAAGACAGCCGCGAGCTTTACTCAGCTTTAGCAGGCCTCGGCGGCTGTCTCTGTCGGGACTGACAAGCAAGACTGTTGCTGAGGTGAAAAATTGCCGCCGGCAAGCCTACTGCGAGCTACCTTTCCATCTCACCATCGAAAAAGTTGCTCTGCAATCTGTCGATCGAGCACAAAGGAATGTCACCTCTGAGCCGGCGTGATGCTCACCACAAAGCAGGTTACCTGCGTGGCACTAGGTCTGCATGCATAATTGTTTCATTGTTTGTTTGCTTTTTATGTTTATTATTATCATTATTATTATTATTTTCCTGGCTTTTTTTCCCTACCCCCTCGAACTCTCAAGAGGAGTTTGCGTGATAAACGATGAACAGCAAGGCCTAGAGTGTGAACTTCGCATGGTTGCACCGAATCCACAATTAGCCATTTCATTAGCATCCATTAACATTTCATTTTATTGTGTATATGGGAAAAACAGTAGAGGAGGTGAGGGCAGATGCTACATTTTCCCACTGACCCATGAATACACATCAATGCACTCCGGTGGCGCACTAATAACAACCTCTGTTTATGCATATGATCATTGAATGTAGCCAAGAGGAATCTTTAAGTACTGACTAAGTTTCAAAAAGAGCAGAAAATATACTGGAGGATAAAGGATTGTGTGGTTGTGTTTGTGTTAAATGGCATAACCAGAATATCCAGATAACATCTTTTGAGCAACTCAGATTTTGGATATGATCTTATCCCCAACCACTTGGTTAATTTTCAGATCTGACCAGGTTTTCATTTTGCCTTTGAAGGCAGTCATTGTGTGTCTGCCTGGGTAATAACAGAGTCAAATTCCTTCTCTGACAGTTTTATGAACAAAACTGAACCTATAGCCATTCACGGTCACTCTGTGGTGAATGTGGGTCTTACAGTTTACTTTTCCCGCTGGTAGAAAGAGAGCAACTCTGTAGGAGACCGGCATTAACACAGAGGGCGACGAGGCACCCGTCGGTGTGACTGAACTGATATGTGTGTCTGACTGTGTGTGACGGTGGTTGTAAATCGTTAAAGATTGATTCAGAATAAAGTAAAGCTCGTTGGTGGTGTGAGGTACATTACTGTGCAAAAGTCCTGAGCCACCCCTCATTTGTTTTGGGGGTGGTGAAGGATGCCACGACGGAGCCAGACTCTTGTACTTTTTAAAGAGGTCTAGAGCGATCGTGGCTCAAGAGTTGGGAGTTTGCCTTGTCATCGGAAGGTTGCCGGTTCGAGCCCCGGCTTGGACAGTCTTGGTTATTGTGTCCTTGGGCAAGACACTTCACCCGTTGCCTGCTGGAGGTGGTCAGAGGGCCCGGTGGCACCAGTGTCCGGCAGCCTCGCCTCTGTCAGTGCACCCCAGGGTGGCTGTGGCTACAATGTAGCTGCCATCACCAGTGTGTGAATGGGTGGATGACTGGTTGTGTAAAGCACTTTGGGGTCCTTAGGGACTATAAAAGCGCTATACAAATACAGGCCATTTACCATTTAGAGCAGCGGTCTCCAACTCCCGGGCCATGGACCGGTACCGGTCCGTGAGTCGTTTGGTACCAGGGCGCAAGAGTTGAGGCTTGGGGGTGAAATTTATGGTTTTCAGCGTTTTGAATTGGTTTTTAGTGTTTTTTTGTTTGTTTGTTTTTATCGTTAACTCAGTTTCTGTGGGTCTTTTCCTCTGTGTTATAAATACATCCTTTTTTTTTTTGGTACCGGTACTGCTTTTATTTTGTTGTATTTATCCGTGACACCTTAAAGGCCAGTCCGTGATAATATTGTCGGACATGAACCGGTTGGGGATGGCTGGGCTAGAGCAAAAGTTTTCAAGGCTTTCAACATTTTTCTTTGGACATTGGCTGCTTTTTCACTCAATTTCAATCCAGCGCTTGTATTTGACCATTTCCAGAGAATATTTTTTGTTTGTCAAGCCACCTTTTTAACACTGACCTATGGTTTGTTCAAGCGTAAAGAAGTAACAAACTCGAGTGATGAAGCAGTGTTGTGTCTACAGATCACAGATAACTGATCAAAGAGCCCATTTGAAACTGTGGCTCACACTTTGTTACTATCAGCCTGCCCCAAACATTCAATTTCTGTAGCTGCATCTACCGAAAATGTTAAAGACGCAAAAACATCTTTAGGAAACTGGACAAGTGGAGGACAAAGAAAAACAGAAGCAAAACATCTACAGCAGGTGAGCAGTATCTGAAAGTCACATCCTTCCAGAAACAGGAAAGACCCAACACAGGACCTGAGAGATGCACCTGTACACTGAAGTCTCGTTCGTCAGCATCAAGGAGAAATTTTTAAGGAAGGGAAACACGGAGGAAAAAATCCAAACTTTACATTTTTGGTTCAAATCATCATTTGTATGTATGGCCGAGGTCACATAGAGAGGTACAGTATCTGTAGAGTCACAGGTATCTGTAAAACAGAGTGGAGGATCCGTCACGGTGTGGGCTTTTGTATAGTATTGTATCAAAGGTACAGTGTATTAGGGGTGTCAAACCTAATCAGTATTTTAATGATAATGTTACGTTTAATCCAGGAGTGAGATATCGTTGTAGCTTTTAAACTATTAGAGGCCCTAAAATGAAATGTATAAATTAGGGTTGATGCAATATAAGAGTTTCACTATATAACAAAAGACATCAATAGAAATACAAATCTTCCAGTCAGAATTGTCGTTAATTTTATTTATTACTGGTTGTCAGAGATTTACAGTTAACAAACAGTCAGGTGAATAAACAACAATGAGACACTTGAGATTGACAACGTGCAGCACAGGTGAAAAGCTCAGAGCAAATCACACCGAACTGCAGTATTCGTTTATTTTTATAGGTTACATCATCAATATGCAAATATAATCACATTTCCTGTTACGCAGGTCCTGATGCTGTCTGTGCGTAAGCTGTGTGTGTAAGCTGTGTGTGTAAGCTGTGTGTGTGTGTCACAAAGTATGTGTGTTGCAAGTCAATTTCTAAGAATAATATAATGCAAGTCAACTTCTGCGGATATGTATTTCTGTATTGGTCTCTTGCGGTAAATCCCAGTGTCACAGGGTCAGCTTCCTGTTTCTACAGAAAACTGTGTCTGGTGAAATATGTGTAACATAACTTTTGAAGCATAAGCAAATAAAACAATAAAAACTCCCTAACACTGGTGAATGAGGACATCTGGCACTGAGTGATGCAGAGTGGTGGTGCATACAGCTCGAATGTCAAATGAATAAACAGAACAGGCAGAATGTAACAGCACCAACAAAGCGAATAAAGCACATTAAAACATAAAAAACTATACTGTAAAAACAATTGTTATTCATTAGTGACCCTTTTGTAGAAAGTAGTAAAAATATATACTTTTCTAAACCGGCATGAAATTATATAGAATAATCCGTTTTTACAGCACAATGAACCAACACCCTTTCCACACCCGTGAGTCCAACCACAAGGTACAAAAGAGCATTTTAATGAAGCAGCTAGCTTAGCAGGCTTAGACAGCAGAGTGGAGAAGCAGCAGCAAGAGGCAGACAACAGTTCGGTAATTAAATTAAGAATTAAGTCCTCAACAGTTCCCCCGTCTCCAGTGCTTCACTCAACTGCATAACAACAATTTGTACGCACCTGTGGGAGTGACTCGGTTCAACTTAACAAGTTTGTTGTGTGAAGTGAGCCTCTCCCAGCAAGAGAAGTCTCTGCAGCCACAGCGGCAGACGCCTCACTTTAGTTAGTCACAACTGTGTTGCTTAAACAGATGAGAGTGGAAATAAACAGTAAAGTGAGTCTGACCGCGACTGTGCTGACGCTGGCTTGTTTATGATATGATCATATGCGTGATAACCACTTATTATTTTTAAAATATTATCTATACTACAAGCCTACGTGTCAGCACATCACCGTGGATCTTTTCACGCAGCATCTTCCAGCGATGATAATTTCGATACCTCCATAAAATCCGAATGATTTAAGTTAACAATGCGATCTTAAAACGTCTCATCGACTCCTGCTGCCAGGAAGTCGCAGTTAGCGAGAGTTGATATTTGCCCGGGTATTGTGGGATGTGTGCGCGTCGGTGTGGGCTTGGTGGTTTCAGGGTCTCTGCTTCTGACAGTACGAAGACGCTCAGCTCCAGAGATGAGCTTGAGGATCTATTAATTTCAGTGAAAGCTTGGTCATTACAAAAGGTAAACGCTGACATTTCAGGCAGCATGTTATTTTGACTGACTGCCTATTAGAAGGTGTAATGCGGCGTGCAAATGTATACTTCAAGCCTCAGCGCTTCAGCAATGGACAGGGAGAGCGGATGACTCAATCTACTGGTCTTTATTTAGCAAGGTCACCGAGGACATTTCGGTTTGGACAGGCAGCACCCCTCCACATGCAGAGATCCGTACACACAGACACTATCAGTGACACCGCTGTCAGCAGAATCCTCTACCTCTGAAGAGCTAGGACTATTAAGGACCTGTCTCCATTTACTGTATATTGGTGCTGTTTATAGAAGATAGGAGCTATAAATCCATTGTTATGGCTTTTTCCTCAGCTTCTAACTCAAGGGAAAGCTCTGTAGTCCCAATTTCTGATCAGTGGTGCTTCACCATCACCAGCCAGCTTTTTGCACACGGATCGGGTTCGATAGTAAAAGCCACTAATACTAATTGTCAAATTCACAGCTGTGAAACACGGGATCGGATCAAGAAAACTGACTATTGTGGCTCACACAGAAATGCTTATTGGCTTCTCTGACCCACTAAAAATCAGTTCACTTCAAATGATACATTACTTGCAGAGGATTACCCACCAAACAAACTGGCATATCTTGCAGTGCAACGAGCCAGCCACTGTAATTTGAAAAATGGGAGTTCTGTGTACTTCAGCACCCGAGGCTTTGATAAACCTGCCAGTTGTCACTTATTCTAAGCAATGGTTTTACGGGTCTCAGAGCCCCCGCCCTAACCGAGGTTGAACTTTGAAAGTGCTTTGTTTCTGTCTTGTGTTTTTAGTGTCACCCCCTCCTCCCCACACCTCCCCCAGGGGGTGTCTTATAGTTCTGGCCTGTTGCCCCGTCTTGCGTTGCTTTTTTAGCCGCATTGTTATATCGGGTGGACGGCGGGTCACGCAGGGCTGGGCTCCTCCTCCATAAAGGTCCCCATTCAGGAAAACTGGACGACTTTTTTTTTTTTTTATGGGTCTAATTGGAACTTGGCAGTGCAGCCATGTGGGCTGCTGCTGCTGGGGATTAGATTGGTGGCTCAGTTGGCTGACTCCTGATGGAACACTATGGACCCAATGCAAACGCTTCCCTTGTTACCCTGGAGGAGAGGGACAGCGTGCACGCGTTTGCGTTCATCTTTGTGTGTGTGCGCGGAGAGCACGGGGACGGGGAGGCGGTGTGGGAGACTGCAGCCCTGCTCCAAAGCGATTTGTCTCGGCCAAAAGGTTCCCTTGTCCTTCACAGATGGCTGGGCATGCATCCCCATTAGCAGCAGAGAAAGAAGAGCAAAGAGAGCACAGAAGAAGCGACACCTGTGTGTCTGCTTAACAAGTGAACTCTCGCTGTGATCTATGAATGCGCTTCTGTTTTAGAATGTAATTTACACTCCATCCAAGGCAAAAACACATCATGGAGCACATCCAATGTGGAATCTAGAGAGGAGAGCTACCGAGGCAAGCAAAATCCCATGACTCCTTTGAAAGAATTAGCATTTTTAGCCCACGGGGGAACAATGACAGAGCAAGAGAGACAGAAAAAGGAAGCTGGACAAAGAAGTGAAGACGCCACAGGGGAAGTGGAGGGGAAGGGGATTTATGCAGACTGCATGAGGCGTTCTCGAAAGTCAGTGTTAAAGGAGGTTATGGATCCCTTAAAATCCATTTTCCTCAATATGAAAGAAAATAAAATGCTGTTTGGCAGTCATCAAAGTGTTTGTTCTTCCCTCTTTCGTTCTTCTTTCAGACACCGCAGGGTTGGAGCTGAAGGGCTGAAGGCTTGTCAGTTTGGCACAGTTTCAACAATGTGTTATTTATTGGGGGGAAAAGCAGATCATTGGGGTAAGGAGTTCACAGTGTGCGAGGGTAGGCTGTGAGCAATTCCATGTGCAGCTTGCCTCTCGCCCGCTCACCTGCATTTATGCCAGCATTGCCCTCAACCCCTTTGGGTGGAGCTCTCCCCGCAACGCAGATGTCTATCAGTGCAGCCGCGAGCAGGGGAGGTAAACACGAAACTGAGAAAGTAGTAAGAGAAAAAGCCCTTGTGCGAACACTAATTCAAGCTGTGATGATTCTATGGTATTAAAACAATAGAGGAAAGAAAAAAGGGATTGAATGCGATAACAAAAGGTTAGGAAATAGAAATTTTAATAAACACTAAATACCTTTTTTAAATGCTTTTTAAAAAGGAGCTTTGCACTCACAGTATCTCAAGCCAGTATCTTGTTCAATCGCACCTCAAAATGTGGACTGGAGAAGCTGGGGCTCAAAATCTTCAGCTTGTTGGACAGTCAGCTGACCTCCTGAGACACTGAGACACAACCGCCACATGTAGCTAATGAACGTGCCTGAAGAAGCTCCTTGTTTTTCTGCATCATTGTCTTGGCAGAAATCAAAATCGCATGTGCACTATTTGGATTTAGTTTAGCTGAATCAATAAATAATAACATGTTTAGTATTTTCTTGGGTTGGACCACCATGTGTAAAAAAATAGCAGTGTGCCTGCAGAATGTTTTCCAGCAAAGGTTAGAAATTCTGACTGTTCCAGCTTAATGGTTTGGACACAAACCAAAGAAAAAGAAATATGCTTCTTTTCTGGCATAGTGGCCAATCAATGTTATGACTACAAAACAGGATGTACACTCACTCACAGATGCAGCAAAATAAATACTTTTTCCCCAGTTTTAAAAACAAACTCATGATGTCAATCCTTTTATTTTGAAAATCCTATCCCTTGATTCTTGTAGGATACCGACACCACCCCATCTCCCTCCAGCCCGAATCATTACCAATATTTGGATGCTTTGCTTTAGTAAAACACATTATGAAAACACTTAGCAAGCAAACTTATTCTGCCAAGAAATCTCCCGTCAGTGTGCTGTTGATGTAGGGAATACTCTTACTGCCCCATATGTTTAAGGTTTAAACCACGTTAAATATTTTATCTCCTGTTTCATTTATAATAATGCAATATATTCTATAAAATCATAAGTTGGTAGTGTGTCTAAAACAGGCTTAAACCTCGATTCATTATTTAATATTGTATAATGAGAAGAGAAATAAACACTTATCTAAAGATGGTGGGCGGAGCCTGCACATTGTGGAAGGAGTTGATGGTTCCCTCTTTATGATCCGAATCTTCTTTGTGAAGGCTTTCCTTGCCAGCATGCCAAAATATCAAAGTATCTTCACATCTTCACACAATGCTATCTCCTCTTCATTTCACAGGCCACCCAAGGAGTGTAAGTGAAATATGAGCAGAAAAATTAGAAGATAAAAAAAAAAATGCTGCTTCCCTGTTAGCCTGCCAAGTTTCAGCATTTTGTCTTTTGGTTGCTTGGTGAAAATATGTATTGCTTGTTTGTTCTGATGGTTGTATCACATATAGTATGTATGTGCCTGTATGTATGATAAATCTTGGGCATGACGTGCAATAACACACCAGAGAAACCACAATAGGACATAATGGGGGGTGGGGTTTTTTTGACAACCAAAAGGGTCGCCCCCTGGTGGCCGCAATAAAGAACCAGCTTTTAAGCAGCTTCACATGGGCTTCACTTTTCATACTTAGGAGTAGGGATGGGTATCGTTTAGGTTTTATCCGATACCAGTACCAAACCGGTACTTTTGAAACGGTGCCGGTGCTTAAACGGTGCTCGAACCGGTGCTTAAAGAATGAAGAACACAAAATTGGTCCAAAAACCTCTTATGTTTAGCTGTTTTTTGTAAAAAAGATAGCAATGTTAGCCTTTTCTGCCGCTATAGGGGATTTATGGTATCACTCTTGGCTGGAAGCAGTGCTTAAACAATGGAAAAAACACAAACTTTGTACAAAAACCTCTCATGTTTAGCTTTTTTCCACTTTTTCTTTGGTCATTTTAGCCTTTTTTGCCAGGGTGAAGGGAGTATCTGGAATCAAACAACAGGACAGACGTATGTAATTACGACGGTGTTTGCTAGTTCACCTTACATGCATTAATTTAATGATGTGGTTAGCCTACTCAACGTAAATTACATACGTACAACATTAAGCTACTGATGCAGAGAATAACGGCTGCTGCTGCCATCATCATTTCTGCTACACTGGGCTAGGGGCCAGGACTCTACTCTTCGAGTTTTTGGGCGATGTTGCTAACTCCGGGTCAGATAACAGGCACCACACCCGCAGCAAGCTATCAAACACGGGGCTTTTTTAAAAAACGCAATGCATCGCCAGGTGTTTCATCAGATTCGAGGTGTTGCCTCCTTTGCACAGTATCACCTTAAAGCACTTGTTGCAGGCTGCTGAGTTTGCATCTTTTGCTGTGAAGTACAGCCAGACTTTTGACCACTTCGCCTTGGGTGTTTTAATCTGTAGCTCTGCTCTAAAAGAACGTACGTACCTGGGCCCACCTACTACGCTTGCAAAGGTAAAATGATTGGCTGGAATCCAAAGTGTATGACATCTCAGGAAAAAAAAGCACCGAAATAAAGCACTGAAATGTGCGCTGCTTTTCGGTCTGGTTACTACCGTTTATGTCAGAACCGGTACCCATCCCTACTTAGGAGCTCCATCTAACTTTTACATGCTGTTCTGCATAAGGATAAAGTTCACTTTCACTTTGTTAGGTTTTTTGGGCAACCACTGCTGAACACATGCAGACCTAGAACTACAGCTACAACTACTCTTTTAGCTTCATTCTGCCCAAAAAGTTTTTAAATAATCTGAAACTAAGTAAATGTTGAAAATCAGTATCTTGGCTGGTCATCAGTCCAATATCAAACCACAGTCACATGTCAAATTCCCTGCTTTTCTCCATTATTACTGTAACTGCCACGGGCAACCTTAAAAATATATACTGGATTCCACTATTTAAAGAATATTCGATAAATACAATGCAATGAATTATTTCTTTTCTTTTCTATTATGGAAAATGTTGTTTCAGGTGAATTGCATCAAAATATTGTAGATGCATGGAAAGCCCTGATCAGGCTTGCTTACTTGTTGAAACATGGATACAGGGTTGAAGTTTCATTTCTAGAAAACTGCAGATTAAATAAAAATTCTAATATTGTGTTAAGGACAAAAATCTTCCTTAAACTATTCAGATTAAACGCTTTCATTTTAGCCTTTTACCAAAAACTGAGCTGCATTTTTCTTGAAAATTAAATACAAAAGTGGTCGAGGTGTTAAGGTGAAATTCCACCATGTCTGTTTTCTCAGTCCCAAAATGGCTAGTGAGCATTAACGTCATAACCGTTTGCCCTGATCACCCTGATTCCTGTTCACAGGCTGAGGGAAAGTGTGCAATTTTAAAGACAAGGCTTTTCTTTAAGGCATCAGCTCAGGAATTGACTATCGAAAGGAGCAACTGGTGTGTTGATTGGCTGAGAGTTGAAAATTCTTTTGCCTCTGGAAGTATAATTGGCAGCGCACAAAGGCAAGACGACAGCATAATCATCACCTTGTTGGCCGGGGTAATTTGAACTGTCTTATGCTCTTAGACACAAAGACAAAGGTTCTATGACAGAGCTCTTCTCCTGGAGAAAAATTATCATGTGCTTAAGTGTGTCTAAAAAAAAATTGAGAAAAACTCTAGATGATTATATAGTTGATAATATAAGGTGCACTTGCAAGAATTATGAAGCCTCTGGTATTTAAGAGATGAGCATAGACTGTATATAAAAGATGCATGCTGCCACTGTAACGTCACAGTGCATTTTAAATCCTCAAAATTAGCATTTGGCTAATGCTGTTCTAGTTTTATTACAGCCAGAAGTTACATATTGTTCCAAAGAGTAATTACAGATGTATGCTAATTAGCGCTAGCTTCTTAGCTAGCGCTAATTAGCATATTAGTAAGTATTAGCAATTAGTAAGCTTCTTCTTCTTACAAACAAGCTAGCGCTAATCTTTGTGAGAAGTTTCTCTCATTCAAGAAGCAACACAGCATCAGAATCAGAAAGTAAGAGGGAAAGATTGCTGAGCATGTTTCCACAAACTTCCCATTGGGCAACTGAAGTGTACAACTGTTCAGTCAGAAACTGTGCCCTCATCGCTTCAGCCTGAAAATATTATTCTGTATGAATCACGAAGTGCTCAAAAAAAAAGGTCGAAGGTCAAAAAACGGTAAACAGTCAGAAAGCAAGCCCCGATGTCTGGTTTTGAATCCGAAGAACAAATGTAGGTGAAGTCAATGACAGAGAGCCATGAACAACGATGGCCCTTAAGTAGATGATAATCGAGAGCAACCCAATGGGGCTTTTAAAAACCATCAGCAGTGAACCATGGAGACCAGAGATGTACAATAGCAAATCATAGTTGACACCTCTTAACTGCACAGGTCAGAGCAGCTAATGGCCTTCACAGAGAGCACAGCAACCACAAACAACCCATATGGCTAAGTTCAAATTCTATCTTTGGACTACTTCAGCATTTGAGCGCGGTGTGCTTTTTAGAACCGAGTGGACTATTCCTGTATTTACCGGTCAAGTCAAACAAATTTAATTGTGTTCTCTGAGCAAAGTGCTGTGACAGAAAGAGCAGAGAGAAATAAGCTGTTGCTGAAGGTGAAAGCACACACACACGCACGCAAAAAAAAAACCTGTTTGAGGGGTAAAGGCCAAAACACGGCAGCTTTTAAAAAGCCAATTGCAAAGCCATTAGGCATTGACATGGGTGGAAAAAAGGGGGGGGGGGGGGGGGGGGAGGGGCAATAAAAGTTGCATTTAGTGAGATGAAATGTTGTGCGCACATTTTTTTATTCACAATGACTGTGCTTATCATGAAAGAGGCACAGTTGCGACTCTGCCTGCAAAGCGAAGCAGTAAACAAGTGTGTCATTTGAGACGCCGCGGCTGAAATTCCATTTCAGACTCAATTTTCCTTGAAAACAATGTGATTAATTAGCTTCATAACGCAGTGAACGAAAAAATAATGGTCACGATGAATCATAATGTCATACGATGTCATTACGAAAATGCTGAATGCTTATTATAAGGCTGGGGTTACTATCGCGCATCAAAGCCAACCTTTCGGCGGGTTTCAAGAATGCCAAAAAACAGGGGGGGACAAAAAGGCCAGTGTGCATTTGTAACAGTATAGACAGCAGGTAAACGGGACAAAATACCCAGTTTGAGAAAATGCATTAATGTGTTGCAGTCTGAATTAGTAATCACAACGTGGATGCAAGCAGGCTGATTGTTTCCAAGCGAATCCTGGCAGCAAAGGCTGGAATTGTGAATTGTGCGAGTCTGTTGCATCCAAAATGAGATATTAAGATTGGAACGTGGTGTGCCTGATCAATTTACTAAATAAAAGTAAGACAAATTGCTTGTAAGATGAAGCAATGTCAAAGCCTCATATGAGTCTTGTGAGGCATCAGTTAAAGTGACGGGTATGAAGAAACTGACTCTTTCGAGGGCTTACTGTAAAAAAAAAGAGAGAAAAAAAAGCAATAACTTGATACAGATGTGTCGCAGAAATATATTACAATGACAAACCCCACAGCTCTACGAGCCACAGGTGTAGTTTGCTTATAATCTCAATTTTTTTAAGACTGCGGCCAGTTACACGTCCAAATTCAAATATTCATACTTGCACATCCTCTTCCATAAATTCAAAATGTTCTCTGGGCTTCGCTGGGACGAAAACAGACTCAGACAAAGCAGGCATGCCTGTCACTGAATGTAAGATGAAGCTGTCGTGTGAAAACATACAAAAACATGACAAGAACACAGAGTACCCAGCAGGGACTGCTTGTCCTCTAGCATTTTTTATGAAATTAATGTATTAATGTATCACATTTTCATTTAAAATGGTTCTTGTTCAAATGGTGCATCAAACTATATGTCCGAAAACATCTGGCTTGCCAGGGGAAGATGGCACATCATTGGATATTTATAACAGACTCAGCTCAGCTCGGTCAGGTTTACTACATCACCAGCCCTGCTTGTCTGCTTCATGGGTTGTGTTCTGCACTGGGATTTTTACACTTTTAGTGCTGAGTAAAGTCTGGACGCCATTGGTGGCACTGGAAGCATGTGTCTAATCACAAATATAGACTTATAGGCTGAAACCTGCAGAGCTGCTGCAGAAAAAGAAGCAGCGTGAGCGGCTGTAACAGGAAAAACGCTGAAACAGTAGTTTAACATTAAACTGTATGAATGTTTGGAAATTTGAGCATTTTGATCTTTTTGAAGCTGGTCTTATTTGAAGCGGGCAAATGTGTATGTTGACAGTGCTCTGTCACTGAGACACAGGATTCTAATCTTTATTCAGTTATACTAATATTTCTACTTTATATTTATTAGGCTTTAGCTTTGGTGGTGTTTAAAGACCTGAGAAATAAGAAGATAAAAACAGAACTCAAACACAGGTCGTGTCTGACACCACTCCTGGGCTATAAGCTGTGGACAAGGGTCCTCCAAAGTGTTCAGTCTTGAGCCATTGTTTCAATACACATACTATTCGACCTGCGTCTTTCTCCTCCCATGCAGGTTCCAGGTCAGGGTTTGTCTGACGATGTGTATATCATATCCATCTCCAGCTTCTTCCTATCTCGTCCTCTACAGGTATTTGATTTTGATTTTTCCCCACAGGTCGTGATTGTAAGTCTTGTTGGTGTAACAGATTGTCAAAATTTTCCTTAAGTAGCTGTTGATGAAGGTCATCCTCCAAGGTTCTGCACCATAGAGCAACACTGACTTCACATCGGAGTTAAAGATTCTGATTTTTGTGTTCTGCCAAACTATTCTCAAGTTCCAGGTCAGACTACCTGCAAACTTCCAATAAGGTCCACAAGTACAAGTGGGAGTCTTTATTAATGTTTATAGAATACTAAGATATGTGTGAAGTTGTTTGTAGCCAACAGGGAATAAAGTTGCATCTAAGAATCTATATTTCTCATTTATTCTCATCAGGGAAAGAGAAAAGCTTTCAGAACCAAATGATTCTTTCAGAAATCTATTTTCCAGAGACCTGATTAGTCTCTGGAACCTCTTGATCCTTAATCTGTAACATAACCAGGTTGGGTCTGTAGCATAACTAAGAATTGAAGCACCTTTGTAATGCAGAACGGTTAACCCTGAAGCTACCTGGATAAGCCCAAAGGTTGTGTCGTTAGTACAGGCCTCACATAAGGAAAAAACTCATTTTGCAACATCGTGAGTTCTAATTTGAGACAAAATAGTGAAAATAGTCATGAGTTCAGCTGTAAATGTACAGGCTGCAATGCTCCCTTTATGTTTCTAGTTTTTCCTGCCGTCTGTGTTCCCATGCCTCTCATGTCCTCTAACCCAGCGATCCCCAGCATTTTTTGGACCACGGACCGGTTTATGTCCAACAATAGTTTCACAGACCGGCCTTTAAGGTGTCGTGGATAAAAACAACAAAATAAAACCAGTACCAAACCGGTACCAAAAAATAGAAGACGTATGCATAACACACAGGAAAAGACCCAGGGTCTGTGTCCTGGGGGTTGGGGACCTCTGCTCTAACCCTAACCAGCCACAGGTTGGTACTTAATACATTTGTATTTTGGAAGGCTTGTGTTTTCATGATGTTTCCACTAGTACTGACACAATTTGTCAAAAATTATACTTGCAACCTCTGCTTAGTCAAAGAAATGCTAATGCAGTGCAGCACAGTGTATATACTGCACACTGAGGGTGATCAATACACCTTTTTGGCATCATTAGTCATTTAATGTGTCTATGTAATTTCCATTTTCACACCTCGGTAACGCAGTGTATAATATCTGCAATCAGTGTTACATCTAAAGATTAACCCAACAAATTTAGTTCTTTAACTTTAATCTTGCTGCTCAACCACCCACTGATTTCGTCCACAGATCATTAAAACACATTCCCACTTTCACTTCTGCGAGAGTGTAGAGATTCGTGATGGCTGCACCACTTCTTCCTTTTGAAGTTAATTCAAATTAAGCAGATCTGCACCAAACCTTCACGACTGCTTAGCTGGTGGAAAAGGTTAGACACTGGAAGAAATATCCCCACTGCAGTGACATTATGCTTAGAGAGAACACCCTGTGTGTCCCCGAAGGGTTATCGCGTATTATATACACTGCGCGCTTGCCTCGGACAATTGTGCCTTTAATTAATGTTTCAGCAGGTGTGAAAAGAAATAGATCTCCATGAGGCATGAAAAGGCTTATTCTGCTAATGCTTATCACGAGTGTGCGTTTGTGTCTGTGTGTGCAGTTCCCACACGCTGGGATGAAGATGCATTCTGCTTTGTTTGAATTTTAACACAAACCAAAGCACGAGTATGTAATTAGCAATGATAGTTAATTCCCTTCACCAATTTAATTACTTACATGTATATTAGTTTGATCTGCATAGCTTTCAGTTATCTTTGGGTGTGTGCTTCATTAATTTAATGTTACACAGAAATTTAATCAGAATGTATAATAGACTTAATGAAGTGTCTCCATTTCATTTAGGATGAAAATCATTTGACATGTTTATTTGGTAGAGGCAGCAGGATCGCTTCTTTTGTGACCATCAGATGATAAAATGCCATTTATACGTAAAGAAACGTCGCAGATTTCCCTCGTTTTGAACTTCCTGGCGGAATAGGCCATAAATTAACAGCCCTGTAATGTGCTAATCTCTAATTTCCTTGGCATTTCATATTCCCCTTTCAGACAAGCTCCAATTAACAACCACATAAAGTCATAATTGCCACTTTTTTTTGCTAATTAGGCAGCTCCTTGGGGCAAAGCAAAGCAACACAATTCATTTTGAACATTTGCAAGTTTTGAGTGGGATTTTTAAGTTACTCATAGGTTTGTGAAAGTAACATTTTTGTTATGTTACCTGCATGGAGATGATCCCAGAGGTGTGGACTCGAGTCACATGACTTGGACTCGAGTCAGACTCGAGTCATTAATTTTATGACTTTAGACTTGACTTGAAAAAATGTTCTAAGACTTGTGACTTGACTTGGACTTTTACACCAATGACTTGGGACTTGAATTGGACTTGAACCGGTTTACTTGAAAAGACTTGATATTTTACCCCAAATATAAAATTTAACATGCATATTATATGGAGATTGAAAATGTGACGTCATTCACGGGTAGAACCGCAAAGGATTCTGGGAACTCGTGGCAAGCGGTACTAGCGCACGCAGGCTTTCAATTAAAATCAGTCACACAGCGATAAAAAAAAAACACAAAAATGTCAAGAAGCTGTTGTATTATTAACTGCAATAGCCGGTCGCATGACAGCCACGGGAAGCCGACGGGTAAAGAGATCGGTTGTTATCGGATTACGTCGTTGAAGAGAAATTGTTCAAACCATGTTTCCGAAGTAACAAAGAGGCGACGGATGGCCTGGATTGCAGCCATTCAAAGATCAAATATAACGTCCCAGAACACTCCAGCTCACAGGTTAGTCTGCTCCAAGCATTTACACAAAGGTCAGTCTGCTGTTGTAGTTAATGCGTCATTTTTTTTAACATAATTGGTGATATAGGTTACAAGCAAGTCTGGCGCTGAACAGAAATTGTCGCGCTATGCTCCTTTATTTATTGTGCATAAATAGTGAATTGTCCTGACACAATATTGCGTTTCGCTTCTGTTATTATGGTACACTGACAAAAACACATACTTTTATTCACAGGATAAAACAGGTTTTTTGTATCACTAATTGCCCAGTACGATTACAGCATACAATATTATTGTCACTGCTACATTTCTGTGATGCTACCAGAAATTATTTCCACTACTAATTAATTACCGTTGAGCTCAAAGGTTATATTAATAAACGGTTAACGAATGTGTATTTATGAAGACGATTTGTGAGACTGGTAAACTTATGATACGTACGATGGTCTTTACTTTCTACACGGTGCATTTCAAGGTCCTGCACCCATCCGTCAGTAAACTGTACCTGGGCTTGTTGCAGTGACCGGAAGTTACTAAACTTCATGAGTGTATGCACTCACTCCAAGAACCGTATAATTATAAATATGCATATAAATATGCTAAGATGAGATAGCTGACTTCATCTAACTAGCAAATGTTTTCCAGGCTACGTTGGTGATACAGTTTTTTTTAATGTGTATGATATTTTTGTCATGCGATTTTAAAGCTGGTCCTACAACCGCATCCAAGAATAACATGCAGCGTATCTCAGAACTGTCGGTGAAAATTATTCTTGGAGCTAGGTTTAATTGAGCTGCATTTTAAAGAGGTGCAATTTCACAATTTGTGTATATTTTCTAAGTTCACTATTTTGTATGTGTTGAGAAAAACACAGATTTTAAAATTACATGGTCTAATATTTACATTTAGCATAACTGCAACATTATTTTTTCGTTTGTTTTTTTTAAAGACTCGAAAGGACTTGAAATTCAAAGTTTCAGACTTGTGACTTGACTCGGACTTTTACACCAGTGACTTGAGACTCGACTCTGACTTGCCTGACATTACTTGAGACTTGACTTGAGACTTGAGGATAAAGACTTGAGACTTACTTGAGACTTGCAAAACAATGACTTGGTCCCACCTCTGGATGATCCAATATCAAGAACCTCGCGAGGTGGTGAATCCTTTGAGGAATAGGGTTTTCCACCTCTAATTAATACAACCACTTTCAGGGCGATGCAATATTATTGTCAGGGCGGATGGACCTGATTTAGGTGCAGACTCGAGTTTCACTAAGAAGAATTTTAAAAGTTTATTTACAGTGAGCACAGTGCAGAATATATGCAAGGTGAAGGGGCAGAGGGTCCAGGGCTCCGGGGGGGGGAGGTAGGGAATCCAAAAGCTCTCTTCTTGCTTGCACGCTCACCCAGCAACAGCCACCCCAAACCAGTTCAGGGACAGGTTCGGGAAATCTATATACGAGAGAACAGGTCAGGACCACTAGCGAAGGGAGACTCGAGAACAAACCCGTTTGAGAGGATTGTGCCGGGAACACGAAATCAGATAGCTCAACGATCATGCAAAGTCAGAGCCACCACCTTAAGAAGCGGCTGGAAACCAGGTCAATGAGCAGCAGCAGGAGGTAATCAGGGCATGTGCGTGGGTCAAAGGCGGGAGCCCAAAATGAGGTCTGCCCAGGCAGAGAGGAGAGTGAGGAGAGAGAACAAAAAACAAAACATGTGGCCTGGAGTGAGCCAGCCGGAGAGGCACAGGGACCATGACAATTACACAATGTTACTTAATATTATATTGCTGGATTTTTTTTTTTAATGAACAAGAGTGATGTGCAGAGCTGGCGTAACTACAAAGAAATAAAGCTGCTGAGCCGTAACACAAAGCTATGGGAAAGAGAAGCTGAAGCTAGGTAAAGGAGTGTGGTGATGATCAATGAGCAGCAGAATGGCTTCATGCAGTGAAAGAGCACTACAGACGTGATGTTTGAGAGTGCTGATAGAGAACAACAGAGAAGGTCAGAAGGAGATGCATTGTGTCTTTGTGCATCAGTCACATGTCAGAGGGTTGTGCCCCCTAAACAAGTACAAAATGTCTGGCTTTGGCTGGCCTGAGGACAACATTTTTAGATTAAAAACCTGTCAAAATGCCCAAAAGAAATAAGCAGCAGGTTCCTTATTTAATTTTATAGATATTTTACTCTGTCTGGGAAATACAGCCGATTAAAGCTTTTTTTTTTTCAATATTAGAAAGATGCAATAGAAGGGCTAAAAGAGATGGCCAGAAGCTGAGGAAGATTGTGTTGCGAGGAGGGATTTCTTCACTCCACTCCAACACTTTGAAGAAAAAGCTGCAGAGTCAGGTGTGTAGAATCCCTAACCTTTACCTGACCTTTAATAGTAAAGTAGGCCAAGGAACAGCCCATTTTCACATTATTGCACAAATCTAATAAAGTTAGCAACAGTGCTCAAGCGGTCTTGCAGGAGGGATTAGACGGGGTAAACACAAAACTGGCCACCCTTGTCC
Organism: Rhamphochromis longiceps; assembly: GCF_057381845.1. Classification (NCBI taxonomy): domain Eukaryota; kingdom Metazoa; phylum Chordata; class Actinopteri; order Cichliformes; family Cichlidae; genus Rhamphochromis; species Rhamphochromis longiceps. The sequence goes on from NC_140559.1 coordinate 45,381,385, forward strand.
AACTGCCGAGCAGGCCAGCTACTGACACAGCAGCTCCATCTGTACTGAGATGATCGGGTACAGCCCGACTTGCTCCAGCTTGAGGACAATTTTGCCAGGATTAACCCCAGCGTCAACAAAGCGTGCTTTCTTTAACGCAAAAGCCTCGCTACTGTAGCATAAGTGGGTGGGATGTCTCTGTATGTGTGGAGATTCAGGCAGGAGGATGAGGCGGGGTGCCTGGACCAGTCCCTATCTATGACATGAGGGATTATAGTGAAATCTCTTTTTTCTACAGCCAGAGAGAAAGAAAATAGGAACGCTCACCACAAAGTTGCTAAATTGTGAGCAGCACATTTCAGTCAGACTATTTGCTTTGTTAAATTTGGGTTTTTAATTGTCTTGAGGACTGCTACAGGTACTTTTGTAAAACTTCAAGATGATGTTAGCTTGGAGGGTTTGTGTGCATGTGCATTTGCGTGTGTGCATGAAGGGTGGCCAAGGGCAAGAAACGGCTTATGAAAGATGAACCCTGCATCCAAATGAGAAGAATGATAAGAACGATAGTGCCTTCATGTTGAAACTTAAAGACTACCTCTGGGGGATGCAAAGAAACTGTTTAGACAGATAATAAGTCTTCTCTGCTGCAAATCTTAAATGCACAGAGCAACAGAGTGCTAGGTTGCCACCATGTTTTCTAATATCACCCTGGAAAACAGCCAAAAATTTATACCATGTTCCACTTCAGGTGGCATAATTTGGCAACTGCAGACAGTGTTAATGTAGCCTCCGAGTAGAGGCCAATCTGCTGTTGAAATCACCAAAAAAAACCTCTATATTGATGGTTTGGGATGTTTAGGGAACCAATGAAATGAGTAAAAAAACAATGCAAAATTGTGCTTTTTTTTAAACAAATGTAAGCTTGAAAATCATTGATGGGTTACTATCATCACACAAAGACAGTGACTGTAGTTTCTCACAGGACCCCGACTAGTTAATGAGATATTTTGATCGAGCAAAACGGGCAACAATCCAGCTGCCTCGCGAGGAACTAGAACATGCATGTGATTGTGGAATCTCTCCGGTTACTCTGGAGGCTTAAGTTGTGCGTGGATGAATATTAAGCAGTCTCACTGGAAAGGTAGTGCAGCCTATGTTCCTTTTAGGGACATTTGTCTCTGAGCCCAGTACTCCATAAAAACTGTACACATTGTTAGATATGGTCTGCCAAAATGTCGGCCACTGGGGGCAGGTTTCTAGCTCTACACAGAACAGCATTAACAATGCAAGAGCCTTTAGCAAAATGGCTGCAAGGGATTCAAATTGGTAGCATGTGCTTCCTGCATAGTTCAAGACAGCTGAGCAACCACCCACATTTGACTTTTTTAGGAATTTGCTCTAAACGGAGCTGTGCACCAGCTTTATATATACACACCAACAGGCACAATATTCTGACCACCTGCCTAGTATTGTGTTGGTCCCCCTATTTGCACCTAAAACAGCACTGATCCATCGAGGGATGGACTAGACCTGTGAAGATGTGCAGTGGTATCTGCACCAAGATGTTAGCAACAGATCCTTTAAGGAAGGAGGTGCTGCCTCCATAGATTGGGCTTGTTTCTCCAGAACATCGCAAAGGTGGTCTATTGCATCTGAGTAATACAGAGGCCAAGTCAACACTTCAAACTCGTTGCTGCATCCTCGAATTATTCCTGAACCATTTCTGCTTGAATTGATTCAGTTTTATAGGTTGTTTAAAGTACGTTTAGAAAAATAACAGCTGTTAAATTATCTATCTGATTCTTCTAAATAAAACGTTGTTGCTGTTACATTGAGAGGTTCTTATGTGGTGTTTTTCTACTCTATGTAAGCACTCAAAGCGCTTTATTCAACTTGAGGTTAGTATTTTGCCCAAGGATACTTGGCATGACTGGAGCAGAGGGGGACTGAACCACCAACCTTCTGATTACTAGGTGACCTGCTCTCTGTCATCTATTCTCTTGAAAGCTGAAACTGAACTTGGCATTTGCTTACTGAAAAAATTGCATTCTGATTATGGTAACTGTGAAAATTAAATACATTAAAATTGATATTTTAAGCTTTATGTAGGTTGAATGTTTGTTGTTGTACCATGCCATAATCAAGGACTGTGTGTATTCTACTGTCACATGTGGGATGATTTCTTTCAGATTTATAATATTACTCCTCCACTGGCATTGTTTTTATGACTGAAAGCATTGATTATTTGGCCAGTTAAAATTGTCAGAACAGTGCCAAGGGTGAAACATTTAGTATCACCTGATAATGAAACTTTTTAACAAAGCTCTTATTTAGTAAAGGAAAATCCAGGCGTTTTATGAAAGTAACAGAATATTTATGTGCAAGGCATTCATTCAAGATCATTTCAGTGTGGGATGTTGGTCTGTCCTTGGCATTTTAGGAAGTCCGCATCAAACCATTCCAAATGAACTGTGAATTGGCAGATACGCTGTGTTTTATGTTAAATAAACTGGAGAACAAAAATGACATGAAGTGTTTGCTGTCTTCTGCAAAAAAATATATCAAACCGCCTCTTGGTTTTTGCCAAATTTCAAAGTAAAAGCATGCTCCAAGTAAGCTTAGTCTGCTCAACCTTTACCTTTCATGCTATAGCAATCATGCTACCCAAGACTTTTAGGACTTTTAGTATCTGCATGTGTGCAAAGACAAAGACTATACTATACTACCTTTATTACTATGAAAAAAGATGCAACAAATCAACATGGGAAAAAGTCTAAAATAACCACATTTAATCACAACTGAATCTGATTGGAAACCAATTGCATTCGCCAGTTTTGTCCTTATTTTACTGAAGCAATGTGGATTATTCTTCTTCACTTCTCTTCAAAAGCAAGGCAACAGTGGCTCAGTCGTGCGACGTGTCTTGAAAATTTGAACATGACCAAGAAGATGTCAAGTAAACCAGGGTTAACATGTGTGGTCAGATGGAAATCCTGCTCAGATTGCAAAGCAGCATGGGTGTCCATCCGCCTCCTACACTGCCTGTCTGAAACACGAGACAAGCTGCCAAACACAGTAAGAGCACCGGTATATCAGGTCCATTATAAGAACACAGTGGAGTCTGATTATAGATGACAGCTGGGTACAGGTGAGCACGTACTCTGCAGCACAGCTGTGGCTCTCAACCCTGTCTTCCTTTCTTTTTTTTTTTCCCCCGGTTACCTCAAGTCCAAGCCGTTACACCTGGCAGGAGGGCTTTTAAGGCTCCTAATATTTCCTAAGATGTGAGGACGACATAGTGACAGTTAATTACAACAAAGGGGACGCGTCTCTTCAATCTTGTGCCTTCGTTTTGCCTCGGGATACTTCAGTTCTGCAACTTCATCACTGAAAAGAGACGCAAATGAGAGAACTGGGACAACAAAACATCTCACATTAGGCAGATAGGACGCCCTCAGCACTGCAGTATACCTGAGCTCTTTGTGATCATTCACTCCTAAATTACCAGCTGTGTTACTGCTTTAACAGTGTAGTATAAAAGATTATTCACTGGACCCTCTGAGCCCCTTGATAATGCATTTATATTTTACGTGTTTACGGAATAATTTATTCAGATTTGATCAGTGAGACACACCAAGTCTAGTGAATTTCCCTTTACCTGGATTCATCCATTCTATCAAGGACTCCTTTGTCTGGCATCAAGAAAAATACATCAAATGTCCACTGAGAGCTGTGGGAGGAGTAACGATCAGCCAATCTGCAACAACGGCCGTTGTCAAGCTGAAAGTAGTTACAAGGATATTTAAAATGGCCAGCATTTGCAAGTTTTCAGCGCACCTGAGGCATAGCTACTGAATAAACATGATGAATTGTGTTTTCAAAAAAGTGGCTGGCGTCGGTACACATCAGTTCTGATTTCAAGTGACGTTAAATCAGTCACGCATTAGACTGGTCGCTAGCAATCGGTTAGGAAAAATGATATCCCATCCCTCGTGGTAATCAGAGTAGGAGTAATATCAGACCAAAGAAGGATGTGAGTGAGATTGCAATACTTTCTCATATCAGGCTAGTATTTCCCCAACTTTGAGTTATTCCTTTATCATCTAAGCAGCAGTTAACTGTGGTAGTCAGTCAGCAGCTCAGCCTCATGCTATCATCCTCCTCTGTCACTACCAGTGTTGGTCAAGTTACTTGAAAAAAGTAATCAGTAACTAATTACCGATTACCTCCCCAAAAAAGTAATCCCGTTACTTTACTGATTACTTATTTTCAAAAGTAATTAATTACTTAGTTACTTTTTAAAAACACAATTTACAACCTGAATAGGTGATAAAGCGATAGATCTTTCAGCCCAATTCTACTTTTTCTGCATAATCCATCATACAAAATGTAATCAAATAGAAAGTCCATCCATCCATCCATTCGCTTCCGCTTATCCTTTTCAGGGTCGCGGGGGGCACTGGAGCCTATCCCAGCTGTCATAGGGCGAGAGGCGGGGTACACCCTGGACAGGTCGCCAGTCTGTCGCAGGGCCAACACACAGGGACAAACAACCATTCGCTCTCACACTCATTCGGACATTCACACCTAGTGACAATTTGTATTATCCAATTAACCTACCCCCACAAGCTGCATGTCTTTGGACGGTGGGAGGAAGCCGGAGTACCCGGAGGGAACCCACGCAAACACGGGGAGAACATGCAAAGTCTCTTTTTTAAATTTGTTTTATTAGTTTTAACCTTTTAACTTTATGCATCAAGCAAAATTTTAATTATGTTATGTTACATGTAACGCGTTACTGCCCATCTCTGGTCACTACATCCATGAACCTCCTTCCTCTTTTCCTCCAACCTGGCAGCTCCACCTTCAACATCCGTTGTCCAATATATCCACTCTCCCTCCTCTGCACATGTCCAAAACATCTCAGTCTTGCTTCTCCAACTGACTTTAGTATTCAAGCCGCTCAATTTGAGCTGTCCCTTTAATTTACTAATTTCTAATTTTGCCTGCAGATTGACTGTGTGACTGGAGGGTATTTTTATCTCAGAAATTGAAATAACACCCAACGGTTTGATTTAGTTGTTGCTGTAGTTAACAAAAACCAACAATTAAATCAAACTGTAGTCTCACAAGAAATACCTGACTTAAAAAGAAGTGTGTTGAAACCTAAAGATGATTACCAGACAGGAAAGCAGCTGAAATACGTTTGACTGTTTTAGCAGAAAAGGGTAATGCATAAGCGTTCTAAGATGGTTAAAAACAAGCTTAAGCTTACATTTTTCTTGCAAGATGTTTGGAAGCCTGTGCTCTACATACTGAAAAAACAGTGTATTTGTTCTTTACATGATTGATGCCAAACCTGTAACCTGCATGTGCATTTTACTTTTTAAGTTGGACATATCAAGGTTCCTGGGGCGTGGGCACCCTTTGTGAATGACAGTTCATTCATTTTAAAAGGTGTCATTCTGTTTGGTTGTTATTCCACTGTTTGAAGTTCGGATGTCTGTGTTCATTTGATTTCTTTTATTCTATCAGACTGCAAGCTTTATTTCCTGTGACATCTCTGAGTCTTTGATTCATGGTCTTACTTTATGGTTATTCTACCGATGAGTTTCAGTTCTGCAAACCTGTGTTTTGGCTCATGTCTGATTTCTTGATTTGATTTTTGATAGTAGTTTTATTTCCTCAGCGCTTCCCTCTCTGATCCTATCTTGCCTTTCTGCATTCCTTTTTTGCCGTGTTCACATTTAGTTTGAGTCTTCATGTTCAATGTGTTTCCTTTGGCTTTTTTCCTTGTTTCACCTTTAACATTTGTTTTCTTTCATGTCCGGTTTAGTTTTGCTTCCTGTCCACCCCCTCGATTGTCCTGATTCATTAGTCTCTCCTTCCTCAACTCTTTGACCTAATCATCACTGTGTATTTCTGTCTTCCCTTTGGTCTTTATCAAAGTGTCTTGTGTTCTGTTGTGTATTCTCATTGGTGATCACCAGTGTTCATTTCTGTTTCTGTGTCTGTTTAATGACATTATGTATATATGTTACTGTCGTGTCCTGCAGATGGGTCATGGCCACATTCATACTTAGATCATAGGTAATCATAGTGTGTCATTTCCCTGAGTTTTCTTGATTTATCTGTTTAGGCTTTCAGTTCACAGGGTGTCCACGTTTGCTTAGTCTGGAGGAGGCTGGGAAATGTCTGTCTAGTGATACTGAGTTCAGGAAATCCTAAACTTTTCAGTTGGAAAGTGCTGCTGTTTTTGTCACTGTTAGCTGCTATTAGCCTCTGTTAGCTGCTATTAGCTTCTGTTAGCTGCTATTAGCCTCTGTTAGCTACTGTTAGCTGATGTCAGTAAACATACTTTGATGCTGGATTCTGACACTTACTGAAAAAACTTTCATATGATTCAAGAATGTAATCAAACTGTTTATCAGAAGGAAAGAGTGATAGTTAGGACACTCAAGACTAACATTAGCTGGCATAACATTAGCTTATAGCCAGTTGTTTTTGTTGTTTACCCGACTTTTGTTAGCTTTCATGAAATGGCAGGGTCACATGTCTAGTCTGCTGACAATAAGTAGTTGCAACAACATCGGGAATAAATACAGATTTATGCACATTATTGTGTGTTAGAACACTGACTTTAGTTGAAGAGATGAGGATTGAGGTAAGGAAGAATAGGATAACATTTTTCCCAAACTGGTGCAATTTTGTCTCTTCCCTTCATGCTTTTGCTTCTTGGGTGACGGGGATGCCTTCTCAGATAATAAAACATAGGCAAGATCCATCACATCTTGAGTCTGAAGGTGCAGACACCAATTAAAAATGTAATTAAAATCCATGGAAACCAACAGTTACGAGTCTCCTCCACCTTTGGTCTATTATATATATATCTCCAGCCGCATACATAGAACATGATTAAGCAGACCAGTAATGTCGATCTCAGCCACTATATTCAAGATAGCAGTGCAACCTGGCAGCTTCTGCAAAACAGCACCTGTTCCTATATGTTTTTAATGCACTGATTCCAAATTTATGAGAGTATATTATTTTGCTTAAAGATATACTGTATTTATACACTAATCACTACATATTTACAAGACTCAATTCTTTTTAATTAACTCAAAAGAAAAAACCCGGACTGTAGCTTTAATGTACAACAAAACAAGTAACAACAGATATCAGATAAAGGTAGCAAAAATATTTTCCTCTTAAAATGGAGTGTTCATAAAATATATCAAGTGAGTCATCTAAGCAAAGAGCTGCAAAAATCGCACTTAGTGTAGTTGCTGGTTGTTGTGAGTTTAGCTGATGGCCCGGGAATGCAAGTTTGCTATCTTGTTCAAGGATGCTTAGAGAAAACAAAATTCTGTTGCCGGTCTTATGTCTGTGAGATTTTCTGGGGCATTCAGGAGACCGAACAGAAATACCTGACATATTTTTGGGAGGCTTTGGTGCTTAACAAATCTTTATGTGGTAGTTTTCATCAAGACTCAAAAGAAACAGAGAAAAGACAAATCTAAGGGGAATCTGAGCCACCATAGTCTGGCCCTTCTGTTGGGAATTCCTTAGGTGGCTGCAACTTGCCGGCGGCATACACCTACATCCACTGGAGCAAAGTCACAGGGAACACCGGCAAGCGCTTGATGTTCCAAATGACTGGAGAGAACAAGAGCAACACAGAGTCGGCTGTGCCAATACATTCATCATACTCCGGTACCTCCCCCCCCCCCCGTGGACCGGGTTCACTATTTACAACCTCCCACAGTAGTTGTGGAGAGCACTGACGTGAATTTGATGCAGAACTGCAACCAGTGTAGCATAGCAAGCAAATTAACTTAAATGCCTTTTGCTGTCAACACTATTTGATCATTTTTTTTCTTTCTTTCTTTCTTTTTTTTGCTTCTGCTCAATTCTTTACTTAAAAAATGGCTTAATTGATCCAAATATATTTCACATCTTTTATAATGCATTTTCAGGCAACGGCCCATCCGATTTCTTCTGATTGCATTATATCATTGCAGAGATATTACTACTTAATGAGTGTCTATTTTAGTCATTCACTTATATTGTCCCCATTACAGTGGTATTATTTCAAACTGCTCCAGTTGCCTATATGGGGCGTGAAAAGAATGTCTAAGCCAATTTTCTCTGGAAGAGGCACCTCAAGAATATGTCTCTGTTAGATAAGTTAATTACCTCATATCCTACGGCTACACACCAGCGTACTCAGCTCTCTCCCCCCACCCCATACAGGAGAAATGAAAACAACACTCCTACATGATCAAGGTGTACTATGCTAATCCTAATTAACTCATTGCTAGTATCTTTATCATGTAACACGCGCCTGCTACGCTAATCGCAGAATCATCAACTCTGTAACATACATCACAGGTCTGATTCATTTCCCAGAGGATTTGCAAGATTTGTTATCTCTTTTTTCTTTTTCTCTTTTTTTTTTTGTTCAATATAATGTATTTGCTCTAAAGTTGTCTCCATGCTTTGGGTGAAGTTTGTATTTTCTGCCTATGTTATGAATATTTAGAGAAACTATGGTTTATAAGCCCCGTAGAGTATGTGAGAGCGATGCCTGAAGCCTGGACAGTATCATTTGCTAGCATAATCGTGTGTGCAACAACAACCAGTCATTCACAAGGCAAGATGACAGAGCTTTGGTTAGCAGTGAAACTGAGTTATTTCTTGCTTTTGTCATTCCTCACGTGACGCAATTTGCACACTGTTCAAGACACGATACAAGCCCTTGTTGCTGGGACACCAAAAAGTTACCAGTGATTACTTTTGTTGCTAGCAGATTGCCATGTCTGCCTGTAGGTTTTCACATTCCTCTGCAAATACAAATCAATACTAACCACTAAAGAACTTGAAAAAGTGTGGCACAAACTAGAAATGGAGAAGGTTCACCTGCAGAGTAAAAGTTGTGCCTTAGCGCTTCAACCACATGGTTCAAAAGATGGAAATTTTGCATTGAAGGCAAACCTTTTTCCATTTGTGCCGCACTTTTCACAGTTTCACTACACCTCGGAGACTAACTGCATGGCGTAGACATGTAAGTGAGCTGCTTTCAAACTACAAGCACACAACGTGCTAGTGGCCAAAGCAATCTGCCATCAACCTCGAGCAGCCAGTCTGAAATTCGTACCTCAGGAACGGCATCTTGGTGGGTGGTCACTGACGTTTCTCTAGGCCCATGTGGTCCCATTCACCTGTTCTTATACTGCCACGCATCCAAAATGGCAGACAAGCTAACATCTTGTGGTTAATCACATGTCTGCAAAACAATATGGGGAATGTGCAGATGCACACAGTCCGCACAACCACTAGATGGCCCAGCAAACTGCAAGGTCAGCCTTAGTATATTTGGGGTGAATTAAAATTACTTTTCTTAATTTGTAGCCAGCTAAGCTTCTTCATGTTAGAGAAGAACTTATGTTTGTGGGCTCATCAGTCTCCTGCAATGCATAACGTCTGCTGACAGGTACGATGGGATGACATCAGGAAAATAGCCCATGCTACAGTGACAGGTAGATTGCATAAAAACAGAAAAAAAATAAATGTGCTTAGGATAAAGGTAAGACATCTAGTAATGATGTGAATTCCCTTGTGGGCTGGAGAAGGGAGGCAGCCAGGAAGCAGAGGTTTGATGACGATGATAAAGACTGTGATCAGCGTGGGGTTTCTTTCAAAATACAACATAACAATTAGTCTTCCTGCGGTTTTGCTTTTGTTATTTGCACTTAAAATGGAAGCTTGTTTATTGAATGTTCGTTCTAGGTAATATCCTGTTTTGTTTTCATCTCACACATTCATATGGATCCTAGTTACATTTTTATTTAAAGTAATGGTTTCATTTATTTTCCGTCATCTGAAAAACAGTCCAGTTTATTTATTGTTGCAGATGGAGATCATTTCGCTCCAGTATGGTTCATGTAGAAGAACTTTGTTTCATAAATTTAAATTATTGTTTAACTTTTATTATCATTTTCACATAGCTTAGATAGCTCGAGTCAACTCGAGATCCTTCATTTCAATTTTAAATTAAATTCCTGTTTTCTTCTTCAGGTGTAACAGAATGAAGCATCCCTAAGGAATTAAAGTCCCCCCTCCCCCCACCAGCAAACATTGATTTGTAGTTTTACAAAATAGGGTCCACCAACCACAACTTTAGCTATTCTTTTACAACTGCTTGTAAAGGCAGACTGCATTGCATTGCTAGGTGCTTGATTTTATACCACTGTGCCAATAGGACTGAAAACAGCTGAATCAAAAGAGATATGGTCCAGTACTTTTCTCTATATAGTGTACAAGAAACTTTGCTGTAGCAAACTCTCTATGGCTGACATTGGTTATTCTTTCTGGTACCTTTTTAAAGATGAACACCAACATTTTAACCAACTGGCGTTCGGCCTACAGGTTGCCTCTTTTGGCTTTTGGGTGGACTGGCTGAAATGAGACTTTGCAGCTTCTATGTTGAGGGAATTTGGATTTAAAGATTATAAAGAGTTATTTCAGCTAAATCAAGAAGTTGTGTTATCAAAATTGTAGTCATGTGAATGTTTATTTCATCTGCCCAACATTTACAAAAGTCAACCCAGACTGTCCACTTGATATGAAGCATTAGAATGAAGTCAGCCCAGGCCACAGAGCTACAATAGCTTTATTTATGGAAATATGCCATCTCAGAAAGGAAATATTTGTCTTTTCTCTTCTTTTCTGCAGGAGGCTGGCTGTTTATGCAGGGTTCGGTTGTCAGCACTGTGTTTGTTTTACTAGTTCAAAAATAGTACAGTGACAAACAAGTTACGGATTTCTCTTTGTGACTCTCTCTCTCTTCCACTTGGCTGAGGTACAGGAAGAAAGTGGAACAATTAACAGCTATTATATAATATGCCTGCAGGGTTTGATGGATAGCCTGGGCTTGTTTCTGATATTTTGCTTTATTACATTAAAAGTACGACTACATGCAGTGACAGTGTGGCATATACTTGATTAGAGCTAATTGATTCCTGATTCATTGTACTACACCCATGCAGCAAACAGCAGTGCTGAAGCTGTTACTATATGACTGGCTGCCTCTTCTATGTATTGTACTGTGTACCTTTCTGTGTACCTTTCATACTGCCATGCAGACAGCAGATATTTCACAAGTGTGTTCTAAGTGAATGTCCCTTTCATGTCCCATGCATCATTGTCATTGTGGATAAATTGTATGTTGTTAGCTCCAAAAGCTACAATTTATATTGCAACAATGAGTTTCTGAGTAGTTCCTTAACTACAGTCCAAGAATACAAAGGCTGGCAAAAGAAAAACATCATAATTGTATGTTTTACTTTATTCATCACAATACAATAAAAAATGATGACTATTGTTAAGTTTACCGTCTCCAATTTTGAATAAAGTTTGCCTTCTTGCCCACAAACAGCTTTTGTGGAAGAGAGGAAGCAATCATTTTTTAAAGTTTCTTTTTAATGAGATTTTACAAATAGAAGCAGAGTTTTTACGCTAAGTATTTTTTTACATTTCATGAAAAACTTTATGCAAAACTCAAACACTGACTCAACTATCTAGAACCTGATACAATCCAAAGAAACTTGGACACATAGTATTATAAAGGCACCATCTAAAGCATGACATGATAATTTGCATTGTTTTGAGTCACTGCCACCCACATTGTTTCACTGCCATAAATACTCTTTAGCAACAAATCTGTATTAATATGCTTCTGAAAATAGCCCCTAATGTCTGCTGGAAACTGTAGTGTAAAAAAGAAAATAATGAGACTTTTGTGGAAATTACATGGTTAAATTGTGACGCGTTCAGGAAGAATGAATGTGTTTGGTACTGAGAGGTACCGTCAGTGCGAACAAAAAGAAAAATCTTGAAAATGCTCGACTTGTACTGTCATTGAACAAAGAGATTATTATAAAACTGCAGACCAATATTAAAAGGAAAGAGGTTTTGATCTGCTACAGCGTTATTCACAATTTTGAGGTCATAGGACCAAGAATGGATTGCGTGTTACTTTGGCATGTATGCATTAGTGCACAGCATACACAGAGCTACCTTACGTCCTTAAGCAGCCCATTCGATCACTCTCCTTGCTGCAAAATTCCACTCAAAAAAGGCTTAAATGACACAAAGCTCATCCAGTCCAATCGTGCATTTGTGGGACGTGAGTCTCCCACTGCCAGACGCCATAGTACACCCAATATTAGCATAGTGAGGAGTAAGAGGCAATTCTATACAGTGTGAGTATGCATATTTCAGGGGTAACATTTAAACTACATGGAGAATACTTGCAAATATCTGCAGTGTTGCACAGATGTTGGGGCTGAAATGTCTCCAGTTCAGTGTTGATTTGTTTATGGATGCAGCGTTAAGCAGCACATAATCATGCATGTCAGCACTGCTTTGCTTGAAGCTGTCTCGTGTCTTGTTGGCGTTATGCACTCTAGTCGCTTTGCAAATACACTACGAAACCCCCTCGGCACACACACCTTTACACACAAACATGCCGCACAGATACCGAAAGGAAAGTCTGCATATGGGTCTGCTTGTACAACGTGTATGAAGAGGCGTGTCTTTTTTCTTTCTTTTTTTTTACACTGGATTATCTGAACTCCACCTCACCTCTGAAAAGCTTTAAGTTGGGAAAAATCTCCTCCTTCCCTTGGTATCTTGCTTGCTTAGTGACTAATAAACCCTCTTGCTGGTGCTTAAAGTCAAAGGAGCAGCTAACACAAGCAAAACAAACAAGTCTAATAAACCCTAAATGCAACCGTAAAAGTCAAAAGTGCAAGCGCTTGAAGAACACAAAGGGCACATGTTTATTTTTTGCTTAATTCCAAAAATGCTTTGCCATCAGGTCTTCCTGGAATGAGACGCCTCTAAAGCACCCTCCTTCCAGCCTCTTTTATGTATCATTACCCCCCTCTGCTGGTGCTTAAGGGAATCAAACCCTGAGAGCTCCACTAAGTGAAGTATATTCAAAACATCTTTACCACCTCATTGCTATGACCCAACACATTCTGCCTTGGTGTTAAACAAGGAGAAACAGTATAACACTGTAGATTTTATTAGTCGAGCAGAGTACTGTGACTCATTTCCAAGTCAGCGGCTGGAGGAGTTGCTTCGGTATGCGATATGCTCTTCTCACAGAATGACTCTCTCCCTCTCTCCCTCATTCCTCCCTGCCTCTCACTCTTTCATTCGCAGTTGAATTCATTAGCTCTGCTGCCATGTTGCCAATGCGATGAGGAATGTAAATTAAGGTGACAGAATAGATATTAGCAGAAGTCTTCTAATAAAATCAACTGATGCTATCAGAGAGAGTACAATATACAAAGAGTCTGCCTTGTCTTTTCCCACATGCCCTCTTATCTCCTCCTGAGTTATAGCTATTTTCTCCATCCACCATTGCCCCTTCCCCTTGTCTTCTCTCTACCCAGTCACACATGGTCTGCTCCAACCCATTATACTTTGTTTTGTGTCATGCCCGTGGACGCTGGGGCGAGCAGCGTACGAGTGATATCAATCCATCTCAGGAACCCCATACCTCCCCCAACCCTTCCCTCCATCTTTCTGTCAGACACGTTGTGTTTATCTCTATCTCCTCTTAGCCTCCCGTTCTCCACCTGCACCACTGCAACAGTGATAATGGACAAAACCTTAACTGACCCTTTCTAAGCTTTTTTGCAAAGACTAAAACCCAGCCTATACTAATATAATGTACAGTGTGCGTGTGTGTGTGTGTGTGTGTGTGTGTGTGTGTGTGTGTGTGTGTGTGTGTGTGTGTGTGTGTGTGTGTGAATCAGAAACATGATGTTGTGGTCTAATTTGCAGGACTTGACTGCTGCAGCTATTCCACCTGGTTTCAACGTAGTCTATATGCATAATTAAAAGCTTTACATGTATTTACAGGCATGTGTAAACGAGGGTTGGCAGGAGAGCTGGAGACTATCCCAGCTATCATAGGGCAAGAGATGGGCTACACCCTGGTTACACCCTAAAAAATTATTCAGGGGCTTAGTAAATATCATTATAATTCTAAGTTAGATGACCTTGATTAAATCTTTGAAAATCACAAAAGTGTTATCTTGAGTTGAAAATACTGAAAAGAATGCTTAAATTTTCAACACCAGTTTTTGAGTTGAACTGAGCTCTTTTGTTCAAGTTTATTTAAAAGAAAAAATTCTGTATTTGAAACACAGGGTGCATTATTTAAATCTACTCAATATATCTCATAGAATGTACTCATAATAACTGAGACACTGGTATTCATACTTATCATTGTCTTTAACTTTAGATGAAGACAAACCGTGGCATAATAATACTTTTACGTTTTGCAATCTACAAAGGTTTGCACTTTGAGAATCAATTGTGAGAACTGTGACCAGGGGCTAGTTATTCTGAGAACCCCTGCAATAAATGAGGGACCACTGTCTACTCTACGATTATTATATCCAACCTGTTAACATTTAATACTGTATTGATAGAACGAACTGATTCTGCAGCAGAGCATCCCCAGTCCCTGAGCTCCTGCTGCTGCACCCACAGATATGTACAGCAAGCACTGATACCTTTTTAGTCGGTGGGATTCCCTTGTGATCACCTTTACTAAATATCTACAACCAATCTGATTATATCCTGTTATTGTTTTTTTTTTTTTTCTCAATGTTGAAATTAAAATCTAGTAGCAGCCTTCTCATTTCTTTGTGTTTTGTGCTGTTTTACAGGCCCACAGAGGAGGACGGCTCCGAGGCAGATGAGGGACGGGTCCCAGGACGGTCCATCGGCGGTGGAGCTGGCCATCCTGGAGTCCCTGAAGAGGCCACACCAGTCTCCAATGGAGCATTTCCTCCTCAGCCTTGTTCCTGCTCTGGAGAGCAGCTGGTCCTTTTTATTCCTGTCTCTCTGTAAATTCTTATATTTTATATATTTATGTTTAATGTTTCTGTTTGAGACTTTTAATATTATTTCAAATAAATGTTTATAATGACTAATGTCTCAGTTCTACTACACAGCAAATGTTGGCACACAACTTGACACATGTAGAATTTATTTCATATTATACTAATGACAAAATATACTGATACAGTGGGATGCAGAAGTTTGGGCAACCTTGTTAATAGACATTATTTTCCTGTATAAATCGTTGGTTGTTACAATAAAAAATGTCAGTTAAATATCATACAGGAGACACACACAGTGATATTTGAGAAGTGAAAAGAAGTTTACTGGATTTACAGAAAGTGTGCAATAATTGTTTAAACAAAATCAAGCAGGTGCATCAATTTGGGCACCACAAAAAAGAAATGAAATGAATATTTAGTGTATATCAATGTGTGTGTCTCCTATATGATATATGGGGTGCCTTTGTCTGGATGTGCTTCCCATCCAGAGCTGCACAGCACAGAGGAAAGTTCCAGCGCTCCTGGAATCCCTCTGTGATGGACCGCCAGTCTCCAGGTGAAGGCACAGCCATGAAGTCGTCCACTAGACAGTCCCAGATGGACGTCGCTGCCTGGGGGGTGATCTGGCTCACCGTGAACACACCGACTCTGAAACTGAACGCGATGGTCCTGAAGGAGTCCCCGGTGACAAGGAACCTGGACAAAATTGTTCAAAATCAGTATTATGTGTACTGCAGTTACAAAATACATTATTCAAATTCCAAAATACTTTTGTGATGTCAGATATAAATCACAAAACTTAAATCTTACATAAAACATTTTGTAATTATAAGGATAATTACAAAATGTATATTAGATAATATCTAAAACAGTTGTGTTTTGTTTTAACTTTAACATATCATAATTTGATTGGTAGCAACTTTCACAACTACAGTGAGCCAATCACTCATAATTCCTAAACATGTCAATCAGGTAGGAATGAAGTGAGACATTAATAGAAATAAAGAGTTGTATGTTGACATGTAGCCCTTTCCTTGCTTAAATCATTAATATTTTTGAAAAATTAATCTGTGATAAGACAGCTTATCAAGATAGAACCATGTAACTAAAGATGAACCAAACTGTTCAGTTTTATCTAACTCTGTTTTAATAAAGGCTGTGACCCCTGCTATAGAGTCTGACAGCTGCAGGGATTATATACAAATATTCAACTATCCCAGAATTAAACCAGGTCTAAATAAAAAGGAGTGAGTATCACTACAAGGTTAACTCAGTGGTCCTAATGCTACAGTTTGATATCAGCAAACACCGAGCGCATACATTGATAGGACACCACAGCCATGCTATCATGCAAACACTGATAACAGCATAAATCGAATTAAATCGGGACTTGATGAGACCTTCTGAGTATCACTAGAAATATTATAAAGAGTCGTCTCTGTACCACAGTTTGCTTTCAGTAAACACCGACAGCATTCACTGTTAGCATAGCACATCCATGTTAGCAGTGTATAACTGGATGGATTAGCATATTAGCACAGATATCAATAAAGGACTACCGTATTAAATAGTTTTACTAACCTCAGGCAGACGGACAGGCGCTCTGCAGGTGGGATTGAGCGCCTGTAGTTGGTGTCTAGGCGGGCGATGCTGGGACCGACGAGGGAAAGCAGGTCCTCAAACTGGCCGAGTGAATGACGGTGATAGCGCTGGAATCGGCCGTCATCCAGGCGCAGCTCCTGGAGCAAGTGGTGAAACTCACCAAACTGCTCATGCCTCTGGAGGACCTGATGGACCCAGGTACGGCGAGGACGTCTTTTACGCTGCTGCTCTGCTCTCCACAGTACATAGAGAAGGGAGACTCTCTCTTCAAGCGCTAGCTCGATAGCTGCCATCTTGCAAAGATACCGGTCTGGCACAACTCCCTCCCACATTCCTCCCACATTCCTCCCACATTTCCGGTTCACGCGCGTCAAAATATGATATTTTGACGCGCGATGGATTTTTCTTGGACACGCGTTGAGACGCGAATGTACACGCGTCAAATTAGGGGCGTTTGGGGCGTTTTATTCGCGTCCATCGCGTTCGGTGTGAACACACCGTAATGACCTTTGGCATGTACCGCACGCGAGGAGCATGGCCTCATGGGAGATTTTCTGCACGTTGAACGAGACAGACACACATCCACTGCAGACTTGGTAACGTTTTCAGGTAAGTGACCAATTCTTACATTAGCTGTCTTTATCCACACCGTTCTTTTATAACATGTTCTGAAGAAAGCGTTTGTCATGGTGGCTCACTTTTCGCAGCGTGTTTGTGCACGTTAATTTAAGTTTTCAACCCGTCTTCCAGTCAAGGCGGCGGGAAACCGCGCCCTTTTATCCTTTTACGTTCTGAGTCGCTATCTGCGTTCCGGGTAATTTGACCGGAATGTCCCGGTACCAGTGACCTGACCGTTTAATTGGGGGCATTTTAGGAACCACGTGAAAGCAGGTGTGCTCAGACATTTCTAGAAAATGGCCCTGTTGAGTCGCGGTGCGGGAGCTGCGGTAGTCACGCGGCCTGACTCACTCTGTCAGGTTGTTCAGGAGTAGATGAACAGACGTCATCAATGGCTTTGGTAACTAAGAAGACCTGCCCGCGGAAAAGTTCATAGCAGCAACCATGCTGCTTAGCTTTCTTGTTCTATGTGGGGTCTTTCAGAGCATATAAGACGCTGCTTTCAGCTTTGTCCCGAACAGGGCCAGTTTTTGAGAGAACGCTGACAGGACCGCCCGGTGTTGTGCCAAAAAGTGATTGTCTGCCAGAAACTGATTGCCGTCCGCGGGAGCGCGCGCAGCTGCTTAAAGCTGTAGCGCCCGGATTACTTGCGTTGCCAGCTACTTCCGTACAACTGATATAACGGGCGGGGGGGCAAACAAACACATTTATGCCTTTGTTATTAGGCAAAGGTATGCATATATGAAACTTCAACGTTTCTTGTAACTGAATTATGACGCTTTTCAGAACGTTGCTTTCGGTGTGTAGCGCAGTCACGAATGACTACACGCATCACGATGGAATAATTAATGCCTACAGGTTTAGTATGTCTACTCTCGTTGTTCATATTTGTTATAAGACTGTCGAATAGTAGTTAAAACAATAAAGACCATTTGTGCCAGTATCACCATTACTCTTTCTTGTTTGTTCAGAATAACGACTGAGAACATGGCATTTTAGCGCTACCAAAAAGTGATTGTGGCCTATAACTTGTCACTGAAACAATATTTCTGCTTCAAACTTGGCGGATGTCATTCAGAAGGGTCCTATGCCAAATATTACATCTCAAACAGTCCCTTAGAACTGCTGGATAACCTGTAAAGGAACATTAACATTGATAATATGCCATTTTCAGCCTGCCAAAAAGTGATTGTGGCCTATATCCTGTCACTGAAGCAATGTTTCTGCTTCAAACTTGGTGGATGTCATTCAGAAGGGTCCTATGTGACATATTATATCTCAAACACTCTCCAAGAACTGCTGAAAAACTTTTAAAATAACATTAATACCGATAATATCTCATTTTCAACCTGCCAAAAAGTGATTGTGGCCTATATCTAGTTAATGAAATACTATTTCTGCATCAAACTTGTTGGGTATCATCCAAAAGGGTTACATGTGACACATTATATCTCAAACAGTCTCTAAGGACTGTTGAATAACTATTAAAGGACCATTAATACCCATAACATGCCATTTTCGACCTGCCAAAAAGTGATTGTGGACTATAACTTGTCACTGTGTTAAGAGAATTTTTATTTTAGTTAAATCATTAAAGTATAATCAAGTAGAAACAAGTATGCCTTATAATCAAGTGTTTATATATTTTCACACGGTAAAGCTTACTGTTGAAAAGAACACAATGTATTCCTTGCTTAAGTGTGTGAGATGTTTGACAAAGACAGGACATATACATGCATTCTTTACTTCAGTGTCTGCGATGTCAGATAAGCATGAATACTGCTGTGTCGTTGTTTTTCAGTTTGTGTGCAGAAGTTAGATAGCTAAGACAATGCCTGAGCTCTCCCCTCTTCAGTTGAAAGAGGAAGTATTATGTAACCCATTTTGCCTTATAAATAAAGCGAGTAAACGGTGCTCGGTGTGTTAGTCTGCTCAGAGACTCTCACCCGTGCGCACGTCTTTGAAACTCTGAGTCGGTCTGCCAGTGTCTCATTTCTCTCTTACTGTGTTTGAACAAATTGTCAACCCTTGACATTTAATTGGTCCTTCGTAGCCGGAGAACTGACTGTTATTTTAACGTCTAGTTTTCCACAGACGGTCTCCATCGGATCCTGACGTCGTGACGCCTGCGCTGGAAGAAATCTGATCAGTAAAACGAAAAACCCGGGAACGTGAATTCGATCTCCGGTCAGCGTTCGGCCTTCACGGCTCCAGGACCCGATGAGCACCGGATCTTAAAACGCAGCGCCACAGTAGAGGTGAATATGACACGCATTCCACCAAGCGCTAAAATACGTTGATATTGAGATTTTCCTTTAAGTAGTGTGTAAACCTAGGTACGCCGACAGATCTCAGTGTCCATGCGGGACTAAGAAGACGACAGGCAAGAGCGAAATTCTAGAAAAATCGCTATTAAAAGTTCCGGTCGCTCTGGGAGTGGCTGCAACGGAACAGGTTTCCGGTCACTCAAGAAGAGTGGCTGAAGGTGAAGGTGTTACACAAATAAATAGGCCTACGGAAAATCTCAATAAAAATCATAGAAACGCGCTTTGTTTGTGAGGAGTGAGTTGTTTTTACGACCCAATACGCGGTCGAACCACTTCTCAAACTGTTTTCCTGTGTACACTCACGTATTGGTAAAGGTGGAAAAAAGGGTTGTGCTTCATCACGTAAAATTGATAACCGCTCTCTCAATTAGTGGGAGAGTAGAAGGCTGTTATCGAAAACCCATTCTCACTTTTTCATGCCAAAGAAGGTGTCACAGTTCTGACGTAATTAGTTCAAAATGGGTAACTCTAAAACTAAAGTAAAATTAACAGCAGATGAAGGATGGTTGGAAAAAAACTGTCCAAATGCAGGAAGAGTCAGTGCAAATAGGTGGAGAAATCCACATAAAATTTATTGCCCAGCCTGGCAAGGCAAATGCAATCAAGAATCAATAACTGCTTTAAAGGCTGCTTTACAAAAAGAATTATTTGAGGAAAAGAGCCAAAAGAAAAAAGCAAAACGCTTAGCAGAATGGCACCTTTTCAAGGCGTGGATGGTAGAAAACGATAAACGCATTGCTAAACGTGCCCAAAAGCAGGAAACAAAAAGAAAAAACAGAAGGAGTTTTCATGATTGATCCAGAGACAGGCTTTATAGCCTTCTCAGGACAGCAACACACGGCAGGTTTTAAGCAAAGTAGGGGAAAGCAAAAAGCAGGACAAAGAAGAGATAGAAGAGATATGAGATGTTATAATTGTGGTAAAATCGGGCACTTTGCTCGAAACTGTAGAAATGTAAGCCAAGAACAGGAAGGTGGAGATGACAGGCGCAGACGCCGTGATGAATGACTAGCACAAGAAAAGGGAAGTGAAACAAGTGAAGGGGAAGTTTACAACATTGAACAACTGCTGTTAGGCTCAGAAGCAAAGCCCACCGTTATAGTGCACGTTAACGGGGTCCCAATAAAATTCCTTTGCGACACAGGTGCTTGTAAAACTGTCCTAACAGTAGAAGTCCCAAATTTAACCTCTTCAAAAGATACCTTAATCGTGAAATCAGCCTCAGGACATGTGACAAAACAGCATCTAACCGACCCCCTTTTTATGTCACATAGAGATAGTGGCCGTGCCTGCAAAAATCAGTGCATCTATGATCCATCTTGTCCACTAAATTTGTTAGGAAGAGATGCTTTAACAAAATTAAAAATAGGAGTTTTTCCTGAAGAAAGTGGCATGAAAGCCAGACTCCTACTCTCTGAAAGTCAGAGCCAAACTGAAGATATTTTTGTTTGTGAAGGTTTAGGTGAGCCAAATTATTACTGGGCCTTAGATTTACCAAAACTTGAACCATTAGAGGCCAAAGCTAATATGTACTTACCTGAGCACTCACATAGACAGGACCCAGCAAAATATCACAACACCTTGTGGTATAAATATGTCCCAGGTCCAGACAAAATTTATGATCAACAAGTGCACAGACTAGGACCGCAAAAACTAGTCCTACAACACCTGTATGTGACACAGAGTGGTAATGCAGTATGCTCAGTATTACAGACAGATGCAGTGCAGCGCTTAAATAAGATATGCAACCCTCATGTATCTGTTGCACGCAACGACCAAACGCCTTGGTCTGAGTTAGGCACAGTGCTGAGAAATGTAGAAATGGACAGATATGACAAAATAGAGTGTGAGGACTGGCAAAAAGGCCGTAGAACTGGGTGCATGAGGCTAACGCTGTGTTGGCCGGTGACAGCCACACCAGCCACACATTTAGCCACAACAGAGCAAGATGAATGACAAGTATTAACAATTGAAGCACATCCAGAACTAGAGAAGCTGCCACAAACATTATGGTCTCAAGGACCCACGGATGTAGGCCTAATAAAAGGAGCAGATCCAGTAGTGGTGAAAACTACAACCTCATATAGGCCTGTAAAACCACAATATCCCTTGAGTGCAGAGGCAAAAGAAGGTATCAGACCAGTCATAGCAGAGATGCAAAAAGCAGGTATTCTCGTGAAAACTAATGAAGCCACGTGTAATACACCAATTTTTCCAGTAAAAAAGGCTAATACAGGAAAATATCGCTTAGTTCATGATCTAAGAGCAATAAATGAGGTAACAGAGCAGATACCTCCAGTGGTTGCAAATCCACACACAATTCTAAATCAAGTAACACCAAAAGAACGGTGGTTCTCTGTAATAGACTTGTCCAATGCCTTCTTCTCTGTACCTCTGCACCCTGACTCACAGAAGTTATTCGGATTCACCTTTGACAATCAAAAGTATACTTATACAAGGTTGCCTCAGGGATTCCAGAATAGCCCAACTCTGTATGCAGAGGCTTTGAGAAAATCAATGTCATCTTGTACGCTCCCTGCCCCAGGGCAGTTCTTGTTGTATGTAGATGATATATTGATCACAGGCCATACAAAAGATGAGTGCAAAGAAAACACATTAACAGTTTTGCAACATCTCGCAGAGCAAGGCCATAAAGTGTCACAGCATAAACTGCAATTGTGGAGCCAGGAAGTAACATACCTTGGCCACAAATTGACAGGACAAGGCAGGCAGCTGTTAGAGAGCAGAAAGATAGCAGTCCAAAATGCCCCAAAACCAGTAACTAAACAACAAATGATGAGTTTTTTAGGACTGTGCAATTTCTGTAGATGCTGGATTCCAGAATACGCATTACTAGCTCAACCACTACAGAACCTCATTTATGGTAAAGATCTAGCATTAAAAGACAAAGTACAATGGATTCCAGAAGCAGAAAAAGCTTTCGTTGATTTGAAAATAGCACTGCAGACATGTACCGTCTTAGCATTACCAGACTATGGAAAACCTTTCGTTCTCCATGTTGATGGTGCAGGAGGGTATATGAAAGCAGTCTTAACTCAAGCTTTTGGAGAAAAACAACGTCCATTAGCTTTCTACTCATGCAAACTTGACTCTGTAGCTGCTGGATTACCTACCTGTGTTCAGGCATGCGCAGCAGCAGCAGAGGCAGTTAAAAAATGTGCAGACATTGTTCTAGGACATAAATTGATCATCAAAGTCCCACATGCAGTGACCTCTATTTTGCTCCAAGCGAACCTCTCTTTCCTCACGCATGCAAGACAACTTTCTTATGTGGGGATTCTACTTACACAATCACACATAAAAATAGAGAAGTGTGGCCAGCTAAACCCAAGTACACTTTTGCCGACTTCTCTGGACGGAGAACAACACTGTTGCATTCAAAAATTAGAGGAAGATACAAAACCTCGCACTGATATATACAGCTCCCCCCAGAGCAGTTTCAGTAATGTTTTTGTGGACGGCTCAGCGTCAAAAGACATTCACGGTAGAAATTGTGTGGGTTATGCGGTCACAACTGTTGATAAAGTGATAGAAGCAAAAGCTCTCAGCTCCTCAAACTCTGCTCAAAGCGCAGAACTAACCGCAGTCATCAGAGCATGTACTTTATATAAGGGTCAAAGTGTTAATGTTTACACAGACAGTCAATATGTCTATTCAGCAGTTCATCATTTCGCTAAAATATGGCATAACAGAGGAATGACAACTTCCTCAGGCAACACAGTTCAACATGCAAACCTTCTAAAAAAGCTATTAGAAGTAATAACGTTGCCAAAAGAATTAGCACTATGCAAATGTGCAGCTCATCAAAAGGATGACACAGAAATTACGAGAGGAAATAACTTTGCTGACAAAGCAGCAAAAGCAGCTGCAGAAAAACAAATTGATGTTTTAACAACAGAAACCATAGATCTAATACCTTTAGAAATACTAGCAGATGCACAGAAAACAGCATCGCTGAGTGAACAAAAATCTTGGGTGAAAGATGGAGCAGAATTAAAAGACAACCTTATGATGTGTAATGGCAAACCAGTGCTTCCAAAATCTTTGCATAGAACTGCTGCTTTAGTGACACATGGGAAAACTCATGTGTCATCAGGAGGGATGATTAATATTCTTAATAAACAATTCTATACAAAAAATTTTGAAAGTTCAGCACAAGAGTTTATCAGAACATGTATGATTTGCCAAAGACACAACGCACAGGGAAATCTACGTCCAAAGCGAGGGCATTTCCCTATACCACCGCATCCATTTCACACTGTCCACATGGATTTCATAGAATTAAATGAATCACAATCCTCCAAATATGCACTTGTGATAATTGATGTATTTTCCAAGTGGCCAGAAATATACCCAGTGAAAAAAGCAGATGCAATATCAGTAGCAAAATGTCTATGTAATCATTTTATTCCAACGTACGGTATTCCATCTCTGATAAGATCAGACAATGGCACACATTTTGTAAATGAAGTAATAAGTAAAGTTTCTGAAGCTTTAGGCTTCAGCATAAAACATCACTGTTCTTATCATCCACAAAGTGCAGGATTAGTCGAGAGAACTAACGGCACAATTAAACAAAGGTTGAGGAAATGTATGGAAGAGACTAAAAAACCTTGGCCTGAATGTCTAAGCTTGGTTAAATTATGGATGAGAATAACTCAAGGAACAGGTGGTCTAACGCCATTTGAAATCGTACATGGCAGACATTTTCCACTCCCCATAATGAGTGAGCCAATTAATAAATCTATTGCAGAAACAACAATGGCAGAATGGATGACAAAACTATTTGAGAATAAAGAAGTGAGATTAAGCAATCAACTGCCGAGTGACTTTTCTTCAGTTTCTTGCAGGTTGAACCCCGGTGATTGGATTCTGATTAAAGTCCTCCAGCGGAAAAACTGGAGTGCTCCAAAGTGGGAAGGTCCCTTCCAGGTGCTACTTACCACACCCACAGCGTGTAAGATAGCCGAACGAGTTTCGTGGATTCATCAATCCCACGTGAAGAAAGTGTTTGCACCACAATAAGACGCCGGTTCCCCTGACTCTTACGTGAACCCCTGCTGGAGGACAGGGCTGAACGGGTTTCCCGCCCTGTGCTTCCTCGGCAGTGCTACTCACGTGGGAGCTCGGGTGTGCCTGGTCGCCCTGAAGATCAGACTGACCTATCCCACCGAAGAGCAGAACCAATAATAACACCAGGGACGCCTGAATAAAATCTCAACAAGATGACTGAGGAAAACAACCTGATAAATCCAGAAGAAGAACCAGCTTCAGAATCAATGCTAGCACCAGTTCCAGCCCCAAAGCTGTTGTGCTTGGGCGCTTGTGACATCAAACGAAAACTACTCATGTGCTACATATTCTGTCTAATGGCTATCCTCCTGATGACGACACTCTTTTGGTTGATGCCCAGTGGAACCCACAAGACAGTACCAATTATTCTCCGACCTAAGAGGTGGACCCACGACAACTCGCACCTGAAGGAGATAGACAAAGAACACAACCACCCGTGGCTGAACAATGCATGGTACCGGTATGTCCATGACAGAGTGCACAGAGAAGACAATGCCGCAAACTGCTATGTCTGCTCACATATGCCCACGACAGCACTCCATGCCACAGTGTATGGAAAACCCCCAACCAAGGCTGAAGCACTCTGCATATATGACAAAGCCATTACCGGGACCTGCTCAACACCAGGAAAACCTGTGATGGTGATAGGTGGATCCATAAAGGACCAAAACAGCAACACATGCCACAACACTACACAATATATAGTCCCACAGAGTGTAAAGTCTTTAATCTACAACATAACAAACTGCACCCACCAGTACCCAAATATAAACTACACCTGCAATGAAGCCTACTGGGTGCATATAAACGTCAGCCATAGAAAACTGAAATCATTCTCAGTTGTTTTGCCACCTGACATACAACACCCAGTGTGCTTTAACTTCACAGGAGCAACCGGACAAACAGGTACGCCCCAGGGTCTGAAGAAATTAGGACAAAACCGAAACTGCTCCATGATCCTGGCGGCACCAGATTGGGACTGGTTGCTGAGCGGCTCTTGGAAATCTCTACTGATTAAAGGCCTGTTGGCCCTTTTCAGTGTGATGTTACTATTTTGCCTTTTCATTGCTTGTATTATCCCATGTCTGAGAAGCATAATGACAAACATGTTCAAGCGTATGTTAGGAAACCATGTCTTGGCTCAGTCAGTTATGGAGGATCCCTATCGTCAGTATGGTATGCTGAGTGTGGGAGAGAGAGAAGAAAATCTCTATGACAATCTTGACAAGCTTGTTGTTTAATTATTTCACTGAATGACGTGCAAGTTGAAAATGTGACTAACAAGTGACTATGCATTGAGTAAAACATGTGAAATATATTAACATCAGGAGGGAATGTTAAGAGAATTTTTATTTTAGTTAAATCATTAAAGTATAATCAAGTAGAAACAAGTATGCCTTATAATCAAGTGTTTATATATTTTCACACGGTAAAGCTTACTGTTGAAAAGAACACAATGTATTCCTTGCTTAAGTGTGTGAGATGTTTGACAAAGACAGGACATATACATGCATTCTTTACTTCAGTGTCTGCGATGTCAGATAAGCATGAATACTGCTGTGTCGTTGTTTTTCAGTTTGTGTGCAGAAGTTAGATAGCTAAGACAATGCCTGAGCTCTCCCCTCTTCAGTTGAAAGAGGAAGTATTATGTAACCCATTTTGCCTTATAAATAAAGCGAGTAAACGGTGCTCGGTGTGTTAGTCTGCTCAGAGACTCTCACCCGTGCGCACGTCTTTGAAACTCTGAGTCGGTCTGCCAGTGTCTCATTTCTCTCTTACTGTGTTTGAACAAATTGTCAACCCTTGACACACTGAGATACTATTTCTGCTTCAAACTTGGTGGATGTCATTCAGAAGGGTCATATGTCAAATATTACATCTCAAACAGTCCCTCAGAACTGCTAAATTACCATTAAGGGAACAATAAAACTGACAATATGCAATTTTCAGCCTGCCAAAAAGTGATTGTGGCCTATATCCTGTCACTGAAGCAATGTTTCTGCTTCAAACTTGTTGGGTATCATCCAAAAGGATGATATGTGGCACATCATATCCCAAACAGTCTCTAAGAAATGCTGAATAACCTTTAAAGGATCATTAATACCCATAATATGCCATTTTCGGCCTGCCAAAAAGTGATTGCCACCTATATCTTGTCACTGAAACAATGTTTCTGCTTCAAAATTGTTGGATATCATCCAGAAGGGTTACATGTGACACATTATATCTCAAACAGTCTCTAAGGATTGTTGAATAACTATTAAAGGACCATTAATACCCATAACATGCCATTTTCGACCTGCCAAAAAGTGATTGTGGACTATAACTTGTCACTGAGATACTATTTCTGCTTCAAACTTGGTGGATGTCATTCAGAAGGGTCATATGTCAAATATTACATCTCAAACAGTCCCTCAGAACTGCTAAATTACCATTAAGGGAACAATAAAACTGACAATATGCAATTTTCAGCCTGCCAAAAAGTGATTGTGGCCTATATCTTGTCACTGAAGCAATGTTTCTGCTTCAAACTTGTTGGGTATCATCCAAAAGGATGATATGTGGCACATCATATCCCAAACAGTCTCTAAGAAATGCTGAATAACCTTTAAAGGATCATTAATACCCATAATATGCCATTTTCGGCCTGCCAAAAAGTGATTGCCACCTATATCTTGTCACTGAAACAATGTTTCTGCTTCAAAATTGTTGGATATCATCCAGAAGGGTTACATGTGACACATTATATCTCAAACAGTCTCTAAGGATTGTTGAATAACTATTAAAGGACCATTAATACCCATAACATGCCATTTTCGACCTGCCAAAAAGTGATTGTGGACTATAACTTGTCACTGAGATACTATTTCTGCTTCAAACTTGGTGGATGTCATTCAGAAGGGTCATATGTCAAATATTACATCTCAAACAGTCCCTCAGAACTGCTAAATTACCATTAAGGGAACAATAAAACTGACAATATGCAATTTTCAGCCTGCCAAAAAGTGATTGCCACCTATATCTTGTCACTGAAACAATGTTTCTGCTTCAAAATTGTTGGATATCATCCAGAAGGGTTACATGTGACATATTATATCCCAAACACTCTCCAAGAACTGCTGAATAACTTTTAAAAGAACATTAATACCCATAATATGCCATTTTCGACCTGCCAAAAAGTGATTGTGGACTATATCTTGTCACTGAAAGAATATTTCTGCTTCAGACTTGCTGGAAGTCATTCAGATGGGTCATATGTCAAATATTATATCTCCACCAGTCCCTTAGAACTGCTGAATAACTTTTAAAGGGACATTAATACCCATAATATGCCATTTTCGGCCTGCCAAAAAGTGATTGTGGCCTATATCTTGTCACTGAAACAATGTTTCTGCTTCAAAATTGTTGGATATCATCCAGAAGGGTTACATGTGACACATTATATCTCAAACAGTCTCTAAGGATTGTTGAATAACTATTAAAGGACCATTAATACCCATAACATGCCATTTTCGACCTGCCAAAAAGTGATTGTGGACTATAACTTGTCACTGAGATACTATTTCTGCTTCAAACTTGGTTGATGTCATTCAGAAGGGTCATATGTCAAATATTACATCTCAAACAGTCCCTCAGAACTGCTAAATTACCATTAAGGGAACAATAAAACTGACAATATGCAATTTTCAGCCTGCCAAAAAGTGATTGCCACCTATATCTTGTCACTGAAACAATGTTTCTGCTTCAAAATTGTTGGATATCATCCAGAAGGGTTACATGTGACATATTATATCCCAAACACTCTCCAAGAACTGCTGAATAACTTTTAAAAGAACATTAATACCCATAATATGCCATTTTCGACCTGCCAAAAAGTGATTGTGGACTATATCTTGTCACTGAAAGAATATTTCTGCTTCAGACTTGCTGGAAGTCATTCAGATGGGTCATATGTCAAATATTATATCTCCACCAGTCCCTTAGAACTGCTGAATAACTTTTAAAGGGACATTAATACCCATAATATGCCATTTTCGGCCTGCCAAAAAGTGATTGCCACCTATATCTTGTCACTGAAACAATGTTTCTGCTTCAAAATTGTTGGATATCATCCAGAAGGGTTACATGTGACACATTATATCTCAAACAGTCTCTAAGGATTGTTGAATAACTATTAAAGGACCATTAATACCCATAACATGCCATTTTCGACCTGCCAAAAAGTGATTGTGGACTATAACTTGTCACTGAGATACTATTTCTGCTTCAAACTTGGTGGATGTCATTCAGAAGGGTCATATGTCAAATATTACATCTCAAACAGTCCCTCAGAACTGCTAAATTACCATTAAGGGAACAATAAAACTGACAATATGCAATTTTCAGCCTGCCAAAAAGTGATTGTGGCCTATATCCTGTCACTGAAGCAATGTTTCTGCTTCAAACTTGTTGGGTATCATCCAAAAGGATGATATGTGGCACATCATATTCCAAACAGTCTCTAAGAAATGCTGAATAACCTTTAAAGGATCATTAATACCCATAATATGCCATTTTCGGCCTGCCAAAAAGTGATTGCCACCTATATCTTGTCACTGAAACAATGTTTCTGCTTCAAAATTGTTGGATATCATCCAGAAGGGTTACATGTGACACATTATATCTCAAACAGTCTCTAAGGATTGTTGAATAACTATTAAAGGACCATTAATACCCATAACATGCCATTTTCGACCTGCCAAAAAGTGATTGTGGACTATAACTTGTCACTGAGATACTATTTCTGCTTCAAACTTGGTGGATGTCATTCAGAAGGGTCATATGTCAAATATTACATCTCAAACAGTCCCTCAGAACTGCTAAATTACCATTAAGGGAACAATAAAACTGACAATATGCAATTTTCAGCCTGCCAAAAAGTGATTGCCACCTATATCTTGTCACTGAAACAATGTTTCTGCTTCAAAATTGTTGGATATCATCCAGAAGGGTTACATGTGACATATTATATCCCAAACACTCTCCAAGAACTGCTGAATAACTTTTAAAAGAACATTAATACCCATAATATGCCATTTTCGACCTGCCAAAAAGTGATTGTGGACTATATCTTGTCACTGAAACAATATTTCTGCTTCAGACTTGCTGGAAGTCATTCAGATGGGTCATATGTCAAATATTATATCTCCACCAGTCCCTTAGAACTGCTGAATAACTTTTAAAGGGACAATAATACCTATAATATGCCATTTTCAGCCTGCCAAAAAGTGATTGTGGACCATAACTTGTCACTGAAACAATATTTCGGCTTCAAACTTGTTGGATATATTCCAGAAGGGTTACATGTGATATATTATATCCCAAAAACTCTCCAAGAACTGCTGAATAACTTGTACAGGAACAATAAAACTGACAATATGCCATTTTCAAGCTGCCAAAAAGTGATTGTGGCCTATATCTTGTCACTGAAACAATGTTTCTGCTTCAAACTTGGCGGATGTCATTTAGAAGGGTCATATGTCAAATATTACATCTCAAACAGTCCCTTAGAACTGCTGGATAACCTGTAAAGGAACATTAACATTGATAATATGCCATTTTCGGCCTGCCAAAAAGTGATTGCCGCCTATATCTTGTCACTGAAACAATATTTCTGCTTCAAAATTGTTGGATATCCTCCAGAAGGGTTACATGTGATATATTATATCCCAAACACTCTCCAAGAACTGCTGAAAAACTTTTAAAATAACATTAATACCGATAATATGTCATTTTCAACCTGCCAAAAAGTGATTGTGGCCTATATCTTGTTAATGAAATACTATTTCTGCTTCAAACTT
The DNA here is from genome assembly GCF_057381845.1 of Rhamphochromis longiceps. NCBI lineage: Eukaryota > Metazoa > Chordata > Actinopteri > Cichliformes > Cichlidae > Rhamphochromis > Rhamphochromis longiceps. Next base: position 45,411,772 of record NC_140559.1, read on the forward strand.
GCTGCATGTCATTCTGAAGGGTCCTATGTGACATAGTATATCTCAAACAGCCCCTTAGAACTCCTGAATAACCATTAAGGGAACGATAAAACTGATAATATGCAATTTCCAACCTGCCAAAAAGTGATTGCCGCCTATATCTTGTCACTGAAACAATATTTCTGCTTCAAACTTGTTGGATATCCTCCAGAAGGGTTACATGTGATATATTATATCCCAAACACTCTCCAAGAACTGCTGAATAACTTTTAAAAGAACATTAATACCGATAATATGTCATTTTCAACCTGCCAAAAAGTGATTGTGGACTATATCTTGTCACTGAAACAATATTTCGGCTTCAAACTTGTTGGATATCCTCCAAAAGGGTTACATGTGACACATTATATCTCAAACAGTCTCTAAGGACTTTTGAGTAACTATTAAAGGACCATTAATACCCATAATATGCCATTTTTGACCTGCCAAAAAGTGATTGTGGACTATAACTTGTCACTGAGATACTATTTCTGCTTCAAACTTGGTGGATGTCATTCAGAAGGGTTACATGTGACATATTCCAAATGGAAACAGCTGGGAGGAGACCCGCATAAATAAATTAGGAACAATAAGTAATAGGAAAGAGAAAACAAAAGGTAAAAACATGTAATTCCAACACAGCATTTATTAATTTAAACGAAAATAAAAAAACAATAACAATAACATCCAATTAAAGAAGAAACCACCAATTTAAATAAACTAACAAATATACCAGAAAAAGGGGGGTATTGTGGAAGCTGAACACCAGTAAACCATTAAACAACATATATATTAATTCTTTTACCACAGTAACTATAGTGCTAACATGTTAGGAAACAGGAAATAATTGAATAATCCTAGAAAGTAATTCAAATCAAATCTGAATTTTAATGTAGTTAACAATACAGAAGCACACACAGCAACACAAACATAAATGAATGAATGAAAAAATAAATAAATAAACAACGAATTAATATTATTGAAGACAACGATACAAAACAAACATTTCAAAGACTTAGAAAAATTGCCAGAGATCCTAACTGTCTGACCAGCATGCTTCACAGACAAATTTTTTTTCTGTGCTCTTGCGGGGCTTCTTTGCACAGCCCCTGTGGTACCACCGTGGGCAAATGTCACAGCCAATCTGAATTAGACAAAACAAGGAAACACAAGTATTATGTTAATAGTGGTATACAAAGAAGTATTTAAATAACAGTTTTGCAAAATACTCAGATCATAAAGCAGTCCACCATTCATTACAACTACAATAAGTCAGATGATGTATCCACATAGTTTGTAACATTTTTAAAATTATATTTTTGTTTTGTGATTTTTTTTTTCATCTTTTTAGACTGAAAGGGCTATGGACATGTAAAACATAAGCATTTACCCATTTGGTGTCACCATCGTGGTTCCCACAATAGTGGCATAGGTCAGTCAGGTCATCTTAAACAACAAAAAGCAATTACTTTAATTTTAATAATAATGGACTCTGTTTGCATGACTACATAATAACAATATAGCAATAAAAGAACAATGTTAAAAACACGTTCAATATAAGACTTTGTAGTTTACTATTTAATTTATATTGGTAATGATACCTGTATTTTCAAGAAGACCTATTGCAATCTGTTGTCTCAGACTGGCAATACTTGAAGCAGAGTTCTCAAACTCTACTGGAACATCTTTTAAGATGCACTCTGCAAACTGTGAATAAAATATATAACAATGCAGTCATTATTTGAAGTAACATTTGCTATTCCAAAAATTGGAATCATATTTATTTTTAGAAAATCATAGTAAGTGCTTGTGTTGAACAAGAAAGAGGACACAAATGGAGACACTGTAGGAGACAGAGCAGAGACTATAATCAGAATCAGAATCTGTTAGGTGACGGCTGTGTGCAGACAGGAATAGGACCCAAGGTGCAGACTCCGGAGGCTGAACTTAAACCAAAACAGCTTTAATGCTGAACGCAAACATAACATAACTGGGAAAAAACTCTAAATAAACTAACACCGGTGGATGGGCAACACACACAGCAAAATAAACGGTAAATCGCGACACAGAGAAACACAGGGCTTAAATACACATAGGGAGCGATCAGGGAATGAGTAAAAGGAGGGAAACACAGCTGGGACAAATCAGAACTGCCGAGACCAAAGAAGCGTAAATTGAACACACTGAGATAAGACAGAGACCTTCAAAGTAAAACAGGAAGCACATAACACAGACTGAACAAAGACACAGACTCACATGCAGGCACTACAAAGGGAACAGAGACGTGGGACCAGGGCAGACACAAACACTGACTGGATGTGGGGATACAGCAGACAGGGAAGACAGCAACAAAGGAACACAGACAGAAAACCAGAACACTAAAACTCAAAGCTTTTTGCTAAATGTTCAGACATCGTAGCTGACATATGCATATACACTTACTGGACAATTTATTAGTTACACCTAAAAGGCTGCTCGTAAAGAGAAATACCTAATCACGTGCCAATCACATGGCAGACATGCATTGCGGCATGTACACAAGGTAAAACTTCGGAGGTTGTCATTGAGCATCAGCATGGGAAAAAAGTATACTGAATTGAATTAGAGCGTTGCATTGTTGTTACTTGCAGATAGGCTGGGCTGAGCATTTGTGGAACTAATGATCTAGTGAGATTTTCACACAAACATCTCACAACAGAATGGTTGCAAAAAAACAATTAATTTAGTGAGTGGCAGTTCTCCTGGAAAAATTGTCTAGCTGATGCATACCAGAGAATGCATTGACTGCTACAGCTGGTAGGGGGACTACATAAAAACACAACATAACTGACCATTTACAACCAGGGATGGCAATAGAGCATCTTGCTCCAAGAATTGCGGAATTTCAGAAAAAATTTATAAGTCCATGGACGGTTACATACTCAGAACATAAAATATTGAAAGCTGAAATCTTATCAACGTTTACTCTTACACCATTTAAGTAGTTATGAAGTTAACGTCATTGCCACTAACATATGGAAATTAATCTAAGTAATTGTGAAAAATATGTATATTTGATCATATAATTTATCCTAATTTGTGGTCCAAGAGCTGGTCTTTATTGCTGCAGATTCTGCATGCCTTTTATTCATTATGTTTATTTCAGTCATGCTCTTACACATACCTTCAATACGTAGGCACCACATGAAGTTGCATCCTGTTGAATAGGATGAGGCAGTGTGTCACATGCCCATCTTGATGCATTAAGCCCTCTGTGTCTCATGAAAAACCTGAAAGACATATGTAGGGATTAATAAGTTGTTATGTATAAACAATTTGCATGTTAAACCTAGACATGTAAGGCGCGTGTGGGGTACTGGTACAAGCCAGAGGAAGGACATCCAGCGGACATCTTGGCCAAATTAGGAAAACAAAACACCAGTGCTGTTGACCGAAAGGTGGAAACTGTGCTACAGTTCGATAAACAAGGCACAAGAAGTTACCTAACTACATGAACAGTCATACAGTGGGATACACAGAGGACAGCTATACAGGAGGAAATTACTAAATAATCTGGGAACCAAACATAATCCAACAACCCAAAAATATGACACTTTTCTCTATAGAATAAACTCAGGGTTACAAAGTCAGCTTTGAACATAAGCCATAATACAAAATCACAGGGACACTAGACAACTCAAAACCCTTGGTCGATAGACCCAGGATCCCAACAAAATTTGTTTTTGATTAAATGAGGCATAACTTACAAATGTAATTACGTAACTCATTTTAAAATACTGTATACACAAAAGGTGCAGTCCTCAGAAAAAGAATAAGTTGATTTTTCTAATTGAGAGATTTGTGATACTTCAACAAGATTGTTAAATACAATAAAGTACTATGCTTGGAATTCATACTTTTTAAAATATATTTGAAAAAATGATTGTCTTTGAGCGTATACCTTTGACATCAAAGACTTAAAAATGAACGGAATGTGTCAGCTTGTGTATATTTGGCAACATCCAGCAGCTCCAAAATGTGAGATGAGAATGCATTAGACAGATTATTTTAAAGATCATTGCAACTACTACAATTTCAAGGTAATTTATAATGTCACTTGCTGAGTTTTAGATTTTTTTTCATCTACTGGATTTACATTGTGTTAACATATATGCAGAGACAAATTTACCTTGAAATGTCCTGGCATTGTCTGACTCTCCTTACGCTTTCACCAAGTGGATCGAGAAACACGCTTCTCTTTTCTGCAGGTTTGATCACCTAAATGTTGAAGCACTAGAGTTACAAATAAATAAAATTGACTATGTACTTGTGTCTTGCAAGGCACAATGAATGCACTACTTAATTTATGCTTGAACATAAGATCAAGATGGGTGAGAAATGAATTTTAAAAAGACATACAATGTCTTAGTAATATGCTCTTATATATTGTGTCTCTTCTTAATTGCAAATGATTCCCAAATTGTCCAATTTGGAGAATGTTTTAAAATGTATTTATATTGTTCCTTTAACTGGTCACCCACTAGTCTATACAGAAATGACCATGAAGTATGAAAAAAATATTACCACCAGCATCCAGTGATGACCTTCATTGACAACTCCCAAAATATACTTGTAGACGACTGGGTCAATCTGTAATACATTAAAAAACAAAGTTAAATAGACCCACCTCACTGATAATACATATTGCAAAGCTTTTAAGGACAACTTAATGACAGAATATTGTTTAATACCTTAATTTTTGGCTTATTCCTCTTCCATACCCGTGTCATTTCATAGGTGTCAACCATAAATGCTCTTTCAGCACTGTCTTGGTTGAATTTGCTTACCAAGACAGTCAGATAAGCATTAATAACCTGGAATTACAACAAGAGATTCACAGTAATTGCTTTCAATTTTTAAATAAATTAACTAAAATTAGTTATGCTACAAACATTTTTTGTAGGAAACAGTAAGCATAAAAACAATAATAAAGAAATGTCAGTTTACCTCACTTTCTAGTTCCCTTTGGGGAGCTGTATTGTAAATGTCATTAAAGAAAATCTTGTATGGTCCGATTTTTGACATGAGTACATACGTCTTATTTCCCTCCCACGCATCTGTCACATCTGTAAAGTGTTTACAAAAATTAATGTAGTATCTGGATGGACCGTAGAAAAAAAGAACCCCCCCCCCCCCAAAAAAAAAAACACAACAAACTAAAATACAACACAAAAAAACAACAACAACAACATCAACAACTATAAATGGTTGTAAAATAATTCAGCTGACTACTTTTAGACATGATAAGAAGATGATATTAGATGAGTTTTAGTGTTCCTTAGGTTATTACATGTCAGTTTGCACATTAAGTTAAATATTTTATGAATAATTCAGAATGCTTTGTGATTAAGACTAATGCAAAAGTGACAGTGACAGTATTACCTAACTGCAAATTAGTGTTCCAGGTTTAAGGAACACATCCTCAGGGCTATTCAGCTGTATGTTACTGTTCATTAATCTTTCTTTACGACTAAAAGATAGACAGAACTTTTGAAAACATGAGCCCGCAACTCATAACCATTCTGGATCAACAGTTAAAGACTACGTAGTCAGTAAATGCTATTCCAAAAACAACAATAATTTTAGCACTTCTTAAAACGAATAAACATACTCTTGATGATCGAGGGGTCTACTGTAGATATTACAGAGGCAGTGGAGGCATGCATCGTGCCCAGAGCAGCACTGGACAATGCGTTGGTGTCTGACCCAGGTGTGGACATGGTGGTGGAAATTTCAGGTGTGGACGTGGTGTTAGATGGTTCAGAGGTGGACGTGGTGGTGGATGGTACAGAGGTGGATGTGGTGGTGGATGGTACAGAGGTGGACGTGGTGGTGGATGGTTCAGAGGTGGACGTGGTAGTGGATGGTGCAGAGGTGGACGTGGTGGTGGATGGTACAGAGGTGGATGTGGTGGTGGATGGTACAGAGGTGGACGTGGTGGTGGATGGTACAGAGGTGGATGTGGTGGTCGATGGTTCAGAGGTGGACGTGGTGGTGGATGGTACAGAGGTGGATGTGGTGGTCGATGGTTCAGAGGTGGACGTGGTGGTGGATGGTACAGAGGTGGACGTGGTGGTGGATGGTACAGAGGTGGATGTGGTGGTCGATGGTTCAGAGGCTGACGTGGTGGTTGGGGGCCCGACTGTGGATGTGGTAGTGGTGGATGGCTCAGAAGAAGAAGAAGCATTTGACAACTTATGTGGAATTCTTGGCTGTTCCTCTGTGAACACCATTAAATGATCGATGTTAATTTTTGGTATTGTCACACCTTTGCTGTCCAAAAGATCCACACTTTTTCCTGCTATTGCAGCAATTGTGTAGGGGCCGAGGTAATTGCGGTCTAACTTGCCCCCTTTCCTCTGCTGGCTCCTCGTGTTCATCCTCCACACTTTCATGCCGACTGTAAAACTCGGACTAGGTCTGCCTTTATTTTTGTTTTGATATTTTGCCTGTGTTTTTTTGCTATTGGAAATAGCAGTCTGAAGGACTTCATCCAGCTTGAGAATTTCTTCTGTTGCCTCTTCAACAGACAAAATGTCCTCCACACTGCTGTCCACCTGTAAGATGTAGAAAAGGGATGTGTTATTATATGACAATCAAAAAAAATTCCATAAAAGACATGTAAAGTCTTATGTATTTAATCCAACAATGTTATTTAAAATAACTTACTCTGTATTCATCTGGGATTTGAGTAGGGTACCTTGCCTCTCTACCAAACATTAAAAAAAAAGGGTGAGTACTTCGTGGTCATATGGCGCTTGGTTCTCAGGCCGAACATGACAGGATCCAAATGTTTGTCCCATTCCTCTGGCTTTTCATTGACCAACTTGGAAAGTGCTCTACAAAATTAAATAACAAAGCAGTTATTGGGATATGAAGTAAAACCAAATTAAAAATATGAACATATGAGATGCGTAAATAACATTATACCTCTGTATGGTCCCATTCATCCTTTCTACCAACCCATTTGTCTGCGGGTGGTATGGGGCACAGAGACTCCTTTCAATGTTTAGTATTTTGCAAACATTTCGGTTGATCTGAATTCAGAAAGAAATAACCACATTACACTAGTAAAACAAGATAACACTTTGTTAGACAGTTAATTTAATTCTAACTGAGTAATGGATTTTAGGTGTTTCTTACTTACTTCATTCACAAACTCCTTCCCCTGGTCCGTTAGAATGCGCTTCGGTGCTTCAAACTGGTAAAAGAACTTCAGAATGCATTTTGCTACCTCTTCTGCACTTTTGGACTTCAAAGGATATGCCTGGGGCCATTTTGTTAAGTAGTCAATAAGTACACATATGTACTGGTTGTTATTTGAAGTCATTTTTAGTGGACCAATTAAATCCATTCCAATAAGCTCAAATGGCTGGCTGACCTATTAAACACAGAAATCATTAGCAATGCGTTATTTTCAATATAGTAATTTTAATTTTAATCAATGTTTTTTATTTTATGTATTATGTCACAAACCATTTACAGGAAAAAATACACCTAAAATGTTTACCTGTATCGGTGTGTACTCTACCTCCTTTTTAATGATGACACTGCTGGCCTGGCATGCCACACACTGAGTCACCTGAAAGAAGGGCAAAATAATTTAAATAATATTATTATAATCTAATCATTATAATAATTTAAATCATAAAAATCTCAATAAAAACACGTATAAGACATCAACAGCTAACTAGTACACTTGTTAACTTGAAATTTAAGACAATAAAGGACATTTTGCGAGACAAACAATATGCATGTATAATCAAGTTGTATACAGACCCATAAATGTATGTCCTCTGACATTCCAGGCCAATAAAATCTTTTTGCGATTGCTTCTCTTGTTTTTTTCTGGCCACAGTGCGAACCACCACTGCTGGCATGAAAATCAAGGAAAACTTCATTGGCTTTGTTGGGCCCACACAGCACTTTTGCCTTAATGCAGTGATTTGTGCCTTTGTGCCTTATGTAGTACAACTCGCCATCTGTAAGAAATAAAAGAAATACATGAGTAGTTTTAATCAGCTATAATATAGTCATAAATGCTGAATTATTACAGTAATGTAACATGGTGAAAAACACATGATATGTATTTGTAAATAGAATTATTTCCACAATAGCAATGTACCACACCAAAGAGTTAATGTTTAATTATAAATATTTACTAAATAACACACCATAGTTCATTATGAATTACAGTTATGAGCCAGTGCACGCATTGAAAAATCAAAAGCAGGGCATTTTGCTGTTTACTTGAAATAAAAAAAAACCTCATTAAGGGTGAGCGACTGTTGTATTGCTGACACGTGTATTGATTAGCACAGCAAAATAAAAAACAACACACGAACAGACCACGTGATCTCACGATATAAATTCTCTTTTTTCTAAATTATTCCTTTTTGTCAAATTATGTCTTTCATTTTAGAAATATTACAAGACAACTATAATATGTGGCTGGTGTCATTAAAAAAATCCCCATTTAAATTTTTCAAACAGAATTAAGTTGTAAACACTACGAACTTCCAAAGCTAGTCAGTAGTAGTTACAACACCGTCACACCTAGTAATGGCGGTGATGGCGATGATGTTGTTCACTTGGGAATTAGAACACACACTATACATGTTTTAGGACAATTATTATGTATTCCTCAAGAGACGTAACTAGGATGCCCTACTTTTGCTCGCTGTTGTGCGCAGCTGTTAATTAAACTCAAATTTGGCAAACAGTGGAAAGCTAAAAAAATACGTAAAACATTCGACAAACTCACCTTGAACCTCAAAGTTCTTTGCCTTTCGACGAAAATTGCACTTTTGTGTGGTGGAAAAGCCACTAGGCAAGGTTCCATTGGTTTTAAACGACAGGATATCGGAATAAAGAGTGGGGTCCATGACTCTGTAACGCTTTTCTTACACTCGGCTAATTGAAGCACTTTAGGCCTACCAATTGAGCTCTAAGCAACAGGATGTTGAGTAAATTTAAATCGGAAAAACATTTTTTTAAAGGGAAAAGACAAAGTAATATTCTAAAAAAAGAAATATTTTATGACAGAATGAACGAAAACCTTCCAAAACGTGAAATTATCCTTATATTTAGATAAGACAATGTTTACAATCTAAAATTTGTTTATTTTAATTTTTAAAAAGAAATGTCAGGTCATTATGTGCGTAATAAATATTATTTCAGTGACAACATATAGTCCACAATCACTTTTTGGCAGGCTGAAATGGCATATTATCAATGTTAATGTTCCTTTACAGGTTATCCAGCAGTTCTAAGGGACTGTTTGAGATGTAATATTTGACATATGACCCTTCTGAATGACACAACCAAGTTTGAAGCCGAAATATTGTTTCAGTGACAAGATATAGTCCACAATCACTTTTTGGCAGGTTGAAAATGACATATTATCGGTATTAATGTTCTTTTAAAAGTTATTCAGCAGTTCTTGGAGAGTGTTTGGGATATAACATATCACATGTAATCCTTCTGGAGGATATCCAAAAATTATGAAGCAGAAATATTGTTTCAGTGACAAGATTTAGGTGGCAATCACTTTTTGGCAGGCTTAAAATGGCATATTATGGGTATTAATGATCCTTTAAAAGTTATTCAGCATTTCTTAGAGACTGTTTGGGATATGATGAGCCACATATCATCCTTTTGGATGATACCCAACACGTTTGAAGCAGAAATATTGTTTCAGTGACAAGTTATAGGCCACAATCACTTTTTGGCAGGTTGAAAATTGCATATTGTCAGTTTTATTGTTCCCTTAATGGTAATTTAGCAGTTCTGAGGGACTGTTTGCGATGTAATATTTGACATATGACCCTTCTGAATGACATCCACCAAGTCTGAAGCAGAAATAGTATTTCAGTGACAAGTTATAGTCCACAATCACTTTTTGGCAGGTCGAAAATGGCATATTATCGATATTAATGGTCCTTTAATAGTTATTCAACAGTCCTTAGAGACTGTTTGAGATATAATGTGTCACATGTAACCCTTTTGGATGATACCCAACAAGTTTGATGCAGAAATATTGTTTCAGTGACAAGATATAGGCGGCAATCACTTTTTGGCAGGTCGAAAATGGCATATTATCAATGTTAATGTTCCTTTACAGGTTATCCAGCAGTTCTAAGGGACTGTTTGAGATGTAATATTTGACATATGACCCTTCTAAATGACATCCGCCAAGTTTGAAGCAGAAACATTGTTTCAGTGACAAGATATAGGCCACAATCACTTTTTGGCAGGTTGAAAATGACATATTATCGGTATTAATGTTATTTTAAAAGTTTTTCAGCAGTTCTTGGAGAGTGTTTGAGATATAATATGTCACATAGGACCCTTCTGAATGACATCCACCAAGTTTGAAGCAGAAACATTGTTTCAGTGACAAGAAATAGGCCACAATCACTTTTTGGCAGGCCGAAAATGGCATATTATCAATGTTAATGTTCCTTTACAGGTTATCCAGCAGTTCTAGGGGAGTGTTTGAGATGTAATATTTGACATATGACCCTTCTAAATGACATCCGCCAAGTTTGAAGCAGAAATATTGTTTCAGTGACAAGTTATAGGCCACAATCACTTTTTGGTAGCGCTAAAATGCCATGTTCTCAGTCGTTATTCTGAACAAACAAGAAAGAGTCATGGTGATACTGGCACAATAGGTCTTTATTGTTTTAACTACTATTCGACAGTCTTATAACAAATATGAACAACGAGAGTAGACATACTAAACCTGTAGGCATTAATTATTCCATCGTGATGCGTGTAGTCATTCGTGACTGCGCTACACACTGAAAGCAACCTTCTGATAAGCGCCATAATTCGGTTACAAGAAACGTTAGAGCTCCATGAATGCATACCTTTGCCTAATAACAAAGGCATAAATGTGTTTGGGTTTTTTCCCCCCACGTTATATCAGTTGCACGGAAGTAGCTGGCAACGCAAGTAATCCGGGCGCTGCAGCTTTAAGCAGCTGCGCGCGCTCCCGCGGACGGCAATCAGTTTCTGGCAGACAATCACTTTTTGGCACAACACCGGGTCAGCAGATTACCTCATCCAGGGCCGGTCCAAAGTACTATGGGGCCTTAAGTAAATTTAGACTGGGGGCCCTACTTCCTTTCAGATCCCAGAAAATAATGAAAAAAAAAAGCTTTGGTCCTTTTGGTCAAGCCAAAAGTACCATCATTTCCAGTATAGTTAGTATATAGTTAGTATAGTATAGTTCCAGAAACACTCAGTTTATTTAAATCCAGGTTGAAGACTCACCTATTCTCTGCTGCATTTGAATAAAGCACCAAATCCACACTTTTAAGCTTAAATTTCAAAACTTACATTTAACTACTGATTTTATCTACTGTTGTGATTTTATGTTTTGATTTTATATACTGTTTTGTTTGTTAGTTTGTTTGTTTGCTTGTTTTAATCAATTTTAAATCATGCTTTTTATTTGTTTTTGTTTCTCTGTAAAGCACTTTGAATCACCTTGTTGTTGAATTGTGCTATACAAATAAATTTGCCTTGCCTTGCCTAGTTACTCCCAATTTACATAAATAAATGTTTATTTCAATCCAAGCTAAACTTTCTTATAAGAGATTGGTGTTATGGCAGATTACTCAGTGACATGTTTTGTAATGATAAAGTTTTGATTTGTATTTTTTCAGCACCATCTTCACCACCAGGAAAAAAATCTGCATCAACTACAAAGTAAAGCAGGTAATTTTACTCAGAGGACTTGATGTGTTAAATTTTGGAAGGATATGATATTGTTTTATACAAGCTGAGTAGTGGATGGTGATACCACCTAAATATTTATACTGGTTTTGTGGTGGGTTATTTTAGTCATACAAATGCCAAATCTAAATTTTGAGAATTTTTCAGTTCGGTAAATATATTGATGAGTTCATGGCCTGTCATCCAGTGTCACCATGAGTATAGGCGCAGCCCTTTAAGTGGGTATTCCCCTTGTGCGCGCAGCACTGAAGTATTTTAGTCCACGCCCACCTGCTGTGTGGGCCTCACCCTGGTCTAGTATAAGTTACGGTGAGACCAGGAAATCGGCTCTACCGTTTTTCTTCAGCCAGCCAGAAGATGTCCAGCGAGACCATCCGTCTGTGTCCATCCTGCCAGACCGGCTACATCATGTCGTATGACCGACATGCCGTCTGCGTGGGCTGCCTCGGTCCTCACCATGCGGACCTTGCCCTCACACCTTAATCCTATTGCTGCTCCTGTTAGCTCCTCCCGCCAGAGGAAAAGCAGCAGAGGTCAGCCTTTTTCAAGGCTGATGCTGAGGAGGCGTTCCCACTAAGAGAGGCACTCGCTGGAAGAAGCCATCGAGTTCTTCGATGGTGGGCCGGAATTGGATGATTCCACCCACCGTGAGGAAAACGGCAGTGGTGGCAGCTCCACTGCCTCCCAGCTGGGCAGCCTGGTGACAGAAGGGTGGATGAGCCGACGCTCATCCACCCCTGGCCTTCACATGTCGGCAAGGACGCCGCTCCCAGTTGTTGGTGCGCTGCTCCTGGATCTGCCTGGCATCATCCAGGAGGCAGCTGGTGAGAAGGAACTTCCCGTCCCTCAGCCTGCTCCACCCCCATCTGATGATCGTGGCTCAAGAGTTGGGAGTTCGCCTTGTAATCGGAAGGTTGCCGGTTCGAGCCCCGGCTTGGACAGTCTCGGTCGTTGTGTCCTTGGGCAAGACACTTCACCCGTTGCCTACTGGTGGTGGTCAGAGGGCCCGGTGGCGCCAGTGTCCGGCAGCCTCGCCTCTGTCAGTGCGCCCCAGGGTGGCTGTGGCTACAATGTAGCTTGCCATCACCAGTGTGTGAATGTGTGTGTGAATGGGTGGATGACTGGATATGTAAAGCGCTTTGGGGTCCTTAGGGACTAGTAAAGCGCTATATAAATACAGGCCATGATCTGGCGGGAAGGTATGGCTCCACTCACTCTCGTTGCCCAGATCCCATCTGGCCTCAGTTCCCAGGGATGATGACCAACCTCTCTGAGGCAGCAGCAGAGCCAGCGAAGATTAGAGCGCCGGTCTCTACCTAGGGCTTCACAGAGGGCTTCACAGACCGGAGTTTTCCGCCTGTTCCCCCTCTGGAGCCGAGCCTCGCTTCAGTTTTCGGCACCAAAATGACCAAGGTCGTTGGACAGCGACCGGCCCATCCCGCCAAACTTGACCAGCTGATAGCAAGGTTCACTGATCGCGCACATCAATGCACTGTTCAGTCAGCTGCATTGACTAACAACACTGATTTGCTAGCGTTTGTCATCTCCAGGAAGGTGGAGGAAGCAGAGCTGCCAGAGGAGCTGAAAGGCTTTCTCTGTAAAGCCGCTGACACGATTCTGAATATGTGCGCCACTTCAGCGGTGTGTTCCTCTCGCATCGCTGCCTGGCAGACGATGGTTCAGAGGGCAACCTGGCTCCGCCTCTTCCCTCTAAGATTATACAATCTCACAGGGAAATAGTGCAAGCAATTCATAACATAAAATTTAGAAGCTTAGTGGAAGATAATACTTTATGTTGAGGGTTTAGTCTGCATACTGAACAACTCCACTTATATGGATTTATGTCTGGATGTGTAAATTAATCTTTTGCATGTTAGAAAATAAGGTCCAGGTTGCAAAAAATGGTAGATTTTTATTTTTTTATTTATTTTTTTTGATTGAATCAGAATTTTGGCCTTCAGATTTTTTGTCCTCTCCCATCCAGGTCAGTGCAGCGTTTCATAGGATCACGACCCTGAACCAAAGTTCATGTCATCGTTGGACTTGTATTCATCCAAACTCCTGTCCTTGTTTCAAGCCAAGAAAGGTGCTGCTGGACAACGCCACAGGGCACAGTTAAACCTTCTGCTTCAGGTAAGGAAGATTGCATTTTCTAACCACAAAAACGTTCCAACACAGCATTGAAGAGGCCCTTCCACTAAAAACGGCTTTTCTTAGGTTTCTGTTCAATATTTTAGCTCCACAGGTGTTCTTACCTTGATGGTGGGTGTGAAAACAGGTCAACAACAGAAAAAAAAATAGTTATGTTTAAGCTAGAAATGGTAAGTCATGTTTTAAATGTGCAAATTTTGCCTCAGTTGAGACTTCCTGTTTTACAGAGTGGAAATTCCATCGAGAAAAAACGAGAAGTCATCATCAGATGTTTCATTGACCATCTGGGAGAGGATCCAAGTGCCTTAATCAAAACCTTTGAGGTTGGTGCAATAAATCTGTTTTAGGAATATTAGTACCGTATTTCCCGGACTACAAAGCGCACCTGAATATTAGCCGCACAAGCTAAAATCAGGGGAAAATCCTGGTTTGTACATACATTAGCCGCACCTGACCAAAAGCCGCAGGTGTTTCAATGTTGACTTATCATATGTAAGAGAATATGCACAAAGGGAATTGTCAGGAAAGAGATGGCTGTTTGGAGACACACCCCTTTTATTAATATCTTGAAAAACAAGTTATGGGTACATATTTGCATAACTTTTTAGGTATATGTACAAGTAGCGGTAATTACAAGTAGGACACATGTACTGTGCTTCATAAATGAGTAACAAATGTAGTACATAACAATAACCTGCAGCACACCAGAAAAATAGATTCAGACTACCTTTTAGGCTCAGGTGCAGCGACACGGCTTTAACAAGAAGAAAAGTCAGTCATTCACCACCATCTTTCTCTTCTTCCTGCGCACTGAAACCACCAAAGTCCTCTTCTCCAGTGTCGGAAACGAACAGGCTCAGGATGGCTTCGTCATCCACTCTCCGCTTCTCTCCTTCGTTGTCACTTTCAAAACCAAAGAAATCCTCATTGTCAGTGTCAGAGTCCTCCTCTCCATCATGCAACAGTCCAGCCCTTCAAATCCGTTGGTGATCGTGGATGTTTTCACACTTTTCCACGCTGTCAGAATCCACCGGTGGAATTGAGCATAACTTGCTTTTCGCAAGTTTATCACCGCTCGTCATCCACGGCTCCCGCTGAACGCGTAGCGCTACTTTGAAGTTTGTTTTTCGCGCTACTTGTACGGCACTGTGTTGCCTGGCGGATGGACATGTGACCAACATACCACTCTTGAACCCCGATACTGTGTGTCTGATCACATGCCCTTCCGCCAGGCAACAGCGGAACAAACAAAACAAATCTTACGATATGACAAAAATCATGGACAATCCAGAGAAAAGCCGCACCTGACTAAAAGCCGCAGGGTTCAAAGCTGGTGCAAAAAGTAGCGGCTTATAGCCCGACAATTACGGTAGTTTATTTTAGCTTGTGAGATCATAGAAAAGTTTTAAGATACTGTTCTAAAGAAAAAAAAACCACTTCAAAGCATACAAAAGAATAGCATTTGCATTTGCTATTGCTATAAGATTTTGGAGCACAGTGTCTACATATTATGAGTACCGGTGATGTCATACAAATGAAACTTTTTGTTTCAATGTTTGGAAATATGTGAGCTTAAAACAGTTGTTTCTCTTTTTAAAGGACGGTGCTGATGCTGTCTTTGTTGAAGAGGCTTTGGCTGAGGAGGTGATGAAGATTTACCTGCTGCAGAATCAAGACAGGTCAGGCGAACCTACTGATGTGGGTATTGTTATTGAAGGCGTTACTGTTCTGGGCAAACTTGGGAATCTGAGCAAAGCCTGTTGCTATCTTTTGGGACTGTGCTATGCTCTGGATCTGAAATACCCCAAGAATTTCGAATGCACATTTGAAGCATTTCGAAAAGTGTTCATGGAGCTGGATCCAGGAAACCTTTCTGTCAAGGTTCAAAGACTGAAAAATGACCTCTGTTCATTGTAGACAAAATTTCACAGGGCTGTTCTTAAAGTGTTAGACTTGTTAAGTGACATGTAATGCTCATCAAAAGGTTCAGTTGCGACATTACATTGTTTTGACATTCCTGTTCATAAATAATGTTTGTACCATAAACTGTGTTTTTGTATTAACTTTCCAGATTCACATTAAGGTGTAAATGGGAGAGTATCATTATGGATGTTTTTTGGTCACTCTTTAGTTATAATCTTCCCAATTTTTTGGAATCAAAATAAGATGTTCAAAAACTATGTCACAGTGCAAATGGTTTTTTTTTCAGGATTTATATCTTTTTGGGATCTTAATTTTATTTTTGTCATTTGACCTTTTCTGAAAAGGTAAAGCACTGCGTTCACTTGAGCCACTTTTATTCTTTGTATGGCAGGTACATTTTTCTTGTTGTTAGCATCAATATGCCAGTTTTACAGAGTTTTATCAAGCATGCCAATTTGGATGCAATTTTATTATATAAGGCTGTTGTGACTGAAATTTTATCCAAGTTTTATCCACTGAATGTAGAACAGATTTCAGCTCACTGTGTTCAGAGAAGGAATCTGCTAAATGTGTGATTCACAAAAAAGCTGTTTAAAATAAATCATTGTGAACAATGTTGAATTGACGTGGTTCTTTTTTCCTGTGTGTGTGTGTGTGTGTGTGTGTGTGTAAATAAAATAAACACTTAATTGTAATTAACGTTTTTGCTTAAATTAACTTAAAAATATTAAGTAAATTGCACCATTATTTAAAAACAAATAATTGTAATGGTGTAGGTTAAATGTGCCAAGCATTTCAGCATTTCCTAATTAATATTTTATGTAGTTTGAACTTTTGGTTACTGTTGTTTTAACTTAGATTTTCAATTGTATTTACTCAATTTTGTATGTTACTGTAACATCTTTAATTGTTCATAACAACTTATTCCATTTTAGTTGGATTTACTCAATTAATAAGGTGTATTTAAGAGATGTGATTGTTTTTGCATTTACTCATTATTTTTGAGTGTAAAAGTGTTGCACCAAAATATTTAAGTAATTATCAGTTTTAGTTCTTAGAGTGTAGGTCCCCAATCTGTGGCACATAAACAACCATTCATACTCACAACCACAGATAATTCAGAATTACCAATTAACCTAACGCCATGCATGTCTGTGGTTTGTGGGAAAAAGCCAGAGAGAACCCACAGAGACATGGGGAGAACATGCAAACTCTGTACCTGCAGACAGGATTTGAACCCAGGACACTCTGGGTTTGAGACAACAGTCTTTAATGTTTGTATTAGCAAGAATTTTTATTACCTCTGTTCTGCTAATATTGTATTAGGATGGCAACACAAAAATTAGTACAGCAAAAATTTTGCAGTCCAGGTCAAGGAAAGTGATTAAGCATGGACAAATATCTTTTATTTGCAGTAACTGTGAATACTTATAGCTTTTTCCAGGAGTATAACTCTGGGTTTGGGAAGCGAGTCTCATACTCAGAACCCAAATGGGTAACATTTCTGGGCAGTTGTTTGCAGGTTTTTTTTAAGCATTTATCTAAATGAAGGAGAATAAGCTATAAGTTAGATTTTAACCGGATTTGTGAACCCCAAAAATGGGTTCATAAAGCTTGTGCTGCACTGAACAAATGCAATGCTAATTAATTATGGATACAATAAGCCAATAAAAGAGAAGTACACTTACTCACATCTTTATTACATCAGTGCAACAACATGATTAGCTCATAAGGCGTCGTGTTCGGCCATAAAACACTACCAGAGAATTCTGTTCTGTTTACCATCTCGCTCTCTTTCATCTCTGAAGTTACCAGTTGACAATGCAGCTAGCTAGCAAGCTAGGTTAGCAAGCTAGGTTAGCAAGACACACCCATGTTTGACCACAATGTGAAATTGAATACTTGCTTTCGTTAACAATAAAAAATAAAAAAAAAGAAACAGGCTTAAAACAAGAATTTCATGTGTGTAACTAAACAGCCAAAGCTTTGGAGTCTTTTAGATCATCAAAACTTTGATCAAGAAAACATAGCACCTATCTCGGACTGAAAAGGGAAACATCTTATTAGCATTAAGCCTAAATATGACTTAAACAAGTTTTCATTGAAATTTAAAAAGAACAAACAAACAAAAAAATAATTCCAGGTCATAAAGGGAAGACATTTAAGTAAAAATGCTTGTCTCTGGGGTGAATTGAATCATAGCTCACCCAGTTAAATAGACAACCGTTATGCTGTAAAACTAATGGAGCAGCCTGGGTTCAAGTCTACCTGGAGCCACTTGATGCGTGTCTTCACCAGCTTTCTCACTGCTCCCCTGTCATAATAACAGTGAAGAGGATTTTTTGAAAAGGAAGAGAAAAATACTGTAAATTTGGGTTAAAAATTTGTTGCCAGTCTCACATGGCCTTTTAAGGAACTGCAGATTTTTGCTATTCCCCGTTAGCTTAATTTTTCAGCCCACGCAATGCAGTCTTTGTCATGCAAGCCTGTCAAATATAATGAGTAGTTTTTGTGAAGGAAGGACTAATTGATTTTGTGGTTTGTTGGTGCTATTTTTCTTCTTTTTTTCGACTGGTTTGTTGAAAGGTCATTCAGTTAAGACATAAGACGTAGATAAAGGAACCCTGGATAGGAACCTGCTAACCTGGAGTCACAGTTGAATGGTATTAAATAATGAACGAGCAACTGACTAATTAGTGACTCATGAATCTTCTCTTTGGAGGATCGTAAGAATTCATCAGCACAAGCTCAAGCACACTTTCACCCTCTCTTCTCTGAATCGTTCTCCTGCTTTTGCCGTCTCACACCGCTAACTTTCAATTGCATGTGTTTGCCATTTCCCCAGGGCTTTAACTTTAACTCTTCGCCTCTTCTCCTCCTGCTTCTGTCTCTCCCTCCCTGTCTCAGGAATCAGACACAGGTTTGCCACTGCTGAGGAAGCAACCATGGTAATCCTCAGGCTCAACTTCAAAAAGAGCCTCTAAAGACTACACTCTCTACGGTTCTGGCAACTCAGCCAGCTACCACTGCTGGTAGATGGAGGGAAGAAAGCACACACCTCCCCTCACCTGTCTGTTTCTCCTTTTCCTATACTATCTTCACTCAACTTGTTTCTTTATCAGCACTAAATGTTCCTCAGCTGAACTCCTCAATTCCCCCTTGCAACAAATGCTCCCTTCCCTGCCCTTATCAGCACACATATCTGCAAGGCAGGGAAGAGTGGGAGAGAAATGAAAACTGAAAGCAGTGATTAAATATTAGGGTGGAGGGTGTGTGGACAATGGAAACCAAAGGAATAGCAGGAGAAAGAGAGGCTGATGATTAAAGAAACAAGGGAAAAGACAGAGAGGGTAGAGAGTTCAGAGGGGTGCGTCGCGCATTGTTGGCAGATCAGAAGTTGACAAATGATGGAGTTTCTTACAATGGAGATAGCAGCAAGCAATTAATTCTTGATTACATTACAGAACCTCTTTGATTATTGGTGTCAGTTTGCATGTGGCAACTTAGTGGGTAAAAAAACTGGGCAGGAAAACTGTTTACACACTGAAAAGGATTTTAACCAATCACATGCAACGGTGAATAATTGCTTTAAATCAACGGTGTTAACACAGTAAGTCACCAAAGTCCACAAATGCTGTACAAAAGGGATTCCCAATCATTTTTGCTTATGAACAATGTTACTGACTTGTTACTACCCCTCATCACAGGTTGTACATATTCCAGCAATTTAATATAGCCATCTAACTACAGTAGCATTAACTCTGAAATTTTGGTTACAGTAACAGGATTTTACATAGTCAAATAAATCATTGCAAATGTCCTCAGAATGTTCAACTTTGGTGAACTCAGCCATTTGCGTATGGCTCGATAGGGTACTCATGCTTATTAACACTGTTTGAGCAGGTCACCGATTATTCCAGCAAGTAGTCCCTAATGACCAGTAGCAGTCAATAACCTGTCAATAACCTTCACTTCTGGGAATAGCCACCCCAATATGTTCATTGTTTTTTGAACTGTCTGCAAACACTGGTAAAATTTGTTACCATGAAGAACCATGAAGTATTAGTTTTCTGGTGGTTAATTAGGAGGAAACAAGAGGCTAAGCAGTTTGGAGATCAGGTGACCATACTGAAAGTGTAAGGGTGCAGTATCTAGTAGAACAGTGATAAATGTTCAAAGTCAGGAAGGTGCTAAAGCAATGCGTAGGCTTCCATGAATCACCACCAACATATACAAGAGGCTCCAGTTTGGAAATCAAGGCTGCTTTCTTTGTATACTCCTGTTTCTCCCAGAGGTTTTCCTGTTGCCTGGATGCCATTGTAATAAGAATGTGCCCTTATGGCTCAGTTACACTGAGTAAAAATGGGCTGGCAAACTCCTTGTGAGTAGGAAAAGTTGATTGTTGTCCAATGACTGCATTTGACAGCAAATTTGGATTTAGTTTTAGTCACTGGAATCTAAATTATTTTCATTTTAGTCAACTAAATATGAGATTATAGCAGACTCAATCTAAAGCTGACTTTAAAGTTGACTGAAATATAAAGTGCAAAGGTTTATTTTTACGGTTTATGAAGCATCTTATTTTCCTTGACATCAAATGAGAAGTGCATCTGCTCTTCTCTCCAGTCTGTTGACATCTGGTCGAATTTTCATGATAATTTTTGTACTCATGCACTTTATTTCGTTATCGTAAGCTTTGTCACCCAAAAAAGGTTGTTAAAAAAATGTGAAGAAAATTATTGGTCAACAGCGATCCTTCAATTCATTGCAAGTATCTATGGTTACCACGTTTAAGGAGACTGCACAGGCAGCCTGTTTCCAAACACTCACAGTCTGATTTAGACTGACTGCAATTGCTCTCACACAGATCGGCAAAGGCCTTCAAACAATTGCCATCGAATTCATAAATGCACACAGATTAGCAACATGTTTCAATGTCCATGTCTCTTTGTAATAGACATCACTGACATAACTGGCTGCCAGCAGGTTGTATTCTAGTATATTAGTATTTAAAAGTAAGTCTTTCCGCACTGGAATCGCCACCGTGTCACAGGCTGGGTCTCTGACCCAGCGCTCTGAGTTCATGTTTGTATTTTTCTCATTTTGATATGTGATTAGTTTTTGTGTCATTTCCTATCTAGCTTTAGTTTAAGCTGTTATTATTGTTCCCTTGGTTTTCTATGTTTTGGGTTCTTGTATTATTCTTCACGTATTAGGTCTGTTTAGTTGTGTTGTCATGTCTAGTTTTAGTATTTCCTGTTTTATTCTGACAGTGTCATGTGTTCTTTGTTCATTGCATTTAGCTTTCCTCCTCCTGGTCCTGTCATTTAGGTTTATGTCAGTCAGCTGTTTCCCCCATGTGTCTCCGCTTCCCCTGATCACCTCATGTATGTATTTAAGCCCTCTGTTTTCTGCATGTCATTGTCGGGTCGTCTGTTTACCTCACCTCAGTCATAGTTCTAGTCTTCGTCTGTATTTCCACGTTAGTCATAGTCTTAGCCTGTTTATTTCCACCTCAGTCATAGTTATAGTTTTTGGTCTTAGTACCTTTAGTGTTTTGTTTCTTAGTGTTTTTGCCAGTTCGTTTTGGTTTCCTGGTTTAACCCTGCCGTCATTTTAATAAAGCCTCACCTTTCTGTTAAGACCTTACTACTCCTTGTCCTCATCTGCTTTTGGGTCCTGTTTCCACACACATCGGCGCACCCCGCCGTGACACACCGTCCTGCAAGTATAAGTAAGATAGAGATATATATATATATATATATATATATATATATATATATATATATATATATATATATATATATATATATATACACACACAGTGTTGGGGAGTAACGGAATACATGTACCGCCGTTACGTATTTAAAATACAAAATATGAGTAACTGTATTCCGTTACAGTTACCGTTTAAAAAGGTGGTATTTAGAATACAGTTACTTTGTTGAAATAAATGGATTACACTGCGGTACTTTCCTGTTTCATATTGTCGCGGGTCAGGACTGTTTGGGTTTTGTTTGACAGCTACGTGCTGTTGTTCCAGGCGGCAGCGTTACGGTTGCCATGGTTACAGGGCGACGCTCTATCTCTCCGCGGCTGTGTGTTTCCTGGGTGAGAGAGCGCCTTTTTGTTGTTGTTGTTGTTGTGCTAAGCTAACAGGCAGAATGCTACAAGAATAGCTCGAAAGAATGTAGCATCATGGGCAGTATAGTCCGTGTTGCAGGGAGAATGGACTGCCATACCCGTTATGTGTCTGTGAGCAAGAGGAGGGAGAAAAAAGGATAATGGAAAGGTACGAGCAGTCATCGAGAAAAAACGGGAGCTGGAAGCATGTAAATATAATAATAACCACTTCAGCCAAGAAGAGTGCCTGAGGAGCCCAGTTGTAAGTAAGCTATTAAGACTCGACTGTACACCGTGTTCTCCTCCGAAAACAATAAGTTCCGTTGGAGCAGTCTTTCAACGCCTCTCTCTGTCTCTCGCAAGAAAAGTTGACCCACACAACAAAGTAAAGCTATTTTTCGGCTAAAAGCCCAACACGGACCCCGCCGTATTAGTCAGAGGTCCCTTTACTAAGGTTCGGAGTCGCGGACCTTCAGTAATGGTAATAAATCACACAGCAATAGTACATTCACGTTGTTGTAAAAAGCATGATAATATATTAAGTAATCCAAAGTATTCAGAATAGGTTACTGTCATTGAGTAACGTAACGGAATACGTTACAGAATACATTTTGGGGCATGTATTCTGTATTCTGTAATGGAATACATTTTAAAAGTAACCTTCCCAACACTGTGTATATATATATATATATCCCGGGTTTCGGCACCAGGAAGAAGGAACACGAGAAGCTGGAGAAATACCAAGGGCTCAGAGAACAGCTCGAGAGGATGTGGAGGGTGAAGGTAACGGTGGTCCCCGTGGTAATCGGAGCACTAGGTGCGGTGACTCCCAAGCTAGGCGAGTGGCTCCAGCAGATCCCGGGAACAACATCGGAGATCTCTGTCCAGAAGAGCGCAGTCCTGGGAACAGCTAAGATACTGCGCAGGACCCTCAAGCTCCCAGGCCTCTGGTAGAGGACCCGAGCTTGAAGGATAAACCGCCCGCAGGGGCGTGCTGGGTGTTTTTATATTCATTGAGGAATTTCTGTTACACTTTTATGAGATTCTCGCTGGACTTTAAGTAGTGAATTTCTCTGTATGTAGATGGCGACATATTTTCAGCAATTTAAAAAACACCACGTCCATCATATTTCTCTCTTAATCACCATCTTAACACACCAAATTCGCTTTGAAGGTAATTAACTGCGAGTGGTCACAGATCTGGTCCTCATCTTCTAAACAACCATTTCAAGCACAGTAAGATCACCTGTCTGTTTATTGCACAAGGTTGCAGTTTCTGCCATGGTCTCCAGCCACTGTTTTGTCCCCCCGCCAAAGACTCCAACCAAGCATAAATCTTGGAGTTTTGTAGAAGGAAAAAGCATTGTGGTACAAAGTGGTATCACAAGAAAATACAGTCTGGCCTTAATTCAACTCTGGTTAATATGTCAGCACAGAGACATTTTCTTCACATACTTTTGATAGCGTTAATTCATTCAAACAGGAATTTACAGCTTTTTATTAAATACGTCTAAGCAAAATGATCCCTGCTGGTTTCCCTGCATGCTGTGTATTTTTGCCGTTCACGAGGGAACCCCCCACCCACCCCACCCCTTTGACTTCCATACCACTTTTCCTTCATGTTACTTTCTTTTTGTTTGATTGCTATTCTTTCGTTATATGAGCTCATTCTAATTTTGTGGATTTTACCCAGAGGTGCTGTAATGCTACACCCAGCCACCAGAAAGGAAGCCCTCCCCCCATCTTAAAATCTTCCTCTGCCTACGTGTCATTAACTTTATCTGTCCCTATAGATGTACGCTCCAACGATACAAGTTATGAATTATTTATTTCATTACCACAGTCTTGTTTGTCTTTCTGATTTAAAAAAGCCATGAATTGAGACGTGTGAGTCTTCAGATGCTACAAAGCAGAGCCCTCTGCGAGTAGCTAGCTAGGTGTTTCTGCTCTCATCGAGAGGCGGCATCGACTTTGGAGCCGGAAGGACTCAGACAGGCTCTACTTAAACATTTAAAATGGAGGAGGCCCACTTCAAAGGAGTGGCCTCATACAATCAGTGTACCCCTTTCCCTTTCAATTAGCTCACAGTCTGCCAGGCTGGCACGTTCACCTAAGGGCCGTGAAATATTGATGGCCTCTTCTCCGGAGTAAATGGAACACTTTCTGCCTCATCCCCCTGGGTGAGTTTATGTGTTTAAGATTTTTTTGATGGGAGACAGCTGAGTGGGTGATTTGTTTGTGTGATCCGAGTGGGCGCGCAGCGACGCACTAGTAGCCAAAATCCGATAAATTCCATTCTAAACTCAGCAACGCGGGAATCTTTTACAACCATAACAAGTACTTTTTTGTTGTTCGATCAGATGAATCCCACGTCTCTCCGTCTTAAGCCAGAGCGATGCATGCTCGTGTCTGCGGTGTTTTTGCAAATCCGTATACAGCGTTTCACCTTTGGCATGTAAACTCAGAGAGGGCAACTTTTGCAGGAATCAAAGCCTTTTGCCTGTAATCTCTGGTAAACAAGACCTCATTATTTTGAACCGTGTGATCCTGTAGTCATCAGGGATGTAGAACAGACATCTGCACTGGTAATTGCACTCGTTCATGTGTTCAACAAATAGGCAGCACTTAGCATCAGAGAGTGATAAACCTCAAAACTTTTACAAAGCTTTTAGCATCTATTGTGAAAGAAAGAAAAAAAAGTTCTCTGTTATTCTGCGGATGCATTTTATGGCTTTTTAAATTAATTTCTACAAAAACTTGCTTACGAACAACTAACTAAAGTTGGGTATTTTGTTAATTTAGATCCCAATCAAGTGTTTTTTTTTTAATTTTATTGATATATTTATTCAAGTTCAAGGCTTAAAGGACAGCTAGGATGTAAATTCATTAATCTGAAAGGATCTTGTGACCTTCTTTCCACTTAAAATGAACAATATGTCCACAAAAAAGGTTTCTTTTCTCAAAAAGAATGCCTACAAGGTAGGCAGCTTGGGAGACATCCTCATGCAGTTTGCAAGGCTGTGTGAAGCTGAAGACAGCGAGCAGGAGGAGCAGATTGGATTTGATATTAGAGCTCAGGCGATTGGAGGGGTTATGTACTTAGTCGTACGATGACACAGCCCCTAATGGGGCAGAGAAATGATGCACTGATATCATTAATTGATGGATTAGAAGCACAGAATTCCCTGCAGAGAGAGGATGATCAAGAAAATGGTGAAGAGCGAGAGGAGCTCGGGTAAGCACAGGGAGCAAGAGCTTGAACATGACCTGAGCGGTTAATTGAATAGGGAAATTCCTGTGATATTTTATTTAAATGAGGCTGGGGGAACAAATGAGGAGCAGCGGAAGAGAAGGGAGGGGATGAAGAGGAGATCAAAAATTAAGGGTTTTGGAAGGGGAAAGTGGCAATAAACAGGAGGCCGCCGACGAAATTAGCGAATGAAAAGTGAGCATAAAGGAAATCAGGGGTTCAAGAGAGGTGGCTTCTTTTGAATAAATCACCACGCTGACGGATGATGGATGGGGTAAAGCGCGAATAGAGGAGCCTGGGAGCAGATAAATACCAGCGCACCATTTATACATCAAGAGTGAAAGGTAGATCCACAGCAGAGACTTGGATGAATGGGTAGATCAGAGAGGAGAGACCTCTAGAGGAAAGCAGCAGATCCCTGTCTAAAACTCCCCTTTCATCTGGCCCACACAGTGCCAGATCAATCCAAACGCCCGCCCATCATTAGGCATCAAAGGGTTGTAGGAGGGGGGATCCTGTCTGCACACAACTAATCCGCTTTAAATGTGCCTTCTCGGAGAACAAAGCCGCCATTACATCCACAATGCATTTCTGAATGATCCACGCTTTTCTCATGATGCTCCCAGATCATCAAAGCATTAGAGGCGGGAGGCGGCAGGAAAAAGTTACAAAAGATTTTTTTTTTTTTTTTTGGTGAACATTTTAGACATTTATTTTCATGGCAACCGCCATTCAGCGTGTCTCGCTCCCTCTAAACGCTCGCAAACATAAGCATCTCCATAGAGACGAGCGCGAAACTCTCCATTTTTAACCGAGAACTCTCGGTTTGCGGTGATAAATGTTCTGTCGCCAGCTTAGGGGACATGTAAAACAAAGGTCAGGCGCATTCACGGCTAGTAACATCATCGCCATCGCAACAGATGACAAATGGAGTCCATTTCCTGTGTTTTCTGTCAAGAGAGCCTCCTCGTGCCCTCACTCCTCGCGCTCCCTGTATGTGTCTCTTACTGCTTCTCCATGAAATCCATGAATAAATAATTCAAGACACAGATTTTTCACTTTATGACTGAATATGATATTTATCCCTTTCTCCATCTTGCTGCCTACCCAGCTCTGTGAAGAGGCACATAAAACACTGTTCATCTTTTCACCTGAGTCTCACTTAAGATACATATATATCTTCTTTTTTTTACCTCCTACCACTCTTGGATCATCTCTTGAGCCCCCAAAATGTTGTCTCAGCACAACTTGACTCGCTCTGTTTTCGCCTAAGTACCCATCCACTGTTCCCCTCCCTCTTTCCCTTTGCCTTTTTCCCCTTATCCCACCCTCTCGGCATTGTGCCGTGAATCTGAGACAGTGACAAACTCTGACAAGAAAGCCAGCGATCTCGATACCTCTCTGCATCTCAATAACGGAGCAACTTGATATGAAAGCCCTGTTATCAGGGCCCTCCTGGCTCACTGTGCGTCGCGTCCCATCTGTCAATAGAGAAACAGAAGGTAAGAAGTGGGGAAACACGACTAGTGGAAAGAAAAGGAGGAGGGGGCTGCAGTTCAGTTATCGCAGCAATGGGATTAATGGGCGTGCGGGGTTGAAATTGGCTTTCGATGACTGCAAAGGCCTCGCCGTGTTTCTATCAGTTATCGGCAGGTTTCCCCTATTACTCAGCCTCTTTCTCTCCGTCTCTCTCCCCTCCCTCACTTTTTTCACCCCCCTCTCCGTGTAGCTGCAATTTATTCCTGAACCTCTTACCACTTCTGTCTGAGCCCCCAACATCAATCTTCCGCTCCTTTCTTCACTCTTTGAATCCAATACTCCAGACAGCGTGGTGTCCAAATTAAAGAGTGTACTGGAAGCCAATGAACGTACACAGCCCGGTGCAGTAAGTCAACTGCATAAATGGACTAAATGAGCATCTTCAATATTTGATAACTGAATATGCTGTTGAGCAGAGGGGTGAGGGGCGGGGGGGGGGGGGGGGGATTTACGAGAGCAGTTCAGTTGTCTCGAACCTGCTGTGGTCAGAGAGCCTGCGTCACATCACATGCATTCAGAAGTCTCTTCTGGTTCAGAGCTGCATCGAAGGTAGTATATGCATGTATAATGCTGAAGGCGCTGAAGTGTCAGAGACTAAAAGCTGTAGCCATTTATTACTTTCAGATACCTGATCATTCCAAGTGTTTGGTTTGGGCTTCTTTTAGAGCTTTATGCCCATTTTCAGTGCAATATTTAACCTTACAGGAAGATTCAGCAAGAAGCAGCTAAGTGTAAACTTTGTACCGTCTCTAATCTGACTGTGATGATCTTCTTCAGATCTTCTCTACTGGATGTCTCTCCACCGCCGTGTCTTGCCCTGATTTTTTAAAGTTCCTGCTGTTTCCTGCTAAAAATCATAACCCAAGTATCGTCAGCGTGTTTTCTTTTTTTCTTTAAATTCTTCTTTTGGTTTGTTTGTTTCTCAGTAAACTCACTGTTGCTGTGCTGCCACACAAGATCCTTCAACAATAATTACTTTTGCTAAAACAACGTTAAAGTAATGGCTCCAAGTTAAATTACTGCCTTATGCTTAAGAAACTAGTTCATGCATTTATTACTTATAAGCTGTAATAAGTTATTATTGGGCTGTTCTAAAAATCTCTGAAAATCCTTCAGTTGATCCAAAATGCTGTTGACAGAGTACTGACAGAAAGAGAGAGCATATTTTTCCTGTATTGGCTTCCCTTCATTGGCTCCCTCAAATCCAGAATTGAATTCAAACTCCTGCTCCTCACATACAAGGTTATTGAATAATCAGGCCCCATCTTATCTTAATGACCTTATGGTACCATATCACCCCATTAGAGCACTTTGCTCTCACACCCTGGGCTTACTTGTTGTTCCTAGAAAATTTAAAAGTAGAATGGGAGGGAGAGCCTTCAGGTTTTAGGCCCCTCTTCTGTGAAACCAGCTTCCAGTTTAAATTCAGGACAGACAGCCTCACTACTCCTCAGATTAGACTTAAACCTTTCCTTTAATAAAGCATACAGTTAGGGCTGGACCAGGTGACACTGAATCCTCCCTTAGTTACTCTGCAACAAGTCTAAGCTGGTGGGAACTTCCCATGATGCACTGTTTCACTCACTCACCTCTTATCACTCATTATTTCTTTATACACCTCTCTGCATTTAATTATTAGTTATTATTCATCCCGGGCTCTCTTCTACAGTGTGTCTTTGTCCTGTCTTCCTCCCCTCACCCCCAACCAACCACAGCAGGTGGCCGCCCCTCCCTGAGCCTGTTTTGCTGGAGGTTTCTTCCTGTTAAAAGGGAGTTTTTCCTTCCTATTGTCGCCAAGTTTTGGATTTTCTCTATCACTGTGGGGTCTTTGCCTTAGAATAAGAAACGTGGTGACAGTTGTTGTGATTTAGCACCATATAAATAACATTTAATTGAATCAAATCACTAAATTACTAAAAGATTCATATTTAAGATTGTTGGAAGATACATTTCTAACTTTTGTTAGCTAGTTTTTGGTAATCTTGACTATGATGGCTAGCTATTTTTCAACATCAGCATTCGAGCTATGTGAAATGAACACTATGTGGAAACCCTAAATTGTAGATTACTGGCTAGTGTGATAATATAGGTCCAGGTTGTCTAAATTTAAGGAATTAGAATGTGTAATTTTTCATTTTATGAATTCTTCTCCCAAGTCCTGGTAATAAGGAAAACAATAATCAAATCTTTCAATCTCACACACATCAAAAAGTATATGCATTTTTTTTCTTTTTAAAACATGTATTAATTGATTTAAAAAATATATATATACGAGCAGGGTTAGCATCTTTGATGACTTGGACCTTGGAGGGTTAATTAGCTGTGCAGGTATAATCTCTCCATACAGTTGGGCAGCTGCACTCACCTTTCTGTGAAAGCCTGCATGTCCTCAACAGTGAATGGACACACAGCATCAGGTGCACCCATATAAAAGGCACTTAGTAAAGCCACTCTAACAGTTCTAAGAGGGCCTGCTGTATCTTTCAATAGGAAGAGCTTTGTCAGGGATGTTTATTCACCACATACTTTGGTTCAAAAGCCTCATTCATCTAAAAGAAGCTTGTGCTCATGGTAGCAGATGGGCTCGGAAGGAAGAAACACCTCTATCAAAAACAGCCGAGAAACAGCCTAATTGCTTCATACTCTTGACGCTCTGAGGTTTTTACACTCAGAAACATGGAGGAAGAGGTTTTCAACGTGGTGAAACCAAACTTCATTTGAGGGGAATAGAAAGATCCCAAATACAGCCATTTTGCTGATACACACTTGGCTCACAGGCACAGGCGCTGCACACTATGCAACATCCTCAGCCTTCATGTGTTGATCAGCTCGGTCCGCCTTTTGTCGGTTATTTTCTTTATTCCCCACATCCTTCCCGCCACAAAGGTCCCCTGCAGGTCGCATTATCCCTTTGCGAATCCTATCAGTTGCAAACCGCAAATGGGGTACTGCAGTGTTGGTAAGTGGTTGATTCAATTTGTTTGGTTCCATTTTTGAAATTTTTTTTTTTGGTGTCAAAAAAGCCGGGCGAGCCGCATCGCCATTCAGACACCATGTGGATTCACAAACATCTGCTGCTGATAGGGAACATACCCAAAACTTTGAGAGAATATGAAGCAAGAAGTTGCATGTTGTGAGCAATCTACTGCTGTCGGTTACAACATTGACTCCCAGGAAAATGGCTTCATTCTCAGAAATGAAGACTTTCCTTTAAAGTACACAGGTTTTTATGAGGCGCTTTCACAGTAAAATGCTACCGTTGCTTCCCCAAGGACGCTCTGCGCCAGAGAAAACAAAATCAAGAGTTACAAGGCTCCCGTCTGCAAACGGTGAATTCCTGGAAACAATATGTGTCACATTTTTATTGAAAAGTGTTTGTAGGCTTTCATGACTGCGGCTCGTTTTGACATGTAATAGAGCTGAGTGCACGGCAGTCGAAGGCGCTGTTTGCTCTCTGTGTTGTGTGTCTTGTTGTGGGAATGGGGGTGAGCTGCATCTTTACACATGGCTTCCCCTCAGTGAAGGGGAAATGAAGGGGAGCCCTCGGGGCAAACACAAAGACAGGAGGATTGGGAAGAGACTTAGAGGAGCATAAACACACAGGCACACGTGTAAACAACAGACACTTGAGGAAATGATGGTATGGACTTTTTTAGGACCAAGGACGGTCCTGACATGCATTCCATACGTACATAATGTACATCCAAGTCTCTGTGCACCGTGGAAAGGTTAAATAAAAGCACCTATCCTACTGCCTTTTTTAGGCTCAGGGGTTTTTATTCCAACACAAGTAGATATTGGGGGGAATCATTTCTTTATTACAATTATGTTACATATAACTATATGACATGTAACTATAACAAACAACTGCAAATACAAGAGTCTGTCGAACTCTTTACCTTTTATTTTTAACCCATTAATTTATTTTTGGTAGATAATTTGTTGCTTGCTGTCAAATTTCGGCACAATCTGGATTCAAAGAGCGGACTCTGACATGACTTTGGAAAGTATTTATAAGAGCCGACTCTTACGCCTGATTTATGCTTCAGGGGAAAGTCTACACCGCAAGTTACGACGTCGCATGACATCTACGTCTCTAGATGGATGCAATATATTCCTGTGGTACATTTCTGACCATTTTTCCAACACGGTTTTTGAATTTATCAGTGAGAAAATAACAATCACCACCTCAGTATAAGGAATAATATAGTATGAATGTAAGGATTCACCAGTGTCAGCTAACTCCTGGTATACTGGAGGTGCTGAAGGTATTGCAATGAAAGTGAGGGAATGTAAGAAAAGGTAGGAAAACTAACGGGAACAAAGAAACCACAACAAAGAAACCAGGAGGGAGAAAAATTCAAGCATTTTTTTATATGATCACAAAGTAATTAAAGCATGTAATGCAACAAGCATAAATGGCAACGATGTTAGCCACTTGCTTAGGTTACATTGTAGGCGCTGCAAAGACTCCCAGCAGAAGTCTAAATTAGACTTAAGCAGGACCTGGGAGATAACAGCAAACTGTTAACAGTTTATTTTCCTCACAAATTTTTAATGGAGGGAAACACAAGGGAGGGTCTGGTGTCCCGAGTCAGCAACCCAGTGAAAGAGGAGAGGGGTGTTACAGCCATTTCCACAGTTGGAAATGTGGTAAATGGATGTGATGAATTATTTGCAGTTGCTTACTTGGGACACCGGAGAAATGAAATGCGGGAGGATAAGAACCGGTTAGACATCGGGAGGGAATCCTGTAGGCTGGAGGGTGAGCAGGCAAGTGGGAGGTGAGTAGCAGCTTGGGCTTCTTCACAGAGTGGACTCAAGGGATAAGTGATAAGTGAATGCGGGTTTGTAACCCCCTCAGCCGCACGCGATGAGTCCAAGTTAGACCTGAAAAAGACTGAACATTGGAGCCGTGAGTCCAGCAGGTGACAAGCATGTGTGCAGGCTGGAGAGTAGAAACCACGAGCCCAAACCCTTCTAGGTGGCACCTAGGAGCAGAGATGGGCAGTAACACGTTACAAGTAACACGTTACTTGTAACGTGTTACTTGTAACGTGTTACTGTGTTACTCGTTTTTCAAGTAACGAGTAAAGTAAGGGATTACTATTGCAAATATGGCAATTAGATTACCGTTACTTTCCCGTAGGAACGCTGCGTTACTGCGTTACTAAAACCGTGATTTTTTTTTTGCGAGAATGTCTCATGACAGTGACGTAAGCGAGTGCCACGTTCGTGACAACAGCTGTGTGCAGATCAACAGTGCATCATATATCGAGTGCAGGAGAGAGTATGAGCGTGCAGCGTTTAAAGCGTGGAAGCACTGACCTTACTTTGAGTTTGATTCCATAAAAAGTGACAAAAACATTAGCGTCCGTTGTGCGTGGGAAGAAAACTTCTTTTTACAGCAAAAAAACCCCCTAAACTTCCAAGCAAGCACCGAGTGCACAACGACATAATGGGAAATTCACAGAGAAACTCGCGGATTCTTCCACTGACCGCTGCACACCTGCAACAGGGTAAACCTCCGCCTACCGCAGTCCTGCTTTACAGGTGAAAATAGAGCAAAAGGACCGCTGAGTCTTTGACTTTATTTATTTTCTGCTGTGTTTTACTGGCATCTATTTGAAAGAGTGAGTGTAAACACAAAAAAAAAATTTATGTGCTGGAATGTGCAGAAAATAGGTTTAAATATTAAACAAATTTCTTCAAGTCAGAGAATGTTGCATATAATTACATTTTTGCTTGATGCATAAAGTTAAAAGATTAAAACTAATAAAACAAGTTAAAAAAAAAGAGACTTTTCCATTTGATTACATTTTGTATGATGGATTATGTAGAAAAAGTAGAATTAGGCTGAAAGATCTATCGCTTTATCACCTATTCAGGTTGTAAATCGTGTTTTTAAAAAGTAACTAAGTAATTAATTACTTTTTAAAGTAACGGGATTACTTTTGGGGGGAAGTAATCAGTAATTAGTTACTGATTACTTTTTTCAAGTAACTTGACCAACACTGCCTAGGCGGGCTGAGAGAGTTAGGGTTTAAAGAAATCAAGACTGAGCAGTGCAGACTATGACAGAGTCAGATGCTTTGAAGAGGTTTTTATTGAAAAGGAAGTAGGAATGATCAGAGAACCGGTGAGTGGCTCGGGAGGGAGCCTTTGCTGCAGGAGATGTTAACAACAGCCAAGGTGAGACTGGTAAGATCTTGCAAAGCTTGTGATTAGATTAAGGCCTCACTTGTTGTTTTCTTAAATAGATGATTTGAGTGCCCAGGCAGGTGGAATTCCACCAAGGAAACAAGAGATTTAGTTGAGAGTGGGAAGGCAGATAAGTTTCAGGTAAGTCATTGATTTTTTTTTTTGACAGCTGATTTGATCTGCCTTTGCTTGTTAAACTCCTCGAAGTTATGCAGGGTTGCAAACTTTGTGGTTTGACACAGGCAAACGGGAGCAGAGAATTACCAGGCGAAGAACAAGGAGGTAACAAAAGAGGCCTATTTACTACCACGACGGTGACAACAATCTGGCAGAGAGCAGCAACAGCAGCCGGTCCATAAATACCATGAGCTGATTAAACCATGAGCAGCAGGTGCAGGAGAGAAAGCCCAGGAAATGACAACTCCACCTGCAGGTGGACCCGCAAGGAAGCTCCTCTCCCCCCCCCCCCCCCCCCCCCCCCCCCCGAGAGAGAGACGATTAGCAGGAGAAACCCCAAGCCTGCCCAGGCCACAAAGCTCCTAGGAAATATTTTAATAATTATTTCATTCATTTACTTCTTCCTTAGATGTTGTTTGTGTAGTAAACTGCTACTTAAACACAAGTTTTGGCTGAAAATCATAATTAAAAAGGCTAAATTGTGAGCTGACACAGAAATGGATGCAAACCTGGAGTAGATTATAGAAATGCACAGCAACCTCATTACGCTTGACTATCAAAACGCCTGTGTGATGCAGTTATGTAACCTCATAGCATATTATAGCATTTCAGCTTCCCTGGCAGCAACTGAGCAGTCCATTGCAAAATATGAATATGAAGGAAACCTGTTATGTTTGTTTGTTAGTTGCATTAAAAGCACATTTTGTCTGACATAAAGCATGTAACAGATCAGAATTAACAGTATGGATTAATCGTATTAAAGACAGCAGGATTAGATAAGTGTAAACTTCATCCTACGCCCTTTTAAGCATGTAAATTGTGTGGTTTATAGAGTTATTCTTTTTACTTTGCTTTTCTGTTTACAATATTTTGTATTTATTTTATTTATATTTACATGTTTGAAATAAAATCAGTCACTCATATTATTCATGCAAAGCTACCCTAATACAGTTCAATAATAATAATATGGGGAGGCAGGTGAATTCTAATAATAATATGTATTAGCTCGTTTTTGTCTTTAACTTCATAACTTCTCCAGACATTCATCCCTCCCTCTGTTATCCATTATCCTCGAAGCAAAAAAAGTTGAGTATAAATTGTCCAGACTTTTCCCCACAGTAAACCGCAGAAAACATGCGTTATCTCTTTTCTTTTTTTGGTGGAAATATTTCTCTCTGTCACCCCTTTATCCCTCTCTGCTGATGATTTGTTGCAATTCCAAGAGACAAAAACATGGAAATTGCACAGAGGGGATCAGGAATTTACTTCTTGATAACATCTGTTACTAACTATTGAGCTCGGCATGCAGAATCAGTTGTCCCCATAGACCAGTTTCTTCCGTTATCTTATTTATTTGGAGAAAGGCTTATATTGTCTCATACACCACAAGGTGCACCTAGGAACCTCTGTGAATGGCTAAACGGGAACTTTTATAGCCATCCCCACCCAGAATGGCAATTAGCTGTGGTAGACTGGGGAAAAACACAGAGCAGAGTTGGTATGCAGAGAGCTCTGCAAAGTTAATGGACTTTTAAATCGACACTATGCGCCAAATTCCCTCATTAATGCCATCCCTGGTCCCTGCTTACGCGACCGTTTGATTTCAAAGGTCAACTCTCAAATGTCAACATAGGAACGGTAAATAGAGAGCACTTTTATGATGCACACACTGTGTGCAAAAAGTATGTGAAGAAAGGAAGAAGCAAAAGTGAAGAGGCTCTATCTAATTCTCTCTCTCCTTTTTGTTATATCCAAAGCATCAGCGCATTTCTTCAAAAACAGAGTATATAAACAAATGTCAAGTCTAATTGTCATGGTTTTGGATTCTTGCTTCTCTCTAAGTTACTTCCTCTTTTATTCTGAAATCTTTTTTTTATACTTCCACCCCATGCTTCCCTCCAATTTTCCATACCACCTGTACTCAGCTAATCGCTCACCTCAGTGCCCACCCGCCTTCTTCCTTTTGTACGTTTTGGCTGATTATCTAGATACTCGTCACGGATTCTAGTCATGTTCTTCTTGCAGCTTTTTTCTCATTTGCATTTTTTTCTCATGGTTTATATGCTTCATTGTTATCAGAGGTCAGAGAAGTATGATGCTTTGAGCTCATATTAGGAAGGTGACAGTAACTCATATAACCACTCTAACTGAGGCTACCGTTGACATGGGATAATCAAAACTGGTTTCCTCGTCTCATGAGTCTCATCTGATAGCTGCTTCCAGCAGGATAACACAACATGTCACAAAAGTCAAATCATCCCAGGCTGCTTTCTTTAAACATGACAATGACTTCACTGTACTCGTGTCGCCTCACAGTCACCACATCTCTGTCCAATAAAGCACTTTTGAGAGATTCACATCATGAAAGTGATGCTTTCATGTGAATATGGACCAAAATCTCTGAGGAATGTTTCCAGGAACCTTGTTGAATCTGTGCCATGAAGAATTAAAGCAACTTTGAAGGCAAAAGGGGTCCAACCAGGTGCTAGCAAGGAGCAGTGAGCAGCGTTGAGTATAACATGTTACAAAGTACATTACATTTTTTTTATCCTGCATACTTGTGCGACAACCAGTGGAGTGGTTTTTCACGAGCAGAGAGTGGACATTACTTTTATTTTTATGGCACAAAAATGACAAGAGCGATGATAAAGTGCAAGCTGCATCCAGGACAAAAGCAATCGCATTATACTGCTAACACAAACATCCGCACAGATAGCACACTAATACTAAGCTAGCCAAGAATCCAGAGTGATCATGAAGCTGAGTGTTTTCTGACCCCGGCCCAGCAGCCAGAGCCTGATCTTTAAAAGTAAAAAGTAGTGATGAGCACTCAGGCTTGTGGCCTCCATTTCTTCCTGTTCATCTTTCTAAAGTACAATCACTGCAGTAAGTTCTCAACTTTGTTTTGTGTTTCTACTTTGTGTTCACATATAAATATGAAAAGACAGTGTGTTCTCATTAGGATAGGGATATGTGTTGGTGTGTGGGACTGTGGGACTATAAACTGGTAATTATGTGATAACGCATTTCAGGTCATTTTATAGAGTAATAAGTAAGAAATGTAACAAATAGTCTAATGAATTAGTTCTTTTTAATAACGCCCCCAACACTAGCAGTGAGTGTATTTAGTAACAACCATCTCAGTTTATTACTTTTTTTTTTTTCCAAAAAGCCTCTTTTAGTTGGTAAAATCTCATTTTAATTCTAATTTTGTTACAATGTTGTTCAGTTTCCAGCTAGCAGTGAGTGATTAACAAAAGACGTCTGATCAGTCGATGCTTCATTTGATCATTTTGAATGCTTGTTTAAAACACAAAAACATGTGTTTTGTGCTTCTCTCTTGTGCAACTAACTCAGGAAACAGTACAGTAAATGCTAACGATGACTATGATTGACAAATACATGTAGCTAAAACTTAAGGAAAACAATTTCAGAAACACTGTTCATCTTTTCAGTGTAAATCAAAACGTGTGAGCACAATCCAAGACTTTATGTGAACCAAAAACGTAATTAAATGATTGTAGTGTTGGAGCATAGCTGCACAGAAGCATCCCGTAAAGTGCTCTGTAGAGCACTCATGAAAGCTCAGCTGGCTTTCATGAGTGCCTCACTTAAACGAAAACAGCAAAATATTTGATGGATGTCTTGCAATCAACATAAAGCAAGAAGCAGATTATAGCAAAATAAAAACCAGGAACAATTAATCCTACAGTAGCCACAATTTTGGTGGTTTTGGACTTCTGTTGACTCATTTGAAGAGAGGGAATCTCACGCACCAATCAAAGTTTAGCAGCGCTGAATAAAAATCTAATGAGCTCAAGCGTTAGAACTCCTTAATAAGTAATGACTGGGATTGTTCTTTCATAACTTCCCCGTGGTTGTTGCTTATTTGATCATTAATATTTCATTTTATACAGAAATGCCGTTGCTAGTTTTGTTTGTCCGTGATAACATGGTTTTATTTAGACGATCATACGGCATCGCCAACAAAAGTCTGCCAGTTTAAAGACCCTAAAGACTAAATCAGTCATTTTCCAGAGATACTGAAAGCAAAGTGCAGGAGTATTGTACCGAAGAACAAAAACGTAGTAATTGATCTGCAGATTGGACCAGACTGAAAAGGAAGCACCATCAGCCGTGATGAATATAAAAAGACCACTCAGTCGATGTGGAGCTAAAAACAAGGCAAAGCCTGGCAGAAAAAGCAGAAAGACTTCCTGTGGCATTTAGCTCCAGGCAAATGGAGGTGAGGGGAACAATGCAGTTGCAAAGATTTGATGAATAATGTCTGTTTTCATGAAAACAGATTCAGTGGGAAAACATCATGATGGTGGACATCTCTTGATAAAGATCGATAGACTGCCATGGGTCTGCTCCGTTGAGTTCGGAGCTAGAAAGGGGGAGCAAATCTTTACATGTGCAGCTTGAGGCTAGGCGCTCTGAGCTCTGACCCCGTGACTTTGACGAACCGGGGGAAGAAATAACGCCACAGGCCACAGTCGCTGGACAGAGGGATGTGAAATGCAATGAAAATACTACACCATTTTAGCTTGCACACATACAAAAAAAGAAAAAAGCAGTCCACAGACACAGATCCATTAATCTGTCAAAGTGAAGATGTGCAGTGAAAACGTACCTCGGTATTGATTGCACTGATGTAGCTCGAGGTGCAGAGGGACACAAGAGTGGAGTTAACAGATTGAAAAGAATCACAAACGGAGGAAGAGAGGGGAGAGGAGTCGGAATTTAAACATGGCCTCCAGCAAACAGACTGTATCTGTCTATTTTAATTTGCTTTCCTAATTATCTGATTACTGCCTGTGCCTGTGGATTCATTCGTTTCTCTAAATATAGACCCAGATTGTTCTAAAGCTCTGCTCACAAATTCTCTTTGACTGTTTGGTGATGAAGAAAAACAAAACTCCAGCACAGCAAAGAGCCCCCCTCCTCAATAAGGAGTGGGTCTCCTTTTAAAGCGTTTGTTAATATGCCTGGAAGGCAGGAGTTTTCATCTCTTGTCCCACTTGAAAGGCCCTCATCAGACTTTCCAGATGTTTCCCTCTGCCCTTTTTTCCGCTCACTTTGTTGTCAACAAAACAGCAAAAGTTTTGTCTCGTTAATTATTGTTTGCTCTCCGCCTTTGTGTTCGTGTGTCTCAAATGCCATGTTTCGTGCCTGTAATAGGAGCTGTGTTGTGCATTTATCTAGGCTGTGGGGATGTAAACGTGCAAGGAAAGCAAAGAGCGGGAGAAAAAAGTGACTGAAGGAAGTCTCTGAATCTCATTCCCATAAATGCTGCAATTTTGTCACAGCAGCTGCAGCCTCACATATACTCACTGGGTGTCCTTTGGCACTGGTGCTGTGACGTCCCAGGTATCGCTCCCAAATTGATGCTTGTAGGAAAAGGATCCCTCAGTGTCTCATTTAAATGCTCCGAGTAAGCGGTTAATGTTATGAAAAGGCATATTATAACCAACTGGCAACGCCTGGGGTTGAAAAATAAAGCCAGTGCAGGAGTGCCCAAAACTGGAGTTCCTCCAATAGCCACTTAAGACAGGAGTCAGTTCTCACACATTTATACACCCATACTTGCATTGTGGTAAAAATCCCAAATTTCAGCTTTAAAATTAACTGGTACAATGAATAAACTCTGCAGGAATAAATTGGTAAGTAGCTCACCTGTCTGGGTTTTGTTAAGTCCTAAAGTTAGAGGTATGGATGCTTCAGACCTGCTGGATTGCTTCACTTTTAATGATTTGAGTCACCTAACTCGACCTCTGCAACGTGTTTGTGGTGTTTGTCGAGCATTTTTAGCACAATTAGCCGACAAGCAATAGGGCTTACTAAATGGGTGCGTTGCACTGATTAGCAGTTATGTTTCCGTGTAGTTACACCCATAGAGCTTGTGAATGCTGCTTGCTAACCAAGCCTGCTAGCATTAGCTTATAGCAGTCAATGTAGGTTAAACAAGTCTAGCTGTCCCTCAGCTGTAGTGAGTGTAGACTGCCAGTGAGCTGTTTACCTCAGCTGTCAATATGTGTCCAGACGAAGGCTCTACAACTTAGAGAAAGTTCAATACGAGTTAGTGGGTCACTGAAGCTTATTCCTGTCTGATGTAAGCAACACTTAGCTAAGTTGTTGAGGTTATTGTGAGCTTTTCTGTCACTAAGCGCTGCTGGTTTTGCCACTGTTAGCCAGTAATAGTGCACCTTTCTCTGAAGTGGCTCTAACATTGTTGGATTTGAACACTTAGCTAATAACTTCTCGTTCAATGTGAGAATGTAATCAAACTGG
Organism: Rhamphochromis longiceps; assembly: GCF_057381845.1. NCBI lineage: Eukaryota > Metazoa > Chordata > Actinopteri > Cichliformes > Cichlidae > Rhamphochromis > Rhamphochromis longiceps. Next base: position 45,451,232 of record NC_140559.1, read on the forward strand.
GAAAGTAATTTTTAAAACACTCAAGCCTAACATTAGCTGGGATAATGTTAGCTTATAGCCAGCTGTTGTTGTTTAGTTGGCTCGTTATCAGCTCCCTGGAGACGTAAGGGTCACATGTCTACAATAATTAAGTGATATCAAGAACATCAGGAATAAATAAGCAGCTTTTGTATGGTAGAGCTCAGGAGATGAAGTTTGAGGTGAGGAAGAGGAGAATAATGTGGAAAGAGAATGAGAGAGAGGAGTGTTAGACGAGGAGAATGCCATAAAGAAAGAGATGAAAATAAAAATTCTGAATGAGCATATATAATTTGAAAGGGCTATATGTGATCTTTAAATTAAAAGTTATTCATAAGGCATACTATGTATACTATGTATGTAGGAGGAACGGTGATGTTCTTTGCAGCCACTGTATTCATGCATGGCATTCATGGCTTCCACAAACTGGTGCCCACTCCTTTGTGCTTTTAATGGATTCATTCCAAGTTTATGAGAACAAATCAGTTTGTCGGAAGATGTAATTGCAAACTCATCATGTATGTTTATGAGTCCAACTTTTGTTTTCTAGTAAATAATCTCAAAAATGACTCACTGCACTTTTAACAGAAGAAGAAGAGTCAAGAAGCCAGTCTTGATGTCATGGTGTCTGTGTACATCTCTGATATACAGATTATGATTTTTAACCTTCAAGTGAAAACAAAATAAAAACATCAGACTGGACATAGACCAGGATCTGGGCCCTATTTCAGGAAGCCGGTTTAGAGCAAAATCTGAGTAAGTATACCCTGAGTTAACGAAAACTCTGGGTTTTCGGTTTCACAAAGCGAGTTTAGATTAATTCTGAGCGAGTTACTATGACAACACACTCCGTGAAGCTAACCTGCCCCCTAGCAGGTTTACTTCAACTAACCCTAACTTTCTCCGCCTCTTTGTCGGAAACCTGACTGTAGGAAGTGTCAGACAAGGCGTGTCCCTTCCTTGAAGAGCCAGTAGATGTTGAAGCCCAAATTCTCCGCAGAGCTCTCCGCCGGGAGAGAGTGATCAGAGCGCGTTTGGACATTTTATCATTTCCTGATGATTTCCTGTGTGAACGTCACCGTTTTTCAGCACAATCTATAATTCATTTGAATAACATCCTCAGGCCTAATATTGCTCATGTGACACATCGCGGACATTCTCTCAGTTCATTGCATATTATTTGTATTGCACTTCGGTTTTTTGCAAACGGGAGCTTTCTGTATAATATTGGTGACGCTGAGCACGTTTCCAAGGCTACCGTCTGTCGGGCAGTCAGGAATGTTACAGTTGCACTGAAACGTCTCCTGTACTCGTTTGTGGTGTTCCCCGGTCACAGACCCACAAGATTTATCAAAGAGGGATTCCACAAAATTGCAGGTATCAGGATGAACAAAACTTAATTCATGATGTGGTGATACTTGAACTACTACTTAAATTTTACATTTATTGTCACGGTTCCCAGGCGTGATTGGCTGTATAGATGGCAATCACATTCCAATCATTGCTCCTTCAGTAAATGAAGGAGACTATGTGAACAGGAAGTCTTTCCACAGCATTAATGTACAGGTACATAGTTCCCTGTAGCATTTCAAACTAACACATTATTTCATTATAGTAATGGATGCTAATTTGTGTTCTCTGCACTGTGAAGATCATATGTGATGCTGCCCACATTATCACAAATGTGGAAGCCAAGTGGCCAGGCTCTGTGAGGGGTGGTGGTGGAGGACCCCCACCTGTTTTTCGGGCCTCCGCTTTTTTTCTGTTGGCTATAACGGGTCACATTTGAGCATACAGAGTAAGCAAATATGTACTTGTAATGTGCTCAGATAATTTCAATAAGTGCTTACAGAGGGGAAACTAATGTAGCCTCTAACTGCAATTGATTTATATAGGACAAACAGACCAAGCACTATGGCTCATAATACAATTACACCTTACCTGTTTGGACTATATTTTTATATTTCATTTTTACTTGCTGCCAGGAACGTTTGGGGCCTGTTGGGTTGCACCTGCGCTCACATCACATCACAAAATAAAATGTATGAAATAAAAAATAAAATAAAATAAAATAAAATAACGTGTTAAATGGGTGAAAATCCCTAGATCAATGTTTAAATTAACACTCATGCATTGACTCTGTCGGCCATGTTTTGCCATGCATGCTCCCTTTCTTTTGCAGCTGAGGCTGTGTTACTTTTTTTCCGCAAAATTTGCATGTTATCGCCCACCCCCGTGACATCACGCTCCAAAGCCCTATACTGCCATCAGAATTTCGGCCTCAAGCGCTGTAAAATACATTGACCGCGCCTTCTTTCCCTCCGTCTCCATGGTGACTTGCTTAATCTGTGCTCCACTAATCAGGGCTTTATGTATCCTCGTGCGCGCGCTTAACTTGGGGTTTAAGCAACTCCACGTTGATTGAACTAATTGTTATCAGCCTTTCTGAAACCGAATATTCCGAGTTGGACAGTTCGGGGTTACTCAACCCTGAGTATCGTTTTTCACTCTGAGTTTTCTAAACCGGCTTCCTGAAATAGGGCCCTGGTGTCTGACAAATCATTTTACACCACCAAACCCCCAGTGTCCACTCGGGAACTTGGAATTATTATTAATATTAAGAAGTGAATCTGCTGATTAACAGGTTGGAGGTGACGGAGTGACTCTAAGTGGAAGCTGCGGGTCCTCGGCTAAGAATATTTGGGTCAATGTGTAGCCATCTCCCCAGGATGTCAGATTATGTGTGTGTGTTTGTGTGTGTGTCGCATTCCTTTAAATGTTTGCCTGTGCTTATTGATTTCCTGTTCGTCCCGTTTGATTGATAGGCCGAGCACATTCATCTATTAGTTTTGTTGCTCCGAAGCAACTGCTCAAGAAGAAAGGGACAAAATGCTTTTGCGGTGAGAGTCTGCATGTCTGTGTGTGAGTGTGCTCGCAGGCAGCTGCCTGTCTACCATTGTCTAGACAGAATCATGTGCCTGCATACTGAGAGAGGAGGTGACATGCTGAAAGCTGCCTGTGTTGATAATTCTCCACGACACTCATTTGCTGTGACAGAAACCTAAAAGTTAGTTGCTGCAGAACTTAAAAAAAAAAAAAAAAAAGGATTTAAAGTGACGATCAGCTTTTCAGCATGAAACACTGAGCGAACAAGACAGCAAAGAGTTAAGGGGATTACGATTATGAGAGCAGCAAAGTGTACAATACAATATTATCAACTGTATGCATGCCCCACTGTGACTTCTTTGGGTGTTTTCCACGATGCGAGGCAGAACTGATGTCATAAACTGCTCATTATTCACTGCATTCAAAACCAGATACAGAAATACTTTCAGTGTTTCTGCATGAAAGGTCTGACACACTTTCCACCATAACTCTCAATCCACTGCATCTGCTGGGGATCTTTAATGGAATCACCACACACACCATCCCCAATCAGCCCCCATAATGCCTCGCTGCCTGTATGCCTGCTGGTTATGGCAGTGCCACGCTATAATAGTTCCCCCCTTATCTGACACACAGTTATGCAAATATTAGGTTCCACCCGAATATCTGTGACAGGAGTTTCTCTCGCTCTCCCTTTTCCCCTGATTATGCAGCGATAGGCTCGCTCGGCCCGGAATAGACTACTCGCGTATAATCGTGATTAGTCATATCTCGTGTTCGCAGCGATGTAAAACCCATCACTGCCTGGTTTTTATTGTCGACGTGTGTGTTTCTGTTTGTGTGCGTAGCATACTGACGGGCAGCTGGAGACAGATGGAAAATCCTTTTCACGCCACCAGTGCAGATATCGTATGTGTTGTGTTGTGCTATGCCGTGCGTTTACTAATGATGACGTGCTGATGCCTAAAAGCTCCGAATGCCAGTCAAACATTACTTCTCTCATCAGCTAATTCATTTTCCAGCCATCAGTCAGTTAAAGTGATGATTAAAGGTGGATTGTATTAGCCATAAATGCATCACTGAGTTTTTTATTAACTGCTTCTATTAACCGCTGGTCTCAACCTGTGGCTAAGTATGCTTTAAGTTCTCTCACAGAAATCTATGGTGTGTCAGCATGTTCCGATATGAAACATGCTGACACACTATAAGATGCTATATCAAGCAGATGAGGAAAGGAAAAACTATAAACACGGCATAACACAGTAACATGTGATGTTCAGGAACCTGCCTGTAACCCAAGTGAAAAATATCGCAGAAGAACAAAGACGTCAATGACGTCATGGTCCGTGGCTCTGTGTCTGAGGAAGGCGTTGGATGCCCCGGCGGCCACACCCTCGGGTTGGGCCGTCACCATCACACCTGCATCTCATCCCAGGTGATTTGGTGGAGGAGGATTTAACCCTGCACCGCCAGCTGCAGACACTTCACAGTGGTAATTTGGCTCCCCACTGAACCAGTGTATGTGCTTAGTGTCGCATGAGCTGTGCTTATTTCGACTCTGTGTTCTCAGGTTTCTGTCCGGCGTGCTGTGCTAGTCACCTGCCTGTCCTCCTGCCCGCTTGGACCTCCGAGTAGTCCATCTGTTCTCGTCTCCACCTCCTCGGACTTACCCTCCACGGACATACTCCCCTATAGTGTAATAGTAATCTACGCATACAAGAAGATTATTCTTATTATTGCAATCCCCTTTAACTATGATACACACAAAGCTAAAGCCAAGGCTGGCCTAGAGACTTGTTCACCTGTCAGCCTTCAGTCACTCGGGAAAAATGTTTGTTCTCCAACTAGTTGGCAACTGATTGCTGACAGTGACGGTGAAATAAGTTGCGAAGAGATCAACTAATACATGCATTAATAATAAAATTAATTTAGTTTCCAATATTTATTTTCTTCAACTCCTTCCTCTGACTATCTTGTTCTTTAGCTGCTAAAATGTCTAATTTTTCAACGTTTTCAGAGCTTTAAAGCCGAGTGTTTAGAAACAAGCTTGTTGCAGATTGGCTAAGACTTCCTGTTCTGTCCACTGGTTGTTTTTTATAAATGTAAATTCACTATAAAAAGAGCTAATAAAATGCTACATTATTGCTGATGGTTGGAAATTGAAGCATGCTGTCCAAAGGGGCTCTTTATACCTGAATGTGCAACCCAATGTGATTGGCCAGTATGAAAAGTGGACTACAAATGGAAACCAGAGAACTTCTAGTAACAGAAATATTATTCTTTGTTAGAGATTTCTTCTGTTTATAGAGATTAATCTTTATCTCACCTCAAGGGACATTGGCAGGATATGAAAATGGGGGACTGCAAAATCAAAATCAAGGCTAATATGTTTGTATTTGCAGGCCCCTGTTACTGCCTTTATTTGCTGGGTAATGTGCTTATGTGAATCTGTTCAGGTGGAGCTCTCATATGTGGCTTGAGTCAATCAGGTAATGGTGTCAAGGCAGGCTGACAGCAAGGCTGAAGGAGGTAGTTCAGAACGTGAGGAGTAAAATAACAACCAGCTTCTCTCTTTCTCTCACACACACACACACTCCCCGCTCTCTAACACACACAAACTCCATCTCCCCGAGGGGTAGTGATCTGTGACTCCTCAATGTTCTGTGCACATCTGAGATGACAGCACACACAACATGGCCAGCGCACCAGTCTGGGTTCCACATGATCACCCACAGCAGTACTGTACAGCAAACAAGATACAAGCACAGTGTGTACAGACAAGGCAGCAGGCCTGGAATTCCACTGAAGCCAGCAATGTCGCACTCAGACTGAGCCACACACATGCAGTTTGTGCCTTGTTTCGCCTGCTTTGGAGCCAGATGTTCCACCACTGCCTTTTAGGTAGGCATGGCTATTCCGTTAATGCTGATGCTATTGATGTAAAATAAAGAAAAAGTGGTATTGCTACATTTTATATGTTTTTCCCCCATCTCAACCTCATACTAAGCAGGTGTGAGGGTGTGTAGTGGTCTGTCTCTGGTTCCAATAGCTTAAGTAATCTCGCTACAAGTATTAACAGCTTTGAATAATTAATTATCACCAAATGAATTATCTGTGATCATCAGAACATTTCCAATCATTAGTTCTCATCAGTGCCTATATGACACTACAGTGCTTTTGAGACATTTACATATTAGCTTAATTCTTTGCAGACGATGCCCAGTTTTTTGAACCTGACATCTTGTAGATTTGAGGCAGAAGCGTGACAAAACGTGACCCTCTGAATGCTGGAAATGCAGCAAGTGGCTTTAATAAATTATTTTCACCCCAAGAGATGAAAACTATCACATCTACTAGAATCAAGGGGACCAAGTTGAAAGATTTCTACCATGTCATTATGAGGAAGCAAGAAATAAAAACAGCTTTTGGATCTTGGATAAAAACAGTAATTTATGGAGGTTTTTTTGTTTGTTTTTTTAATCAGAGACTGTCGGTGTAGCCCAAGGAATCTGGCATTGGGATCATTTTTTTATAGATCACAACTTTGGCTTGGATTTGATGGTGAGCATAAATTTGTGTCAGAATGTTTTTATAAATGAGTCCCTGTGATACTCATTATAATGGACGAGAAACGCCGATGCCGACTGCTACAGGAGGCGTGAATCCACTCCATCCTGCCTGATTGTAAGGAAACAGTCAGAGAAGTTATTCTCCACAGGTATGAATAAATGTTGAAACATACAGGATTTTTTTTTCTCTTTTTTTGTTTTGGGTTTTTTTATGGCGAGGGGGTCTTTTACCTAGCATTTGAATGTGTAAAGGTGTACGTTTATGCCTTTATAATTTAAAACCTGAGACGTACCGCTCCCCCCCCCCCCCACCCCCTTTATTATCAGCAGAGGAAAGAGCGAGCCAGATTCAATTTGAGGAGAGGTAGTGGATCATGAAGGCATTTCACCAGTCGGGAACAAATTTGATATCCGTCTGGAAGTCAGAACCCAGAACGGCAGTGTTGTCAGAAAAAGTAAAATGTTGCTTTATTTGCCATTCCAACTCCAATTTCACATCATTGCTCAAACTTCTTTTTTTTTTTTTGATCCTATCATATTTTCTGACATTTTCCTACATTTTTGGCCTGCCGCCCCTTTACCATTTACCAGCAATTCCTCGTGGACCTATTTAAATTGCATCTTATGAAATGTGAACCAATTACGCTTTCAAAATCTTTAGCGGCGCAGAAGGAAAAGGTAAAGCTGTGATCTCATCTCCCGCTTCCCGCTTTTGTAAGATCTACTTTTTAGCATGCTTTGAAGCACGTAATGAGGCGTATTTCATTTCATTTCCACTGTTTCGCTTTTCACAAGCAAATTTGAAATAATACTGGCAGAGGACTGTTTTGTCATCATGTGCTGTACAGAATAATGTTACTCGGTGTCTGGCGTGCATGCTTAAAATCAGTTGTGGATGAATGGACTCGCTGCAGCAACAACTTTCATATTCTACCCGTATCCATTATTAAGGAGTAAGAAAGTCCTCTTTGCTTCTTTCTTTGTTAACTCTTCAGCTTCAGCGAAACTTTTCTTTTTCTCTTAGAGACGTTTGCCCCATCACTTTTTTTTGCTCCATTAATAAAGAAACAGCTAGTATACTCATTTTATAATTGCTTGTCTCTCGTTCTCTCTCAGCTCTGCAACTTTTTGCAAATTTCTTTTGCTAAAAAGGCAACACTTAATGAATAAAAAGCTACCTTTCACCCATGGATTGTCTAAACAATGTAAGCTGCTTACTGGGCGTAAAATTTTAACCGATTATAATAGTATAATTACACACCAAAACCACAAAATGAAAAGAAACAAGGACCCTCCCCACCTCATCACCACCACCCTTCTGCTCTTAAAAATAATTTAGTTCTTTTATTCCATTGAAAGTTGTTACAAGACCTTTTTTGCTTTCCAGTGTAATGAACGCATTGCCTCCTGTAAACATGGAAGCCAATTCTGTGCTCGCTTACGCAGCTTTTTTCTTTCTTTCTACTTAATAATCCAAAGCAATCAGGCCACATTTTAAATCTCAAGTAGGAGCTAGTTAACCTAGCTGACAGACTGAAGCATGGGGTTGGCATTATTCCTGGAAAACAGCGAGCGAGGAAGCAGAAGTACAAGAAAGAGTGAAAAGAGAGAAGACGGGGTGAAAAATGTGATAGCGGCGAAGGTGCCGGGGGAGTCCGACGATGCAAAATGAATAACAACACAGAATAACAACGGGACAGAAAGCGAGAGAAGAAGGAAAGAGCGAGTGAGTAAGATGTGTTTCACTGCAGGAGTTTGTGTAGGAGTGAAGGGAGGCCCTGCGGGGCCCCGAGGTAATCTGCAGGTTTGTGCGCTAGCTCTCCAGGACCTTGCAGGTGCGCTGCAGAGAAGATGTCACAATTGTTGTTGTTTTTTCTTTACTCACACACATACTCATACGAGCCCACAAAGATGTACAGGTATAAACACATGGGCATGAAGTTCCGCTCTACTCGGCTTCTCACCTTGTTATCTGGAAATTTACTTACTTAAAAAAAGAAGTGAGTTTTTTGCACTTTTTCTTCCCCCTCTGCACCTCAAAATAGGTTTTTCTCTAGCTGTGCTGGCTAGCAATGTTAATGAAATATCTTTGCAGCAATGTCATAAACCGCGACCTGTAAACACCATCTCTCATTAAGATGAACAATATGTGCTGTATAGACAGCATGCAGCAGCCAAATGTCCTTGGCTGTCTGTCTTTGTGCAGTTTCAACCGTTTCATCAGATGCTGCTGTGTGAACCGAGTTTTTGTTTACCCCCACAGTCACACACACCTCCTTTCAAATCTCTGACAAACTTTGATAGTAAAGGCTAACATTTTTAAATAGAATCCTACGCTGTGATGGGCCCCTGTTCTCCCTTTCCTTTTGTCTCTTTGTATTGTGGCACGAGAAATGAAAAACAATGAGATTTAATCATCCTATTCTCCTTTTGCAAACAATTAGATTATGGCTTTGTTTTCTTTCAATTTGATGAGGGAATCTGACACCATTCTTCCCCACAATCCGCAGTCATACATTATGGAGACGGCGGAGCGTGCTTCTGTTAATAGGAATTGACAGGAGCTACTGCAGAAATAACAAGAGCAGACTTCCCCGGCGTCTCGGGCCCCACCCGAAACACTGCGCTTCCGCGGTTAGACGTGCGCGCACGCCACCGCCAGCAACGCACGGCAGCAGTGGGACATCCACAAGACGTCCTCATCAATTATGAAGGAGCTCTGAGTACCATCCATTACACCCAATCAGCTGGAGAAATCACTGTTTTACCACCATTAGCATTCCTCTATTCATTAGGAAACCACACGCATACGCACGCACATCTGCAGACAATGCGTCCGATAAGCCAGGATGAAAATGGAAGAACTAAACAGTCTTCAGAATGCAAAGAAACCAGTTCTAGTCCCTGGTTTATTCATGACCTGAATAGCATGCCTGCACAAACAAGCTCCATCTAATGTTAATTAAGCAGAAAAGATAGGGAGATAGGGAGAGAGAGAAAATGGATTAATCCTAGGACGAGTGGACAGAAACAGTCAATTGGAGAAGTGAAATGGGTAATGGGCAATGTCTTTAAAACGATATGAACAATGTAGTTGCAATAGAATAAGGACACCATCAGCTTTTATGCTGGTTTCCAAAAAAAGCAGTTCTGCCTGTGAGCAGGTCTGTAGTTTACACCGGGAAGCTGAAAGTTTAAACACTGGAGCAACCAGAGTAACCGTGAAAGCTCATGGGTAACTAATGCAGATATAAGTTGTATAAGTGAAAAAAAGAAATGAACCGACCTTGGTCACCTGCAGGGACGAGTCTGGGTCAAGTCTTTCCGTTAGATCAGCTGATTACTAAAGCTGCTGACACCATTCGTTGTACGGGAAAACTGTGAGAAACTTTATTTAAAATGCTGATAAGCTTGATTCAGAGAAAAGCCAAGCTTGGAAAAGCTTAAACACGTCAATGCCCAGTGTATAGTCAAAGAGTCTTAAGTTGGGCAAACACTGCGATTTTTCAGTCGCGTTATTCAGCTCCTGCTCAAACTGTACGATTGAATCGAAGGGGGTAGAAGTTCGTAGGTCACGATGCGGGTCTCACACTATACGGCCCGATGCTCTGATGCGACCTGAGTGCTCAAACTGTGCGTCCATAACATGAAGCTTATAACACAAAATCTGTCTCTCGCTCTCCCTCTCTGTCTTTCACTCACACCCCACCATCAACTTTGCTAAATTGTTTATGAAAAACACTGACCAGGCAGCTGCAACTGAGCACCAATATCCATGCAACTCTTTTCATGGTTGTTGCGATCGTGATAATCGAAAAGGCTCAGATGAGCTTCAAGTTCTACAATTTGTGCCTCCATCGCTTGTGTCCAGATCACACGCTGCACGGCTACTCCGTCTTTTTCACTTCCATTCTGTGTTTGCGCGTGCGCAGTGTGAGAAGTTGTGTTGACACCCTCAAGAGGGGCGAACAGGATTTTTAACAGGTTTGATTTTCTTGCGACCAAACGATTGCTTATCAGGAGCTGGTTGTGAGTTGTTAATCGCTTCTCGCTACCCCACACGATGCACGACACACGATTAAGGCGAAACTCGGGCCGATCCCCAAAAGATCTGAAAAATCGTCTCAAAATGGGCCAAGAATCGCACAGTGTATGCTCAGCTTTAAAGGTTCTGGATCACCAGCGGGGCTTTACATAACACATGTTAAGGGAATGCACAGTTATTTTCACTCATCATTATTACCTCTATTACCCTTTTTACCCTATCACCTTTATGGTGATGCTCCACAGTTTACAATACCAAAAAATGTTATTCAAAGCAAACCATTTAAACCTGCTTGGTTTATACGTAAACACTGCTTTGATTTAAAACGAGACAAGTCAATTTTAGCTGAACACGGGCCACAATGGCCCTAATTGGTAATTACTAGATAATGGCACATTGATTTAGCGTTCATTTCCCAAGATTCCCTTGTGTCAGTTGCTTTAAAACACTATCACATCTGTCTTTTTAACATGGTAATTACAGAAGAGCTATAAAATTAGCAAACTGACCCGGTTACTATCTATCGAGCATCAGGGGCTCTAAGAAACGGGTCATGAAATCCAGACCAGCTATAGGGGCCATAACTTTGACGGTTTTAAAAGTTTCTTGTTAATGAATTTCCAAGAAGAATGTGTTTAGCTTCAAGGATACTGTAGCCATAAAGGTCAAGACCCATTGCACAAATCTGATAACACGAACACGTATTGGGTGACAGCTCTGTTTGTAGCCATCCAATTCACTCCAAGGCATCTCCATCAGATACTCGCTCGTACTGTAATTTGGTTACAGAAATGGAAGATCAATTAAAGACGTAAGGTAGAGCCGAAGCTGCAAGACCGATAAAAAGATATCGGAAGGGAGAGAGTCCGTTCTGTTTTCGTGTAAGAGCCGACGATCCGTCTACAGGTGCACACCGCCTCCTTTGGCGAGCTGTCAGGTGGCATATTTGATGTGGCGGTGCTCCGCTTCATTATGCATGCCATATTGAACCAAACCAAAAGGTAATGAAGGTGAATCAAATATTCACTGGGGCACAAATCACTGGAAGCCACAGCCTGACCCCAACCCTCCCCCATCGGAGACAGAGAGACAAAGCCAGCAAACCCTGTCGGGCTTTTAGTTTAGCAACACGAAGTTTAGCCTGGAAAACATGAAACACAGAGCAGTGGGTTTTGTGTGTGTTAAGATTTTTATAGCTCCGCTCAAATATTTATTATGAGCCTACACCTCATAGCAACGGTGGAAAAAAATAACTGCGTGGTTTTGTGTTGAGCCCGGTTGTGTTTCCTGACAATGGTGCTGCTTTGAAGTCAGGTGTGCTTTCTCTCCTTTGTTCGTTAGCCAGAACAAGATCTGTAATACAGATGTCCACTGGTCAGACTAGTCGGGGAAGGTGTCTTTTCTGCTAAACGAGTCTGTGGTGGGTTGAAAAACAGTAGATTTTTTTCTTTTTTTTCTTTTTGGGAGCTGGAACAACTCTATCATCAAAGCCTTTCTGTTCATCCGTCCTTTCTGTCTCTTTCCCTCTCTAACTACATCTCACTAGAGCACTTGCCCCTCACCCTTGGCCTATCTCGATCTCTTTTATATCCTCTAGTGGGAAATCAACCACATGCACGTAAACAAAGCTCTGCACACATGCAGGTGTGCACAAACACACACATGCACACCATTTTGCATCGCCACGGGGCTGAAAGAAACTTCTATCAGCGCAGCTTTGTCTTTCAGGTGGTAATTAGCAGTCATTGTTGTTGTTCTGCTAATCAGAAATCTCACACACCAATGAGGGTCATTATCTCGCCATCAGGAAAAGGAAGAAAAAAAAGACCAGCCTGGCTCAGGGAAGATGCAGAGAGATGTGCCCGTATGTGATATGTATTGTGATAGAGTTCAGCGCCTTATCAAATAAAATGGAGAAATTGGATATTTTTGATGATTTGCATGTAGAGGGGCTTAATATCAATTACGAGATGCGATTGTGTGATTGTTTCCTCCTCTGGCTAATTGTGCCTTCAGACTTATGGATGCATTAGTCTGAAAATGCCTTGAGGCATGCTGCCGCGCAAACACTGTAGGTCAAAGGGTTAAACAAATCTGAATTTAGTCAGAAATGATAAATGTGTATAAATAATCCAGTGGCCTCCAACAGCCAAAATGAACAGGCTTGCTGGATCGAATGAAATGCCAGTTCAATAAAATGTTGGAGAAATACAAAGCAGCAAGTGTAAGGTAGCTGTAAAACTTTAGATTGTGTTTAACTTACCAAAAGTGCATTTTATTTCTCAAGAGTTCAACTTCTTTTCATACCTTTTTCATAACTGAGACAAGGAATGTGTCATTTCTTTACAATGATTTAACTGGAGAGTATGGCCACTGTGCAATAAATGCTGTTTAGTGTTTCTATAGTGTAGTGGTTAGCCTACCGTGGGAAAAGTCCTCAGTCCACAGCCAAGAGCAAGCACAAAAAAGTCTTGTAGGGAGGCATAAACTAGTGCATAGCAAGCAGAGTCAGGAAGTGTATTCAGTGTAAAACATTTTTAAAATGAGGCTAAAGTAAAAGTCAGAATTAAACTTTAGAGGGACAGCACAAATACACCTTGTTACAAATGCTGTTTTGGCCTGACTAACACTTGTCATGTCAGCTGTAGGGTGAGTGAAGCTTTATCTATAATAATGCCAAGGAGTCTGTGGATGCACCATGCTAACCAAGCTAGCTATCATTGGGTCCTAGCTTAGCTTTCTTCTTCTATGGTTACTTGTAACAGCAATGACACCAAATTTGCATTGCTTGACATAACAGTGACAACACAGAGGCTTCTCTGGTGATGTCAAGTCACAGATTGTAATGTATTTGCCAGCCTGTTGAAGAATACATGTTGGCAAAAACCTACTTACTATACTGTAATACTGACTGTGACTGCCAATCGTTCTCCCAGTGACTACCATACACCTCCAGCAACCACTCACACCTAGTCGGGCAATTCTCATTTTTCCCTCAAGGCCAGTGGTTGCCAAATGGTTGCAGACCAAGAGTTGCCATAACTGTCACACGTCAATAATGGTGGACAGGTTAATGTCACATGGTTGGCAGTCACATGCCTCAAAAAATAAATTCCGAAAGCTACCACCAGTCATATGAGAATAATGAAGCATAGAAAAGCAAAACCACCACAGCAAATTCATTGATGACAGCCTGACACATTAGTGAGTACTATTATAAAAAGTCTAGGTACTGGAGGCTCCATGCAACCTTTGGATCAACTGTATATTATGATAGGCTTATACTGCCCTATTACTTTTATGCAAAATACATGAGTAGCCTGAACCCTTTGATTAGTGCCTTGGATTGTTTATACAGACAGAATGTCAGATATTAAGAATACCAAACATCAACCAAGGGCGCCTGAACTTCAGAGGACAAATACTCTGTCACTCTATTGGAACTCTATGCATCTTTAACAAGCATACGTTTAAATCCCTTCCACTTTGCCACTTCTGCGTCCCCCTCCTGTGTTGATAACTTCATTTAGACCAAACAATCTTGAGATGAAGGTTACTGTGGATGGACTGCATTCTCGATTAGAGGCGGATAAATAAATAATGGACTCAGAATGAGGCAACAAATTATGCTAGTCTCTCCAATTCAAATCAACGGTGTCCAATCTATAGCTGTGTCCTTGGGATGGTGTGGTTTGGAGAGCTGGGGGGTATGATGGTGCACAAGAAATTGCTGACTGTCATACGTGGTGCTCTGCTGGTCACTCTGGGGAGCTGGGCACCTGCTTTAATCAAGGTCCAAAGCACGAACAGAAACCCAATGCAGGGGCTGTGGATTCAGGGGTCACAGTGTCATCCAGCATTATCCCGCTCTCACTGACTCTCACTTCTGTTCTTACGGCGTTAAATGCTCAGATATGCAATCACACATTTTCTATTTGTCCCATCTATCTCACCCATTTCCCTCACCTTCCTCTTCCCCTGTGTATGTCAGCCCATTCCCGAGCTCGTTCCCTAGCTGCTGGAACAAAGCACCCCATTGGGTGACAGCACGCACAGGTCAGCTTGGCCTTTCCTCTCAATTCACCTCTGGGGTGGATTACTAAATGGAAATGACCACAGGGTTTCACGGGTCCACCCCGATCAGCTCACAGCTCCTTCTCTCTCTCAGCCAGTTCTCTTTTATTTTCAAGCGGGCGAACCTTCACCTAGTCCCAGAGACCTGAATATGCAGCCTGCCTCCGCGTCTTTTTTTTTAATCCATCGACTGAGGGTGTATCAATATTAGAATTGTCTCCTCTACAGCAGTACACGCAGCAGAGAGACAGCAGAGACTAAACCTAAGCATTTATTTTTCATCTTAAAGGGGTGCCCCAGAGAATCACAGTTTACAGTGTACATACAGTTGGAGAGACTTGAAAGAGACAAATTTTAAAAATTAATGGTCAAAAAGCTGCTCAGCAGGAGCAAAGCCATTCTGACCTAAGACTGTGTCAAGCTCCAAGCAATCTGAATTCAGCAATTTCCATAATACTGCTTCATCGTGTCTGCATTTTATTTTATTTAAATGGTGGTCAAACCCAACTGCAGTTATACTGTACTGTAAGGCAGCAGTCCCCAACCCCCGGGCCATGGGTCTGTGAGTCGTTTGGTACCGGGCCACGAAAGTTGTGACTCAGGTGTGAAATTCATGGTTTTCAGAATTTTTTATCATTTTTAGCGTTAACTCTGTTTCCCTGGGTCTTTTCTGCTGTGTTATGATTAAATCTTCTTTTTTGTGGTACCGGTTCGTGAAAATATTGTTGGACATAAACTGTTCTGTGGTGCAAAACAGGTTTGGGACCGTTACTGTAAGATTAAGACCCTACAGTCATAGAGTACATAACCCTCTATGAGCAAGCACTTGGCAAAACTGGGGAGGAAAAACTCAATTTTCACAGGAAGAAACCTCCAGCAGAACCAGGCTCAGGGAGGGGCAGCCATCTGCCGGGATCGGCCTCATATGACAACTTAAACACACTGTAAACACTTTGTAGCACCTCGCAGAAGCTACAAAAGCTGCCATATAAGCAGGTGTACAAACCACTATTCACTACACCAAAGAGGAAAAGACAGACAGGAACAAAAGGTTGCGCTGAGTAAGAAAGTAACAAAAATGGCAATTCGGTTAGATTATCAGGTTATGAAAATATTTCTTGCTTGGCAGCAGCCCTCTAGTAGACATATTGGTATCTTGCTGCTGTGTCTCATAAGCTTTGTGGCTGGATGAGATAATGTGTTATGAGTGAGACTTCTGTGGCAAAAAAAAAAAGGAAAAAGAAAATGTGTTTGTGTGTCTGCTTCGTGGCTGCTCAATAACTACCTGCCTGCCTACAGTCGTATGCAAAACAAATTGGAAATATGTGCCAGTTACAGGACGCTGATGTTATTACCAAAACAAATACAGTGTCATCACTGCGGTGACCTCCATCAGGCAGCATTCCTGTAATTCCAGTGATGGGAAAAAGTATATGAAAATGATCTACGGGCATATTCTCCCACACAGTTTAATTGGAATGTTAACGTTCCCTTCTTTATCATTAGCCCTGCAGTGACTTGTTCCCTCCCTCAACCAGCAGGAGGAGGAGGAGGCACGTTGAGGGGGAGGGGGGCTTGGGGGGGTTCTGATTGAGGTTTTAAAGACTCGATCCCAGTTGAATTGCAATTGCAGAGGCTTTTAATTAGATAAAGCTCGGCCGGTTTGAACATATACTTTACAGCCGTGTCAGGCTAAAAGGGTCTGTGTGTCGTAAATATCACCCGAGACATTAATAGAATTGAGATTAGAGGGCAGAATGTGCAGATCAGCGCAAAAAGGAAAAAGAAAGGCAGCCAGCAGTGGGACGACTTCATGCAGCGAGCTATTTATAGCTGCTCAAATGGACGGCCCCATTAATATAAGACTTACCCTTTCTGGAAATGTAAATCACCAGGGCCGTGGCTCGACACGCGTTATACAGCTTCAGTATGTCGGACTGAACAGTACAGTCTCTTTGATTTACGCAGGCCTGGGATAGAGCAAAGAAGACCGCCTAATTTCTGTGCTGTTTACATATATCGGTGTGTTTTAAGTCAATGTGGTGACACTGACCATTTCTTCCCCACTCCCTTCTACGTCTAAAAGTAAGCATCTATCTAAGATAAGGCTGCAAAGGACATTTTAATTGCATGCCCATTTCAAAGAGGTTAGCTAGTGCTTCTCAAGCAGACAAGAATAATGTAAATGCCCACAGTGGTATTAAAGCCATGTTGGAATCTGTCACTCATCTGCTCTTTTTCACACACACCCCTCCCTTGATGTTTATATTATTCATGGACAAAGCAAATGAGCACCAAAGATGGAGCGAAAGATTAGAACGCGGTCTCAGTGGAGACTTCCTGAAGGCTGAGGGCTGATCAATAACCTCCACATTTTCAAACAGCACTGGATTAAGCCCAACATGGCTTGTTTTTTTGTTGTTTCAAAAAAGAACAAAAAACGCACAGACTCCAGGTTTAATTGAGAGACGTCTCATGTCCAATCAGAGGGCTTTGCGTCTCTTCTTTTGGAAATACCTTGTCATTTCTTCTCTCTGTTTCACCAGCGTATCAGCTCATTACTTTCTAACTCTCCACCCACCGTTTTTCACTGTCATTGCAGTCTGTGGGAAGACTGCGAACAGCTCAGCCTTTCTCTGCTACAGTACACCTCTGCATGCATGCACTGTATGCCTCCCAGCTCTCCTCCCAGAGCTGGAAGAAAGATAAAGATGCCTTGCTGTAGGTAAGGTAAAGCGACAATAAGCACGGAGTACTTGAGTTTTTCAAGCCTCAGCTTTATTCACTGAATGCATTAAAAAAAAGTATAGCTTTGTATTTTTAGAAGCGACTTTCAGAAGCCCGTCACTACTGCAGTATATGATATGCAAATCACTTAGCTGCCTCTTGAAACTTGAAGTGTGGTCAGTGATAAATTTCCGCTGATTGAAGGCGCGATGCAAACAACACATGAGTCAAGAAGTCTGAAATCAGCCACTGTAATTATGAGGCAATTAAAAACAAACAAACAAGAAAAGGACAAAGCCACACTAGATGTGCAGTGATGGAGTCCAGAGTTTGCCGCTTCATTTTGTGCAGAGATAAAGAAAATGAGCCAGTGACTGCCTGGATGGATAACATGGCATAATTATTAGGCAACTTAACAAAAAACAAATATATACCCATTTCAATTATTTATTTTTACCAGTGAAACCAATATAACATCTCCATATTCACAAATATACATTTCTGACATTCAAAAACAAAACAAAAACAAATCAGCGACCAATATAGCCACCTTTCTTTGCAAGGACACTCAAAAGCCTGCCATCCATGGATTCTGTCAGTGTTTTGATCTGTTCACCATCAACATTGCGTGCAGCAGCAACCACAGCCTCCCAGACACTGTTCAGAGAGGTGTACTGTTTTCCCTCCTTGTAAATCTCACATCTGATGATGGACCACAGGTTCTCAATGGGGTTCAGATCAGGTGAACAAGGAGGCCATGTCATTAGTTTTTCTTCTTTTATACCCTTTCTTGCCAGCCAGGCTGTGGAGTACTTGGACGCGTGTGATGGAGCATTGTCCTGCATGAAAATCATGTTTTTCTTGAAGGATGCAGACTTCTTCCTGTACCACTGCTTGAAGAAGGTGTCTTCCAGAAACTGGCAGTAGGACTGGGAGTTGAGCTTGACTCCATCCTCAACCCGAAAAGGCCCCACAAGCTCATCTTTGATGATACCAGGCCAAACCAGTACTCCACCTCCACCTTGCTGGCGTCTGAGTCGGACTGGAGCTCTCTGCCCTTTACCAATACAGCCACGGGCCCATCCATCTGGCCCATCAAGACTCACTCTCATTTCATCAGTCCATAAAACCTTAGAAAAACCAGTCTTGAGATATTTCTTGGCCCAGTCTTGATGTTTCAGCTTGTGTGTCTTGTTCAGTGGTGGTCGTCTTTCAGCCTTTCTTACCTCGGCCATGTCTCTGAGTATTGCACACCTTGTGCTTTTGGGCACTCCAGTGATGTTGCAGCTCTGAAATATGGCCAAACTGGTGGCAAGTGGCATCTTGGCAGCTGCACGCTTGACTTTTCTCAGTTCATGGGCAGTTATTTTGCGCCTTGGTTTTTCCACACGCTTCTTTATATACATATATATATATATATATATATATATGTATATATATATATATATATATATATATATACATATACATATACATATATATATACATATACACATATACATATACATATATATATATATATATATATATATATATATATATATATATGTATATATATATATATATATATATATATATACATATACACACATATACATATACACATATATATATATATATATATATATATATATATATATATATATATATATATACATACATATATATATATATATAGACTGTGTAGGTGGACCTCATAGAATGACTACCATCTGAAAGTCAGTGCCTCACACTTGAGTAAATGTACTTATTAAGTTATTTTCATAATTGCAGCCACACAAGCTGCCGCTGACACAACAATTTGATCAAAGTCAGCACATTAAATATGCTCATGCCTTTGCAGGGCTTTTTTTTTCTTTAAATACTGTCCCCTTTAACGCCATATGGTGACCTCTGTACATCGTAGGCCTCGAGAGGGAGTCGACAAAATGCTGGGTCAAACCGACGCAGGGGACAATAGAGGTAAATAATATACATGGGAGGATGCATTGGAGGAAGGTTGGATGTAAAGATGGCAGGGCATCAGTGTAACAATAATTATGTAAAAATTAAGCACTAACTGTTCTCAGGTACTGGCAAGATGACTGTAAAAGGAAATAGCCATTTAATGCAGAAACATGTATATAAGTATAGATTAAATCACTGTAAGAATGTGTGATTGAGTGCAAGAGACTTAGAAAGCAGAAAGGTGTTATGCAAGTTGATTCCACTTACCATTTATATTCA
Organism: Rhamphochromis longiceps; assembly: GCF_057381845.1. Taxonomy (NCBI): domain Eukaryota; kingdom Metazoa; phylum Chordata; class Actinopteri; order Cichliformes; family Cichlidae; genus Rhamphochromis; species Rhamphochromis longiceps. The sequence continues at coordinate 45,470,777 of NC_140559.1, forward strand.
AATAGAGTTCATGTTGTTCAGTGTAAACAACAAGAATGCATGAATCCACCTTGGCTTGTATCAACACTTCAGGATGCTGGTGGTGTATTAGTGTGGGGGGATTTTCTTGGCACACTTTGGGCCCATTAGTACTAACTGAGCATCATTTAAACACCACAGCTTACCTGAGTACTGGTACTGACCATGCCCATCCCTTTATGACCACAGTGTACCATCTTCTGATGTCTGCTTCCAGCAGGATAACACACCATGAGCTCATCCCAAACTGTTTTCTTGACCATGACTATGGCTGTATCCCAATTCAGGGTCTGCAGCCTTAAAGGCTGCATTTTAAGGCCGATTACGTCACAGCGACGCGACGAAGGCTGTCCCAATTCAAAGGCTGCTCGAAATGCGGCCCTCAAATGCATCCTTCATTTCCCTAAATTTTAAGGACGTGGCGGTGTAGACTTCGTGGCCGAACATATCCCAGAATGCATAGCGCGGCGGTGGGTGTGGATAATTTTGCCGAAAAAAACCAGCGGATGAGGGGCGCCCGAAGAGTAAATAAATATTATGTCACTTATTTATGTGCAAATGTTTACTAGCGAAGAACATTAAAACATTACTGTTGGCCACATGTCGGCAAAGTTATGTGACATTAGTGACGTTTGTACTAACTTGGTTTTAAAGCCTTTACTTTAAAATATACGCCGTTCAGTAGCTGAGCTTAATCTTACAGAGAATGATCAAAGCTCATGTAGAAACAAACAAACTAATGAACAAACGATTTTCTCCTTCATTTCTGTCAAACAAAGCTGTATGACATGTTTCCAGCTGTTAGTATCATGGTTGCTAAGTAACCTGGGCAGCGCGACGGAGGCTAGACCGTCCCATTTCACAAGCCTCGCACTTCCAGTCTTAGCGGTCTTTGAGTACACGGCCCTTGAGGATCGTCGAGGCTGGGTACTTTAAGGCTGTAGACCCTGAATTGGGATACAGCCTATAAGTGCATGACACTGTACTCAAATGGCCTCCACAGTCACCAGATCTCAATCCAATAGAGCACCTTTTGGATGTGGTGGAAAAAGAGGTTCAAATCACCGATGTGCAGCAACTGTGTGATGCCGTCATCTTAACATGGACCAAAATCTCTGAGGAATGTTTCTAGGAGTTTCTTGACTCTGTGCCATGAAGAATTAAGAGAGCTCTGAAGGGGGTCCAACCCAGTACCCAATAAAGTGTCCGATAGTATCAAATGTGAGTAGATAAAGAAAATTCTGGCACTCTGAGAAATAAAAACAACCCTTCACTACACTTAATAAAGGGCAAGAAGACAGACTCGTTAAAGCAATAAACCGTTATCAGCACAGATGAGGGCTGGTGGGTTTTTTCTTTTCTATATTCCTCAAGAATTGGCACTCTATATGTCCTTTAAAATGTTGTAGTTAAGCTCTCTATTACTTTGTATTGTATTACTTTGTATGATACATAAGAACCAATAGTTTTAACTGAGTGTAGCGCTGGAAGCAAGCCAGAGTACTTGGAATAAAAGGACTCTCAACAGGCCTGTTAAGTAGGAATGTATTCATTTCTACTAGTGCAATGAACATAGACCTAATTAATATACAGTTGTGTGTAGAAACCCCACATTTCCACAGTGCAAACAAAGCCTTAATAAGAAATGCTCAGACTCTGAATGCACAAACGTGGTCGCTCCATGATTAGAATATAAGGACATGACACAAAGGACAAGCATCTTGCGTGTGAGGCATAATGAAAATAAAATGTTGATATGAATTTTTCATGGAGGGACCTGTGACAATTGCCTACGTGTGCACTTTCCGACTCCTATACATTATTCAAAGAGAGTTTGTTTTTGAGTTTCACTCCAGAAAAAGTAGAATCCAGTATAATTTGTGAATAAAATAATGATATAATTACATATGAATAAGTCAAAGATTTTTTTAAAAAGTCTTTTTTTTTTTGGTCACAGGAATCCAAAACATGAGTTGAGATGCTCTTTGTGGCTCTTGGTTAGCGTCTCTTAAAGCTCACAGAGATGAACATAGATTACAGCTGAGTATACAGGGGATATCTGCTCAATGGATTAATGGATCTTAAATCTTTAGATATTTGGAGAAGATTTACCATGCGAGAAAAGCTTAAATTATTCTGTTTTGTAAACCAGAAGAGAGCAGATGTGAGCTTTCAGCAACTGAACATGAAAAAAAGAAAACGCTTAAAAAAATGCATAATAAACCTGAAAGGAATGATGGTAATTATCATTAAACATTGATGTTCATAATTTTTTTAATGCCACATCTCTACCAGCAAATTCACTCATATTAAATAACTTTAATTATCCAATGGATCTGCCTGTAGTTATAGTTTTCTCACTGCAAAAAGTAGAGAGATGACAATTTATGTGAAAGAAAAGAGAGAATCTCCAATTCTGTTACAGTCTCACACTGACACTTCTGCCATCTCCACTGTTCCCACCATCTGTATTTCTGTGGAAACACAGGAAAGGTAATTTTTAGCCAGAACTTTTGGCAAAGATAGAAATGTTTAATTAGCGGCGCACAACAGATGCAGCCGTGACACGAGAGAGAGACTGCACCGCTTCTCAATTTATGAATGTTTTCTGCTGGTTAGTAGCAAGTGTTACGTGCAACATTTATTTGGTCTTGAGCTTCATAAAAGGTGTCCATAAATGTGTATGTATATCCAGTCATCATCTAGGTAGCTCATTGTTCCATAGCAGCAATACAAAGAGAGCTTTCTTGACTGAACTTGAACGTTTTGAATACACAGTGGGTCTTTTTTGGACAAATCTTTTGCTCTGGCTTCAGTCGTAATCACGGAGGTCACCATATTAAAAGGTGTTAAAAGCTACTGCCCTATTCTCATTTTGACAAAACATAAATTATAGTAATGCTTTATCTAAGTGCAGCATTTGATACTATGGATAATAAAATAATTTTTGGCAGACTTGTAAATGAGGTGTTTTCTGGTTTAATCCTCAGAGCACATCTTTCAGGTATGAGATACATTGTAGCCATTTATATTTTAAAAAAAATCTGATTTATATCAATTTCAATTCAACTCAGTTTTATTGCTATAGAACCAAATGACAGCAACAGTTGCCATAATGTGCTTTATGTTCTAAGGTCAAGAGCCTGCAATAATATAGAAAAATCCCAGCAATCAGATGACTGTCTATGAGCAAGCATCACATCACATATCAGAATGTGACCGGGACATGTGGAGTCCCACAGGGTTCGATTCTCGGGCCACTACTTTTTATTCGACACTCTCCGGCAACCTAATTATTTACTTACTTATCACCTGCACAACTCCTGTGTAACACAAACTTATAATCAGCCAATCACATGGCAGGAACTCAGTGCATGTAGGCATATTCAAGACAGCCTGCTGAAGTTCGAACTGAGTGTCAAAATGGGGAAGAAAGGTGACTTACGGTAAGTAACTTTGAATGTAGCACTAGTGTTGGTGCCAACGATGCTAGTTTGAATATTTCAGAAACTGCTGATCTACTGACATGTTCTTGCTCAGAACAGTACCTCTGAACATACAATATATCAAACCTTAAGGTAGATGGGCTAGAGTAGAAGGAAACTGAGGCTACAATTCACACAACTTCACCAAAATTGGACAAGAGAAAACTGAAAATCTGTGGTGATCTGTGACGACCATGGAGAGGACATCGACAGCCTTACTACATGCATTACTGACTATATTAATTTCTGTGTGGATAACACCGTACCTACCAGGACTGTACGGTGTTTCTCCAACAACAAACCTTGGATTACCCCAGAAATTAAAGCTGTCCTCAAGCAGAAGAGGAGGGCCTTCAAATCCAAAGACAAAGAGGAGTTGAAAAGGGTGCAGAGAGAGTTGAGGGGACTGATAAGGAATGGGAAGGACAGCTACAGGCAGAAGATGGAGAACCAGCTTCAGCAAAACAACGTTGGTGAAGTCTGGAGAGGCCTCAGAACCATCTCAGGCCACAAACAGCAGAACTCTCTGCCTGGGAGGGATGTGAGGTGGGCAAATGAACTGAATCATTTCTTCAACAGATTTGATTCAACCATGAGACAGTCTACAACATCGGCTGCAGACTCACCCACCCCCACTGCTGCTGTTCCACCTCTGACACCTCAGACACTTCACACCTCCTCTATTCACCCTGCTCACTCCCCCCCACCCCCAACAACAGCATCCAATACACACTCAACACAAGGCTCCAGCCTGTCTCTCTCAACCACCCAGGTTAGGAGGGAACTGAGGAGGATTAATGGCAAGAAGGCAGCGGGCCCAGATGGCATCAGCTCGAGGGTCGTCAGGTCCTGCGCGGACCAACTGTGTGGGGTGATGGAGCACCTCTTCAACCTGAGCCTGAGGTTGGGAAGAGTCCCACAGCTCTGGAAAACCTCCTGTGTTGTACCAGTGCCAAAGACTTCACGCCCCAAGGACCTCAACAGCTACAGGCCGGTGGCTCTGACATCCCACCTGATGAAGACCCTGGAGCGGTTGGTCCTGGCTCAGCTTCGGCGCCTAACAAGCTCATCACTGGACCCACTTCAGTTTGCCTACCAGCCTGGCATTGGCGCGGATGATGCCGTCATTCACCTCCTACATCGTTCCCTCGCTCACCTGGAGACCGCTGGAAGCACTGTGAGAATCATGTTCTTTGATTTCTCCAGTGCCTTCAACACTATTCTTCCCTCGGTTCTGAAGGACAAGCTGGAGAACTCTGGAGTGGACCATCACCTCACTACCTGGATTTTGGACTACCTCACCGACCGACCACAGTATGTGAGGACTCAGGGCTGTGTGTCGGACAGGGTCGTCTGCAGTACGGGGGCCCCACAGGGAACGGTTCTGGCTCCGTTCCTCTTCACCATCTACACTGCAGACTTCTCCCACAATTCCACCCAGTGCTTCCTGCAGAAGTTCTCTGATGACTCTGCAATAGTCGGCCTCATCACTGATGGGGACGACAAGGAGTACAGAGGACTGACTCAAGACTTTGTGGACTGGTGCCAGCTGAACTACCTCCAGATCAACGCCAGTAAAACCAAGGAGCTGGTGGTAGACTTCCGCAGGCACAAGCATTCTCCACTGCAACCACTGAACATCCAGGGTATGGACATTGAGGCTGTGGACAGCTACAGGTACCTTGGTGTTCATCTGAACAATAGACTGGACTGGACTCATAACTCAGACGCCCTCTACAGGAAAGGGCAGAGCAGGCTGTACCTGCTGCGGAGACTCAGGTCGTTTGGAGTGGAGGGCCCACTCCTGAAGAAATTCTATGACTCTGTTGTGGCTTCTGCTATCTTTTATGGTGTGGTCTGCTGGGGCGGCAGCATCTCTGCTGGGGACAGGAAGAGACTGAACAGGGTGATCCGAAGGGCCAGCTCTGTTCTAGGATGCCCTCTGGACCCAGTGGAGGTGGTGAGTGACAGGAGAACGGCGGCTAAGCTGTCATCCCTGATGGACAACATCTCCCACCCCATGCAGCAGACTGTGACAGCACTGAGCAGCTCCTTCAGTCGGAGACTGCAGCACCCACGGTGTGGGACGGAGAGATTTCGCAGGTCTTTCCTCCCCACTGCTGTCAGACTCCATAATAAAGACTTAAACTGATCAAGCACACACATCCATACATGTGCAATAATACTAAGTGCAATAATCCTTTCTGTCATCGTTGTATTTTTACTCAGTTGTATATAGCATTCGTATTCTATTTTTATCTTATTGTATATTTTTATTCTATTTTATTCTACTGTATATAGTATATTATTTTATTCTATTCTGTACAGCTGTGTACTGTATTTATTCTTATTGTATTCTAATTTTTGCGTCATAACTTTTGCACTGTCCACTTCCTGCTGTGACAAAACAAATTTCCCACGTGTGGGACTAATAAAGGTTATCTTATCTTATCTTATCTTAAAAAACCTTGCCTGATCTGATGAGTCTCGACTTCTGCTGCGACATTCAGGTGGTTGGGACAGAGGGTGGTGTAAACAACATGAAAGCATGTATCCATTCTGCCTTGTATCAACAGTTCAGGCCATGTTCAGGTAATGTAGTGGTGTGAGGGGTATTTTGGGACCCTTAGCACCAACTTAGCATCATTTAAACACCACAGCCTACCTGAGCATTGTTGCTGACCTTGTCCACCTGTTTATGACCACAGTGTACCCATCATTTGGTGGATGCTTCCAGCTGGATAACACACGATGTCACATAGTTTTTGTAGTTGTTGTTGTTTTTTTAAGCTATTTAAGGTGCACTAAAAATACTTGGGTCTTTCAGCACCCATAAGCACTATAGACCCATAAACTTAAATGAGAGTCAGAGTTAGTTAATGACATAAATTATTGTATTTTTCTCACTTTGACTGCAAAGACAAAAGTCCAAGTTACATATTTTGGCGATTTAGGGCCAAGCAACATCATATTGATAACCAAATCAATATGCTTTAGAGGGATTTTCTCCAGTCTCCCTAAAATATCTTTAGATAGCTACAGCTCTGTCAGAAAGCTGCTGCAAGAGCTGTAACAAGAACCAAGAGAACTGAGCACAATACTGATGTTTACACTGACTCCCAGTGAAGACATTGAGAGAGCTGCTACTTGTTTATAGGTCACTCAATAATCTCAGGCATACATACAATTCAGACAATCCCTAGACGAATTTATACCCAGGAGGACACACAGATCTTTAAGAAGCAGTCAGCTGGTATAACCTAAAGACACATCAGAACACACTAAAGATGCTTTCAACCACTTCCTCCACAGATGGATCCATCTTTCTGATAATCAGTGATTAATACAAACCAACTTCAGTTCTATTATCTGCATGTTCAGTTCCATTAGTGCGCTTTTATTTATTTTGGTTAGCATTTGAATCACTTCTCATTTATATTTATTGTATTCTATTTGAATCACCTATATGTTATTGCTAAAAATTGATTCTGTTTTGAATGTGGTCATGAGATTATGATCTCTTGCATCATCATGCTGATATTTTCTGTTTTCAGGCCTTTTTTCTTCTTAAAATATCAGAAAAAAAGATAACCCATAGAAACAAGCTAGCAAAATGTTAGTCCAGGATCAGTCCAAGAACAAATTAACCACTTAATGTCTATGAAAACGCTAAACATGAATGTGCAACTTCACTAAATGTTTTAGCACATTTATTTATATTTTTATGCTGTACATTAATTTGACATTTGGTGGCGGCCCCCTGCAAAGTTTAAAAATGGCATGGCACATAATCTTAGGCTTCAAAAACACTGCCAGTGGGGCTACAGTTCGGTTACAGTTGTAACAGTTACAGTGGTACAAAAACTGCTAGAACCATAAAAGCAACTACAAATAAATAAAGGTACCTAACACTTTGGCCTGTGTGCCACAGCCAGCTAATATTGTATCGTACTTCTATTTAAAACCATTACCGACTTGTGCACACCAAATCAGCTTTTTGTGCACCAACATGTATGATTGTATTGGCAGTGCTGTACATATCCAGGAGTAATGTTGTCCTGTAAGGCCACGATTCCCTGGAGCCCCCTGGTGGACTGCCATGGTGCTGCAGGTGGGGAGCAATAATAACGAACATTTAGCTTTGACATTACATTTATATAAATATGTAACTGTAGTATTTATTTCTATAAAAGTGAATTACAACTGGTAAGAGGAGGTGGCTAATTTGTGATATTACTCATTACACACATTGTCCAAAAAACTTTGCATATGACTGCGTAGAATTAGCAGCCTTTGCTGTTTTGTTTTGGGTTTTTTTTAAATAAATTTATCCAAAAAATATATTACTTTCACTTGTATTTTGATTAGAGAAAGATTTATTATTGGTTGGCCCCATGGGATTTTCTATTTTTTAAGTGGCCCGCAGCACTATTGACTTTGGGAATGGCCGCTGTAAGGTAGCAGCAGGCTCCTGCCTGTAAAAGTAAAAGTATAGTTGCAAATTCTTTGGCAAGGCTTTAGCTGGAAAAAAAGACATTGCATAAGCATTTGGAAATGTTTCCAGAAACTTCTGAGTTTGATAGCGGAACATATTTACGTAACTTTCTCTAGCTTTCAAACAGTGGTATATAAATCTTAATTTGTAGTGCTTGGGTCAGCGCCATGGCCAGCTGAGGTTTGCGTGACCTTTGCAGTCTCCTGCACCTGTTTTGCACATACCCATGTGCATCACCATCTCCATATATATACAAGTTCAAAAGCTCAGGTCAAACTGTGATCATCGCTCATGAAAGCAACTTGTTCTCTTTTCATTAATACTGTGTAGTCTTTCAGAAATGATCATGATACTTTATGTAATTTCCCCCTCATGTCTCCTCCTGTCAGTCATTGTTCTTGTTAGTGCGACCAGTCTTGTTCAGGACAGAGTTGAGTTCATTCAGCAGATTTGGAGGGAGTATAGCTTCCCCACCCAGAGCAGGTCTTTTATTGACCGTCTTACAGCCGCTTTGAGGGAGAACAGGCAAAGGCATGGGTTGCATGTGTCTGGAAGAAGATGGTGACGGGAGCCGTAGAGGCAGGCAAACATCCACTGAAGTTCTTCTGCTTGGGATTGCTGGGGGTTTGAATGGTTCATTGGATTTTGGAGCACCTATGGTGTTGGACTTTGGAACAGCTATGGGGTTGGATTTTGGAGCACCCATGGTACTGGACTTTGGAGCACCTATGGTGTTGGACTTGAAGTGGGGACTAGGATCCTTGGCGGGCCTCCATTCTCCATCTCCAAGAGAAACCCTCCTTTCGGTTGTCTATAGGTAAACATGGCAGATATAGATGTAGTGAAATCACAGACTCTTCAATCTTATAATCACTCATAGCATGATGCATGATGACAAGAATAAAACTAAAGCTAAATAAAAAGCTAAAGCTAAATAAAACTAAAGTTTTTCACAGTCTATCAGATAGGCCCGTGTTGGTGTTGTTTCTGTATCATCATAATAATGTTGGTCCAGGATGAACATGACAACTGACCAATCATCTGATATCTTAGGGATGTGGTGTTATTAGGTGTATGGTGACTGGTCTGCAGGAATACTGATCCTGGACTAATATTTTTTCTCTGATGTAGGAGCAACACCAACACAAGGATATGAGATTGTGTGTTTTCTGCTCTGTGGCAGGTGGTGTGAGCTCCAGACTACCTGTGACCATGAACTAAGCAGTAAAAGAAAAATGGAAGCATGGTCTGATGGCAAACATAGCCATATTTTGAAACTCTTGAAAAACTAATAATAATACTAATATTAATATTGATCGATTACTTTCCAACCTAACCATGGCAGCAAATAAGAGCTATAAAGAAAAAACCATCAGTTCTCAGCCTCCTAGTAGATACACCTATGGTATAAATGTGAAAATCCAACGTAACTTCTTTTGTGAGTTATTACATTCACAAGATTTTCAGAAAACATGACCTCTGACCTTGGGATCAGGGTCAGAGGACCTTGAGGTCGATGTTACAGAGATTTGAAGTCATCTGAGTTTTTTAGTAGATGCACCTTTGGTATCAATTTGAAAATCCTACATTCCCTCATTCTTGTGTTCACAAAGCCGCGCTGCCAACCACAACAATACCCCCCATCAGCCTTTTATGGCTGAGGGGTAAAAAAACATTGAGTTCCTCACCTGTTTGCTAGAGTTCAGGTTCTGAGGCAGCACCTTGCTCCCTTCAGTTAGAGCTCCACCTCTGGTGGATTTGTGATCTGCCATTTCTTTTGAGTTGGTGGATGCATGAAGGTCAGAACCATACTGAAGGCACAAGGCAGACATCATGGAAACGGGTTATATATCATTTAAAACAACATTATTTTCATTTATTGTCTTTGTATGCTCTGTAAGGTCCAGCTCTGCATGTATGAGACCTGTGCAGTAAAATGGAGTAGATGAGGAATAACATGAATGAATAGACTAATGATGACTCCAAGACGCACTAAAAACTGGATGTCTGCCCTTGACTGTGTGAGAATGAAGGAAGGAAAGAAAAGAGAAACAGAACTGTCAGCAACAATATTTGTTTTTGAAAGTATGAATAATTAATAAAAAGCATGATATTGCTCCTTAGTCTAAAATATCTACGTGCCGGTTCAGTTTTCAGTCAGATTGAGACAAGCATCCTTAATAATGAGGGGAAGTCAAAGAATGATGATACTCTGTTCCAGTACAGCTGTCTGGCTGCGCTCTGATCTCCAGCTAAACTTTCTCTTTAACAATGTCCCCTTTTAAATCACCGTGACCCCCCCCCCCCTCCCCCAACGTGTAAAACCGTCTCTCTTAAACAAATCCTTATTTCATCAATGCCAGGACCTGTCCTTGGACCTTTACACCCTCCCCCAACTCTCGAACACCCGCCATCACCCATTCTACCTTGCTTCAGAATGAGGTCCTCCATCGCCAGTTGCTATGGAAACTGTTGGAGCACAATTCTCGCTAACAGGTAAGGTAAGGGAAATCAAGAACAAGTGCTTTCCGTCGACTTTCTCATCTGCACTTTCTCTCTGCCCTTCCCACAAGTCCCGCGTCCTTCCCTCAAGCCTCGGCGTTGGAAGCTGACAATCCTGATATTTAGCAGATTTGGGAAGAGAATTCTAATATTTTTAGCCGGCTCCGGTCTGCTATAGATTTAGTTGTTGCAGAGCAAAGAGCTTCTGCAAAGAGCGAGGAGGAGGGGGAAAGTCCACTGAAATAAACACCTTGAAACACTTAGAAACAACAGACAAAAATTGCCTTCCCCTTTAGATCAATCTCTCCCCGACAGTGTTGCCCTTTTTACTTTCTAACCCAAACTAAGGCACTAAAAGGCTTTTACAGTAAGCACCTGTGATAAACAACACTTTGCTGCAGACGGGTTCCCATAAAGGGAGACAGCCAGAGTGCTAATACAGATGAAATGTGCTGAGCATACAATACAGAGCTGGCAAATCTTCCTTCGATCTTTCAGTTAAGGACGAGTGTGAAGTTCAACTTTGGTCTTTTACTTGAAAATGAGCAAAAAATAGACACCAGTGTTGAGTCTAATGAGAAAATAAGACGCCGTTTCTCTTGGAGGGGGGCAGAAATGACTGCGAGAGTGAAAATTAATACAGGATTATGACACGTGCGTAGCTGTTCTCCCCTTGGTTTGCTTTGCCCTGCATTATTTATGTCATATGTGCTGTGTCAGCGACTGACAGCGACAACACTTAGCTCTATCTGCAGGCTAAGTACCACAATGTGATTGTTACAGTCGCCTTGACCTTATTCTCACAGCTTTTCCACATAAAGTGATTTATGTTATTGCTGAGTGACCTCGAAAACTTTACAGTTCTCTCCCCTGTTTATGTATTTTTGTCTGCCTCACCGTACAATGGAAAAGGATGATTGGGAGAAAAACATATGATTTATCATATCTCCTTGTTCTGAGATATGGATTGTAAAAAAAAAGATGATTTATTCTGTCTGTATTTGAGGGTATTTTTCATCCAAATATGGAAGAGAAAAGGAGGAGGATATGTCCACAGCGTGCATGTCACATTCACTGATATTTTTGGCTCACGACACTGCAATAAAAGGCTTAGAGAGGGATGCACATAGTTCTCCTGCAGTCCTGCAGCTACGCCGCACACTTCAGCGTCTACTCATTAAATTGCCTTATCGAGCGTCTGCATGAGAGAATTCCTCGCTCCTGTTTTAACTTCCTCTCTAGTTGCGCGTCATCTTACCTTCATCCTGATGATGTCTGTCACCCAGTTGACCTGCGTCTCCCTCTTGTCGCAGCAGAAATGCCTGAGGAGGAGAAAGCTTGGTCACATCAGTCGCTGATTTCCACCTCATTATTTTCACACCCATTTTAATCAGGTAGCTGGACTTGGTGAGTCACAGCAGTGGACACAGTTTCTTCTGAGGGGATCACGGAATAAAAAAATAAATAAAAGACTGCGCCATAGCTGCACCTTTGATTCTGTAAATCTGCATGAATAAAGTCTATATAAGCAGCAACGATTAGTTTTGTGAGAAATAATCTTGGATGAAGGTTTAAAGTAATACCTGGCATGCACTGTACTCCAGGTTTGCTATTATTAAAAGAGAAATAAAACATACAGTACTGTGAAAAACTGGTTTCTCAGTTTTTGCATATTTGTCACACTTACATGTTTCAGATCATCAATCAAAACTTAACATTGGACAAACATAACCAGAGTAAACACAAACATGTTTAAAAGGTTAAAAGTTATCCAACCCTACCCGGCCCTTTGTGTGAAAACATAATTGCCCCCTAAGCCTAATAACTGGTTGTGCAAGAACTGCAATCAAGTGTTTGTGATAACTGACACTGAGTCTTTTACATCACTGTGGAGGAATTCTGGCCCACTCATCATTACAGAATTGCTTTGAGTCACATTGGTGGATTTTCAACCATGAACGGCCTGTTTTAGGTCAGGCCAAAGCATCTCAATCTGATTTGAGTCCAGACTTTGAGGTTTGGAGCGGTCTAGTCAATGTTTCTTTGACCCATTCAGAGTCGTCCTGAAGCAGCAAAGCAGCCCCAGACCGTGTCACACTACCACCACCATGTTTGACTGCTGTATGATGAGTTTTTTTCTAAAATGCTGTGTTAGTTTTATTCCACATGTAACAGGACTTAGCCCCTCCAAAAAGTTCACCTTTTGTCTCATCAGTCCACAGAATATTTTACCAAAAGTCTCTGAGATCATCAAGAGGGTTTTTTGGTAAATGTGAAACAAGCCTTTGAGTTCTTTTTGATCACCAATGATTTTCTCCTTGTTCTCTCCCATGGATGCCATTTTTGCCCAATCGCTTTTCTTATTGATGAATCATGAACTCTGACCTCAGCAGGTCTGACAATAGTCAGCCGTGGGTGTGGCTACTGAAACTGACCTCAGCTTTCCAAAAATTGTCGTAATCCCAATAAATTAACGATTTAACAAGCTCCATTGGTATTATGGGGCCTTACCCCCCTGCCCCTAAAAACTGAACTCTTTATTTAAAAACTGAATTTAGTACTTACTCTGGTTACCTTTTGCGAATGTTTAATGATATGAAACAAATAAGGGTGACAAATATGCAAAAAACAAAGACAATCAGGAATGGAGAAAATACTTTTTCACAGCACTGTAACAAAGTCATGTGGCCACACATATATAGGATGTTACTCTTGGCATTCAACTGCTGCATTCACGCTGATAAAACTACAGCAGAAAGTTTTGTGAGGGACTAATTAACATGCAGGTTAAAGCAGAAGTGTGTGTTTCACCACATCCACAGATAAAATTAACATCAAATAAAATTCACTGAATTAATGTGCAATCACTGTAATTTTGTATCTTCTGCAGGACTGTAATATAATATTTGAATTATTTTGACTATAGCTTGGCTGAATACTCGATTATGTGAAAATCCATATTCCCCATATAATGAAGGCTTTAAATTCAACATATAATCAGCACTGGGTAATAATCACTCGTACCTAAACCTTAACTTATAGCTCGTGGATGGAAGTGCACCAACAAAAACTCTGAAACTGGGGATTTCTGAAGCACACACCCATATCAGGTTACTAACAACTCACTTTTAATCATTACTTCATGTTCATATTTTCGATTCTAGGACATCAAACGTGCACTTTTTTTGTCTAAATGTGATGGACCTTTGTCGAATGTTTCAAAGAACCGCTCGTTTCCTTCTTTACTTGCTAAAAGACCTACTGGCATGTAAGCTAGTCAAAGTTAGTCAAATAAAAATGTGAAAAATTATGTTTCTTGTAGCAATAACGAATTAATTTTCTTACGTTCTTCCACTACTGAAAGCAGTACCAATAACACTGGAGTGTATCGATGCCCCAGTTAAGACCTGAAGCCTGTTTAACACCAGGTTTTCGGTAAACATCCCTAGCCCCATGTCTACTGATTCTACATGTTAATACCTGCTTACAGAGATGAGTTTGACAGACAGCTATGAAAAGATGAACTAGAAGCTAGCACGTTGACTTAATGTTACTGGTAGTTGCTAACAGTTAGAGGACATTACTCGTTTCATGTCTCTTTTTTGTGATCAGGATAATTATGCTTCATTTCCTCACCGAGGTTTTAAACGCTGACATGCTTTGACATTAAGGGAATGAAGAACACTTGCTTAAATCTTTCAGGAGCTTATAGGGTCACCTGACTTTGCTGGCATCACATCACAGGTATTAAAAAAATGTAAAAAATCTGATGAAATTAATAAATAAAGTGTGATTCTAACTATTAGATTCTTTCTGTTTTGGAGAGAGTTTAAAGCAGAAAAGGGTCAAACGTACAACGACGACTCATAGAACGTCAATGTGTTACTCACAATTGTTGCTTATCAGTGCAGATGGTGAAGCCCCAGCTGTGAAAAGAGGGAAGAGACAGTTCAGACTTGGAAATTTGGATTCTGCAAATCTAAATTTGCAATTTCCTGCATACTGGTATAATTCAAAAACAGGGTTCACAAGTTTCTCTAAAAGAAACGGTGAACGTTCAAAAATCCCACTTCACATAAACAACTTTAAACAACTTGAGAAAGTACTGTAAAGATAGTAGAAGGTCAAAACCTTTTCACGAACATCCAAAGAGGAAAGAGAGTTCCCAGCAAACACTGGGTGCCAAACAGTGGAATTAATTAAGCTAATTAGTGCAGTTTCAGCCCACATGTTTATGCATGAGCAGACATCAATATGCTCTGGGCCAAACTGTACAATACACAGAGCACACGCTGTTCACCTATAAGCCTTAAAGTATATTTTGTTAGGAGGGCTGCAAAAGACAGAACTTCTGACATGCTGGAGCGGTGAGTGAATCTGCTGGGGGTAAAAACAGATGATCGCATGAACACGGTTTACTGCGCCAAGCTGCGGTATTAGCTAAAAGGAACGACCCTCTTCCCACACTCCACCATTTCCATGCACTCAAAAGCCTATCGATACATGGACACGTGTGCGCTTCAGTGTAAATTAACCTGCGCGGGGGTAACATAAGGTGAAAAGACCACCTTCCTAGAGAATGCGCTTTCCTCAAAAACCTTTGCAGCAGCAGCTGAAAAGAAGCAGAAAAGTAGGGAGAAGAACAAAGCGAAGAGGGGTTGGAGAGAGCCAGCAGCCTGGAGCACCACTCCTGTGAGTGAGGGCAGCAGATCCAGCCCAGCAGTAGGCCGCTCACAAATAGACCTCAACCTAATGAGGTACTGGAGCGCTGCCTCTTCCTAACCCTCTCACTACGACTCTCTCCATTCTCCTCAGCACTCTGTCTTTATTTCTTTATTCGCTGTATGACTTCTCCCACAGCCCACTCAACAGTATATGATACCAGCCTGCATCTTTCTGCATCTCTCCCTCTTTTCCCTCATCTCTCCGTCTCCCACTCCTGCTCTCTTATCCGGGTTTCCTCGCCCTGAAGGACTTCGTAATGCAGACAATCGTTGTCTGGGGTCATTTCTCACTTTTTTTTTGTTCGACTCGACAGTCCGACACGGGGAAAATTATGAGGAATTATAATCGCGCGATGTGAAATATAGAATAAATGTCCTCTTTGTTTGACCAACAAGAAATGCTGGCATGTGTCATCAATTCCAATAACAGAGGATCATTAAAATAAAACAGTGGCGGCAATGTTTTTCTACTTGCGGGAACAGAGTTTAATAATTTGTATTTGTTAAAACGCAATTACATTTAATCAATTTCATTACAGTGAAAAATAAGATGGGGTCAGGAGGGTCTTGGGCATGGATGTCAAACATAAGGCCTGAGGGCCAGAAATGGCCTGGGAACGACTCTAATCCGGCCCCACTGGATGCATTTGGAAAATGTAAAGCTAGGCATAAATGTTTTTACTTTTAGTTAGAAGTGTTGCAGCTTTTCATACTAACAAAGACCTCTCGTAATAGATAAACAATTAAATAACAGAAACATTCCCGTCTTTTCACTATTGACTATAAAAATGTCTGTTTTCGGTTTTATTTGTTTTTCACAATGGGTCCACAGAAATAAGGACATTTTCTACGAATTAACAGAAGCTTTCTGTTTTATAATAACAGGACCATCTGGGCATTGAGCTGCCAGGATTTAGTCCTGTAATTTTACACATTTACTTCTTACAATTTAAGACTGAAAGCTTTCAGATTACAGCAGCATTTCTTTATCATGTGGAAAAACTGTGAAGTACTGTTGAAATTGTCCTTGTTCACATATTAAAATATGTCAGGGACTAATGTGTAGTTAAACTTCTTTACACTGACAGAAAGGAGAGTTTCACTGGCCCCATTTAAGATTAAAGTGAGGTGTATGTGACCCACGATGTAAAATCAGTTTGACATCCCTGGTTTTAGGGGAGGGGTGGGTGGCAAAACTTTGAGGGTCGAGGAAGGGAAAGAGGAAATACAGCGTCACTTCCAAGAGGACTGATTTGGTAAGAATGTACGCATGTGTGGCCGGAGGAAGAGGACTCAAATGCAGACACTTGGAATTAAACTATAATTTTAAAAAACGTGAGACGTTTATTTGTGGCTTGGAAATACTACAAAATGGCACAAAAATGCAGATGCACACTGACGGGAGACTAACTAGAACTGGGAAAAACTAAATGCTAAACACAAAAGACAAAGAACAAAACCTTGAACATGATTAAAAATCTGAACATGGAAAAACCTGCAAACATAGAGGCATCGAAAAATGACAAGAACTCAACAAATGACTTGACAAGGACTAAATGAAAACGCACAGACTAAATGCGCATAGGAGTTGATCAGGGGAAGTGGAAATACATGGGGAAACAGCTGATTAGAGTCAACATAATACCCAATGAACATGTGACACCAGACCTCTTCAAAATAAAACAGGAAACATAATGAGACGCAGAAACACATGAAGGGCGAGGGAGACTTAAACACAGGGGTGAAGACACAAGGGGATTCGAATAAACAAACTTTAACAGGGCAACATGGGCAAAATAGAAATGAACTTAGAGAAGCTAATGAACTTTAACATAAACCATAAACATAAAAATATATTAAAACTCAAAACGCTGGATCGAATGATCGTGATTGTGACGATGCAGCATCCGTTTTTGGTAAAGATGACTCACCCGCATGCAAATATGCCAGAAAAATGTCCACGGGGGGTTCGGAAAAATCACAAAATCTGCTTTGTATTTGTTGCCTGACCCCGGTGACACAGGCAGTTGTGTCTGCGATTCAGCAGAGAATTTGTGCCACTGTTGTTTTACCGGTGGAAGAGAGAAAGCGACCTGTGTTTTTTCGGTAAAATCTCTGAGGCAATGAAGGCCCTTCGGTGGCGGAACAATTACACAATGGTGCAAATTAATAAATGCACATTAGCGGCACAACACAGGACTTCACCACAGGCTGGAAGGCAGAACATCCATTTTCCTGGAATTATACAGGCTGCAGAAGATGCTTTACTCTATGTTATAACTAAAACCTATTCCGCTATTCCAAATTAGTTTTGTCCATTTGCAGCTGTAATTTTATCAGCAGAGATGCGGATGCATTTCACTTAAACAGTCAAAGAACCAAAACATAAAAAAATAAAATCTCCCACGGTGTACTATTTACATTTTTGCTTCTAGACATTTTGTCCTGTGGTTTTAAGAAAGTGGATTTGTGTTTTCTCCCCGGTTTATTGCTCGCTTTAAACAACCTAGCATCAGGTATTAAAAGCAGTGCTTTCACATTAATTCCACTGCAGCTGTACTCGCTAATCAACAGTGAAGATGAAAACTAACAGCATGCACCAAATCAAGACGTGTATACAAGACTGCGAATTGGGATGTTTACATTATTCCAGCACAGGAGGAAAAAAAAAAAGGGTAAATCCTTCTCTCAATCGTATAATTTTAAGGAGGATGTTTTATTATACAGGATGTGTGAGTGCTGCTTACTTGGTTGGAGGTTTGAGCCTCTTCTTCAGGCCCAGGTAACACTTCACATCCTTCAGTGGGATTGTTTTCTCGGCTTTAGCGCTCTGCAAAACCAAACCAAACACACTTTGAGCAGGTAAGGTGGCACAGCAAAGACTGCATTCAGCAACAAACACAGAGACACTCATGGCCATTTTTATAGGTACACCTGTTCAGCTACTTGTCAATGCAAATATCTAATGAGCCAATCATGTGGCAGCCACTCAATTTATTTAAGCATGTAGATGAAACTGAGCAACAGAATGAAGAATAAAGGTAGTTTAAGTGATTTTGAATGGTACCACACATGCTGGTCAGAGTATTTCAGACACTGCTGATCTGCTGGGGATTTCCCCCCCCAACCATCTCTAGGGTTTACAGAGAATGGTCTGGAAATGAGAAAATACTAATATAACACGAGCGGCAGTTCTCGGGAAAAAAACGACGTCTTGATGTCAGAGGTCAGAGGAGAATGACCAGACAGCTTTGAACTGATAGGAAGGAAACAGTAGCTCAAATAGCCTCTCTTTATGGACATGAGCATCTCTGAATAGACAACACATTGAACCTTGAGGCACATGAAGACCCAACCAGTGACAGTTAACATTAAACAATAAAATGTGGAAAATGTTGCCTGGTCTGATAAGTGTCGATGTTACAGTCACATGGTAGGGTCAAACATCCTCCACAGTCACCAGATCTTAATCCAACACAGCACCTTTGGGATGTGGTGGAACAGGACATTCACATCATGAATGTTAAATATGCACCAAATGTGTGATGATGCCATGTCAACATGGGGCAAAATCTCTGACTTAAGGCAGTCCTGAAGGTAAAAAGGAGTCCAGGTCGGTACCAGCGAGACGTGCCTAATAAAGTGGCCAATGGGTGAACACTCTGTTCCTGAGTGATGGTGTTGAATAATGGTCAGGAAAGTGTTACTGCAGAACATAGACAATGGCACAGCAGAGCTCACCTTTGACATTTTGGATATAAAACCTCCTTCTTTTCTAATATTAGCAGGAACCTTTGTCATAATTCGTGTATAAATATTTGAGTTCTGGGCCAAACCGTGTTTTGTGAGGTCACTGTGACCTCGAACTATCAAATCAGTTCGCTTGAGTCTAAGAGAAAGCTTGCACCATACATGATTAAATTCCCTCCAGGTCCTTCCAGGATGAAGCGCTCAAAAGGATGAGACGGACGTGAGGCCAGAATGTGAGGTCGCATGTACCTTGACCTTTGAAAACCGTAATCTAATCAGTTTTTCCTCAAGCCAAAGTGAATGCTTATGTCAAATTTTAAGAATCCCCTCTAGGCATTCGACATATGTCGGATTCAAGACGATGGGCGGATGGTCAGATGGACTGACGGATGGACCAAAACATGATGCCCCCGACTGCCAGCTGTCACCAGAATGGAGGCGTACAAAGGAAAAACTGCATATTGTTTGGAATAATTATCTAAATTCAAGGGGGAGAAATAATTAAATTTACTGAAATAATTAAAACTACAATAAAATGCCAACAAGTGCCATTCCACAGAATCGCAACACAAATCATTACCGGCAAAAACCTCTTCTTCCAACTGACAAAGAACAAAGTGAAAGAGAACAAAGCGAGCGAAATCAAAGTTGTAGCTTTGCCTCTGACACCTACACATCACAACCCACCACACATTCAGTGTTTCATCCAGCATAATCGGCACTAAGTACAGACCTGGCAGTAATTGCAGAGGCCAAGGAATATCAATTAAGTTCCAGTAACACTTCTAATTTCCCCTGCATTTATGCAGTAATTAGCTACTCTGGTGCGACCTTAAAATAATTAAATAAATAAATGAAGCTTTCAGTGAAAGTACACCTCCCCGTACACACAGCACCAACCTTATCCATTTCCCCCCTCCCACCTACCCCTCACCACCCAAGCCTACTGCCAGAACTACTGCACCCCCATCAATTATTAACACTTCTTCACACTCCTTTACGAATCCTATGTTTCTGCAGAAATGTGCTGAGAGGAAAAGCCCTCTAGGGAGCTCGGTCCTGCTGGTCGTCTCTCAAGCACGCGTCGCATTCTTTCCCTTTTAAAAAAAATTTTCCTTCTTAATTTGAAAATTTGGAACCTTGAGACAAACACGTTGCCGGGGAGACGAAGCGCAGACCGGCTGGATTTTTGGTCTGTTTCGGTCGTAGTCGTATCGGCTCCATTCAAACACATTTCGGCTTTCTTGAGCAGCTCCATAACCTTTTAAATTACCCCGGGATTAATGGCACACTCTGTTCGCCGGAGACACTGTGTTTCCATGGCAGCGAGTGTTTGCTGTAAATGTGACAGCAGATTAAGGCGAAAGTGTACTTACTTTGATATCCCTGTAGAGCAGCAGCTTCTCTGAATGAAGCACAACATACTTGTCCTGAAATTTGTGCCCTGACAGCAGTTTGGAGCATCCGTCACTGAACTTCAGATAGTCGCCTTTCAGAAAATGCTTCTGATCTGTTGTGAAACAGGGAAACGCTGTATTGGAAAACAGAGAATTCAAGGGGTTCTGGGTTCGCTCACAAATCTGTTGACCTGTACTTATTTTTAATGAATGCTTTTAATTCAGTAAAATATATGCAGGGTTGGTTGGATACTACCACCACACAAGCTGCACATTTTGTCCAAACTAAACTAAAACTGTACTCACTGAAGGGCATCTACCTGTTACTGTGTCTGCCTGCTCCAACTACATATCCATTCACTTTAGCTAACAAACTGTAACATGTTTGCATCTATAACCACGCACAAGTTTGAATTTTGGGGGATACAGTCAAATATATACATGACTTTTATCCATCACTATTTAATTACTTAGCTAACCACCTGTAGTTATTGTCCACTGTAATTTCATATACCTATATCCTTTTATGTAATACTTACAGCTCTAACGCCATCAACTGTAATTAAATACATTGTACTTGTTTTTAAATGTTAACTCATTTATTTAGTGCAATGGTTTATTTATTTTATTGCTTTATTTTTAGCTGCCATTTTTACTCTGTTTAATTTTCATCAAACTATTTCCTAGAACTGAAAGTACCTGGCCTATCAACTGCTTTAGCTTGATGTTTAGACCACTTATTAATTGTGGCTAATAGCAACAACACGGTTAGCATTAACTTCAAGCTATACTTACTTACACTCTGAATTGATTTAAATACAGCTTTAAATAATTTCCTTACATCACCCCTCCACCACCGTGCTTCACAGCTGGTATGAGGTGTTTGTGCTGATATGCAGTGTTTGGTTTCCTTCAAGTATTGTGCTGTGTATTATGGTCAAACATCTCCACTTTGTCCAAAGAACAGAAGTTTTGTGGTTTGTTTCGATGCAACTTTATACACCTAAACTATGCTGCCATGTTCTTTTATGAGAAAAGGGGCATCCTCTACCGAACCTGAAAACAGGCCATGCTTGTTGAGACTTTTTCTAAATGTTCTTTCATGAACTTTAACATTTAACAAGCTAATTGACTCCCGTAGAGTCTGACATTTAGCCCTTGAATGTTTCCACTTGTAAATAATCTAATAATCTCTCACTCTAGAATGATGGACTTCAAATTGGTTGGAAATGTCTTTATAACCCTTCCCAGAATGATGGGCAGCAACAATTGCTTCATTAAGATCGTTTCTGCTTAGCATTTTGTTAACACGCATCTGTTTGCTTCAGACCAGCAAACTTCAAGACTTCTGTTTTACCTTTCAATGCTCACACTTGCCGATGATGAGATGGTCAAGTGCACTTGATTAGCAGCACATGGCTGATACTTAACTATAACTAAAATACTTTCTATGAAAGCAGTAAGACTTAGTTTTCTGGCTTTTTAAATAAATAAAGACACTTTTTGAGTTGTTCTTCATCAAAGAGTGTATGCACCCAATCTCAAAGCCTTCATTCATGTCCTGATATGCTAATCCAGGGGTAGGTAACTCCAGGCCTCCAGTGCCGGTGTCCTGCAAGTTTTAGATGCGTCCTTGATCCAACACAGTGATTCAAATTGCTAAATTACTAAAGGACACCTGTCTGACTGCTGAAGTTCTCCAGAGGCCTGGAACTAATCATTTGATTCAGGTGTGTTGACCCAGGGTGAGATCTAAAACCTGCAGGACACCGGCACTTCAGGCCTGGAGTTGCCTACCCCTGTGTTAATCATACAATTTCATTACTTTTATGAACAAATACTATGAACAAAAGTGTTGTACTTGTACTACCCTGGAGTAAAAGCACAAAAAAGCACAACATGGCTGGGTATTATGAGTTTAAACTAAACTATTATAATATAAAAAACAGTCATCAATAAATGAACAAATGAGCTGTTGAGGAATAATGATGATCTGAGAAATAGTAATGCTGGATAACAAGATATGGAACAGCTGCTTCTTCTTTTGTAACATCTACAGCATACTCTACCTTCCCCAAGAAGTTTGAAACCTACAAACTTCTTTATAACAAGAAAAGCAGAGCTGGGGTAGTCCAAGGAGCTCCACTCCAACACCTGCTCAAGAATCTTCTCACTGTGGTGCAACGGTCGCTCTGTTAAAAAAAATACATGAATTAATTAATAATAATTTAGCTCAGAAACAGAGAAATGATTAAAGATAAAGTATAGCAAAGATGGCAGAGATCTGAAGACAAAGTGGTCGCAAAAGTCTTTTGTGTTCTCTGATCTCACACGAATTATAAACACACAAAACAAAACCACATCATAAAATCCATGACAAACTCCAGTTAGCTAAATAACAAAATTATGTTGTTTCCCCCCCAGTTTCATCACAGAACAGATTAAATTATCTACAGCATATCAGGGCCTGATTATAAAAACACACTCATGTGCAAAATAGACCTATTATCTCTTCTTAATTGGCGAACAGGGTACATGCTATCAGCCAAAAAAAAGGAAGATAATTTGTGTACCACCACCCCTGCTCCGATGCTTCCATCTCTACACTCCCCTGTTTTTCATAACCAAAGAAGGTTTTAAAATAAATAAATAAATAAAAAAAGGGAGGAAGGGAAAAAAAGAGCCACAATGGCATAACCTATTCATAACAGTGGGCTTATCTTCTCCCTGGAATCTCTGCAGGCCCAGGCCATGGAATTAGTTCCTCATTTCCCCACAAATATTAGCTCCCCTTTTCTGCTTATTGTCCTCGATAACAGTGTTTATCGGTAGCTATATTCCAAAATGGCTAATTAACGCACTTCCCCTCCCTCCTTTATGCTTTTACGAGCAAAACCTGTCACGCTACCGCCTTCGAAATCGCTTAACTATTTACTGTTCCACAGACATATTGTTTTGGCATAGAAAATATGCTGAACCTTCAGCAAATATATTCAGTATTCAACACACCTTCATTTTTAGAAGAGGACGGCTCGTCCTCTGTAACTTTGTGAAGAGCAAAACAAACACAAGAGTGAGGTGTAAACTTTCAGTGAACTGCTCCGTGACGTGCACGGGGGAGCGCAAGCTAAGCAACTTCGCGACAAAGCTCAACTTCGTCTGTAGGCCCCCGCCCCGTTCTTGACGTATACCGCGTTATGATCAAATGCAGCACGTGTAGTGCGTGAGGCGGCCTCCGTGCATATTAATGCAGGATGAGGTGGGTCATCTTTCTAGGTTGATCATGCAGGAAAGATGAAGGCAATTTATGACGTATGACGGTAAGGATGATTCATTTATGTGCATATCAAACTGACGATGGTTGGCTAATTTCCCTGCGTGCTGCCGCGTTCACAGGCGCTGGTTCATTAGAGATAGCATAATCTCTCACCAGGTCCTCGGATAAGAGGAAGTGTGATCTTTGTATGTGCCCCTAAATGGAAATGGCCACTTGAAAGGTGATGCAATGTTAATTGGACCGACAGAGAACGTGACGGCAGAAAAGTTTAGAGGGAAACTTTCATTTCATTTATAACGTAAGTTCACATTTTACTCGAAAAATTTGGAGGTCACACAGAAAAAGTGTCCTTTAGTTGTAATGCAGCAGGTGTATAAAAGTTTTAGCAGTCTGGAGTCAAAGCCAAATGATAGCACTGAGGAATGAAAGCAGAAGCTGGGTTAAAAGAAAAAGATGGGAAATTGCATATGATAATAACATCCATAGCATGTGTAAATTACCTCGTGACATTAACCGACGTTAATGTCAAAGGCAAAAGTCTTCACAAAGATCAGTGCGCATAAAAACTGCTGTCTTTCTGAATGTAGCATTTCAGTTAAAGAATAAATGACCTTTTCATCCCAACAAAAAGTACTTATTGCTAAAGAGGTGCTTCTTCGGTATTACGGTGTGTTCACACCGAACGCGATGGACGCGAATAGAGCGTCAGGTTTACATGTAAAGTCAATGGAAAGGCGCGATGACGCGCGATTGCGGGTCCCGCGAAAATTCGGAAGCAGATTTGCGTCGCGAAAACGCCAAAACGCGTGAAACGCGCGTCAGTGTAGCGCGTCTGGCGCGTTTGACGCGCGAATAAAACCACGCGCGTGAGTTTTTGTGTTGCACTTTGTGCATACGCGCGTTTCGCGTCTACCGCTCGAGTTGGAAAAATCTGAACTCCAGCGTCAAATCGCGCCGCGACAACCAATCAGGAGCCTGGTGACGTGGCTGTTACCTAGGTCAAAGGGGCAGATCCAGCCAAAGCCTTTCATACTTCAATGGAGGGGAAGGCTAATCAATGCGGTAGCAAACAACTCGGAGCTGTACAACACCAGCTGCTTTCAGTACCGAGACAGGAATAAAAAGGACCGAGCTTGGAGGAAGATATGTGAAGAGATCGGGCAACCTGGTAAGTTCATTCATTTCTCTTTTGAAAGTTTTCACTGACCCGGGGAAGCCGCACAAAAGCTAGCAAGCCACCGCTATTTTCCCACTGACGTACAAATACCGTTCTGCTTTTATGCATGTTATCATTTAGGAATATATTTTATTGTTTATTAATAAACAGCACACAGTGGTCCCGCTGTTCATCCGTCACTGCTTTGCTTTTTCGCTGATTTTTTATTGCACCGTACAGCATTGCATTCTGCAGCCTGATTGACAAATCTCCTGCGCTTGCCAAATTTATCACGTTTGGTTTTGATAACCATCGCGTCCAATAGAAAAAACAGCACAAAAACACCCATAACTATGAGCCTCATTCGGAAATAGACACCTGCACCGTGAGGGAAAAAGGCGCACGAAAGTGGCGGGCAGATGAAGACAAACCGCGGCATAATAATACTTTTACGTTTTGCAATCTACAAAGGTTTGCACTTTGAGAATCAATTGTGAGAACTGTGACCAGGGGCTAGTTATTCTGAGAACCCCTGCAATAAATGAGGGACCACTGTCTACTCTACGATTATTATATCGAACCTGTTAACATTTAATACTGTATTGATAGAACCAACTGATTCTGCAGCAGAGCATCCCCAGTCCCTGAGCTCCTGCTGCTGCACCCACAGATATGTACAGCAAGCACTGATACCTTTTTAGTCGGTGGGATTCCCTTGTGATCACCTTTACTAAATATCTACAACCAATCTGATTATATCCTGTTATTGTTTTTTTTTTTTTCAATGTTGAAATTAAAATCTAGTAGCAGCCTTCTCATTTCTTTGTGTTTTGTGCTGTTTTACAGGCCCACAGAGGAGGACGGCTCCGAGGCAGATGAGGGACGGGTCCCAGGACGGTCCATCGGCGGTGGAGCTGGCCATCCTGGAGTCCCTGAAGAGTCCACACCAGTCTCCAATGGAGCATTTCCTCCTCAGCCTTGTTCCTGCTCTGGAGAGCAGCTGGTCCTTTTTATTCCTGTCTCTCTGTAAATTCTTATATTTTATATATTTATGTTTAATGTTTTTCTGTTTGAGACTTTTAATATTATTTCAAATAAATGTTTATAATGACTAATGTCTCAGTTCTACTACACAGCAAATGTTGGCACACGACTTGACACATGTAGACTTTATTTCATATTATACTAATGACAAAATATACTGATACAGTGGGATGCAGAAGTTTGGGCAACCTTGTTAATAGACATTATTTTCCTGTATAAATTGTTGGTTGTTACAA
Source organism: Rhamphochromis longiceps (assembly GCF_057381845.1). Lineage (NCBI taxonomy): Eukaryota > Metazoa > Chordata > Actinopteri > Cichliformes > Cichlidae > Rhamphochromis > Rhamphochromis longiceps. The sequence goes on from NC_140559.1 coordinate 45,496,861, forward strand.
TAAAAAATGTCAGTTAAATATATCATACAGGAGACTCACACAGTGATATTTGAGAAGTGAAAAGAAGTTTACTGGATTTACAGAAAGTGTGCAATAATTGTTTAAACAAAATCAAGCAGGTGCATCAATTTGGGCACCACAAAAAAGAAATGAAATGAATATTTAGTGTATATCAATGTGTGTGTCTCCTATATGATATATGGGGTGCCTTTGTCTGGATGTGCTTCCCATCCAGAGCTGCACAGCACAGAGGAAAGTTCCAGCGCTCCTGGAATCCCTCTGTGATGGACCGCCAGTCTCCAGGTGAAGGCACAGCCATGAAGTCGTCCACTAGACAGTCCCAGATGGACGTCGCTGCCTGGGGGGTGATCTGGCTCACCGTGGACACACCGACTCTGAAACTGAACGCGATGGTCCTGAAGGAGTCCCCGGTGACAAGGAACCTGGACAAAATTGTTCAAAATCAGTATTATGTGTACTGCAGTTACAAAATACATTATTCAAATTCCAAAATACTTTTGTGATGTCAGATATAAATCACAAAACTTAAATCTTACATAAAACATTTTGTAATTATAAGGATAATTACAAAATGTATATTAGATAATATCTAAAACAGTTGTGTTTTGTTTTAACTTTAACATATCATAATTTGATTGGTAGCAACTTTCACAACTACAGTGAGCCAATCACTCATAATTCCTAAACATGTCAATCAGGTAGGAATGAAGTAAAACATTAATAGAAATAAAGAGTTGTATGTTGACATGTAGCCCTTTCCTTGCTTAAATCATTAATATTTTTGAAAAATTAATCTGTGATAAGACAGCTTATCAAGATAGAACCATGTAACTAGAGATGAACCAAACTGTTCACAGTTTTATCTAACTCTGTTTTAATAAAGGCTGTGACCCCTGCTATAGAGTCTGACAGCTGCAGGGATTATATACAAATATTCAACTATCCCAGAATTAAACCAGGTCTAAATAAAAAGGAGTGAGTATCACTACAAAGGTTAACTCAGTGGTCCTAATGCTACAGTTTGATATCAGCAAACACCGAGCGCATACATTGATGTGACACCACAGCCATGCTATCATGCAAACACTGATAACAGCATAAATCGAATTAAATCGGGACTTGATGAGACCTTCCGAGTATCACTAGAAATATTATAAAGAGTCGTCTCTGTACCACAGTTTGCTTTCAGTAAACACCGACAGCATTCACTGTTAGCATAGCACATCCATGTTAGCAGTGTATAACTGGATGGATTAGCATATTAGCACAGATATCAATAAAGGACTACCGTATTAAATAGTTTTACTAACCTCAGGCAGACGGACAGGCGCTCTGCAGGTGGGATTGAGCGTCTGTAGTTGGTGTCTAGGCGGGCGATTCTGGGACCGACGAGGGACAGCAGGTCCTCAAACTGGCCGACGGTGATAGCGCTGGAATCGGCCGTCATCCAGGCGCAGCTCCTGGAGCAAGTGGTGAAACTCACCAAACTGCTCATGCCTCTGGAGGACCTGATGGACCCAGGTACGGCGAGGACGTCTGTTACGCTGCTGCTCTGCTCTCCACAGTACATAGAGAAGGGAGACTCTCTCTTCAAGCGCTAGCTCGATAGCTGCCATCTTGCAAAACCAGGTCTGGCACAACTCCCTCCCACATTCCTCCCACATTTCCGGTTCACGCGCGTCAAAATATGATATTTTGACGCGCGATGGATTTTTCTTGGACACGCGTTGAGACGCGAATGTACACGCGTCAAATTAGGGGCGTTTGGGGCGTTTTATTCGCGTCCATCGCGTTCCGTGTGAACACACCGTTAGGCTATTTCCTTCAGATGGATTTTAAGAAGTCGCAATTAGTGAAGTGTTGTTGCACAAGTTTGGATAATCTGAGGGAAAGAGCTATATGTTATATTTAAAAGCGGATTAAAGTAACAGACAAGTTACAGTGGAGTGAGGTTCAATAGTTAGAGACATATTATACTCATTTCCAGCTGAATGCTTTTATTCTTGCGCTCTGCTGGGCCTTGATACAGCCCCCTTAGATCGTCTACAATTTAAATCAAGCCAAACAAGAAACCGACATAAAATCTGATGATTGGCTAATTTCCCAGTGTGCACGGGTGTGTAAGTAGGTAGTGACTTCTCAAGCTATTACTCATGCCCACGCCATGTCTGCATACTGTGCTACATGTGCCGCACATAGTGGCAAACTATGTGACTGCACCATTTACAAATCACAGCAAACCTCAGTATATATGCTGATGGCAAATATATACTGGCAAACCAACCAAGACTAAAAAATAAAATAAAAACTAAAAGTGACTTGTAAATAAGGCAGCAAATAAAAATACCTTCAAGTAAGTCGAGGACAAAAAAGCTTGCTTTCTATGCTTACTTCACAGGAAAAATAAACTTATGACTCATGACTTCGACACATTAAAGTGAAAAATAACAAAAAAGGACAATCTCCTAGGAAAGGCTGTTGGTTTGAAATGTTTCACATTCAACCAATTACAAGTAGCTGCTACAATCAATCGACATTGCGCAGGTAGGAGGCAACCAGCCTTGTCTGGGATGTGTCTCTGTACAACAGGGAAACAGGAAATTGCCAACTTGAACCCCTTCAGTCCCAAACTAACAGTAGACTTATTCTGTCTTATTATATGGAGTTTTTCCTTCCTACTGTCGCCAAGTGCTTGCATATCATCACATTGAAATGCCTAAGATAAAGTCCATTGGTATATTCAAACTCCTGTGAGTTTTTTGTGAAAATACTCAAACATTTCTAAGAAGGAAGTTTAGTGGTTAGTAACCTGACATACCTAGCTCTCCATTTTCAATGACTTCAAAGGTGGTCCAAAAGTCGTCGGCGTTAACGGCGACGTTCCTCATATTCAGCGCCGTTTCTGCAAGCTCAGTGGGCCGCATGCTGGGGGAGACCTACCATAAATGCATAAAGGGAAACGATCACACAAAGTAAGCAAACTGTGGATATAAAAGGTTAGATCAGGGGTGGGCAATTCCAGGCCTCGAGGGCCGGTGTCCTGCAGGTTTTAGATCTCACCTTGGGTCAACACACCTGAATCAAATGATAGTTCGTTACCAGGCCTCTGGAGAACTTCAGGACATGTTGAGGAGCTAATTTAGCCATTTGAATCAGCTGTGTTGGTTCAAAAAACCTAAAACCTGCAGGGACACCGGCCCTCGAGGCCTGGAGTTGCCCACCCCTGGGTTAGATTATAAGCTCTGTGGATCAGTCTCGATGCCTTCAACCATCTTTGTCTTGAAAGAGCCTTTCACTGCTTAACCCTAGAACACTATCGCTGGGTGATTTACACCCGAGAAAATACATTTACATGATTTCTCTCTCCTGCAGCTGTTTGCGTGTCGAGGAGCCTGTGCCATCACCAGGGAAGTCTCAAATGTCCCAGGAATGGGTGGACCAAAGACCAGCTTTCCAGAGTCATTATTTTGTTTTAGGAGTTTTATTTTTCATTTTGTTAGACATGGCACAGTTGAAAGTAAAAGAAGACCACTCTAATTTGTCATGTGTTGTCATATTTTGATATATTTGATTACTTTTCATTGGTTATATTATATCGGGTAAAAATCACCCAGCATTAGTCATCGTGTTACTATTTATAGCGATAGTGTTCTAGGGTTAACATGCACAACTATCCGACTCAGTTATGTACACAGCGCACAGTTTACATACTTGACTCTTTATGAACGGCACTGAACTAAGGAAACGCGCCACTTTCCTCCACAGAGACAAATGAAGAATTAATGTTAAACTGCGCTGCTTAGTGCTGCTCTGTAACCCTGTGCGCCCTTGGAGCCCTGCTGTCACCCTGTTAACAAACACAAAAACAACTAGAAAAATTTGCATTTCCTGCGAAAATGCAGTGTGGATGCTTAAAGCTGAAGCTGCATGCAAAAACCAGCTGAAAAAGCTGAAAAGTTGCAGAAATTGTAAAAGCTTTTCAGAAGCAAAAGAACTTTGCTAAAATGGAATAACTTAGCAGAACTGCAATATCTTAGAGGAAACATAATACTTGGCAGAAATACAATTATATAGCAGAAATGCTATATTTAGAAAGAAAAATATAATATAGTAGAAATAGTATGATTTAGCAGAAATACTGTATTTAGCACAAGTACCAAAAAGTAGCAGAAATACTATGATTTAGCAGAAATACTATGATTGAGCAGAAGTACTAAGATGTAGTAAAAGTACTTTGATTTAACAGAATTACAATTATGGAGGAGTAATACTTTAAAATGGGAGAAATAGCCTAAAGGGAAGAGTATTTGTGCCATGGAGTGTTAACAAGAATGTGAGGTCCATATTAGAAAAGCTGGTAAAATCATAAAAGTTTGCAGAATTGTAATAAATGATGAATATGAATTACTGGTCTGTGACAGTGTATTAATTTGTAGGGAAAAAAACATGTTGACCAAGGTGGAATCGAACCCACGATCTTTGGCTTGCAGACCCGTGTCATTACCAACTGCGCCACTGGGAAAGAGAGCAGCCGTTTTGAAAAACAGGGTGATGAGGAGTCAGAATTAGATCGCGGTGAGAGGCGAAAAACGCCGTTTTTTGGAGTTACAAAACGTTGTGTAACTCAAAAACTAGGTGGACTAGAAGCATAATTCTTGTACTGGGTGAATCAGCGGACTTTGGTGTACTTTAACTGCGATTTTCATTGCTCTATGTACATCCGTCGCTGAGATATGACGAGAGAGGAAACGGAAAACCTCAGATATGATTGGCTGGCTGGGAGGCCGTGCAGGCCCTGATCTGTATATTTGAATGTCTGAGTCCTCACAGAGGATTGGCTGCCTGGCAGAAATATATAGAAATAGTATGATTAAGCATAAACACTACATTTAGCAGAAATACTATATTAAGCACAAATCCTATAAAAAGCAGAAATAGTATATTAAGCACAAATCCTATAAAAAGCAGAAATACTATATTTGGCACAAATCCTATTAAAAGCAGAAATAGTATGATTTAGCACAATAGTAATAAGTTAAACAGAAAAATCGGAAAAGCAAAATGGACAGCTGAAAAAATGCTGAACATGCTGAGGGTCCCTCAAATATACTTGTTAAATGAAAAAAATCAGCAAAAAAAATATATAACAGCCACACAATCAGAAATATGTACACATAAGGAAACACACATGCACAGAGAGACACACACACATGATCCAATTCAGTCAACCAGTCTAAATATATTGAATTTGAAGCTTAGAATGAGGTCATCCCATTAAAAGCCTTTCTCTCTCTCTCTCTCTCTCTGTCACACACACACACACACACACACACACACACACACACACACACACACACACACACACACACACACACACACACACGGAGAGAGAAGTAAGTTTCTAGCTCAGTCAAGCAGCCTTGGAGCTGCTGAATTTGAATCCACCAATCAGAGAGCCTGTGCACTTTTTCCCGCCAAAACAGGTGCACGCAGCACAGAGAGACACAGGATTTTTGCAGTCTATTTCTCATAATGACAACTCCCCTCAAACAAATGACCATAATTTCCTAACCGTAGGGGCTAGAACGGTCATTCTTACACCGTTTTGTTCAGAAGAGATGGGGGAATCTTAAAGTGTTGACAATTTATCATTAAAATATGAATTATTAAAGATAATTGACTTCTAATGCACCATAACTGAGTAGAGCAAAGCAAAAACTGCCTTGACTTGCCCTCAAACAACGCTTTCTAACTCTAAATCTATTTGGAGTATCAATATCATTCTTTCACCGTAAGAGACAGCAGGCTTTGGTGAACAATCATGGAAATTTTCAGGTCTCTGTGGAAATCCATTAAAAAGATATGACGAGAGAAAAAAGTGGTTCATTTCCAGAGTTTGAAATCTGAGCGAAGGACGAATTTCCTACCCTCAAACAAGTCTAACTCATTTCAGAACGGTAATAGGTGAGAAAATAATTCTTGAATTGTGAGCGTCAGGAGTGTCTGAAGATATACTGGGACAAGCCTTATGTCTTAACTTTGCTTCGTTAAGGAGATATGACGATTCGAATATACCTCTCATTACAGAAATCAAGCGGTGATTTTGAACAAGCTCCATTGACTTTCTATGGAGAGTTTTGCGACTTTGTGTTGGTCTGAGGAGATTTGCCAAAATTCTATAAATCCCACAACAATGATAGTGACATTTTCGGAAACCCAGCAAAAATACCTACGTTTTGATGTATAATTTGTGGAAGTTGAGTGAAAATTGAGCAAGTAGCAAGAAGTTGTTCGGACATGAAGAGAAGACTGCAAAACCTTCAGTGGCATACTGGAAGCCAAGTGCATAGCAACCATAACAACGCATGTATTTTGTGAAAAATCACAATTTTGCAACTGAAAACTTTAAGAGGCATAAAAGTAAAACGGTAAAAGATTTGAAAAAGCTGAATCATACCTGAATAGCCCAATAATTTGAGAACATTTTAAAGTTTGAATGGTTGTTCTACGTGAAAATATGAGGAAGTAGTTAAGTTTCAGAAACAAGCAAATTTTAGCAGAATTGCAGAAGTTTCCCATTCATTTCAATGGGACAAATTAAGCTTAATATTTTAAAAAGTATAATAGTGAAAAATACCAAAAGACATAGCAGGAATTAGCAGAAATAGCAGAATATTTTAAAATTTGAACGGTGAAAATCGGCTGAAAATTGCGGAAGTAGTTAAGTGCCAAAAAGTGTACGGAAATCCCAAGAGGAACTCAATAGTGTGGATGCTTAAAGCATCCACACAATAAAAAAAAAATCCTCCCTAACTTGCACAGGCCTATATGCCTCATAAAATGCAATTACTCAGACAATTAAGTCAAATGTCTCTTGATTAGTTCCTATGTGCGGTACTCCCATCAGGTTAAACCACGGACGTCTCGGCCCAATTCCATCATCCACCCTCGCCTCTCAGTCTTTCCACCCTCATCCTTTCTCCAGCTTCACCTGCCTGCATCCCCTTCCCCATTTTTTCACCTCACTACCAGGACCTTTGGGAAAGCAGGTGCACATACACACACAAATTCACACCAGGAGCAGTACGGATATACACACTCTCACCTTGATTAAGCAGCATTTCTCTGGCTCTCTCTTCTCCAGGTATACCTCAAAGATCAAGTCCCCAGCCGGAGCAAACTGAGGAGGGAAAAACAGAGGCAAAAAGAGTCACATCAGCTGAATCCCAACATCGATGAAGCACGATTAATTGGAATAATTTTCTTCTAAATTTCTGCTCCTGTGTGCCACGAATGTAAATGGAGAGAAAGGCGAGAAATGGTTGGAGGATTTTTGAAAAAGCAAAGGTCGTTTTCAGAGCCGGAGGCAAACAGAATCCCGGTAGCGCTAATGGAATGCAAAACCCGGCTAAATAAAGAGAACATGTGTGAGACAGGCGCGCTCGGAAAGGTGGGAGAGAAAGACGAATGTTTCACCTACACCGCAACCGAAATGCTTTCCTCAGGTGTTAACTTTAAGTGTGCTGTCAGTTTAAAAATATTTTGAAGAAGCACCTAAAGATATTTTCATGTGTTATTATGGCAATGGAGAAAAAAAACAACACAAGTGTGAGAATGAACCCAGCAGAGAGAGAGATGGGTTTTCAGCCACTGACTTTTTTTTTGTATCCTTTGAGTCTTGTGCGAGTGAAATACCACCACACAAAAGAAAAGGAAATATGTTTATTCGGGGTAAAAGCCTTTACAAAATGCTGCTGTTTGGGAAGTGAAACCTGACATTTTTAAATCAGAATGCTATGTGTTTATTCACCTTTCTTTGTATACATTTATTTGAAAATGTAGGTGGTTTTAAAGGCAGATATTTACTCTGCTGGTATTCATATACAGCATATACAGTGATATCTATTCCCATGGCATACATCTGAACGCTGAACAAAATAGCTCTCGGTTGTCGTCATCGTTTCCAATCTTGACACAGCTCAGATTACACTAATCTCCAGCTATTCTGTTCTTGGGTCCTACTTGATTAGTTTCGAATGATTCACAGTTCAAAAATATTTATCATATACTGGACCTCAGTGCAACCCCTCAGTTCATAAACAGCATTTACCCTTTGAGGCTACCCTCCATTTATACCAAGCCTCTTGTGTTTGGCTGTGCTTTACAAACAGAGTTTTAAGAAGCAGGTTTGTCGGGCTTCAGTCAGCTAAGAACAAGAAAATGAGGATATAGTTAACACAAGCTCGTCAAAACTAGATGATTGAAGTTTGTAAAATGTTACCTAGTCTGATGAGCAGTGTTGGTCAAGTTACTCGAAAAAAGTAATCAGTAACTAATTACTGATTACTTCCCCCAAAAAGTAATCCCGTTACTTTACTGATTACTTATTTTAAAAAGTAATTAATTACTTAGTTACTTTTTAAAAACACAATTTACAACCTGAATAGGTGATAAAGCGATAGATCTTTCAGCCCAATTCTACTTTTTCTGTATAATCCATCATACAAAATGTAATCAAATGGAAAAGTCTCTTTTTAAAACTTGTTTCATTAGTTTTAACTTTATGCATCAAGCAAAAATTAAATTATATGCCTTGAAGAAATTTGTTTAACATTTAAACCTATTTTCTGCATATTCCCGCATATAAAATAAAATTATTTTTTGTGTTTACACTCACTCTTTCACATAGATGCAAGTAAAACACAGCAAAAAATCTTCTTGATGCATTCTCAATCATCTAGGAAAGTAAATCTCCAAAAGTTAATTCTGTTCATCTGGACGTAGCGTTTTGTGGGAGAAACATTTCATGAGAATTTGCATATTTATGATTAAGCAACTGACCTCCCAGCCCAGTGTTCCTTCAGTGGGCTGGTTTCAGTCATTATGCAAATGTCCTGTTTATAAGATTTGGAAAAACCTGCAGTCAGCTGAGACTGAAGAAGTCACTTGGATGAGTGACGAAACGTTTCTCCCACAAAACTCTACGTCCAGATGAACAGAATCAACTTTTGGAGACAGCAAAAAATAAATAAAATCAAAGATTCAATGGCACTAAGTTCAGTCGCTCTTAAATCTATTTTCCCGTTTGGCAGGAGTAGAGCAGGCAGAGATTTGCCCGGTGCCATAGCGGTCATGTCGGTGGGAGGATCCGGGGGTTTCTCTGTGAATTTCACATTCCTGTCGCGGCTTGCTAGGTGCTTGCTCAGATTTGAAGGTAAATTTTTCCCTGTAGAAAGAAGTTTTCTTCCCACGCAGACTGTACAGCGGACACTATAACGTTTTTGTCAACTAAAACTTAAAGAAATGTCAGTACATCCACGCTTTAAACGCTGCATGGCCGTACTCTCTCCAACACTCCACATTATCCATTTTCGATCTACACACAACTGTTGTTGCCACGGACGTCGCACATGCTTACGTCGTTGTCATGAGGCACTCTCACAAACAAAATCATGATGGTTTAGTAACGCAGTAACGCAGGGTGCTTACGGGAAAGTAACAGGAATCTAATTACAATAGTAATCCCTTACATCAGCGGTCCCCAACCACCACGGACCGGTTTATGCCCGACAATATTTTCATGGACTGGACTTTAAGGTGTCGCGGATAAATACAACAAAATAAAACTAGTACCGGTACTGAAAAAAAGAAGATTTATTCATAACACGTGTGAAAAGACCCAGGAAAACCAAGTTAACGATAAAAACGATAACAAAATAACGCTGAAAACCGATAAAAACCCTGAAAACCATACATTTCACACCTGAGCCTCAACTCTCGCGGCCCGGTACCAAACGACTCACGGACCGGTACCGGTTGGGGACCGCTGCCTTACATTACTTGTTACTTGAAAAAAGTAATTGGCTTACAGTAACATGTGACTAATGCGTTACTGCCCATCTCTGGTGGTGAACCTTCCCAGGAGTGACCAACCTACCAAAAATACTCCAAGAGCATCAATGGCTCATTCAGGAGGTCACAAAAAACGCAGAACATCTGAAGAACTGCCTCACTTGTCTCAGTTAAAGTCAGACTTCATGATTAAACCATAACATAGAGACTGGGAAAAAATGGCATCCACTGGAAAGTTCCAAGAAGAAAACCACTGCTGACCAAAAAGAACACAAAGGAGCATCTCAAAAAGCATCTTCATGATTCCCAAGACTTCTGGGAAATATTCGGTGGACTGACGAGACAAAAGCTGAACTTGTTGGAAGGCTTGATTCCTGTTACATCTGGGGCCCGTTCTTCGTACCTCGCTAAGTAGGTTAGCCGGATTAGATTGTTGACGATTTCGCGTGATCCTGGATCAGTCGGTTCCCCGAAGCTCATCCGGGACTTGCTGTCATAGCAACAGAGCCGTAAGCGTAAACCTGCTCGGGAGCAGGTTTACTTTATGTAAACAGGATTAGATCGCGGCCACGCAGGTATGTCCGCGTCATCATACGAAAGCAACAGCGATATTCCACCACTGTTTCACCATAAATAAATAACATCAATGTAACTAAAGATAATGCAGCACTTGATCCTTTTATTGATTTCACACAGGTCATTTCCTAAAAAAGGGAAATGTACTATTAACATTCTATTACATGTATGTGATTATTACAGATGTAATTCATATTTCAGAGTAGCAATTGTAAATTACTTCGTGTAATCAAGATGAGAGACCACGGCTATAAAAGCGAAGGTGGATTTGGGAAGCCTGTCGCAGCCATGTCCTGTCCGTATACGCGAGCCACCCATTGCGGAAGGTGCAAGATTGATAAGGAGAGTCCTCAGAATTCAGCGTATATTGCGGGATAGACAGGATCCTTTAGCTCAGCGCGACAGTGTGCTCATAGAGAGATATCGATTTTCCCGTGAGGGTATTATTCACTTAACCAACTTGTTGACGAGGGGGTGCAGGACCACCACCTGTCTTTTTTTGCTCTGCCCTTTTCTTGGTTGCTGTTATAAACTAACAGATTATTCCAGGGTCTCTTTCCAAGAGACTAAAAGCAATATAAGTGATAAATATTACCATTCTGTAGGATATTCTTATATTTCACTTTTACCTGTTCCCATGTTCTAGTGGGTCCTGTCGTGGCTCTAATGTGAAAGAGGATAAAATATAACATATTATAATATAATGTAATATAATATTGGATAATATAGTGTAATATAATAAATCTACCCTACCGCCTACTGGTGTTGGCCAGAGGGGCCGATGGTGCGATATGGCAGCCTGGCTTCTGTCAGTCTGCCCCAGGGCAGCTGTGGCTACAACTGTAGCTGCCTCCACCAGTGTGTGAATGTGAGAGTGACTGAATAGTGGCATTGTAAAGCGCTTTGGGTGCCTTGAAAAGCGCTATATCAATCCACTCCATTATTATTGTTATTATTAAATTACTTACGAGTTTAATTTGTCAGCAACTTCCTGCCAGCCCTCGCTCCTTGCTTTTGCAGCCTTTGCAGTGTTCCCTTGCGTTCTGATTAAACTCTGAAACTCCTGAAATCCCTCACTCAAGAGTTCTTGCTCTGCTGCCGAAAAATACCGAGCCGAGCGCGCTCCGTCGACATTTTCGCCGACCAATCAGAGGGTTGCCGATCAATGTTTCTACTATCGATGCGTGGCCCCTTTTACGACACCCAGTGATGTCACATTACTGCGTCCAGCTGTACTAATCGTCAACAGCAGGTGTGTTCGGGGAACCGGATTAGCGAGCTCACGGTTAGCGCGATGATTTGATCTTGGATGTGTCATTTGATCTTGGATGTAGTAAGCGACGTACGAAGAACGGGCCCCTGGAGTAAAACTAACTAACTAAACAAACTAACGTACGTTCCATAGTTGATGGAAATATGAGTTCTGTTCTCTATTCATGCCTTGAATCTGAAGAGCAGTTGGGTTATTGCAGCAGGGCAATGATCCAGACACACCATTAGTCGACCTCTGAATGGCCTAAAAAAAAAAAAAAGCCCAAAAAACAAAAACGAAGGTTCAGGAGTGGCCTAGTCAAAGTGTGGACTTAAACCTGTTTGAGATGCTTTGGTATGACCTTAAACAGCCTGTTCATGATGAAAAATCCTCCAATGTGTCTGAATTAAAGTAATTCTGCAGAATAGAGTGGGCCAAAATTCCTCCACAGTGATGTGAAAGACTCACTGCCAGTTATCACAAATGCTTGATTACAGTTCTTGTTGCCAAGGGTGGCACAACCAGTTATTAGGTTTAGGGGGCAATTATTTTTTCCACACAAGGCCAGGTAGGTTTGGATAGTTTTTCTGCCTTAATAAACAAAATCATCATTTAAAAACAGAATTTTGTGTTTACTCAGGTTGTTTTTGCGTAATATTAAAATTTGATTGATGATGTGAAACATGCACGTTTCAGAAATAATCCCCGTAACTCTGACTTTCATTTTTCACTTGCAGAAACACAAAGAGAAGAAGAGAGTTTTCTAATTCAATGTAAGCTATGCAAAATTTTTAAAAAAAGAGTTTTTAAATCTGCCCGACATCAAAGAGGTCAAATTCCAAGTAATGTCTCGCTTGTCGGTACAAATCACAGCACCTTTCTCCAAGTGCTGGAGCTTTAATCCTCTGCTCATCAAATTAAAAAGCGGCAGTGTGAAAAACTAAAAAAGTTAAGTGAAAACGTGAAAATGAATTTATATTTTTGAGATACAGGGTCATAGCTATAGCACCTAATCTGGATTTCTGGCAATGCAGCGGGAGCAGTAATCTGTCTCAAGAGAATTAACAACTAAGTGGGCACGACAAGGGTTCTTTTTTCTTAGATATCTTGAAATTACAGTTACTTTTCTTTTGTCATTTTAATGTGCAGGTGAACTGAGGTCCATTATTGGCTTTGTGCTGGGAGAACTATCGCATTGAAAAGAGGGAAGGAAGCCACTTCTGACTCCTGTGGCCCTCAAATGACACAAAAATTACAGTCATTCAAACCAATGGAGCTAAAGCTGTAATTGTGAAAATGTCACACACAGATATGGGGCCATCTTGCTTTCCTCCTTCCCCTTCATTGTTGTGTATTGGGAGGAATACCGGGACCACTTTACAAACATTACAGCTGTGGGCTGCAAGATAATTAAAGGGGAAAAAACATGCTGATTACTGTAGAGAAAAGGAAAGGGAAGTTTAAATGTTTTAAAGGGTTTTAAGGAGATTATGGAGTAAAGAATGAAGCCATTTCTAATCTCTCTAACCAAAGCCGTCCTCGGCCTGGCTGTAAATGCAAGCATCGATTTTTCAAGTGGCACTTCGAATTTAAAAGGCATGACAATGTCTCGCACCTCATTATATCACTGATTTACTCACTCCCTAAGTCGAACTATACTATCCACTTGCTGGCTGTCTTCTTGCCATTCTTCCTTGAAGACGAAACAGATGAGGTCAGAACCTTCACCTGGAGGGCCCCGAGTCCTCTGAGACAATCGTCTCGTGGTTTTCGAGTGAAAACCCAAGAGCCATTTGTCCTGCAAAGCTTCTTATTCATACTTCAGCTTCTGCCTAGGCTACACACACAGTCGCTCAGTTTCTTCTTTAGACTACAGCCATGCTGGCTGACGCTGTTCAAAGCTCTTTATGATGAAGTGACATGAAAACTGGCATCAACACCCCAGTCAATTTGGTGATTTATCTTACCCCCAATACTTTAGAAGCTATATTCCATTAGATTCAGTTGTACATTATACTTTAGTGCTAATTAACAAAGGTCAGCATGCTCTTATAAAAGTTTTTTGTGAAATCTACTCCTGTGTCTCAGGAGCTTTATTTAGCTGCTTCTCTTTTTAAAGGTTTGCTCGACTTTGCAGAGATGGAAGCAGCACCCACCCGTGCAGGATAAAAATTAATTCTCACATTCTTGAGTTTGTTGATTAATTCCACTCCAGAGGAATCTATAGACTGAATGTTGATGGTTTTTATAATAATGCAACATTATCCTGAAACAGTTGCTGTTTAGAAAAAAAACAGGATGAATGATGACCGTTGCATTTAATAGAGTTCTGCCCTTTTGGTAACAACCCAGAGCTGAAAAGCAGTTTTTACCATTTTCAGATAGCCTGTTGAAAAAAAAAAATGCAACTGAAGTGCTGTTTTTTACATGATGGCTTATGTAAAGCTGAGCCACACATCACTATAAATACACCCCATGCATACATAACCACAAGAGTGGCATTTATCTGTGGGTGGGAAATCTCATCTTTACCAACTTTTTCCATATTTCTAGAAGCGGAGTGCAAGTGGAAGGCGATTCTGCATAACAAAGATCAATATTATGGACATTTCAGTTTACTGCTTTAAACTTTTCACCTTCGTATCAGGCACAGACCGACTTCAATTGCTCTTTAGCTTTTGCTCCACGGTCTGGCAGTGGCCTTTACAGCAAAGCCAGCGAGTGATCATAAACGATCAAACAGAGTCAGTAAAACAAGATGGTTAATGTAACATTAAATGACTTTAAGCAAAGTTTTTAACTTTGCTAAAATTTCAAATCATCCCTAAAATAAACATACCTATTATCTCCGCAGAGAAATGTTCTCCACGCTGACTTGTAATTACACTAAATAATTGCTCTTAATGAAAAAACTAATAACTTTCCTATTTTAAGACCTCCGAATTCACATCCAAAATCAAAACCTCATCCCAATTTTCACCTCCGACGGCTTTCTAACAGCACTTGCTTTCCACTGAGTAACTTTTTTTTCCTCCACAGTTATCTGAACCAAATGTTTTTCTCGGCTGAGGCATCCAGGCATAAAGTACCTGCTGTAAAGGTTAACAGGAACAAAGCCCTTTTTCCTCACCCGCCTGCTCCTGCCTCTCCCTTCATTTCTGCCAGAAAAACAGGAAACCTGTTCAAACGAATCCCACATTTTAGAGTCCCTGACGCACGCAGGCAAATCAATGCACACACACACACACACACACACACACACACACTGAACACCCATTTGTGATTTCCATTCGGGTTCTGCGGGTCGACCTACTGTCGTGTCCTTCTTGTCGTTCCAGCGTGTGATGAAGCTATTCTCTCTCTCCATCTGTTGCACCTGGTCTTCACTGACCTGTTGAAAAAGCATCACAAAACACACACGCGCACACACACACACACACACACACACACACACACACACACACACACACACACACACACACACACACACACACACACAAACACACGTCAATTCAGACTGAGCCAGAGAAAAGTTTCTAATCAGGTAAACCGCACTTGAGAAACATCATCTTGCTTTATAGAATCCTGCAGCCATTTTTGATGGTCATATTAATTTCAGCGCTTAAATGCGATACGTGGAGGAGCAGATTAAACCTGGGAAAGAGTGAGCTGCTCAGCTAACACTTCTAAAACCTCATTTTGAAAGAGAAAGTTGGCTGCGATGAGTGCTCGACACTGAATACTCTCTTCTTTCATAAAGCTCTGTGTGGGAAATGACTTTTTTTTCTCCAATCCAACTTTTTTTTTAAACATCATTATCATTTTCAGAGAACAATTTCCTTTGTTGGAGTTATACGAGTGGCAGCAAAGATTGGGGTTGAAAATAAAATCCAAACAAACTGGGAAACTCATCGCGTGTATGTGTGTGTGTTTAGGCCTGATAATGGGCGCCGTCGACAGAAGCCACCACAGAACTGGTGCTTTAATTGGCGAAGCGTCTCTCGTTTTATGGTCACACTGAGCGTATTCGGCGCTATTGGGCTCATGATTGGTTGGGCTTAATGGCTATTTGTCATGCGAATGATGGCGTCGCCAACCGATTTGGAGTGAATGAACCTCCTTTTACGTTAGAAAAAGAGGGATCCGGGCGTTCCGAAGGGAATTAACAGTCAGTCGGTGCTGCGTATCCCATAAGCCAGGCAGCTCTCCAAGGGTAACATTGATCCTGAGCTCCCCCCCCTCTTTCCCATCCACACATCAGCAAAGTCAAGCCTGTTGTGGAGATTTGGCAACAACACTTCAGCTCCCCAGATGGTTGTAAGAAAGTGTAAATAAAGTCATGCCTGCAGCTTGGTTTAGATATGCAATATGGTAATATCTGGATACTTTGTTTCGGTTTTTTTACTCAGCCATTGATTGTCTACACATTCATTACAGCTTCTATCCTGTGTTACAGGATGAATGATAAACACGTCTGACACTGACTGTGCGAAACATGACAGCGTTCGCAGGATAAGATCTATATTTTTCCGACTCTTCACCCAGTTTTCAAATGAAGGCCAGATTTTTATCCTTAAAAAAAAACAAAAACAGAAAACACCACGCTGCCTTCACGGTGTGGAGAATTCCCAAAATATAGGAATATCATGGGAATACACCCAGTTGGCAACCAGTTAATTGAAGTGCCTTACTGCAAAGAGAGGCGCCACACATGAGTTACACTCAAGTGTGACTCTAATTAATTGCATTATGTTGTCAATCTGTCTGCATTTATAAATTAGATGATAATTACTTGCAAACCTTGGCCAATATGTCTGAGAGTGACTGCTGTCGGTCCGAGTTGGACAACGGTTACCTGGAGCATGTTGGTCCAACTAGGCAACCTGGGTAATTACCCTCCAATCAAAAGTGTGTCATGGTAACTACTGTGTGAAGACATTCAATGCAATCACATGGAAACCACTGATATTTCTTAGTCGCAAGGAGGTCGCGGACAAGTTTTAACTTGAGAGACTGATTCATGTAAGATGCATCATATGAAATGTAAACTCCCGTGGGTTTGAAGCTCAGCTCAAAGCAAAGCAGGTCTAAAAAGTGAGGATGTCTTTGCTTCTTCTACAGTTCAAAGTCCTCTGCAATGTTTAAAAGTACAAACGATAAATTCTCTATATATATTAAACCACAAATACAAAGCTATTTATGTCATTTATTACCAGTGTCTGACTATTATTAATCTGCTAGGGTACCTTGTTGTTCATTTGAGGTATAAGAGGATCGTATGGAGGCATCTGCATTTCTTTATATTGTTTAACAAGCAGAAGTCCAGATTATAATCACGTGAGCCAGGCACGAAAGATAAACAGCACATTAACTTTAATCACAGTTAAAAGTTGTTTAACCCAACAACAGAAAACAAGAAACAAGAGAAAAAATGGCCGTTTAGTCCTAAAGATAGCATCAGATATATTGGTGATACCAGAAAGACTCCACACATATAGAAGAGAGCTTTACAAGGCTGGGCTCGTTTTTTACTTCGACCAAACATGTCCTGAACCACAGAGTCCACTGTTACTTTTCTGTTCTAGGTGACCTGTTTTTCCTTTATTAATATAATCTGTGCCACCTGTCTGTGCAGCGTACATTTGGCAATAACACAACGCGGCAATAACCTGAGTTGAATATTACTGAATGTACCAACCGTCTTGTTTTTGTTTTTTGGTTGTTTGTTTTTTTTATAACTTGTGCAATGTGTGTTTATGTGATAAAAACTGGATGTTATCTAAGGTACAAGAGGAAGATCCATGTCAAGCAGCTGAGCTCAGTCCAATCGGTTTTTCGTGGTTATCAACACAAAAGAAAAGAAAACCCCACAAGAACATTTCAGACTTACACTGAAGAGCGTAATGTAGTTGCTGATTAGGTCGTGGACCACACTAATTTCCTGTGTGGTTTGTCCTCGAGTCTGGAACAGGCAGGAGGAGAAAACGGAAGCCAGTTTTTCACTTGGCATGCGGTTCAGGTGGGAGCATTGCTGGATCCTGAATAACAGAGAGAAACATGCTTAGAAAATCCCTTAATGTACCCGCAGGTCGACACGAGTGGCTCATATCTTTTGCTGAATCGCTCTCGTGGCCTCTAAAGCCCACTCATACTACTCGCTGTGGCACGAGCACACAGAGAGCTGAATGAAACATCGGGCCTCGCTCCAAATTAAGCATCAAGTCAATTAAGTCTTCTCTAAACAATCTATATCAAAAGGAGCTAAATCTATCCACTGCAGGTTTCCAAGGGAAATCGAGTGAATGATACACGAAGACAGCAGTGTGCTTATATTTAAAAAACAACATAAGAGGTGGAAGAAGGGGTTTTTGTAGCTGCAGCACAGTATCAAAGTTGTGCAAGCTTTTTCTTTGGTTCTGTATCTTCTGTGTTGTTTGTCTCTGCATTTCCACTCCAGGTAAAACAAACAGTAAATCAGTAGTTTCAGTCCACAACGCGCGAGACGGCTGTAATTTATTACTAGAAATCTCCACAGTTCAAATTATCCAGAGGTGAAGAAGTAGAGAATTCAGCGGTGTAACCAACTGAGGGAAAAATATATGATTTTCATGAAAAGAAACAAAAAGCAGCGCACAGCCAGAAATAGCGCCGCTCGTTTTGTAGACCTCAGCTATGTGTTTGCTAATTGCCTGAGTCTTTAATAATGAGCCACACAATCTGTCTCAGTTGAAAAATGCCAGCGCTCGCTAGAAACAATATGGAATTGATTCATCGCTTTCAACCGAAGGACACTGTTACTTCACAAAAACAATCTTTTTCTTCTCAGCTTGGTTTGTTTTTCCCCCACAACAACTTTTCAGTGCATTCACTGTTCAGCAAACAGACTTAATTTGAAAGAATATTTAACAGTATTGGTCAGATGGAGGGAAAAAAAGCAAACAAAAAAAACGGGGGTCATTAGGGGAATAGAGGAAACAATGCAGCTAATCAGCAGGCGACAAGCAGCAACCAGAGGGCCGCTCGGGCCTCATGACCTTTGAACCGCTATGCTCGTTTTGTCTGTGATGCAGAGCGGCCTCTGCAGAGCCACACTTGTTTCATCGGACAACTTACAAATGCATAATATTGCAAAGTAGCTATCAAAGAATGGGTTTTTAATCCCAATTAGTGCCAACAAGTTGCTGCAAAAGTGGTCGAACTAATTAGGCTGGTTTTGAACTTTGCTGCAGTAAGTAAGAGAAAAACTTGTGCATCACGAAGATGCTGGGTCATGCAGATGTGACCCTGGTTCTCCTTTGACTTTACACTGCGTGAAGATGTTTTCGTGTCATATCCATCTGCTAACAACCAAAAGATGACTAACTGCTACATTGTGCTGCTGGCCCCAGGAGACAGAAGTTGATACCAGTGATAAAAAGTGAAACAATGGATGGCAAAACTTAAGTTGTCTGGCACTCAACTTTGCCTGTGTGTGCCGTGGGCATTTTTTGTTACTGATAACTCAAGGATCCAAATGTCATGTTTGTCTAAGTTCGGGACATTCTGCTCAGACAAAAATAATAATAATAATAATAAACTTTATTTATAAAGCACACTAAAAAACCAAGGGTATACCAAGGTGCTTGACAAAAATAAAATAGGAAAAGGGAGATGGGAGGGAAAAGAGAAAGGACCTGGCACGTATCAATTATAAAAACCTTGACAATCATAAGATATAAAAGTAGTTCACAAGCATAAAAAATGTACCAGCGCACACCAAGTGTTAACTAGGTGGAAAGGCAAGATTAAACAAATAAGTCTTAAGCCGTGATTTAAACAGTGGCATAGAGTCAGACGCCCGGATAGCGACAGGAAGGTTGTTCCATAAGACCGGGGCAGCTACAGCAAACGCGAGACTTCAGCCGAGAACGAGGTTGCTCCAGAAGAATTTGGGTAGCAGATCTAAGTGCTCTGACAGGTGTAACCTGAGAAGCTCATTGAGGTAGCTCGGCGCCAAGTTAAAAATCATCCTAACTGTTAACTAGTCATGATAAGTAAGCATGTTGCAAAACCTCTGCACTCTACATCAATCACAATAATTCAATTCAGTCATAGCGCTGAATGAAGCTTCCCACCCTCAAAAAAAACACAGTGCTAACTCTTTCATGAGTTTATCGCAATGTGTATATAAAAATCATAAAAACCAGCTTTATTTAATCATTTTATTCCTAACAGTTACTATATCTGTGTAAGCTGATGCTACGGCATTTGGACTGCACTTTGCAAAATATGTAAAATACATATAATCCAGAAAGCTATGAGTAATGTTTGAAAGCCAAATCTCAGCACTGACTAGCAACATTAGCTTGCTAACAAATAGGTTCATTTAGCTTTTAGCTGCTAACTAGCTGTGTGGTGATGCTCTGAAACAGCTAGATGTGCTACTTTTAAACGGCTAAGGCTATCTTCTTAGCATTCAGCACTGTTTTCCCTTCCACTGAACATAATTTTTTAGAGAATGAAAGTTTGTTTAAACACAAACATTTAAATAAAATTAGATTATAGCAGAAAAAATATATACCTCCCTGTGAAGTCTAAGCACAGGTAGGATAAATTTGGTTAGCTAATGCAGCTAATTAGCTTATGAGCTTAGCTGTTTTCCATGCATAAAAACAGCTACAAAAAACTACAGAGAAATAAGGAATCTGGCAAATGCTAGGATTTTCAACAGGTTTATCTGGTAGGCTGATATCCTTCCACTTATTTATGGTTATTAAAAAATAGTCCCTGGTCTCTCTCTCTCTGTCTGTGTCTCACCCACTCTGTCTGCACTGTGTAGGTGCAGCAGTTTCCACTGCTCCATCTGTAGCACATAATTAGTGTGGCTAGCGAGCATACATAAATAGAAGATGCATTTTAGAGTACAGGGTTAGTGGTTAGAAACCAGCTCTATCATCTTATTTACTGTGTTGTGTTATTTTTATTAACACAATGTTGTTTAAGTCGTCTTTGCGCCTCGGGTTTCGAGTTTTTAAAAACCCTTAAAGTTTCCCTCCCAGAATGTAAAAGTTGACCTTTGTAATAAAACAGCTTCACTAACACAAATGCTAAACATGTCAGAGCTCGATGCCTGTGATCTCGTGCGTTTTTACCTGTAAAGATGCTGCAGCAGGGCTTCAAGGGTTGACCTGTTTATCTTTGGCAAGCTCTCTATGAAAGCGGAGTACTTCTTCACTCTCTGCCTTTCGCTCTTCTCATCTACCGAACCAAGCAGAGAAGAAATATAATAAAATGAATAAACACAAGTACAAAAGCTTATGTTCAAACACATGCCACAAAAGGGTTTTTACAATATGTTTAAAATTACTCTGCAAATTCACACAGTTTAGCATGGTGGACTTGTGCATTTCTCTCTTTCCTACAACTCTGCAGACTTTATAGTGTTTGACATCCCACATGCCAGAAAGCTCACACACCCAGAGCTGACACCCAGTATGGATAGAGCTCCTTGGTCAGTAGTGCATCTTCTGCCTGAGACAAGAAGCTCTTCAGCGTGTCAGTCACATCCTGAAGTTGGTGCTCCTTCTCCCTCAGCTTCACATTACGGGCATCATGGGTGAACTCCTCCAGGAGGTGAGACACTCGACCAGGATTCCCAGGCCTCTGGTAGACTCCCTCCTGGCACAAACCTGGGTACAGTGTCAGAAGACAGCTGATTAATAAGAAATCGCCACCTTCCTTCTGCACATGTTCTATCCAAATGACAAATAGCTCTGCCGTGTAGCATCTGCAAGAGAAAATGACAGCATGTAGATTTTCTATATGACAGGATGCATTTATAGAAAAGTAAGCAGCCTTATGGACAGTGTGACTTGTAGGATTTAACAACGTTGCATAAGCACATTTGAATCTAAATTGCAGGTGGAATAAAATTGTCAGTGCAAGGTATATTAACCTTCTGTGCCATTTCACAGTCTCACTCAGAGTTAACTTTTATTCCAATCCCTCATTATACAGCACACTACTTACCGTGACACTGTAAAAGTCCACAGTTACCATACATTAACCAAGCCAGGACTCTGTATGATGCAGTTTCTAACTTTGTATGGAGCGTTCCTCTGATTAACAGCAGAGTGCAGTTGTGCTACATTTATTTTCCACACTTCTAAAACTGTTTTTTTAAAAGGGAAGAGATAGGATAATGGCAGCGCATTGCCAGACAACATTAGAAAGCATGAAACTCTCATCGCAACACAGTGCACTGGATGAATCAGCTGCTCAAGGGGAAATCATAATAATAGTAATGCAGAACTTTCTTTTTTCAAATTAAAGAAAAACAACAAACTCTTTTAGCTGAGAGATACAATGTAGCTCACCATACTGAGTGACAAAAGCAATGCAGCTGTCGACTATAATAGGAACACCGTTTTTAGTCAGCTGTTGGTCGCCGAGCGCATTGCCGTCTGTGCCAGCAGCCAGTTTGATAGCAGAGTGCCACACGGTGAAATCCATCTTGTTGAAGCCATGAATGTAAACTGTTCTATTTATATATATGTGAAAAAAGAGAGACAGAAACACAGTAATTACTGGTGAAGAATGCCATCCTGTGATTTGCCCGTACAACACGGCGCTTCCTATTCGATGACCTTAAGTTCATATATTTAGAAACGCGCTGCTAAGTCATTAAATTAACAACCGACATGATTAAAGGAATCCAAAGAGCTTCTACAGAACACACGTCTATAAACAACCGCTGGTTTCCCAGTAGGTTTGATCAAAAAAAAAAGAAAGAAAGAAAGAAAAAAAACATACAAACAAACAGCAATTAAAGACAAAGTTTTATTGCACAACGCTAAAAGCGAGACTAAACTGGTTGGCTTGTGCGAGGCCTGCGATGCTATGTGCCATCTCACACCTTCTCTCTAACTGAGGCGAGGTTTTAATTACCTTGGATGGTTACAGTAGGTAAGGTGCATTTGGACTAACAAGACAAAAGGCTGAGTTGAAGCTAACAGGACCGCATAAAGCATATTGTTGCTGTATTGCTAATACAGTTCCAATTAGCACAGGCTTTTTTCCTCTCCCTCTCCCCCCCTTAGAGACATACCTTCCACACGCCACCATCAGCAGGACTTGGATCTTGTCCTCACCCTCAGTATGTGTGGAGACAGCTGGAGTGGGGTTAAAAAAAAACGCAACAAGGTTTAGAAAATGCAGGCATACATTCAAATGAGCAACATCTTTAGAATTATTTGATCTCACTCCAAAGCCTGAGAAAACTTTCGCCATGGAACTTGAGAGGTGATGCATTCATTCATCGGCTCTTAAGTATACATTTGCTGTTTAAATCAGTTAAATAACACCCTGCTAAAATATATCTAGACATATCTGACTGGGCTTTTCAAAGGTGTAGGTATACACTGGGAAAATGAGATAAGTGAGAAAACAGTGCAGTGATGGAAAATGCCAAATGCATTGGAGTTAATAGCGTTTCCTTGTTGTAATGGGAAACATGATTTCAGGCTGTGTGCGAGCGTCTGACGGCCGAGTTAAACAAGCGAGGGAAGTGGGGCGTAAACACTGGTTTCATTTGTCATCAAGGTTTACATAAATTTGGTTGAAATGCAACTAAACAAGATTGCACTGTGCGCAGTATTTAAGACATCAAATAAAAGACAGAAAGGAAAGGAAAACAGATACAAGGTTACTGGCATTCCTCTTTTGCAGAATCAATCTTTTGAAATCGGAATAAGAGTGTATGATCCACAGAAACTGGGCTCAGGGACTCGAGCGCTCTGCCATAATCTCTTCTGGGGCTTCAAACAGCTGCTTGGATCATAGCAACAATCACACGCAGCAGAGAAAGTACAAAAAAAGATATGAGGCTCTGCACAAATCTCCTAGCAACAACATCTGGCACTTTCATCACACTCGAGCACTGGTTGTGCTCACATATATAGACAGAAAGATACAAAATCGAAAAAAGAAGCAGGACTTCACCTTAAAGAACTGTTGAATTTTGGAGATTGGTCTGTACCTCAGTAGAAACACTTGCTATACAATTACATGCTTTGTTACAGAAGATTAAAAATCGGGGGGAAATGAGTGTTTTCGCTTCGTTTCTCCTCACAGAGACAAATCCTGTGTAGAAATCTAGTAAGTAACAGTAAAAATAGCAGCGCTGGCCCCAAACAGCCAATCAGATGGTCAAAATTTTGTGTGTAGTTGAAATTCAGTTTCTATAGTGTGGTGGTAGGCGTATCTACTCATTACTAAAGTACAGATGGATATAAGAGTGTATTTGGTTTCTTCTTGGCTGACTGTATCCATAAAAAAGCTATCCTATACGTGTGCTATAGCTTGTAACAGCAGGGATGTGGCACTCAAAGTGTCCTGCATAGAAATATATAGGAGAATCCATAGTTTACCAACTTATTTAAATATTATTTACTTAAAACCACAGTTACTAAGGCCTAGACACCAGCTGGTGACCACCTAGAAAAATCTGATCACTAAACATATACATTGCCCAACCAATTGGTGGGTGGTTAGTGGGTGTCGCCATGGAAGATGCTAGCTTATCTGTAAAATAAAGTATAATGCAAACTGGAAACGGATAATTTTCGACACAAGTAAAACGTATTGCTGCTACCAAAACATTTGAAAAAGTGCAATTTCTCTATGGTAAATGAAGTGGTTCTTATATAGCGCTTTTCTACTCTGAGCACTCAAAGCGCTTTACACACCTTGCCTATGAAGGTAAATGTTCTCCGTTTCCTGTTTGCATTGTATTTTTCACTACTAGTTGGCAAGTAATTTGCGAGTGTTTGCAGACTAGCTGAGATCTTCCATGCAAACTATTGGTGACCGCGGCAACCTACTGAGGACCAAAAAAAATCACAAGGTTTTCAGTACAGCGCTGTGCACTTCTGTGTGACCAGTTTCATGCTAGCGACTGCAAGCAATCAGTCGCTAACTGGTCAGGAAATATACATGTTTACCAAGTGACCAGTCTCTACCAGGCCTGTGTTAAAAGGGCAGCAACCTCTGGCAATGACTCATTTTTCCCTAACTACCGGTTGTTGCCAGATGGTCCCCAACAAGACTAGTTCTCTGTGATTGAGGACTGAGGTACATGATTTGAGCCTGACCAATTTATCAGCAGGCTGCTGTTATTGCTATTACTTTCTATTGGCCAATTTGAAAGTGAAAGTTTTAAAAGTAAAGAGCTTCTGTTATGTGTTGATGTTGCATAGTTTGCCCACCGGAGGGCACTGTGTAACACATGTTTTTGGAACACCACAAACACGGTAAGCAGCAAAATCAGGCAAAGCATACACAAGTATACACAAGTATATAAATAACATATACGTTTTATGAAAATCCATAGATACTTTGGAGTATTGGATTTTTAATTAATCAAAAATCAATCATTGTATTTATTTAGGACTCTGGTAGAATAAGCTAAGGGTGATGGACTGGTTGGCACACAATGTTAAGTTAATGCTGTGTACACAGAGGAGGAACATCATTTGGAAGATAAACACTTTCAAACTGCGTTTTGTGGGAAGGTTTTTGCATCCCGGTGACCTCTGAAATAAAACTTATGGCTCTCGCCTCATTGATTTAGGCAGGAGCTCGGTCCTAAAATAACTGTTCGATGGCAATAAGCTGGCTGCTGACGGGAAAGACGTGCTTCTACAAGGACTGCTGGTTACTTTAACTCAACTTTAGAGTGTCCTTCACACTTTGTTTCTCCAGGATTAAACAAACAAGATATAATCTATAAATTGGAAAGCTATACAAGTCGAGTTATATTGATTTTCTACCTTTTTCTACCCTTTGCTTTCAGTCGTGCTAAAACTAACCCCACTATTAATCTGGTTCAGTCAGACTCTCGGTACCCTGAGGGGAAAAAAATAAGAATTCCTATGTGTGTAGTTTATTCTTTGTGTGAAATATCCATAACTGTCATTACTTTAGAGTGACAAGAAAAAAACTTTTCAATTTCCTCTACTGAATATTTAACAGACTGATCAATAATCTGTACAGACACAATTCAATTTGTTGGCACAAGCGAGATAGACGACTGGTAAAAGCATTACACATCACAGTGTTATTTTGGCTAGCAAATCCTTTGTACTCGTATAGGCCTTTGTATGTTGAGCTAAACAGCAAAAACTATTAATCCCCAAAAGTCTCTCTTAACAAGTAATTTGCTTTTTATTTTCTTTGGCAGATTTTCAAGGGCGCAGTGTTTCATTCTGATCCAAGCAACAAAAGGGGAAAGCAAAGAACTTCAGAGACTGATATTGACTTGAGAGAGGTTTATTAACAGTGTTATCAGGTAAATGTAAAACACTTGTCATAGCCGTTTGAACAAACACACAGCAATCCTCTTTTATCCATCTTACAGCTCAGTTGGAAATGTTTTATTACTTAATATGTTTGTGTGATAAGGAACTAATTCTGCGGCCTTGTTCTCTCTTTAATTTGCGCTGAGCTTCCTGGAGGAAATTTTCATTAAGTTTTTGTTCACAAAATGTGAGCAATTTTAAATCCACATTTCCATTAGCGCATTTTGATTCCCCTTTTTATTTTTACAAGTATTATGTGATAAGCTCACAATATGACCGTCCCACCTCTGCAGGGCTTCGGGTCTGATTACACACGGTGGTGTTTTAGGAACTGAGCTGTCAGTAAATACAACTGGAAAGAAAGAAAGTGGATTGTTTTTATTTTTTCCCTGTACTTGCAACTCCTGCTGGTTGTCTATGGCATGGAAAGATACTGTAAATAAAAGTCTGTTTGTCAGACTATTTATATGTTTTAGAAAAATGACTCATCTCAGTCATACAATAAAAGATGAGCATAGCTATCATGAATCAGACTGTAGGATTGATAACACTGCATGCTTATTGGCTAATGACTTGCAATTGACAAGTTGGTAGCCACTGATCTCGACTTATCTTCTTTCTGACTCAAATACTGACCAACACTTAAAAATTAACTTTATGTTTTATTCAATATGAACTGTAAACGACTCAAATCATCAGGATCGTGTTTACTGAGCTCACTAAGCAAGAGAGTAGAGGGCCCTTTTTCCATATACTTCTATGCAGCCAAAAGGCTTTGCAACTAGAGTTGTCGCCCCCTGCTGACCATTAAAAAAATGCAGGTTTAAGGGACTTCCACAAGCTATATTCATCTTTTTTACTGTCTGTGTCTCAATCACTGTTATAGCATACAGATATTCATTTTGAAAAATATGGAACTATTTACAGTAGAGCTGGGCGATAGAACGATAACGATATGTATCGCGATATAACTTTTACTGATAGAGAAATTAAGCTATCGCGATAGACCTCGCCGCTCTTGTCCTCTTAAAAAAAAAAAAAAGGTCAGCCGATCCAAATTCAGTAGCGCAGAGCCGAACCAATTACAGCCGCAGCGTCACGTCGCGTGACTTGTTACGTACAGCACAAGTGCCAAGCCGCACGTGTGTTTGTTTGGGAAGCAGCCAGCGCGTAATGGAGGAAATGAGTGTGCCGACTAGAAAAATCAACCGAGCGTGACCGAAGAGAAAACAGATGATGGTTCCAATGCCGGAGAGATTGTCGAACGGAAGAGCCATAGAAGTTCCGTAGTGTGAAGGTATTTCGGCTATTTCAAGTCTGACAAAAAACAGAGTAGCGTGCACTGTACATTGTGCCGAAAGCAAGTCTGGAAATACAATAAACTGGTGCATGCGTCACACTGTGCGCCACGTTATTGTTTCGGTGAAATGAATTTCTACAATACTGTTACTGTTAATTCTACTCTCTGCAGTGTTTAAATGCTTACATATACACACAGTTACTGTCCCTCCACACATACGACTCGGTTCTGCTTCTATGCCCCAGCTTTGTTTACTTTTTCCCACCGAGGCTTCTAGACTTCTGATTGGCCAACATTTCTGCACGGTTAGGAATCTAGCGCCACCTGCTGCTTTGGCATGTTCATAGCAGCGTTTTCCTTCATTTCTCCCTTTATGTGTGGACGGGATTATTTTTTAAAACGAAAACGGAAAATCTCAGTTTTCAAAAATACCCGTGTACGTGTGGACGTAGCCTCAGTCTCTGACTGGAAGCGCTAATTCGTCATTCGGCTTTTGTCAGACTAAAGTAACTGTTAAAACTGTTTGAAAAGCTCAGCTATACAACAAGGAGAGATTGAGAATTTCTTTTTAGTTCTCAGTTTATTTGATATTGACAAAAGTTAGTCAGTTTTGTCTGTTCTTCTGTAAAACAAACTAAGATTTATTTTTAGAATTAATATTTTGTTTCTAAGTGGAATTGACAATTTAGTCTGTTTCGTTTGTTCTATTTTGAAACTTAAACGCTTTAGCGGCTGCCTTTTGTGTAGTTTGCAATATTTGCCTTTATTTATCTGAAAAAGTCTCATGTTCCTTAAGTACATCTACCCTGTTGAACTTATTATGGGAAATAAATATTTAAAAACAAGCTGCTGATTATTTCACATTTTACTTGTGAGCAACGGCACATTTAAATCTTACAAATATAGTTATTTGGCTTATATCGTGATAGATATCGTTATCGCCTGAAATGAAAAAAACATATCGTGATATGAAAAAATCTCATATCGCCCAGCTCTAATTTACAGTAAAGACAATAAAGCGGGGTATTATTTGGGGTGTGGTTACTTTGTGATCGGCAGGTACCTACTGTGTGACTGTGCAATATGTATGATTTCTGTGTTTGGTTTACTTATCACACGTGATGGCCAGTTTCAATTTCTTCAGTCGATTTAAAGGTCACTTTTACTGGCTACTAAAAAAAAGGTTCACAATTTTATGACGCTTGTCACACCGGCAAAAAAGGTTTGCGATATCCCTGCAAGTAGGAAAACCAGTGGTCAACAAGCGATTGCACTCATTTGTGGTATTTGGCAGTTGCACAGGTTACTTGGTGGGAGGCAACCTGTCTCCAACCAATCACAGCCTGACTCAAACTGACTGCAATCACTTTCAGACAGATTAGCAAAGGTTTGCTAATATTTGAAGTCTAATTTATAAACACAAATAGATTTGCCAACACGTTGACAGCAACTTAGTCAGACTACACCGAGAAGTGCAAGTCGTCTGCAACTGGTCTCTTTGAAATGGCAGACCTGACTAACTTGTCTGCCAAGTGGTCGTAATCTGGTTATGTTCCTATAAAAACAAGACTGTGTCATGATGTTTTGGCACCATTTGTATCTTGTTATCTGTAAGCACCCTATAAGCAATCTTGTGTATATGTTATTACAAATTGAGCTCTAAAGTGCTACAAGAGGTTAAAGAAATTCCAGGGAGGACCTTCATCAATGTATCTGGAAAAGTGGACTTACATGGTATTCCCCATTTTCCATAACAGCACCTTCAAACTTACTGATACTGTTCAGAAAAATCAAATGACATATAACATATTAATGTAACGTTGTAGCATGTCATTAAGAGAAAAATTCTAGTCTAATCCGAATTGGCTATTTCTAACGTTAGCATCCATTTAAAGATGAATTATCAGCGACTTTGAAACACGTGTTAGCTGTGACCGGCGATTGTTACATATCTTAAAAATGAGTTTTTTAAAAATCTAATTTTGCCTTAAACAAACCTCATTGTGGACACATTTTAAATGTGACTGCCAAATATGCTGGACAGCAGTCTTGTGCTGATGCCTATCTCAAACTTTAGATGATTGAGCAGAGCAGTGGGATTAACTTCCTTTTTTTCTATTTAGGCCAGTGCCGATAGAGAAATCCACTGAGAAAAATCGCACTGAATGAGTTTAAACTTAATGTGCTTATCTTGTTTGAAAACCTTTCATTTCACAAAGTTCTGGGTGGGAAGGCTGATTTGTGCACCGTGACAGGTTAATGATTATCGAGCTCTATCTGTCATTTTCTCCTCATTTTACTTTGCTTCTTGTTATTTGTGCCGCAGATATCTTGACACAAGACATCACAAAAAGATCAATCTCCTCTCAAGTACACAGCTGAGCCCCCGGGAAGCCGTTTTAAGACGTATTGCACTCTCATTCTTTTGGGGATATGATTCTTTTTTGTTGCTGTTAACAAGTTACAAGTGCTTCATAGCCAAGAGAAATGAATACTGAATAACTAGCAAGGATCAATAAATCATTATGTTTAGTCATTGGGCTGAATAGAGAATAAATGACAGTCGAGGCAATTAAGAATAAGACGAATAAAAGACAAAAATTAAGGCTTGTGCTTTATCGGCAGTGGGAAATCTTTTTTAAATGCATTTTAGAGGTGACTGGAATGATTATAACTCTGGCAGCCAGATGCAAAAAAAAGAAAGAAAACATTCTCAGACATCACAGTTGCAAATAAAACTGATGCAGTCTGAGGTGAACCGTGCTGGAAACATGTTTTGTTTTTGTTTTTTTAATTGAAAAGTGTATTTATTTAATCCCCGAGTGTTACACAGGGGCACCTTTCATGCGGTGGTGTCACTGTAGAGAAAATAACAGTTAATCCCATGTCACAGACTGTGAATCCTAAAGGGATCCTTTCAGTGCTCCAGAACCTACCATCCCCTGACAAAACACAGTCCCTTCTGGCGCTAACGGCTCCCCGGCTGTGACAAATATGGTTTGAGAAAGCCGGGAATAAAAATGAACACCACTGCAGTTCTTTATCCTGCCCCAGGTGAGAAGATGGGGCGGCGCTCTGCGCGATTTGATCCATGTCGAGCTGTAAGTGGATTAAAAAGATCCATTGATTCTCCCCTCCTTCTGTTCGCACATCACACTGGTGCAATTCATTGAAATGTTCCAAAATCTTTATTATCTGCCAAACTATACGTGAACTTTTGAGCCTTCCACGCTGACTGGCAGCCACTCCGCACCGACTGTCCTTTAAATAACTTTGCCAATTTATTGAGAACATATTGGCAAAATTCGTGTAAGTGGGCTGTGGGAACAGTGCTACCGTGACACCCTCATACTGTGAACATTATGTGGCTTTTTGAAAGCAATGAATTCTTCTTCTTCTAAAAAAAAAAAAAAAAAGATCATGTTTTCATAAAAGATTTTGTTAGCAGCTCTGGGGAAGCCGAATCTCATCTGAATGACGATTGCCTGTCGATGCATTAGGTAATATTGACATTTACTGACCTCACTCTACCGGAGGAGCTTCTTATTCTCTCCTCTGCTCCTCCTCTCCGAGCTTGTCTTTTCTTTTTCTTCTTTTTCATATTATGGAAAACTAAGTTAGTCAGATAGAGGAGTGAGATTCAGCTGAAATGTGTAATGGTGTGAGAAGCTGAAATGTCTTTGCATCCTCCGACATCATTAAGTAGGTATAAATGCAAGCAGTAAGAGGGTGTTATGGATTGGTAGTTTTTTTGGAAATTACAGAGAGTATATGAAAATAGAGCGAATGCTACAAAGCCACAAATCTCAGCACATTCATCATGAAGTTACAGCAATTGACCGCTTATTTATTGCCTATTAGAGGCCCACCAGAAGCTTTTTAAGGGATTGTTTGCTCATGTAGACTGTGGCAATTTAGGGAAAGCTGAGGTATACAGTTTGTGTTAACTAAGAGAGCAATATAACTTTTACTATTTAGGTTCAAATAAATTTTATGTGTACATAAATCAGTAATGGGTTTTCTTTTAAAGGCAGTCAGGATTAAAGTTTGGGGGTTTTATAGTAATTCAAATAAGTCCCACGATCCCCCTCAATTTTTCCTCTGCATGAGTTCCAGATTGCTGAAGTCCAGGGAAGATTTTGTCAGTGCCAACTGGGAGCACCTGGACCCTATGTTCCCAAACTGTAAAAATGTTGTTGCCACGTCTTTTTGTCTTTCACTCACCTGCCTGTCTGCTAGCATGCTAGTAGTCATACATGTCCATACCACTGATCCCACCAGTTTCCACATCTAATTAGATTTGCATTTAATGTAGCCAAGTTTTTTTTTAAAGTTACTTTGTTGAAATGCAAATAGTGTCCGGGATTCAGACACGGGACCTCTCATGTTTAAACTGAGAATCATGTCTCTGTACTAATCCTATAAGCTAAACTTGCAGTCATGTAAAAAAGAAAGTTTTTCAAATGAATCTCTGCAGTCCTGTGAAAGACGTACACCCTATGATTCAATAGTTTGATGAGCCAGCTTTAACAGCAATAACTTAAAGTAATGGTTTTCTGTATGACTTCTTATCATTATTTCACATCAGTGTGGAGGAATTTTGTCTCACTCTTCTTTATGCTGCTTCAATTCAATGAGGTCTGCAGACATTTTTTATATACAGCTCTGCTAATGTATTCAGTATTTTAATCAGGCTGAGGTGTGGACATAAACTGGGCTATTGCAACACCTTTTTCAGCCATTCTTCTGCAGATCTGCAGTTGTGCTCGGGATCATTTCCCTGTTGCATGACCCAGTTTCAGTCAAGCTTAAGGTGTCAGACAGACAGCCTCACATCTGACTCTCGAATACTTTGGTAAACAGAGGAGTTTTTGTCCAACTCAAGGACTACAAGGTGCCCACGTCCTGTGTCTTTTCCTCTTAATTCCTATGGAAGCAGTAAGGGTGTATGTCATTTTGCACAGAACCGCACAGCAGTCCTGTGCATGTGACTCCCCCCCCTTCCCCACATGATTATACTTGTATAATGCATTTTGTCTAATGAGTTTTTCATATGATTGCTTTACATGGTGTCGTTACTGTTAGGTGGCTGAGTTGGTGAATTTAAATATATGAATTCAAGTATGTGTGCAACAATCTGAATCTTGAAAGCAGTACACACACAGTAGTGCACACTTGTACTTCTGTGCAGTAAATGTGTCTCAATTCAAAACTGGAGAAAAGACAGTAACCTTGCTATTGATGTAATGCATTTTTTAATATACTTGGATAAGATGATTCATGGTTATTTGTCAAAAAGGAGAAGTAAAGCCAAGACTTTCAGGAGCCAAACTATGTTATCATGGACAAAAAGTTATTAGAGCAAAGTTTCTTCAACAAGACAGGGAGGGTCTGTCTATTAAATTCAAGTTTGCTGGACTTTCAGTCCTGATTATGCACCACTGAACCTACGTTGAGTTACAATATCTAACTTCTTATCTGGCTAATGATACAGACGGCAACTTCACTGAGCTCCCAGCATGAGCACACAGTGAGAGGCAGGGGGGGAAAAAATGCTTACTGAGTTCTTGCAGTTGCTTGAGTTGAAGTACTTCCTCCTCTCCCTCCTCCTCTCCTGAGCTGAAGTGCAGGGAAGAGCCTTCCAGCATAAACCAGCCCATCCTCCAGTAGTACAGGTCGTGACCTTCTTTGTAGTGGAGTCTGCCAATCAGTTCACTCTCTTTCCGCACTAGTCCCTCAACTTTAGGTGGGATGAAGCACTGCGGATCCGATAAGTAAACAAAAAGGAGTCTTATTTATTAGGAATGTCTATAATTAAAAACACTGGCAGCGGCCAGTGCTACCCCTCAGCCTCCTAGTACTTGCATTGTTATTGCAAAATATTACATTGACAAGATTTTCTGAAAACTTGACCACTGACCTCTAACCTTTGGGTCAAGGTCACTGAGATTCAATATTTTCTGAGATTTTTAGTGGATACACCTGTGTTATCAGTTTCAAAATCCTAGGTGACGTCCCTGTCAAGAAAGATACATCCATGATATAAATTTGAAACTTCTATGTTGCTTTGATCTCGACTGCCCGGCAGGGTGACGACAACAGCCTATTTTATTGTTTTGTTTTTTTTTAAAAAATGTGAAACTAATAGCACAGCTGAAGCCTCATTTTCCTTAAACAGACACCCGTAGACACATTCACTGCTATTCTTTAGACACTGTTCTGTAATTTAAGCAGGAACACTCAACTGTGCCTAGGTCTAAAAACGAATTGATTAAAGATGCTGTGTGTTGCAGTGTCCCTGATTGGGTTTCCTGGGAGTTGAGGATAAAACAGGGACAGGTTTGTGTAGTGTTGAATGATTCTGTCAGTACGTGAGGGAAGGGAAAGAGAGACTACATCTCTTAATGAAATAAGCAAAGGTAGGTTGAGGCTCACTGAAGACACAAAGAAAATAATTGTTTACGAGTGTCATTGTGCACTGTATCTGCAAACTGTGTCACCTTTGTTAGCGCCTGAATCCAGTCATGCTGCGTTTCCTGTGTTTCCGCTCCGAAAATCAGCAGTCGCTCCGTCTGCAGGTACAGCTCCACGGTAAACACAGCCCTGCCAGAGATGCACAGCTCACTATCAGATACGAGGAAATGAGAACGGCCTAACAGACACACACAGAAAAACAGAAAACGGCTAACGAAGCATCTAAATCTAGCTTCAGTTTTCACGCGACCAATACATACGTTAAATCCAGGCAGATCTGCTGGGCAGCTTTCCTGAAGCAGCTGAGAGTTGAGTGCCTTTCTAAAGGCCACTTCTGTTTTACATTCCTCTACCAGATTTGTTTAAGAGTGGCGAGTTTGTTTATTCACCACTCCTATGGTGCTCTGGCACACACGTTCATTAGTATTTAGCCTCTATAATGTTCTATATGTGGGATCTTTGCTGTGCTCTCAGTGTCTCAGAGTTGTTGCAGAGACACACTGCCAATGTACAGATACCGGCCATTTCTTTATATTTTGTTAGCTTTTCTATGCATGAATGATTCAAAGGTCAGTTTTAAGTGGCTTAAAATACAAAATAAAAAAATCATTCCTCTATAAGTGGTTAGGTACAAGGACCGGAGCAAAAATGGGTTAAAAGAAAAAAAAGGAGAAAGTTTTCATTAATTTCAATGCATTAATTTAACATTGCCTTGTGGTGCTGTAATTCATTAAACCACATATAAAATTTCATGTTCCTGTCTAACAAAGCGGTCAAACAGAAACTGGTACAAATAAATACATTCCTTCAAAGAACCATTACTAATTGCAAACTGCAAAAACCATTAAAGTTGTTTTACTGCAAACTGGAAATGATTATCAAAAATGTTCACTACAGCACAGTTCAAGCAGACTTTGGCTCATGTGTGGCCTCTGTATTTAGTGTTTTTCCCACCATTCTATACTTTTAATGCGAAACACACTTTATGAGGCGTTATCCCACCTCACGTGTTGACACAAATGCCATCGGCAATCTGTAAATAAAGCAACAACAAAGAAGCCCCCCCCCCCCCCCCCCCCCCCCTCGTATATCACAATCACAAGACTTAATTGGATTTCACCCACCAAGCTCGAATGTCTACATTAAGAGGACAGCTTTTATAAAATTAGGAGCAGTCGGTTGTTTTAACAACATTTAATAACAATAAGATTCTTGTTGTGATCACTGTACAGGTCTTTGCTTAAATGTGTTGCAGAGCAGATCATCGGTGGATATTCACTTGCCTGAAAACATATTTGAGCATAAAAATTGAAGGTGTGCGTGCACCAAACACGTGAAATGAAAAAAAGGAAAAAGAGAAAAAGAATAGGCAGTATGCACTCATCCATCCCCACACTCGCAGGTAAAACCCTTGCTGTCTGCAACCCAAAGGCAACTATTAATCTTTGTTGGTCTTTCTCTTCCTGTTGTTTCTGCCTCCATCTCCCTCAGTGAAGGTGCACGGGTCAGAGTATCACTCGCTTAATGGTCGGTACATACTGGCGAGCAGTAGTTCCCTTTCTATTGGTGCGCTACAACGAGGGCAGCTCTAAATGCTACAGCGACGGCTGTTTAAGGTGGCGTGTCGCTGGGGTCACGGCAGCGCCAAGCTGCTCGCTTCTAAAACGTGTCAGGGGAACAGGAGAGACATGGGTGTTTGTGCGCTCTTTGCGTGACCTGGCCCGCCCCCTTTCCCTGCAATCCCCCCCTGCTGCCTCCGCGCTGGGAGGCTTGCAGGTGCTTGTTAGAAAGGGGGTCCTAGAGGGAGTGCGAGGGAGAGAGCGGCGGGGGCGGGGTTACCTTGATGCGCTGGGGAAAATTCCTTTGTAAAGAAAGGACAAGAGAGAGATGAGAGATGAACGCTGCATCATGAGAGTCCCAGAGGGACGGAGCGGCTGAGGGGGAAGAGGAGAGAAAGAAACAGGAAGCAAACTAGAAGGAAGGAGAGACAGAAAGGTGTTGAAATAATGATGTGAGCAAGAACATGAGCTATAAGAAGCAAACATGGGTCACTGTTTTGTGTTGTACATGGCATCAGTTTGAAACGGTTTGTCCCCTATGGACCACCTCACGGATAAACTTTATCTGCACAACAGCAAACTACATGTAGTTATCAAACTTTATGCCTTTAAAAAAAGTTGATGTGGACACCAGTTTGGTGGGAGAAGTCAGCTTAAGGCAGTAAGATGGTTTCTGCCTTTATTAAACGGTGATCAGAATTCGGTCCTGCCTGCCCTGGTACAGGGTGCAGCATTTGTTCTCATGGAGCAGAGAGCTCTGCAGGGATATTTCTGTCCTTGCTGTTGTTTAAATTTAAATTTAGTTTGAAAGTTTAGCTGTTGTGTAACTTTCAGGCAGGGGAAAAGAGTCACTAGGTTGGTTATGCACTGTAACAAAGGACAAAAAAAAATGATACAGATCACAATCACGCTGCAGCAGGCGAGCGACACACGAGGTAACAAGCACACGACAACAATAGAAACACTAATTTTAGTAAAGAGTTTACTTTGAAGTCACTCATTTTCCTCTGTCCTGTAGTGGGATTTATTCATAGACTGCGAGATGACGTAACTTTGAGATTTCTTAAAAAGGGACCTGTTATGGTTACTTCCAACTCTATATTCCTTTTTTTAGTATCTGTGAGAGCAGCTTTGCATGATTCACAGTTCAAAATAATCCTCGTCTGTCCCATACTGGGCCCTGCTACAGCTTAGTTAGTTCATCCAGCGTCATCTACTTTTAGGCCATTGTTTGAACAGCAACTGTGTGGCCTTTTTCTCCTCACAGCCTGTGCTGTGTACCTGAAATACCCATATTGGAGATATCTGCACACTCTGGCTGTTTCGTTATAGCAGTCTGGACCTGCCTCACAGGGATTCCTTGCACATACACCATGTTTAATATTGTAACCGTCTATTATTCTAGCAATATATACACATATATACCAGAAAAAAGTAGTTAGCCCTATGCCCTCACAGCAAGAAGGTCACGGGTTCAAATCCATTGCTCTGGCGTTTGCATGTTCTCCTCGTGTTTGCGCTCCTATCTCTCAAAGTACATACACTTGCACATGGGGTTAGGCTAATTGGTGATTCTAAATTGCCCAAATGGTTGTCTGTCTCTCTTACCTATCCCTGCGACAGGCTGGTGACCCGTCCACACTGCACCCACCTTCCCCCCCTATGACAGCTGCGATAGGTTCTAGACCCCCATGTGACCCTGAATTGGATTAGCAGAAGAAAATAAATGGACAGAAATAAGAAAATGAACACATAATGACATTTAGTCTCTTGCTTTGTGATGGTTAAAGTGCAACCAAAGAGGTGATTTGGTTAGTTTACACCTCAGAAGAGTCTGAAGTCTGTCTTTTTATGTGAGCCTGAGCCTGACCATCTAGTCTTAGTGACACATATCAGTCAGTTTTATCTGAATATAGATATGGAGATGTTCAAAATGTTGTCCTAGATGTACAGCTGTCTGTCTGGTCCCACCACGTTTCCACAAGAGAAATTAAGGCACCTATGATACAAATGATGCAATTGTTAGCAGCCCAAGAAACTTTATTGCACGCCACGCTGTGCAGGAGGGATCTGATAAACTTGGGTATGACATCAAGTTTGATGTACATGGACATTAGAATGATAATTCCCAGCTATGTCCTCCTGCGTGGGGACAAAACAGTTTTATAACACGCTTCTGCCGCCATAAATCAGCTATATTTCTTCTTTGTCTTTGTTATTTTGCATGTTTTACCTCAATCTACTCTGTCTGGCTTTTGTTTTGTTCGCACAATGATGCCACTGCTGCAAAGACCACAGCATCACCCTAAAGTTTGACCGTCAGTTTCCTCCTAGGTCGACCAGATGAAACCAGACGGAACCGCTCTCCCTGTGCAGCTCTGGAGGCATATCCAAAGATATGATTCTTCCACACTTCTCATCTTTTTATCCGGGACTCTTTAAGTAAGAATTTCAGTTCTACTACTTTGCACAGATGAAAATCAAATAAGGAACCCTCAATTTTCACGCGCATGCTGCCACCTTATCACAGCAATCAAAAGAGCTCTCTGTCCTTTATTGCACATGTGAAAACTCCATGATTAAGGAAATATTTCACACATTACTGTAAAAAGCTGACCCTTCTTATTAGAGACCAGATTTTTAAATTGGTTCAATTCAATTTTCAAGTAGGCTTCAATTACACACGTGCGTGCTATTTTAAGTATAAAAAACTACTTGTTAAAATAGTTTTTTATACTAAGAGTGAGTTAAGAAACACTTCCTCACAGAGGAAACCTGCTGTACAAGACTTACCTGAGTTTTAAATGTGCACAAACTTATCTACATGTATTTTTGTAGTTTTTTAGTTTCTCCTCAATGCTTTCGTGTACCTCGGAAAAGTCTAAACTCCCTGCCCTACATAGAAACCCCATGTCACTTGCAAAGTCGAAGTCTAAGCTCTTCCAAAAAGCTTGCGTGCGAGAGGAGGACATGATAACGAACATGACAGATAATGAAACCGCACCAAAAAGCAGCTAAAAAGGACGAAAAAGAAGCAGTTCCAGGGCTTTTAGCTAAATCTGAAGGTTGGAATCGACTTACAAATATTCTTGTCAGAACAGGCAGATGAGTAAGAAAATAATTTTTAGGCAAGGAGAAAAAAAAAATCAACTTATCACCAGCTAACATACTCCCTTTGCATTAATTCCTTAGGAGTGGATTTCTAATATTCATAAACTTTAGCCAACGTATGTTTTGGGGCTGCGCTATAATTCACGGTGTCCTCTGCCACGGTGAAATTACCCAAATGCCATGTTTAATGGAAATGACACCTACGGTCTCCTGCAGCACGGTGATAGGCTGCTGGTGGGAGTGTGTCATCTGCATACATTAATATTCATGAGCGGCAGACATTGGAGAGGTGAGACGTCCCGGCTCTCTCCGTGCACGGGCATGCTGGGAACGCTGGAAGTTGCAGGATTGAGACGGAGCGAGGCAGAGCTTAATCTAGTGAAACGCACGGCCATTATGAGCGCCAGCGACGGAGAAATAATAGCTGTTGCCGAGGTCACGCCGTGACCTGTAACTGAGATTTATGTGCAGGGCTAAAAATGGTGCAAGTCGATGCTGCTTTGTAGAAAACTCACCAAACACACACACACGCATGATTATCAGTGTAACCTGTCACGGCAGTGTGTGTGTGTGTGTGTGTCCAGATCATTAAAAAAGGTCAAAGTTTTAGCAAGCCAGATGTGTCTCTAATGGCTGTATACATAACATTTACAAATAAAAGCATTGTTTACTCTTCATAACATCTGCTGCTATCATTAAGGACTTGGCTTATGCTTTAATCATAAGCAGTTATCAGACTCCGAGCTCGGGAACAGGGGGACAGGCACATGAACACACATACAGGATGCAGTGGGAGTGTGACGCACGTGAGCGGGGACGTATGGGGACATCTGCTGATTCTTTTTTTGAGTGTTTGTACCACTTCCACAAGAAATAAATAAATAAGTAAATAAAAGTTTGTTGTCAAAGCAACTTTTTTTTGCTGTTTTTTGTGGTGTAGCTGCATCATAATCTGACTGAGGAGTGCTGAACGCAATCGGGGTGAGGTGGAACGGTAACACGAACACAGGAAGTGGCAGTTAAAACTGCATCCCCACCAAAGTAAATAGTAAACATAGCGCTCATAAAGCCCTGATGGTTCTGTAAAACTGAATAATGCTCAGTCTGAGGTTATGCTAATGAGACACACGACGAGGGGAAAGAAACAGAGCAGAAGCCTGGATATACATCCACGTCAAGCAGGCTGTGGTGCTGCAATAGATGAATAACACGTGCGGTAAAAATTATTTTAACCAATAAAAGAAATAAATTATTCAAAATGCCTTTTGTGTATGTGTGACACGTGTGTCCTTAAAGCAGATTTAACAATCACATAAATTATGATTTAGTAGAGAGGATGCAAATGAAGCATTTCAAAGCAGTTTAACTGCAGGGTTGTGCTGCGTATGCTTATGTACGAGGGATGTGCATGAATAAGAGTAAATTTAAATGTTGAGTGTTTATGAAAGCCTTATTACCTTGTTGATCTCCTGCAAAGTGTAATTTATGTGCGGTCCCCACATACTGGATTTAAATTAATGTTAAATGCTCGACATTAATAGCACAGCAGGGAAAGCTGTGAATATCTGGTATGACCAGGATGGGATGCGTGACTTGCAGAGGTGTCCCTGGCTCTAAATAATGGCACACAATAAAGACGGATTGGTGTGAAACATCGCAACAACTCTGAAGGTCATCGAAGGTTCGTAGAGATGCGCAAAGCCAGAAAAAGCTACAAACGCCTTTATGAAGACCAAAGTTTAAACCAACCCACAAAAACACAAATCATCTATAAGAAAATAGCTGGCATCATGCAAAGATCACACCAAGTGCAGAACGTTCAATCCTGAAAGTGGGCCAAGTGTAGAAACACAACATCTCTGCAGAAATCTCTAAATCTGCGTTTGTAGCTCCACTGTTAGAAAACACTGAATAAAAGTGATGCTAATGGAAGCATTGTCCCCCTCTGATATCTCAATTTGTTTCAAGTTGAAGGTTTAGGCAAAAATTTATAATGTTTTGTCTGAAAGCGGGGGGAAAAAACCCTGAAAAATGTAATTACAGCACGGGATAGAGCACAAGTAGAGGGCGCATCAAGGTTTGGGCTTTGCTTCACTACCTCGGAGCCTGGATAGATTCACTGAGGGAATGATAAATCCAAAATTGTACGAGGTGATTTTAAGGAAGAGTTTCATGGCAAAACTTAGAGGTTGGCTAATTTAGTAAGACAATGAGCCAATAAGAGCGAGGTTTAAAGAACTGTTACACTCTCATGGGCTACTATTGGACATGTGATGGTGTTTGTTGCTGCTCTGGGAGGTTTGAGGTTATTTAAGAGTTCTCTCTGGACAGCTCATATTGTGAGTTTAAAAAAATATCAATATGTTTAAGAAATACATTAAAAAAAACAAATGCTGGCACTGTCTTACACCCATATTAAAATAACAGCAGTAAAATAAGTTTGATGTTCATTTGAAAAGAATCAGTTCAAGCTTAGGGGAACACAAAAAGTTTTGAAATCTAGTCCGTGATTTGGACTGAAGTAATTTCCTGAAGCCTTTAGATTTTCTTCTTCATGTACTCACTTTCACTAATTAGTTGATTTGTGTGTGCATTCATACCCAGCTCCAGTCATCGTCTCTGTGTGGTTGACAGCCAGGCTAATGACTTCGGTGGCGTCCACCCTGCCAATGGCTGAAGGGCTTCGCTCGCTCTCATAGTAACTCAGGAAGCCGCCTTCCAAAGTACACCAACGGCGTGCCATGTCTGAAATTCACACATACACAGAAAGCAGCATTACAAATACTGTGTATAAGGACCGGCCACTTACGAACTTAGTCATCCATTGGTGCATTCCAATGATAGAAAAAAGGACGTAAGAAAGCTTCTGAAACTACTAATTAAACACTAGTTGAAACTTGTATTAAAGTGGTGACTGATAAAAACGCTGCTCTTTTGCTGCCGGAGTTCGCTTTGTTTTCAGCCTTTTGGTTGCTGTGGAAAAACGTGTACTACCTTCCCGGTTGGGGAGTGGTTACTGGAGGTTGCTGGCAGTCAGAATCAGAATCAGAAAAAGACAAACTTTATGAATCCCAGAGGGAAATGGAGTCAACTGGTAAAGTGAGTCGCAAAGATTGTTCTGGTGCTAGTGGATTGTTGCAGTCGCTGTTGCTTTGCGCTGAAAATACCAACTTATCTGCAAAAGCCTTGGTAACTACAAGCAGTGACAGTTTGCCTTCAAAGTTAAAGATATAGCTTACCGGCACAACTTTTCCTTTTAAGGCAAACAGTTGCCACTTCACGTTTCAGTACCATTCAGGAGTTGGTTAGCAAGGTTTTGCAGACAAGCTGGTGAACACAAGCAACAGTTTTCTGTGCCACACCATGTAACTTTTTGCAGTCAACTGCACCTACCGGCAGCAAGCAGCCTCCTGCAACCACTCGCCAACTGGTCAGGGAACGCACATTTTTCCCTAGCGACCAGTGGTTACCATGCGGTTGGCTGGGGCCTTAGCTATTTTATCATATACTGTTAAGGGGTTTGTCTGCATATACATTACAATATTCTGATCTATGCCTGATGCTTTTAACTGTTGCTCATCCATCACTACCTAAACTAAATAATGAGCTTCTAGGTGGGACCGTGTAATGTTTCTGAACAGTCACCATTGCTGTGGCCACAACAGTATGATCTTCATGAGCCAGTTCATGGTGCCAGCGGTGTTAATGCAAACAACCTGATGAAACAGTCATCATTGACAAAACTTCCCCCAACTGTGCACTTGCTGCTATAAGTCACATGCCTGATGTGAAAAAGTTATACTGACTATTGACTTCACCTGATCAATAGTCAGGTGAGCTCAGCAGTCAACTGACTATTGATCAGGTCCCAAAGCAGGAAAGGCCCTCACCAAGACTGAAGATTGAAAAATTCAACATCATAAACACATTAAGTCTTTATTGTTGGCTGAATAATGTATTTATCTGTTTATTTTTTGTATATAAATATGATTAGAGCTGAAATCAATCAACATCATTCACTGAGTTTGAGAAACACTGCGGTGCTTTACTTAACTTGCTAAAGTTTTACAGTGATTTTACTTTATGTTACAAAATTAGGCTAACATGTTAAAAATGACTTATTTAATTAATTTACTTTCACTTTGAAATACAGTAATTAAATCACTCTATAGTGGTAAGGCTTTTCCCGCTTTATCTCAGTAAATAATAAAGACCTGGAAAACATGGTATTACAAAGGTACGGGGACCACGTCTTTGTCCACCTGAGGTTTGCTAGCACTGGCCATTTGGTAGCCAATGGATGCTTCTGATCCAAGCAAACAAAGTAAGAGGATGAATGTGTTTGTTTAATAACAAAAAACACACACACAATATGCATAACACAACTGTACTTATAACAATATAATCTTCATTATCTTTGGAGATATATTTCACACACAAACTTGATTCCACCTTGAGATAAATGTGTAGCTTGGACTCTTATTTGACCTCAATATGTTTATTATCTCTACTGTAAAATGTACATTTGCATTTTGATAGAACTGGATAAACTGTCTATTGTTTGTAAAGTCAGAAAAAGCCATTAATTAGAGGCAGTAATCTGAGTGATTGGCTTCGGGACAATTAGCACCACTCAAACCTTATTTAACTCAGCTAATGACTCTCTGCAAGCCGAAACAACACTTTCAAAAAAACTGTTTAAAAGTTCAGAGATTAGACGTTATTGCAGTTTTCACAGACAAACTGCAGCAGATGAGTAAATGTCACATGTCGCCTGCATACGCTCTCTTTGTGTGCAATTAACTCATAAACCAAACTAGTCAGATAATGGTACCACACCACCTACAAGTGGATATCCTTACACCATCATCTGATGTGCATGTTGTGGTTGTCAGCACACATGCCCCACCCACCTGCTGATCAGACCTTCTGTTTTTGGGAGGCAGCCAATAAGAAGAAAGTTAAGTTAAAGGAGCCTGAAGTGGCTTTTTTCAGGCACTGGAGGAACTGAGCAGCTGCACCAAGACCCAGTAATACTGTGATTCAAGCAAAGCTATTCTGCTCAAGTTAAATAAATCGTCTTCCTGCTGCTCTCCTTAGGGGTCACCTCAGAGGATCACCTGCCTCCGTCTCATCCTACCCTTGTGTCACACCAACCCTCTGCATGTCCTCCTTCCCTACATCCATGAGAGTCCTCTGTGGTTAAAGCACAACATTTTAAAAAGCCTTTCAGAAATGATGTAAGTTGAGTCCAAATTGGGCAGAAAGACTGTGGTCTCCATTTTTAAATGATCAAAAGTAGTTCTGGCATGGCGTGAGGAACATCTCACTGTTCAAAGCCAGATCTGCGTCCACGTGGCAGTTATTTAAGAAGACCGCATGTCAGTTTCAATAAAATATAATATACACAGCATGTGAGGGCATACGCACAAACGCATGCACGCAAAGATGTACACACTCTCAAAATTAGAACTGTTAAGAGACTCCAAGCAGCAAGCAGATTTCAATCAACAAACATGATCTCAGAGGAAAAGCTGGAAAACACACACAACATTGTCTTTCATGACTGTCTGACTGTGCGATTTACATAGCCAATGAGCATGAAGTTCATGAAAACATACCTAATTTTGGATTTTCAAAGTCACCGTGCCATCTGCTTTTTTGTTCCGCAACAAACATACACACTCACTCACACACACGCACGCACACGCACACACAAACAGCTTCCCACCCCACACCCCCTGTCGCTTGCGACTCCAAAGTTTCCACTGTATTCATCTCATGAATATGCTAATTGTGCATTCCACTGCCAACTGTGTGTGATGTTTCTGAAGGAACAGATATAGTTCCAATAAAAAGGAAGTGTCTACAACTGGCTGTTAAAAGAAAAAGGATGTGATAAGCATGGGAAAAGGAGGATGTCAGTTTTGCTCTATTCACCCTTGCACTGCCTCTCTTTGTGGCTCTTTCTGACTTTTCTTTGTGTCTTTTGTCTAAGAAAAAAAACTATTTGGACACAATTCTGTAAACAGCTTTAAAAATGCAGTGACTAATACCTAACTGCTTGCTGTGGCATTAAAAAAATACTTTTCTTTTGACCCCACTTCACTTCCAAGAAAAGAGTTATTCCAACAGCTAAAGATTCATCATCTCCATTTGAAAGCGACCAATTTCTATTTGTATGTAGGACACACACACACACACACACACACACACACACACACACACACACACACACACACACACACACACACACACACACACACACACGTATATACATATACAGAGACACATACAGAGGGAGAGGCTGGAAGGACAGAGAGAAACAGAGACACTGGCCATTACCAGTCCAATCTATCTGACAGGACACAGTGTTGTCTTGGTGACGGAAAAGATTGCCATGCACTTCACTTTCGCTTCAAATGTGTCCCTGAATCACTAAGGTTTTGCAGAAAATGTCATGTCCATCATTTCTT
Source organism: Rhamphochromis longiceps (assembly GCF_057381845.1). NCBI lineage: Eukaryota > Metazoa > Chordata > Actinopteri > Cichliformes > Cichlidae > Rhamphochromis > Rhamphochromis longiceps. The sequence goes on from NC_140559.1 coordinate 45,541,818, forward strand.
AACAGAGAATAGCTAAGTCGTTGTTTCGTGCTACACTGCCTCTGTAATTTCGCCCTTCCTTCTCTCTGTCCTGTCCCTAATAGCTTATTAGCCGAAAAGTTTCCTTTGTACCACGTGAAACCTTTAGCACAATCATCCTCTTAAAAGGCACACTTGTTTTCTGAACTGAAGTCAGGTGCCATCATGAGCTCGCAGGAACGTGGCATGTTGGTAATTTTTTTTTTTTAAGTGTCTTTGTAATGGTTCATGTGGTGGTTATGTGGGAGTTTAGGTCATGTATGGACGAAAGTACTACTAAACATGGCACGCAGTACTGTGCTGCTCTTATAAATCATACTGCTCAGTAAGTTAATGTTGTTATCTGTAAGATATATGTATAAAATATACCCAGGAGGATCTGGTGTTGTTTAAAAGGCAAAGGTGGTACCTATTTGGTGCTGTCACGGTTCAGTTTACTGCATTTTACATGAGGCTAACTAATAAATAAACAAGTTTTCATGGCATTATTTTTTAAATCACCCTCACTTCACTTTTGCCCCCTGGAACTTTGTTGAACAGGCTGAACTCTCATGAATTTGCAGATTCCCGTCAAATTTTACGCCACAATCACCAGGCTGACATTTGGGGTTCACATTCAATGTCTCGACATCTGCTGAATGTCGTTCAGTCCAATTACAAATTTAGTGCAGACGTTCAGGTTTTGTTTTGTTTTTTTTGGTTAAATGTCTTTACGAAGGAAAAACTTCAAATTGTCAAAACAAAAAAAAAATTGATCATCAAACAAGAAATGGGTTTGTTTGTTTTTTTAAATCTTCTTTGTGTTGCAGGCTTAACGGACAAGGTTACAGGAGGAGATGCTGACATGTGAAAACCAGTAAAAGAATGGCATATCTCTTCCATATAGGAATTGCTCCTAAACCTGGGAATCTGGGCCTCGACAGAGGGTAAGCATTCACGTGGACACTCCATACAGCACCTTGAACGTCTTAAATATCCTCTCATTTCTCTAGATTTTGCTTCCTCGGAGTCAGACTTTGTTGTAATTTTTGAACATGGTCTACAGTAAGAGTTCTTTAGGCTTTCTGAAGGTTTTTAAAGTTTCAGCTCCTTTTTCACTCAGTCTTGCTTAACACTGACCTGTGAATCATTCAAGCATAAAACAACTCATAACTCAAGGGATGAACCGGCATTGTGTCTACACACAACAGACGATTTAGGCACTATGTTACTAGCAGTCTGTTGCAAAAACACATGGAATAGAATCGCCCTTTATTTTCATTGTGCAAGTATAATTCCCACATTCGTATTTCTTTAGATGAATTTATGAAAATACTACAGATAACAGTTTGAGAGGCATAAAACGGTATTTTGCATTAAGAAGGGATTGCAAAAGAGCTGTTTGTGAAAACTTGACATATCTCAGCATGGCGTGCTGTGTCACCTCCAAGTGGAAGACAAAAGCAGAAGTCCAAAGCCTAAAACCAATCTTCAGCAGTTGAATAGTATCTGAAAGTCATGTCCTTAAGAAATAGGAAAATATTCGAGCAAAGACCTGACACAGGACGTGAGACAGGCATCTGGCCCCTCGGTTGATTCGTCTACTGTTCACTGAAGCCTCATCAGAACGGGTCTCAGTGGAAGGCTGGCTGTCAAGAAGCCATTGTTAAAGAAGGGAAACAGGGAGAGGTATGCCTGAGGTATGCCAAGCTATATAAAACGTGTGCCGAAAATCAGCAGCAACAGGTCTGATAGAGGTATGAAACCAAATTTTAAACTTTAGTTTAGATCATATTTATATGTACAGAGGAGGTCAGCAGAGCTGTACAACAGTAAGCACCTACAGCCATCTGTAAAACACGGTGGAGGCTCTGTCACGGTTGGCCTGCGTGTAAGCCACTGGCGTTGGAGATCTTGTCAAAATTGATGGAAATATGAACACAGAAAAGTACATTCAGCATAGCTGGATAGAAAAACATAAAATAAATACGATTTTTGAAAGTCCTTCAAACTTTCTTGTAAGAAATGACACGAAAGCTTGCATAAGAGCTCAGGCTGTGTTGAAGCTCATCGACAAGCTCGTTTGAATTGTACAAATTCTAGTTTCCCTTATATGATATATTTACATATGCACATTTCCCAAGAAATTGCTGCACAAATTTCCCATTTTGGTGAGAATATAAAGAGATGATGGGTGGCTCAAGACACAAACACAGTACTATAAAGTATAAGAAACTGCGTGCGATTAGAAATTTACAGCTGCCATAAGGTGTGTTTACCCATTTTTCCATAACTAATGCATATATATTTTATACTATTCATTTGGTATTGCTGCAGATGTCTCATTATAATCCCCCATAACAACTACACATTTAAAACATATTAAACTGACAACAGGCAGCCATCAAGGCATGATAACAAAGTAAATGTTGGTTGTGCAATGAATTGGCTATAGAATAATGACAAAATGAGTGTTTGGATTGGTTGCTTAAAGCCTTGTTTTCACTATGCAATTCTAGCTAATCTTCCAGGAAAATGAAAACTTGATCTGGGCAGCCAAAACAATCAAATAATAGTGGTTTTATTTTACTCCTGTAGCTGAAATAGTAGACCGTGAGTAACAGTTGTAAGTTGGAAATTTTGCTGTTGGAGGTGCAGAAAGAAACGTGGTGCAATATGAAAATTCAAACTCAAAATGGTGAGCTTTTTTTGTTTAAAATAACTCTTAGATATTGATTTTTATTGAAGGTTAACATGCCGGAGAGGTCCAAAACCTCTCATCAAGGTCATAAAAAGTTACAATGCCTTTGAAATATGCAAACGAGCAGACCTGGATATTAGGAATATTAATGGATATCATTGCGACGCTGCCATTTGTGGCATCTAGATCCAATCTCCCTGAACAGACATGTTCAAAACCTTCCATCTATGCCGAGGACACAAAGAAAACATTTTTAATTTCCTCTTCGTCCAAGGACAAAGACACTAAAAGTCCCACTGTGAATCCAGGAAGCAAATTGCTGTGGGATCCTGAGTCTAATCAGAGTGGACACATGAGTGGGCTCCCTACTCTACCACTTTTAGAAGAATTATCCTAATAATGGGCAGCAAAACCACAGGTACAGATTCTCACATACAGCCTTAACACGTCGAGGAGATCGTAGAAAGGGGGGCAGCCACAAGGTGTCACAAGTCAAGAATTAAAAAAATCTAATTGGAGACATCAGTACTGATCTTCTTCGGGCTTGAATTGGGAATGAATGTTTGATTTGATGGATTATGGATAAGACAGAAGACACACAAAGTAGACGAATGTCTATAAAACCAGGCAAGGAAGTTGTACTCTAGATGCAGGACATGTGATGCTGCCATTTCAGTGCCATACTGGCATGGTCTCTGTAAATAACTACAATGAGTTTCAATCACTTGAATGCAACTGTGTTAAAAATGTGTGGCACAAGTTACTTCCTAACACAGCAATGAATGCCTTTGGATCCCTTGAAGATATTCCCCCAGGAAACTAGCTTTATCAAATATCTGCACATCACCCAATCATGTGCATCTATCTTCCCTCTTTGTTTGTGGTTCGGCATTTCCTTAGCGGGTGGGATACCACTAGCTTCCACACAAGCACCAGCGCAATAGCAGGAACAATGGTGCTTGATTTACAATCAAGCAGCTGCGTCCATTGCCAGCTGTTCCCCACACACAGCAACGGCCCTGCGGCCCAGCCGTTCTCCGCAGGAGTCCACAACCAGCCGCCAGAGACAACGCCTAGCGGAAGCCAAGCGTGGTACAAGCCTGCACCCGCTAAATTGGGCCAATTAGCTTATACACTAAAAGCTCTCCCCGCATAGTGTTTTCCAGAGGAAATCTACTATGTGGAACCTCAGTTTCTCCTTTTGCTGCTCCTTTTCCCTTCACCTCCTCTCTCACTACAGCAATTTGTGAAATGTGCTAAATGCTCCAAGAGCGCACGATGAGCAGGCTGATTAGACAAATCAGCCAGTCAATGTGGCATTTAAACTGTCTTATTGTTCATTGACTGAATGGGCCGCATTTAAAGAATAACAAGTTTACTCAAAAGTTTTAACTCTGAATGTGTATCAAGTTTTATTTTTAACCGCGCTCGCCCAGATTTACTCAAAAAGTCCCCCAAAACTTTTTATCGACGCGGCGCAGGCACCCATTTCAGTATGCATCGAAATAGCCGGCTGTGCCCCTCTTCCACTGAATCAACCTCTTCCCTCGCTCACTCTCCCACCTCTACCCCTTCCACCAATCTTCTGTCTATCTTGCCATCAGACTAAAATATCTGTGATGAAGACATCTGCTGGACAGCTTGTCAGGGGGGCTGGAAATGGAAATCGAGAAACTGAAGGGATCTGAACGATCTGTCTGTGCCAGAATTACAGCCCACTTCATTACAGGGAGGAATGGACAGATATGGCATAAGATAAAGGGAAAAAAATACACACTATCTGCCATGTATTTCTGGCTTTAGCAACAGCACTGCTTACTCATTTAGGCAGGAGGCGCGGTTACATAAACACAGACACCCCAAAAAGTACATTAGATTAAGACAAATTGTTTCAATGGGCTTTGTCTAGTGCTCGTGAAATAAAAACAGAGCAGTATAAATGTGACTACTTAGAAATTGTAATTATTTAAGCAGTCTTTGAAAGCAAATTTTTACCATAAACCACAAAGAAGATTTGGTTCACTATCAAAAACCCGACTCTAACTTTGTAGCTGCAAGTAACTGAATTGTCCACACAGATTTCTGTCCTCAGTAAAATGTAATTCCACATCTGTCTCTTCTCTCTTCTCTTCTGAGCTAGTGTTGCTGGGGAAAGGGAAAAAAACAGAGCACTGCTGATGAGGGAAAAGACAAAACTAATCAAACAAAATTGAGGATGCCATTTCCTTGCTGCCACTCACCATTTCAGACACTAACTGTCTCGCTTTCCCCTCAAAGGACTCACACGAGCGCACACGGAGAAGTGCACGCTGTTCAGTGTGGGAGTAGCATGAGTCACCGCTCGGCCCGTTTGAAGGGGGAGGACTTAATTGACGCTGGAATCAACTGTACAAACCGGATATGAAGCCGAGCTCAAACACAACAGGAAGCGGGAGGTAAAGTGGTGCCACGCTGCCAAGGACGGTGGAGCGCTGTTAAATTAAACAAGGAAATTTGTTTTTCTAACCCTAATCTATATTAGCAGCAGTGTCTTGACTTAACATGCTGCCAAATGCAAAGCAGGCGTTGTATTTTATTTCATTACTGTGGGCCAGCACACTGGTCCTCGCCCCCCAGCCACCTTTTCAAAGGCATTACCAAAACTGCTTGCCAAATTAATTTACACATACTAGTTCCCATCAGTGGAAGCACAACAGCTCACTAGAGCTCTCTCCAAGCCAAAAAAAGAAGGTGAAGTTTAAGACACTGTGGCAGAGTGCTTTTATTAAGCCATGAGCACAAGCTACTGTATGAAGTATTAAGGACTTTGGTGCATCTATAGACCATCAAACCATTAGCCTGCGAGCAAAAGACATCCAGGAGAGCACATTCAAAAATACCTCACCCCTCTGCGCTCGCAAAGTCCTGACAGCGTTTCCTTGTGATTGAAGAAGTTGGAACACACCGAGTTTTGAACCCAACCCCTCTGAATTTTTCAGCAGCTGCAGTTAAAGCACCATTAAAGCACAAAAGCCGTGTCTGCGTGGTTTTCTATAATTGATGAAATAACAAGGTATTTATTGGAGGAAATATCACAAGCACTTATCTGAGGAGATGGCGCGGCGACTGCAAGTGGTATAAAATGCACGACAGTGACCAACAAAAATGGGCACCTGTAGTACTCTGTCTGAAACACCCGCTGTATGTGGAACAACAACCCATGTACTCACGTTCCATCTCGGCTTTTATATTAGGATACAAGATGGTAAATGGAGTGGTAACTATATAGTATTTTTCTACGCTAACAGAGCACTCAAAGCGCTTTTTTTACTACAAGCCTCCTTCACTCAGTCACATTCATATAAGTGCTTTTCTTTCTATATCCAAGCACCTCATCTAATATTCGCACACACACAACCTCTGATGGATACATCAGGGGCAACTCAGCATTCATGTCAAAGTACGCCCAAGGATACTTCAGCATGTAGACTGGAGCAGGTACTGGATAGATGACCGGCTCTACTTCCCAGGCAAGCGACCATCCAAGTACCAACCATTGGGCATGCTTAGGGTGGTATGGCCTCGAGCAGAGACTGTAACCTTAAGATATACTTAACTAAAGTTACTTTCAAGATGGCTACAGCGGGTAGATCGAGCCAGTGACCGTTTGCTTACCAAGCCAACGTGTTAACCACTACAGTCTAGAGCCACTCTCACTGCTCTGCAGACACATCAATGTATTTTTTGGCAAAGCATTCACGTAAACAACACCAGCCAATATTAAACAGCTTGGAGTGGTTATTTATGACTTCTTACTAAGATGACAGTACAATGCAGTTTAAAAATTATCTTGTTATTACAACAACTTAACATTTTATATTTTCATCAGATACAGGTCCACCGACATTCAGTAATGACCTATTCTGGTAGGTCATTTATTGTGAATGTAGATGTGCTCACCAACTCCTGAGGTGCACAATGAGTAACAGTAGCTACTGCTCCACCTTCTTTCCAAACCTCGTCTGGCATTAACATCAGCACAGAAACTGTGCACCGGGAGCCTCATAGCACGCATATCCATAGCTGAGCAGCTAATTTAGGCTACGTCCACACTAGCTAGGATAAATTTGAAAACAGTGTTTTCCGCATCCACCCTATCGTTTTCAGTCGTTTTCACAGAGTTGTGCGTCCACATTGAAATGTCCGAAAACACTTACATTCCAGTACTGCGCATTTACCTGCCTCATTTCTGTCTGCCGTTTATTTACTTTCCGGCTCTTTGAAACATCACAGCAAAATGTCGAGGAAAAGCACAGTTTTTTAAATTTTCTAACAATGAGGTGGAGTTGTTGCTGCGAGTAACACAAAAGTACAAAGTTGCAAAAGCAAGTGAGAATTAAAGAATTTGAAGAAAAGCTATCTGACGCATGTACAGACTGATATTAATCTTTAACAAGGCTGTCAAGATTCAGAGCAAACAAAACAACTGCTGTATAATGCCCTCTGCTATCTTAGTTTAATTGGTCACATGACTGCATCACATGACTAAAATGTGTCATCGTTTTCGAAAAGGCTCCGGGTTCGCTGTCCACACTGCGAGGCGAAAACTGCGTTTTCAAATGTATCTGCTTTGGAGAGCGTTTTCAAAACGCTGCATTTTCCTTGAGTGAAAACGCCGTCTCAGTGTGGACGGAGGGCCAAAACGGAGAGAAAAAGATGCGTTTTCAAACGAAAATGTATTAGTGTGGACATGGCCTTATGTGTAATGCGTAGAAGGCTCTATAGCAGGGGTGGGGGAACTCCAGGCCTCGAGGGCCGGTGTCCTGCAGGTTTTAGATGTGTCCTTGATCCAACACAGCTCATTTAAATTGCTAAATGACCTCCTCAGCATGTCTTGAAGTTCTCCAGAGGCCTGGTAATGAACTAATCATTTGATTCAGGTGTGCTAAAACCTGCAGAACAAGTTCCCCGTCCCTGCTCTATAGCGTTACAGAATAACATTTAACCATTTCATTTGCTTTCATTTCTATTTTAATGAAAAACATGAAGAACAAGGCATGAATAAAAAATAATAATAATTTGTAAATTCAGTTTTTCTAGTTTCATTCTGTTGATACAACATGACCAGAATATAAAAAAAATGAATTAATCTGACTTTTTTTTTCCCTTTCAGATACACTTCAAAACTGGTCATTTGATCATTCTGGTTTCTTGTCGAGCTTTTTTCTTTTGCAATGAAATCACCTTGTTCCCAATTTCCTCAGTGAGTAACCACGTTATTATGGCTAATACAAATTTTGGCCAAAAACTATGAAATTAAGAGTCAAGTTGCATTACACTGGAATTATCCTTTAACAAATGAAATGAAAATGAATTTCATTTGTGCGGATAATGAGATTTTTCGAGAGATACTCGGCTAAATTTTCCACAATTTTCTCTAAGAGGCAATTTCCCCAGACCTCAGCCCTGTTCATTAGCCAGCATGTACAACCGCCAATGAGAGCAGTGCATGTGTGGGATAATGGAAATGGAGGTAGATCATGCTGAACATGAAGGAGATTTAGCTCATTCAAGTGGCAGGTAGTGTTTCTCCCCCATCCCTCGTCCCACTCCTCCACCTTCCCAATAACCCCCTTCCCCAGAGGCATTACCCAAAGCTGGCTCCTTCTCCTAATTACCCATGGGCCCTAGAAATGCTCCAGCTGTTTGGAGAAGTGGGACCACTGCAGAGCAGGAGGTTCAGCAGCAGCTGATGAGTTGGGTGAGAAATGGAAGCTGATTAAAAGTTTTAAACTCGCTTGGAAGACAAAAGAAAGAGAAATTTGAAGTTTTGGAGAAGGCATCTCAGGTACATTTCCAACGGATTTGTGCTAAAATTCTTTCTTTAATTAGTTTTTTTGTTGTAGTTTTTTGTCAGATTTGCTCCGTGCTTCCGTAGTGCATTCACTGATGATTCATCTAACATACTTGTGTCTGACAAGACCTCCCAGAGGACGAGGAAGAACTCGTTTGAAAGACAAATTCATTGATCGTTGTGACTGTGACTGCTTGCTGTACAGATTAAACGATTGGCAGTTTGACAGCTGACAGACTGACACTGATTGATCGATCAGCGCTTAACTGGAGGAGACCTCTGACAAACATGCAGCTTATATTGCTTACAAATGGACTGATGGATGGATTGGACTTGCCTGTGATTTGCAAAAGTGCCATTTTGACTCACCATCCCTACCGCGACGGTCCAACGTCGCCTTGGTAGATGAAGATGAGATGTAGAGGAAACCGTCCATGAAGATGGAAGCCTCAGGCAGGCAGGCGTTCTCTGACCATTGGTCCAGTCGAGGGAAAGCTACAAGGGAAGCAGAGGAGGAACACATGAGCAAAGAAATGGTTTTCCTCAAAGAATGTAATGGCACCCGTCTATTCATTCATTCCTTTACTGCCATTTATGTTACCTTTTTCTCAAGGGATGCAAAGCAAAATTAAAGCTGGAGTAATCAGATTTTTTAAGCAACATTGGAGAAAAAAATAATAGTTACTTATTACTTTTATTCAAGTATCCGGAGAGAGATCAGATCAGGTGAAGTAGAGGCCCAGAGGGATGAAGTATTAAGTAAGAAGCTGTGGTGCAATGGAGTAAAGCCAATGACATTTTCACCTGAGAGATTAGGGTTTGAACTCCTGGTTGTTGTAGGTTGCTGGTATTCAGCCAGTACAATTGGTCACAAAGATATATATCGCTGCACCAAAAACCTAGTAATTGCTTTGATCACTAGCAAGTTGCCGTGGTTGTCTGTATTCTGCATGCAAAATGCCAAACATTCTCCAACCACTTGCCAAGTGGTGGTTAAACTGCAAGAAGTGCAGGACAGTCCAGAAATGGGAAATGTTCCCCTTTGAACAAAACTTTTGACTTACCGCTGGAGTCAACAAATTTTAAAAGCTTACTTTGAGGCGACTGTTCCCCATTTTTGGTTAGTAGTTGACATATGCACACTATGGCTAACTGCAGAAATCCACTAGCAACCAACCCAGTTGCAAAGAGGTTTTTTGGTAGACCACTGTATACCTCTTTGCAAACAAATTTATCTACCAATAGCCAGCAACCTCCAGCAACCACTCACCAACCGGTCAGGAAAAGGTTTACAGTGGGTCGCGAACCAGTCTCTAGTGTGGCCCAGTGAGAGTGTGGCCTAATTTGTAGTGCAAATGCCATTTCCTGTCCAGTGGTGCTTTCGGTTGGTTCAGCTTTTCTAGATCTCTGCCTACTGCAGCTTTTAAGAATTGTTTTAACGTAATAAGTGAGCATTTAAATTGGTTTAACAATCATACGATATGCAAAATCACATAAATAGACGAAGTTATCGGCAATGGGAAAATAACCGAGTGCACCCAAAGCTGTTTTCTGGGGTAATTTTTTATACTGTATTCAATAACTTTGTGATCTCTCTCCTGTAGAATTCCACTCAGTAAATAATTCACTTGCAAAGAACATTTGCTGAAAGGGGCAACAAGGTGATGCGTCTGCCCTCTAACCATAGTACAGTGGCTCCACTACACACGCTAACATGACAATCACTGCTTGCATTAGCTGATATTCTAACAGATCCCCCTAACACCAGCCTCCAGTGCATGCCAATCACTGCTGAGATCTCATTTTGCTGTTCAGATTTGGGATGTGGAAAGTGTTTTAGATTAAAATAACACCAATCCCACGCGTGATTCGAGCTTTCTCTCCCAGTGTCATCCGTATAAAATACCTGACTGAAAAGTCTGTCCTTCAAGCCGAATATATGAATCCCCGATCCAGCTCTGGGAGGCTTTCACACTACTGAAGGACCCATAAGCAAGACAATGAATCCCCACTGGCTTCACAATTGCTGTTCTTGAACTCGTGCACTGACCTACATATGGAAAGCATTTTCCCGTGGGCATCAATAAAGCAGCACAGTATTATCTTCTTTTTTTTCACAAGCAGCATAAAAAGTGATTATACAAGTTGGTGTTTATTTATTCATGACATTGAAAGAGAGTGACCATGTGACAAAGTCAAAGACGCAGCATTGTGAGAGCACTTCGTGGCAGAGTCCTCCACGTGCTGTATCTGTTAAAAAAACCCGAATAATTTCTACACTGTGTCCTCGCTTCATCTTTGTCCATTAAAATTAGAAGTCACTCATTTTTCTCTCTTTTTCTCGCAAACTTCAAGAGCTCCCCACATTCAACCTTATCATTCTCAAATTCAATTAGCTTCAATTCTGGGGTTCAATTTTCTGCCAAAGCCTTGGAAATATCTTACAGATTTTATCTTCACTACCTCCAGCTCCCTCATCAAGCAAGGTAAAATAACTTTAATTGAAACCACTTTTGATTGAAGTGACATTTCTACCCTTTAGTAACACCACTAATGCCTCTTCTCAGGACGGCGTATCGTTCCCCAGCGAAAAAACAGCCAGTTAATTTAACAAGAAAGCTTATTCTGAACATCGTTATGTGTGTAGTTTCATTATGTCAGACGAGCTAATTGTGTTCAAATGTGCATTAATACTCTTTGCTTTGAAGTAAACTATCAAGTAAGCACGTAATAAAAAAGGATTTAGAAGCCCAACTTACAGAGCATTTAAGAACTACAGCAAAAATCATACGTCTCTATAGAAAGCATTTTTTTTACTGTCCAAAATTGTTTCAGTGGTGCAAAGAAACCAAGAAGAGAACAAGCCATGAATCTCTAAAAACTGAAATGTAATTATAGACTCAAACACAAATAAGGACAGTATATATATTGCAATTTCAAATCCATGTCAAACGTAAAGGTTCAAAGGGTTCTAAAGGCATAAAAACATATCAAAACATAAAAAATATGTTTTTCTCATATTAAAACAAACAAGCAACCTATTAGAAATACACAGAGAAATGTGAATAAGAAACAAACATAGGCTACTGCTAGATGTAATCACTTGCAAGCAGGGTACTGGACAGGAAAACCACCTTACGAATGTTTTGGTCAGTAGTGCATTCTTATTGTAGCGCGTTATTTGTTTAGAAGCTGCCAAGTCCTTCACAAACAATTGCTACCTGATCACCAAGTGGTAGCAAAAATTGATAAAAACGTGGCAAAATGTGGACAAAACTAAACACAGTGACACTGAAGACCACTGAAACCAATAGGTTTCAAAAGCCACGGCTTTTATTTTGAAAATTAATGGTGCGTCCATTCGCAGTTTTCATTGCTCTCTTTACAGTCTCACAACCATATAGCAAATAGTTGGTGAGTAATAACAGACTAATTGGCATCTTCCATGGAAACACTGACACTGTGGTAATCTGCTGGTGACCAAACCAATTGCAAAGAGGTTTTTTAGTGCAGCACTATACACCTCTTCTAATATGCCAGTTTTTGTGCAGCGACAGCAAGCAAACGCGCAACTGGTAAGGGAATACGCATTTTCCCCCCTGGAGACGAGCGGTTATCAGGGGGTCATCGAGGAGTCTCTGGGCCTGTGTTACTGCAGCATCTTATTAGCAAACTGTTAGCCAATGTTAGAGAGATATAAGAACAGATCAAACTCTGCCTTAAAGGTGAATACAAAACAAGAAAAACATTATGACTTAATATCCGTTCAGCTTATTTTTGTCCATATAATAATGCTCGTGTGTTCCCTCAGTCATAATGTCTATGTTCATTTTTCTATAGAAGTAGGAAATCAAACCTCCCTTTTCCTGCAAGTCTCTGCAGCTGCTGCTTTGTTCACGTCATACAGTTTGCATTAAGGCTGGGATTATGCTCCCGTCTGGAGAGCCTCAGACACCATGGTTGAGTAAGTTGTTGTTATTACTCTGTTTGGCAGTCTGCGTGCAGGAACCACGTGTTGTCGGTGCCTCTGCAGTGCAGAGTCCTTATAGACGTACTACACAACGTCTGCACGGAGCCTCATGTTCACCCTCTGATGACGACATTTATGACCCCTGCAGACTCGTAGGTGTGAAAAGTATCATTTCTGAATAGGAGAAAACCTACACGCTCAGACTTCACAGGGGCATTTGCATGCTTTAAAGGCTCAAAGATCTAATACGGGGATAAAAGTCAAAAGAATATTAAAAATTCAGAGAATTTTCATTGTGTTTTTAACTGAAGGAGCTGACAAAATACACAGAGGGGCATTTTTTCATTTTTATGTGATTGGACAGTTAAAATTAGACAGGAAGGTGGAACGATGGGTGTGGGAGAAGACATGCAGCAAAAGGGTCCCAGTCAAGACTTAAACCAGGCCACTGTGTTGAGCCTTGTTGAGCCTCGACCAGGTGAGCTAAATGGGCCCCCAGCCAGATGCATATCTATATAATTATGGTTCTCGGGGCCATGATGCATCATAGGGTACACAAAAGAGTCCAAGAAGAAGTAGTTCCCACCCTGAATAGCATGTTTAAAAATTAGCCTTCAGTACAAAATCCACTTATTAAATCCAAATGCTCCATTTGAACTTGGATGGATTGTTGTTGGTCAATAGGCAAGAACTACATCACCTTTGTAGCTACTACATTATTCAGCACTAACATCAGCTGCAATAGCCAAATTAATCTTTAGCAAGTTATTAAAAAACAAAACAAAATATAAGAAGTATAAAAAAGTTTTAATGCTAATTAATAATCCATCAATGATTTAATTAATAAACATCCATCAGTTTTGGCATTTTTTCTTTACATAACTGTGATTCTGGCCAAGTTTATCAAGTAAATATCAATGAAGACTTCAAGGGAAAATTACATTGAAAAACAGCTCACAAATGCACGTCATCCTTCATCCATTTACAGCCGAGCTCGTATAAAGCAACATCCCAACAGCAGCAGCATCATTTCTGCAGGACACAGGCCTTTTTTCTTGGCTATTCGTAACAAGTAATATACTTTTGATGTGATGCCAAGGAATGCCGTGCCAAGTTAGTTAGCAGCATCTGTAATCTAGCTGTGAATCTAACAGAGGATATGTCTGCCAATTACGGCATCATAAATACACGGAATATGATTTTCGCAGTCAAATTGCAGGGAAGTGAGTCTACGCACACACATACGCGGACGCACATGCACACATTTTCCACTGTCGACCATTCAGATTGACAAAATGTAAATAAGCCAGTGGCTTGATGTGGTATCAGTTGTAACAAGGCTCCCTTTGTGAGCTTTCTAAACAACCCCTCTGGGCCCCTAAAGCTGGACTCTGTTAAGATGGGACTGTGATGTCTGTGGGGGCGGCAGCTGAGAAGTCTGGCCTGCGCCGATTGGCTCAGTCCCCTGTGAAGGGAGGTGACATGACAGAGTGCTCAATTAGCCATCTGGTCGCCCACGGCAACGGTCACAAAGTGGTCCCCAACAAGCAGTGGACAGTGGGGTAATCAGAGGAGCTCGGTCACACACATGCACGCACACACCTACACAAACGCGCGCGCACAGAGCAATGAGGTAAGCGATAACACAAATACAGAACACGTGCAGGAAGAGCGTAAAGGAACGCCTAAGTCAGCTAAAGATAAAAAGAGCCAGAGGTTTCCTCAGTGTATAAACTTATAGTCATTCTTAGGATTAAAGAAAAAGAAACTATTGTATTTATTGAGCTGTATAGCTGGAGGCCATGCTCACACACACATACACAAACACACACAAACACTTTTAAAATTCAAACCATCCACAAACAGACACTTCACCTTAATTTACCCAAACACTGAGCAGCTTTTTGCGACCTCCTAACCCTCTTACTGCCCTGCGTACAGTCAGAGGGAACTGGTCGAAAACATAAACAATGTCAACAAGGACAGAAAAAAAAACCTGCCAGTCTTGCATTGAAGCTAACAACGGGGTGAAATAGAGACGCGAGTTTGATTTAGTGTCTCTATAGATATATATATATATATGTGTGTGTGTGTGTGTGTGTGTGCGTGTGTGTGTGAGTGTTCCTTTTATTACCCACACTGAAAAGTCTGCCAGATAAATTTTTAATGTGACGCAAGATTCAGGGCATCAGGGACGCTAGGGCGACAACAATAAAACTTCTTTGCCTCCAAATCCATGGTGTGTCATTTAAGGAGTGGAATGATGCCAAAAGTAAGAGGCATTGCTGTACGGCTCGGTTTCACAGTACAACGGCCTCCTGGGTGGAGTGAAGAGCCTCCATAAAACACTATTTACATGTTTACATTGTTCTCCTCACAGTTGTAGGCATTAGCTGATGCCTAGCAGGGCGGGTGTTACGCAACAAGATGTGCAAGTCGTTTCGTTAAAACTGTGAGCTTAAAGCCAACATTTGTACAATTTTTATGGGGTTTAGCATTATACAAATAGTTCAGATGGCAGGGGTTTTGCGTTTACAGAGAAGTGCTGCAGTCCTGAGGAGAGCAGGCTTTTCTTTATGCCACGCTTTGCACTGATATTATCTGCTGGAGGAGCTGCTTTAACAGCTGTATTATCTAATATTTCTATAACCGGTCAAATTGCTCTTTCAGGCTTAAACAAGTTACACGTAATGCTTTTTAAGACCTTTCTAATATCACTTTAAATGAAATTTAGGCCCACAGTCGGTGTGGAAATATGAATAAAAACATGCACTCTCTAAGTGAAAACACTGTCTGTTCAGTAAGATCAAATACACGTCATTTTAAAAATTGTAAGAAAGCTGCAGCCCAATCTGAAACCTGAAATCTTTGCAGACACCAACCACTCTTTCACTGCAGTCTTCTATAATTGAGACTCAGTCTTCTGACATCTTCCCTTTAGTCTCACGGCAGCCACGACACTGCATTTGAACACTTTCTGTACCAAGCACCAGATACAGGACACCCTCTGGTTCAACTGGGGTCAAATAAACAAAGAACAACATGCAACTTAAATCCTTCTAAAATTGACATTTTGGGAAACCAGATGTCCCTCTGTATGTGAGACTGCACAGCACTTCTTCTCCCCTGTCCTGTATCTGGAGACAGAGTCCCATTATTTTGACTGGTTCTGCAGGACATGCGCTATTTTAAAGGCTGACTTTTACCTAATGCACATAATAGGAAGGCTTTTTATTATTTTGTGAGTCAAGGTTAGCTTATCTAATGCTATAGCCTTACTGAAACCCAAAGATGCATTCAAATATAATATATCTGACCACCTCCCAGCATTGTTAACGTGTCCCACATCATCCCACATTTAGTTTGTTGGGATCGGCTCACCCTGATGACGTCTTACGGCACTGTCACCTCACAGTAAGAAGGTTACTTGTTCAAACTCTGGCTTGGTTGTTTCTGTGTCCTCACTAGCTCAACAAAGCGACATTTGTCAATGAATGACTCCCTAGGAGTAAGGACTTGGCGACAGTGGGAAGGAAAAACTCCCTTTTAACCCCTCAGAGAGGGGTGACCATCTGCCGTGACCACAAAGCCTTTTCTCTTTTTGACAAGTGTTCTGTCAAAAATCACGAGTCACTCCCCGCTGATGCCTCACTGTTGGATCTTGCTGTCCATGTAAAAACGTAGTGACTCAGATTCTGCCTGGAGACGCCACGGACCTTCTTTTCAGCCTCTTTTACTTATAAGACCAGCCACACACATCACGTCTTATATTCAGAGGGTGAATAATGCAGAAGAACATGCAATAAACACTAACAACTTGTTATGCTGAATGTTCTTCCTGGTCTCACAAGACTTGATTGGCCAAACCAGTCCTCCATGTCTTCTATTTAAGCCATGGGCCTAAATATTGCACCACTACATCAGATGTAGAAGTCTCAAAAACTCAAGCATCAAATATAAAATACCTGGCATTAATGGGTTATAGATGGACATACAGTTGCACTGCCCTTCAAACACAAAAGATGGCACACAATATTACGATAACACCCCCATGTGACTTTTCAATCAAGAATGACTTAAATCGCTGTAGAGGTTTCGACACCGACTACTGCTGCTATAAATTATATCTAACAATTTCATCTATAAAGGTCTCCTTGGAGGTAGAGATACACCAGACATGAAGTTTATACAGGAACTTAGAAATATACAAGAAATCATCACAGGGAAAGCCTTTGACTATAAGGAATAGAGGCATCAACGAAGCTGCCCTCGGGGAGTTCCTAAAATGTGAAGAGACACTGCCACGGAAAGCTACCATTGGCTTTTTAATAGAATCCGGGATGGTAATGTGCACAGGAACGTGCTCCTACAGTGTCCCGAGGTGCTTTGAGGCGAGCAGGTGCGAGCATGAGAATGAGGTCCGTGGAGGCCCCCTCCTTACAAACACGCAGAGAAAGGAAGCTAATGAAGTGGCCATGCTATCTGCTATCAGCAGATGTCCAAACACCGGGGCTACAAATTAGCCGCCATGGGGGGAGCAGAGTGTGGAGACGGTTTTGGGAAAAGCGGGGCTTGCAGCTTTGGTTTTTGGCTTTTGGGGGGCTTCACCGCATCCTGGGATAATAGAGGGTTTGTCCCTATTCTTATTTTCACAAACTGGGAGCGCAATTCACACTGTGAACGGAGACAGCGGCGATGTTTTACACACACACCAAGAGGCAGTCCGATTTGGAGTTTAGTTGTTAGGAGAAAGAATTCTTCAGGGTGCCTGTTTATTGCTGGCTCATTCCAGTCTGACACCACGGGGATAGCGAGTTTTGAAATAGGCTGCGTTTGTCTGGTTTACAGCACGACGTGGTGGTCGAATAAAGGCCTGAAGGTCACTCTTTATGTGAATTTGGGTTTTACAAGATAAGCAAACGGGCAGAAAAAAGAAATTTGCTCACAGCCAGACATAGTGGTTTGCTTCTGCAAATGCTTAAAATACCTATATCTGTCCTTGCATGTGTTCAATCGTTATCCTGCTGGAAAATTCAACTGTAAGGCTGAGGTCTTTTCAAACTCCAAACTCGCTCTGAACTCAGTTTTGCCCTCAATATTGGCTGCTGTGTTTCTCCTTTTATTCCTCCCTCTGTCAACTCCATGCTATACAGTAGGGATGGTGTCATGTGGGTATTGAATTGTTCCCGGAATCTGCCAGACATAACGCTGCACACAACAAATGAAAAAGTTCATTTTCTGTTTAATCAAAATTTTCACGAGTCTGCCTGCAAACTCTGGGGGCCCACACGCACAAAAACAATGCAGACACTGCTTTCTGCAGCTTTGTGCGATCTGACAATGCGTCCAACAGTAGGAAAATGTCAGAAGAGGGAGTCCGGACACATTTTGTGGTGAGGTTTAATCTTTTCACAGCACAACTATTTATTTTTCTTTCCATCACATAAAACAGCAGGACAGTCTCCTCTCTCGGCCTTTTATTTGGAATCTTTAGTACCTGTAGGCACCTGTGCAACCATGATGAAAAACATGTTTGATCGTGGCTGTAGTTCGTTTTACTAAATCTACCTTAACACGCAAGTCTGTCTCTCACTTATTTGACATTTCCAGCCTGTCTGCGGACTGCATATGTACAGCAGATCGTCACAAAGAGGTCCCAGTCCCGCAGCGTCGCTGGCTACATCCATAGTGAGCCAAATTGAAATCAAAAGCAGAACCAAACACATGCACGATACAAAGCTCCATATAAACCTAAGATCTCACTACAATGGTAGTGATTATGATTCAAAAAAATAAAAATCAACAACTAGAATTCGTCTCACATCATATTTCTGCATTATTGTTCGCCGTGTGTCTATGTGGGTTCTCTCCGGGTACTCCAGCTTCCTCCCACCGTCCAAAGACATGCAGTTAGTGGGGTTAGGTTAACTGGTGATTCTAAATTGTCCAAATGTGTGAGTGTGAATGGTTGTATATCTGTGTTAGATTTGCGACTGCCGACCTGTCCAGGGTGTAGACTGCTTCTCACCCTATGGCAGCTGAGATAGTCTCCAACCCACCTGCAAACCTGAATTGTAGAAGAGGATGGATGGATGGATGGATGGATGGATGGATGGGTGGATGGATGGATGGATGGATGGATGGATGGATGGATGGATGGATTGTTGGGTGGATGGATGGATGGATGGATGGATGGATGGATGGATGGGTGGGTGGGTGGGTGGATGGATGGATGGATGGATGGATGGGTGGATGGATGGATGGATGGATTGATGGATGGATGGATGGATGGATGGGTGGACGGATGGGTGGATGGATGGGTGTGTGGATGGATGGATGGATGGATGGATGGATGGATGGATGGATGGATGGGTGGATGGATGGATGGGTGGACGGATGGGTGGATGGATGGGTGTGTGGATGCTGTCATCTTCACTGCGAAAAAACTGAGCAATGTGTGCAGTGAGAGGCTACACGCTCTGCTAAAATCGTAAAGCCTACATAAAAGTCCATCCACACTAAAATAACACAGGTTGCCAACCTCCTTGTGACCAACTACAAATAGCTGCCACAACTGGTTGTCCAGAGGTTGAATGTGCAGCACCTTCAATCACAAAGTGACTGCACAGGTGGTTCCCAGCGAGGCAGTCTGACTTGAACAGGCAGAATTTAATTGTAAACAATTTTATTCGCCATTAAATCTATAAACAGTCAACACAAACACTGGAATCAATCTGAGTCAGTCCGTTCCAATGAGCGTAACAGCTCAGTGGACTCAACTGGTTGCCATCTGGTTGTATACTGGTTATATTCCTATATAAAAGCAGGGTTGTCTACATCACTTTGCAGTAAAATCTCCATCTTGCAGAAACTACGTCACTATTTCTGGAGGAATTTCTGAGTTTCTAAATCTATGAGGTTCTGGTTGAAGTGTGAATGTCAGGAGCTGCTTTTGCGTATGTCGACAGCAACAGATCTGCAATTTTCACAGATTTGTCACTAACGGATTGCATTCAATCCCCAGCTTGACCCACTTACATCACAATCTGACTGATAAACAGACCGACAGGCAATAAGATCACAAGTTCACTGCACACAGTCGCTGTAATTCTGATCATGCTGCAATCTCCAACCACAGTTTTCTCTGGTGTGACTGTAGCATTAGATGGACACTGAGATTACTAGTTTCAAGCCATATAAAATGTTTATTTTGTATAATACCCACTCGAGTTTTTTGGGTTGAGCAGACTTTGTGATTAAACCATACCGTAACATATGCAGTGTCCTTGTTCCTCACTTCTGATTGTAAAATACTGAGAAGGTGGCATTTATATTGAAAAACTGTTCTCATGTCCATCTTTTAAATACAGCCTAAGGCTAAAATTCTCACGCTACACAAGTGTGAGTTTATTTTGCATCAAGTACAAGATGCAAGAAGTATGCAAATTGACACCAAGCCTAACTGCTGGGCTGAGATACGATCTAAACTTTGATCTCCTGCAAAGAGCCACCTAACCACCACAGCCTCCACATCTGTACTTTCTGCCTTACTAAATAAAAGGCACACTGCTTCCTACATTGGTACTGAAAGTTGGTATTGAACATAAATCATGTGGCTGCAGAACTGTCAAATATAAATGTAATTTCAGGGGATACTGAGCTGCTATTTCAGGATATTAAGAAAAGATTGTGGTACCATGTTGCCAGTTTCACATATATAGAGACATTTAGTCATCCTTAAGGTCTCTGTTCTGGCTAAACTTTACGTTTAGGAGCACTTTCCTTGTCTCTGTCATTTAGATCTAATTTCCAAAGTGCTGCAGTGGTGATTGTTCCCTCCGTTACAGCCAAAGAATAGAGTCAGTCTGCAGGAGTCATATTTTTGGTTTTCAGTAGCCTCCCTGGCCCTGGACCTGCTTGTCCACAATAGATGTTCAGTTTATTCAGACAGGAAAACTCTGTTCATACACATCTATCTGTTAATGATGAAGCCCTGCAACTCGCAGGCACATAATGAGCACACAGACGTGGCCTTTCTACACGTTTCAGATCGACAGTACGTCTGAAGCGTGCCGCAAGAATGCGCGCGCATTTATCTGCCCGTCCGCTCGCGCGCTTCGCCAGCACACCTCCAAGTAATGGCCGTTGCCACAGTAACCAGGTGACCCACGCTAGCAATTAGAGAGTCCCTAACAGGCTCGGTGCCGGCAAGTGCACACAGATGTAGCGCATACATTATGTAAACTACAGTCCCCGCGAAAGTCTCCCTCACCTGCCTCAGCCAACAGCAGCCCGGCTCGCGCTTCTAATTTAATACGTCCTCAACATCGGCAAAAAAAGAGAAGAAAAAAACCCCACATCCATCACGAGGAAGCCACACGACACAGCACATCTGTGGCGTGCCTCCAAACCGGGGACATTAGGTGGGTATTACAAAAGGTGGGTGCAGGGTGGGAAGTAGACAGAGGGAGAGATGGAGAAAGAGAAAAAGGGAGAGAGAACTTTTAACTTAAAACTCACCAGCTTCATATTTGTGGGTTTTTCTGTCTTTATTTCCTATTCACGGCGGAGAGGGAGGGAAAAAATAAAAACTCCCTCTGTGCTTTTATGAACGTGGCGGCACAGCGGTGAGTATGGGCTTTAAACATGATTGGCTTGTTAAAGTAGAAGGGATAGGGGCAGAATATATGTGGTGCTGATGGTTGTAAAAGTCCAACTTGCACACCTGGTTTAAAGGCCTTTTCACAGATTTATGAGAACGTGTCAACTTTTTTCCTTTTCTTTTTTTTTTTTTTAACTCGGCCAAAAGAATACATGAGTTATTCTTTCTGTTGCCTTGGCACCTCAACTGTGTTGAACACTGACCACGGAAAAGTTTCCGAGTACAACTCCCGTTGCCTTCGTTAATGAAGCAAAACGAGTATGCGCAGCGGAAACGCGCTTTTCGGATGCTTCAAAGTGAGAGGAGACAGTAACAAAGTTGCTTACCGCACAGTTTGTTCTGGTGCAGGAACTCCATCTGCAGCTTCTGGCCAGCGCGCTGAGCCAAGAGGTACGGGGTGGAGTAGGTTGGATCCCCGGTGGCGCACATAACATCTGCCCCGCTGAACACGAGTGCCATGGTCTGCAGCACATCAGAGGACACCACAGCTGCACACAGCGCCTTCACACATAAAAGAAGATACAAGGGCCCGTGATGAGCTTATTTGCGAGTTTCGCTCACATTTTATTTGCAGTTTCGGCGTGTTTGTGAATCAGATTCCCGAGGCTCATTTTTAGTGGTCGCAAATCTCATTTATGGACGTCCACCTGCCACTTTCCATTTCCTGCTGTGATAGCCTAATAAAAGAATGAAGAAGTGGAGCAGCAGCTCATTGGATTTCTAAGTAGCTTTCTGTAGCTGGATTAATGCCTTAAAAGAAAAAAAAAAACAGACATAGAGACAGTGAAAAAAATCTCTGGAAATGTAAGTATGGCTTCACTTCTCTGTGTAGGAGGAGCAGCGTGGTGTTGCTGCGTACGTGTATGCGCGATTGCCAGGTTGATAGAGGACAAAGAGTCTATAAAGCGGCGTCAGAAAACCACATAAAGTTACGAATTGAGTTCCACCCGCTGATCTCAAAAGAGAAGTTAAAATGCGATCAAACTTTAATACTCCCAGTGGGAATCATTAAAGCTCAAAACCCTGAGCTAAAAAAAAAGGAATATAGCAAATAAGGAGAGGACAAATGGGCCATATTAAATATAATGAAACTAACAATTTTCACAAAGAGAAATGTGGGAATAAAGACATGAAACACAACGAAGTGAGCTAAAAGTACAAAAGAACAGCAGCAGGCTGCGATGAAGCAAGATAGAGTGAATTTCCTGCAGGAAAACAAACCAAGCATGGAATATGTATATATATATATATATGAATCAGAAGCTGATAAATACAGCCATGTAATCTGTGCATGGATAAACAGAGCATGTATTAAACGTTCAGGATGAGCCTAAACAAAGAGTGCAGTGTGCAGGCGGGTAATAATTAAAGGAAAATCCTTGACCCCTCCTCTCAGGAAGATCTGTTGCTCTGTTTGAGCACCCTCGATGCCCTCCTTTAGAGTGAGGGTCAGCGCGAATCAATACACAGTTGTTCCGGGTGATCACCTTGATCCTCTGATGAACCTTTTCTATCCTGTTGGAAATGGTCTTTTTCAGGACTCATCGAGGGGACACAAGAGGTCTCCGAATGGTTTGGTAATTATGAAAATGATGTCACGGCTTTCTCATCACCAGAACTCAACACACATGGGAGCTTTCCATCACTATCAAAATGACACATAAGGAGTATCCTTTGGAGGAAAGGTGTCTCATCACTCCAGCAACGCAAGAGAGACCTACAGAATCAATGCCGAGGCAGACTGAAGCGGTTCTGGTGGAACAGAGTGAGGTTGGTTTTTCCATGAATTTTATACATTTGTACGCCTCCACCAGTCACTATGAAACTTCAATAATGAGCAGGGTTCTCCAACTAAGAGACACAAAGCTACTGCAGAGGAAAACTATAAGGAAGGAAGGAAGGAAGGAAGGATGGATGGATGGATGGATGGATGGATGGATGGATGGACGGACAACCACAGAAGAGTTTACTGATGCCAACATTCTGTTTCTTATTCATCCAACATTCACCTTGTATACTGTTCCAGTGTACCATCACTGACTGAAACTGTGGGGTGTGTGGCATGAAATTCTATTTATTTCTACCGAAAACGTTTTTGTTTTTAGTCAACAAATAGATTTAAAAAGAAAACAAAATTAAATGCAGCCTCTCAGTTCAACCGCAACGTTTTTAGCTCCTCCCCTTTTAAAGCCACTCGCTTCTTTAAGCAGACCTTTTCTGATTGGCTGAATAAAAATGCCCCCAGCAGTTATTATAGATGTTAACCTGGCTACTGCACATGTTAATGCCACTTAGCTACTAGCAAGTAGCTTGTAACCACCTTAGCTGCCACATTAATCAAAATATGTTGCAAAGTCACCAGAAGTGCAGCACAACAGACAACCTAACCATGTTGTGTCATTTGGAGTTTTTTTTTTTGCACTACCTAAGAGAATCTTAAAGTTATATACTGAATAATATTTGGAAAAGTTTTAAGCTGCTAAACCACTCCTCACGAAACGCCAAAGGGATTTGTGTCTCACTGGCCAAGCCAATGTGTAAACGACTACACTATACACAACAGAAAAACAGTGTTGTCACTGATGGTTTTGTTCTTTTCTTTATAAGAATAAAATGCATATAAACATAACCCTGCTTCATAACAATACAAAGCAGGACCATTATATCAAAGAAATATTTCCTACTTCGATGCAGAGAAACCGTAGCTACACTGGCCCGGACACTCAAGTAATACCTCAAGGTGGGATAGTGAGTCAGTGTAGCATCCAGTCTGGCCCTGGTCAAGCATGAGAAGCAGTAGTACTGCTGCTCAGATATTTTCGTATATAGACCATGACTGTGACTTCTTGTCAACCCTGTTGAACGACAGGCAGAGAATGAACAAAAGAGTAAATGCGACGATAGCTGGAGGCTTTTGACAAGCGACCACTCGAGAGAATATTATTAGGAGAGCCAGCCAGCTGGGCTTCCTTTCTCCGCTGATGCTTCCTGGCACGTAGCTTGTGATGTTCCCTCTCCAGTCCACCAGTACAAGACACGGCCGGGGATCAGTGGCTTGGTTGCTCCATCAAGCCAAAACAATGTAGCTTCTTCAGCAGATCATAATAACGTCTGATTGGTAACAGTTGCGGTGTCTAGTGATGGAGGACATCAACACGGGTGGTTTCAAGAGATTAACTAAAGCCTGACAGAAAAGCAAAAGCAGCCTCACTTAGGATTCTATTACACTCCATTCTAAAACAATACCAACACCTTTTAAGGCAACTTATTTAACGTATTGCACTTTAAAGAAAAGTATCTAAAAGCCACTAAGAGGTTAAACAGAAGGAGGCAGTTAAAACTAATTCCTGTGAGTTTCACTTTTTCTTCCCATCTCCTCTTGTGAAGCCTTAACCTTCATTTAAATACAGACTCGATATTCTTTAGACCTTGCTGACATCAAACTAAATGCGGTGTAAGGTAACGCCACACTGGTTTCACGTAAGCAGGGAAGGTAAATAAATACATTTCCTCTATACACTCTTCTTTACATTCCACCTTTAACAGCGCCTATAAGATGAAGAAAGACATCGTTATAGAGCGAGTGTGGTGTCTGGCCATGCAGACATACTTTGTGATCCCGCTAAGATAAGCAAGATAAAAGAGTCTGAAGAATACAGTCTGAGCAGGGTAAATATTTTCTGTCTATTTCAATCTGTCCAGTCGATTGATGTGACACCGTGCACGATGACCCTCAACAAAGGGGATCAACGGAGGAGTCGAGTGGCAAATAGCGGAATTTCAACGAACAACCTTTCCTTTCACTGGGCTTTGAGCCGAGTCAGTAGGCTGCATCGATCCGCCACAAACAAGCAATATCCATCCGAAAGTGAGGCACGCCGAGGCTTGTGCATATACACGCACAAACAAAAGTACCCGTCGATATAACCTGGCCACCCACACAAAGGCCCTGCACTGAGATAAAGATGTTCAAATATGCGTGTTCCCAGAGCTGTGCCAAAAAAAAAATAGATATCTTCATCAGTAGCACAATAACCGAAAATTAATGTGAAGAAAGATTTTAAAAAATTATAATTACTTTAGCACGTGCACACACGCGCGCGCCTCTGTCTTTTTCCCGCACACGGAAGATGGGGTCAGATTATGGCAAAATAGTCCCTTGCAACTTGGCCTTATTCTGTGTCGTCTCTGGAAATGACCTTCCGTGTCATAGCAATTACCGTGGCCACAAGAGGGTTAGGGTGTGCGTGTGTGCGAGGGTGTGTAATGATATAAGAAGCTCCTTTGACACTGCACTCTCTAGGTCATGTGGTCTGCGGAGAGTTAGTGGAGGTCACTAGGATATGAGCTTCTAATGGAGGGGAAATGGGACTGAGAAAGAGAGGGAGCGGGATGAAGAGTACGCATTAAATGAAGGGGGAAAAAATGATGGGTTGCAAACAAAAAGAATCCCATCGCAACACACACTGCTGGGATTATGTAAGCGAACATATTGACGCAGTCACCTATAAATCACTACCTTTACTTCATTACCTGAAATGACGCTTTAAGCGGTGATTTGCGGCATGCGCTGAGTAAATCTCGTGACCCCTGAGCCCCATAAAACCTGTTGAAATGCCATCGCATGATTTCAGAAAAACTGCTTGAATGTCAACAAGGAAACTGCTAGTATTATTGTCTTTGTCCCGATAGGAGTCCCAGAGGAAAAAGGTTTTATATAGCTTTCATTATTTCATATTCGCGCTTGTGTTACAGTAAGTAAATGTGACACAGAAGTGGAACAGCGTGTCCGATGAGATTAGACTCAGTGTCCTTGTTTATGTTAAAAATACTGGGTTTTTTTGGTCTCTTTTTTTTAAACACGTTGTTTGTGATTCATTAGTTTGTGTGGAGATGTATAGAGTTGCTTTGAAGACTTTTTAGTGTTTTAGTGCACTTTGGCGCACATATTTTACAGGTCACCACAGTAGATTTTAAATGAAAGAATTAACATGTGATTGATGTTCAGGCTTTCAGTTTTAATTTAAGTGGTTAAACAAACCCCAGTTTTATAAGTACCCAAGAATAACTGGACACACCAGCTTCATTTACAATATAAGGATTGTTTTTAATACTTGAATAAAAGTCCTTTGCAGTAAATAAAGTCTAGAATTGTGTTAATGTCCACGTACTGATAGACCTAGCTGCATGTATCGTATTCTATATGTGCCTCCATGACACTTCAAGTGTGTCAAGGCCACTTCCAGCCCTTCCCTGCATTCATCCCTCGTGCACTCACACACTAAAACGCCCCTACCTCTCCAGTGGCTTGACTCTTTCGGGGTGCTGCACTCCGTCTGTGTTACACTTCCCCTCCTGCACCCGCCTGCAAAGAGCTCCCACTAGAACAGCAAATTCACACATCTCAAGTGAAGGAGCACACATGTTCACACGCATGTACACGCCGCACACCCCAAAGCGCACGCTCGCGCGAAAGCTGGCAAAGTCGTAATAAAACCAACCCAAGCGTTTCTGTTGTGGATCCTAATCCACTTTTCCACTTAGCTAGCTAGTATATCTCTTCCTTACTTTCTCGCCTCATTCCCCCTGTCTACATTTCCATTTCCCCTCTTTCGGTGCAGGAAAACAATACAAGGGGGCTGATCTGCGTAAATGCTGATGCCGGTGGAAACTGCTTCACTGCTTAGAGCTCTTAAAAGGAGGCCAGAAAAAGCAGACCCTCTCCTTTTTTTCTTTTTTTACAGCAGCAATAAACCCTAAACCCCAAGGCCTAAGCACCAACATGCCTATACTTGAGATCGATAAGACTTCTCCTTTGGCATCTTTAAGCTTAAAGTGCGGATTTACCAATGGTCAAAAGGTCAGGAAAATATGGGCTTTCTCAAGTTTAGTGGATTTAGCTTATGGAGTGTACCATGTGCACTTTTCCTTAAAGGTACAAACGAAGCTATAAAACAGATTTCATGCTCGGGGAACTCCTGCTATCACTGCCCATCATTAATTAAAATTACTTAGCTAAGCAGACAGAGAAATATTACACTGAAGGTCTGCAAGGGTTGTGTTTTTTTTATGTTTTACTTACATTATGCAGTGGGGAGGACTCTATTTTACACATTTATCTTGGGGGAACAACATTACAGAAAAGGATAATTGTTTCCTGTAAACATATGCTGACTGGTGCTAATATTTAACCTGGCATTTTTGATGTGGAAAACTTAAAACTGGCAGGTAGAGTGACTGCAGACTTAAGACAGAAGCCACAAGTCAACAGAGCAATGTGGTTATTGGTGTAGCATACGTGTCTTTGCCTAAAGACAAAGTCAATGGCAGCTTTAATGTTAAGGGCATTGCTATATGCTCAGGACTATGAGGGTAGTCGGCTGTGGACCTGCTGTACCTTCGCCACATTTGTTCAGCTTAGAAAGGCAGACAAAATCCATCAAGTCACATACACAGAGTACTGTTAGATGTTCTAATCTGTTTAAAGTGGTTAGAGGAGTCAGAAGAAGTCTCTTCTATTTCCTTGCAGAGTACGATCAATACTTGATTTCTGTGGCTGATGGTGATTTTTAGGCTGTTAGAACTTCAGAAAGTGGGACATCAGCTTATATTCTGTACATGATGACATCATTGTAAGATTATATTGCTGGAAAATTCATAAACAAACTAATAAGCATCTGTGACAGACTGGCAACCTGTCCAAGGTATACTCGGCCTTTTGCAGTATGGCAGCTGGGGTAGGCTCCAGCCCTTTCACAACTCTGAAATGGAGAAGTGGTTAAGAAAAGGGATGGATAGAGTTACCAACTTACCACTAAGACACTGAGTCAGCACAGATACAACAAATACAGTACTGTACAAACGTCTTGTGCCACCTCTAGTTTCTTTATATTTTGCCAGGGAAATGGGGAAATAGGGGAAGTGATTTATTAGATGATGTACAAAGATATAAGTCAAAAACAGACTTTATACAGTGTACAGAAAGTTATATTTGGTTTTACCGCCTTTATTCTTCAACACAGTCTGAACTCTCTTAGTCAAGCTTTCTTGTCATTTCTTTAAGCAGACTTCAGGAATAGTTCTCTGCGCGTCTTGAAGGGCATTCAGAGCTCTTCTTTGGATGTTTCTGCCGTTTGTTCGGTTCTCTGTCAAGATGATCCTACACTGCTTCAATAACGTTGAGGTCCGGGCTCTGGGGAGACTAATCAAAGACTGATAGTGTTTCACTGAGTGTTTTTCTATCCAAGTATGCTTTTACTGCACTGGGAGTGTGTGTGAGATCATGGTCAAGCTGGAAAATGAAGCTGTTGTCAAGCAAACGTATTATGTGGCGAATCAAAATCTGATGGTACATTTCTGTGCTCATAATTCCTTAAATTTTGACAAGATCTCCAACACCGCCATGCTTAACTAATGACTCTGGACACTCCCCTTATAATTCTCTCGGTTTTTTATTTAGCCACCAACTCATTAAGTTACTGACTTTTAACAAAGTGCCTAAAGATACAATTTTCAGTAAAAATGTATGAAAAAGCAGCCAGTGTCCAACTACTGCTGCTCAAGAGTGCTGGGTTCCTTGGACGCAATACAAAGAATTGAGGTGTGGCTCAAGACTTTTGCACAGTACCACCACTGCAGATAGTGTAGACAGTGCAGCCTACAAACACACCAACACCAATAGCGGTAATGTCAGTAAACTGGCATATCAGCTGAACTCTTCTTCACAGAAAACCGTTCATGAAGTCATTTATTTATGACTGCCACTACACCTCAGAACATGACTTCTATAGCTTCAGTTTCAGTTGGTGCTTCTTTTGCTCCAGTACATCCATACATAAAATACTTAATGATATTTTATTAATCACTGACTCAGGAGACCCAGCTGTGCTCCTGCTCCTAGACTTAACTGCAGCCTTTGATACTGTTGACCACAGCATTCTGATCTCCCGTTTGGAGCAATGTGGTATCAAAGGTATCCCCTTGGAATGGTTTAGGTCGTACCTCTCCGAGAGGACTTTTTCCGTGAGCCTTGATGATTTTATTTCTTCCCCAGCTCCTTTTACTTGTGGTGTCCCGCAGGGTTCCGTATTAGGCCCAATTCTTTTTTCAATCTACATGTTGCCCCTAGGCCTAATCTTTAGGAAGCATAACATCTGCTTTCACTCATATGCCGACGACACCCAGATTTATCTTCAGTTTAATAGAAACACCTCCACGCCCATGGAATCGCTAGTCAAATGTCTTGACGAAGTTAAAACCTGGATGGCCTCAAATTTTCTTACCTTCAACCAGGATAAAACTGAGGTAATTATTTTTGGACTGAGCTGTAATTTCAATGCCCCTGATTTGGACTTATGCAACCTAACATGTGCTGTTAAAACGCATGTAAAAAACCTGGGGGTTTCCTTGGATAGCAAACTTACATTCGAGAAACAAATTAATTCAGTTGTCCAGCGGTCCTTTTTTAAATTAAGGCTCCTATCCAAAGTGAGATCTTTTTTATCTTTTAGAAATTTGGAACGAGCAATTCATGCGTTTGTTTTATCTCAACTGGATTACTGCAATTCACTATATGTGGGTGTCAGTCAGTCCAGCTTGCCCATATGGAAAAGATATATATAAATCTTATAAAGTTTTTATCTGTCTTGTATGAAACTTGTATGAAAAGCATACAAGAGTGAAAACACATATAAGATCCCTTGAAAAATTATATAATGAAACTTGTATGTTTTGTATACTTACTAAAAAAATATATGAAAGTAATGAGAAAGTGGCCACTTTCATGAGTAAATCATATATGTTTTTACTATTTCTTTTCCATATGGGTGGCCCGGCTCCAACTTGTACAGAATGCTGCAGCTCGCCTTTTGACTTGTGTGAAGAAACACCAACATATTACTCCGGTGCTTGCTTCCCTTCATTGGCTTCCAGTGCGTTTTAGAATTAAATTCAAAATCTTACTTTTGACTTATAAAGTGTTAATTGGCCAGGCACCGGACTATTTGTCTGACCTATTGCAGCTTTATACGCCCTCTAGTACAGCGGTCCCCAACCTTTTTTGCGCCACGGACCGGTTTGTGCCCGACAATATTTTCACGGACCGGCCTTTAATGTGTCGCGGATAAATACAACAAAATAAAACTAGTACCGGTACCGAAAAAAATAAGATTTATTCATAACACACGTGAAAAGACCCAGGAAAACAGAGTTAATGAAAAAAACGATAACAAAATAACGCTAAAACCAATAAAAACCCTGAAAACCATACATTTCACACCCGAGTCTCACTCTCGCAGCCCGGTACCAAATGACTCCGGTCCGTGGCCCGGGGGTTGAGGACCGCTGCTCTAGAGCCCTTCGATCAAGCGATCACCTGCTACTTACCTTACATAAGTCTAGGATGGTTCATAGAGGAGATCGGGCATTTGCGGTTGTGGCACCGAAAATGTGGAATGATCTACCTCTCCACATTAGAAAGGCCCCAACTGTTACTCTTTTTAAATCGCATCTTAAAACATATTTTTTTACTCTGGCTTTCGAAACTGTATGAGAGTTCTTATTCTTATTCTTCTATCCTAATTTTCTTTTAATTTTCTGTCATTGTTTAACTGTTACGCTGTACAGCACTTTGGTCAGCTCCCTGTTGTTATTAAACGTGCTTTATGAATAAATAAATGAAATAAATGAAATCCATCATTTCTGTACCTTGTTTAGATGCTCCAGGTCATTAAAGCCCTCCAGGACACTCGTGTACTTCCTTTCCCTGTATTTCCTGCGGATAAATGTGGCCCGCTGCTCTGCAGAAGCCTCTCTGT
This sequence comes from Rhamphochromis longiceps, assembly GCF_057381845.1. NCBI lineage: Eukaryota > Metazoa > Chordata > Actinopteri > Cichliformes > Cichlidae > Rhamphochromis > Rhamphochromis longiceps. Next base: position 45,572,796 of record NC_140559.1, read on the forward strand.
AGAGATCCTCCTCCAGGGGGAGATTAGCAGCCCAGAAACTGTTAGCATTCTTGTTCCCCACTTCCAGAAAGAGCTAAGGGGTTGCAAAACATGTACAAAGTGACACGTTTGGATGAGAATTATTTGCAGAGGTATTACTGTGATTTGAAATGACCATTGATCATCATTGCGGAACTGTCAAGCATCTTCCCAGTCTTTTAGATTAGTTCTAGTACAATGGATACGCTTTCATATAATGGGATTAGGTAAAGACAGGAGTAACACACATGTCATTTACCTCCACTAGTTCATTGCTCCAGACACTGCTGTCCAACTTCAGGCTCCGCACTTTAGAAATACTTGGCCCGAGAGAGCGGTGCTGTCCTGGCACACATGAAGACACGGTCATCAATATTAGCGCACAGCCACACAAACAGACTCACACATTCATTTCCCCATTGGGTTCACAAGGCTCTCTCAGGCTACATTTTTGTTCCTGAAAACGTCACATTAAATAGCAAAAATAACGATTTACATATATGCACAGTGTTCTCCTCGGCGTGCTGAAACACACACCAAATGCTGGTGATGGAATAAACAATAAACAGGCAGTTACAAGATGGAGAAACAGAGCATGACTGCGAGCTCGTTCGCTCACTCACAACAGACATATTTAGTCCCCTCAGCTCTCCTAATTGGAAATGAAAGCAGAGAACGAGGGCCATTAATTGCTAATGAATCATGAGTAATTCATTGTGTTTGTTGGTCGGCCTGTTTATTTGGGTGAACGAGAGGCTTCTGGGGTTGCTTATGGCCAAAGACAGAGCACACATGCATAATACATTAGACAGAAACATGCTGTATGTGTGAATGTGAATTATTGTCCTGTGTGTAATGGCGGATAATTTTATATTTATATTTGGCATGATCTCATTACCGTCTTCTATTCGCTAGTAGAGCAGCTGTAAATGAAAATGAGGGGCTATGAGCTGTGAAAAGCTATATTGACACAGTTCAAGAGAACACAAGTGGGAGAAGTCTGAGTTATAAGCCACTTAAGAGATTTCTTTTTACAAAAGCTAACTAGGAAGTCATTTTTTATAACTAGTCAATATTTGCATTACTTACATAGGCATAGTAGCACTACCCTGCATGTATTTTTATTATTAAGCCGTGTGCCATTCATAAAAAAAATTATCACTCACCAGGACACATAACTGACAGGTCTAATTGCTCCCAGACTGGATTTTGAATCTGATATGCCAAGACACGTCTCATTTTGGTCAGGCTTGATGTGATCAGTTGGTGCATTCATTAGAGACAAAAGGACGGTGCCACCCTTCCTGTCACAGCAGTTTTGAGTCTATACGCTTTCTTTCATGGGCATCTAGACAGAACCACATTTATACTACCTCTAAGATTTATAGACATCTTTCCTCATCAGCACCAATAACTATGAACTCTGAAGTCATTTCATTTTAAATGCCACTTCACATGCAGTTTCATAGGGGAGTTTTAAAGTGGTCACAAACGCGACGTATGCTACGTCATCCAAACGTTAGTGGACCCAGTGTTAAATCCTGTGGAACGCCATGTTCACTTTCAAACCTCATTCGGTATCTCACTATTGGAAGCGTCTTCTGGCATGAAAAAGCGGGTAACTAAATGTTTCCCTTTTAGTTAATTTGGTGAAGTCAGATCAGGGACTTCATCAATATCAAGTATATCAAAATTAAATGTGATGTTAATTTAAAATCCACACTCTATCTGAAGTTATAATTAAGGTTAGGAGTTGAACATAAATGTCTTACCCTATTAAGAAAGCCTGCGTAAAGATGATCCAATGTATTATTTAAACAATATTATTAGTTCAACAAACTCAGATCTATAAACATGTCAAACTTCAAATATCTTTCTAGGAGATATCACACACCTCTGTTCTTGTTTTACTTGGCAAATCAATAAATCTGATCAAATCAGGGCCTTAGTTTGCCGCTTAGATTGATTCAATCAAATTAGTGCAATAACAATACCTATGGGAACATTGACATCCTTGAAAGAGTGACCTTTATCCTAATAAGATGATTCCTCTTTATAGCAGATGAAATGTTTCTTAAGTTGTAGCTCAGTCACAATAGACTTAAAATTGACTGGTAACCTCTTTGCCATTAAGAACAATCTGCTTTTTCCTGGTAATTGCTTGGAATGTTTTAGCATTTGGCGACTAACTACAAGTAGTTGTGGCAACCAACTGGTCACTCAGTGGTTGACCTCTGGGCGATCACTTTAGATTAAAAGGTCGGTTGCATGGGTCGAGTGACGGAAGGCAACTTGTCTCCAAACGATTGCAGTGCAGCTTGGACTGACTGATAGATTTCCAACACAATACACTCAATCTAAAAATAAGTTCAACTTGTGACTTAGCTGGTTGTACTCTGGTTATATTCCTAGTAACTATGCAATTAAATCAGCAGCCTTCAGCAACTACGTCACTGTTTTTAAAGGAATGTCAGAACTTCTGTTTCAGGTCTACGAAGTTCTGGCTGAACTCTGAATGAACAAAGTTGATGTGAATCTCTGCAACCTGTCCAAGGTATACCCTTGGACAGGTTGCAGAGATTCACTGAACTGAACTGAACTTTGTTCATTCAGAGTTCATCCTTTTGGAAATGCAAAACAGATTTGCAATTTTCACTGATTTATAACAGTGAATCAATTTGTTAATGCAAACAGATTTCTTCTAATTGCCAACTTAGCCCTATTCAACCACATCCTGACACCAAGCTGAGTCCACCTTATTGCTGCTTTATCATCATCTCCATTGTGCACCAAAGTGTCTTCGAAAATTATATCTGACTACGAGTGGTTACAATCATTTCAAAGGAAGTGAGATTGGAAGTTCATTTTACACAAATGCACTAATTCTGGTCATGCCGCAGACTCCAACCACTCTTTTCCTTAGTGTGACTGTAGCATTAGACCCAAAAGACAAAAAAGAAAAGAAAAGATAACCTTCTTCCCTGCCATTAAGACAATTTATTTTTTTATTCTCTACACATATTGAGGGTGGATACAGCAGTGGGGTCTAGGGTTACATTTAAATCTGTTTTCTTCCCAGTCTCGAAAAATACACTGAAATGTCAGGGATAATAACAGTCTTGGAGATCAGAAGTCCAACTTGACAAATGAAGGCCAAAGAGTAAGAGTCTGTCCCTGTGAAGGAGTGAAACTATTTTATTCGGGGTGCTTGCAGCAGAGTATTGCCATGCTACATCCACAGAGCCTTTGCAACACCACAGGACCATTTTCACTTGTGTAAGGGTAATGAAGCTGAAAGAATCGTGCATGTGCATGTGCCGCCAGGTATACAGTGAGATCGTCTCATATAAATAGGCTGCTGTAAATGTCTTCATATTTCCGGTGGAAAAAAAACAACACACAAAAAGGCATTCCCATCACTGCAGCTTTCACACAAAAAAATTAAATAAATAAAAAAATTAATGCTCAACCCACCAAGGACTTCACCCCCAATTAAAAACTTTCCCGGTGACTCCATCCACATCACACGGAGTACTTTTTCAACCTTGTGTGCTTGTGTGGATTCCCCCTCCTTCCCCTCTCGACCCCTTCACTCAGTGACAACTAATGAGGAAGCAGAGCAAGACAATGAACCCTGTAATTTCACATTGCCATGGCAACTGTTGCCAGTGGACATGCCTACAAGTTGCATCTTGGGTTAAAGAAGTTTATTGCATTATATGTGTGAAGCACAGCATAAGGTCTTTGAAGCACTGTCATTTCCTATGGCAGCCGTCTTGAGTAGTAAGCATAAGGACACAAAGAAATGAGTGCATAGATGGAGAGGTGAGTTAATTTAATGAGGAAATAAAATAAGAGAGAAATGTGGGATTGACCTGAAGCCTGTAAAATCGGGGCATGGTCACCGTGACATCAGCAAAGTGAGTCATACACAACCATCAAGAAGCCTTGATCTTAGCATTTTGCATAATATTACCTTGAGCTTTTGGAGGTAGAGGAAAAAGTGGATTGCTAAGTTATTACATCTGTAGTGTATGGGTGCATTGCACATACAAAAATACAGACAAATTACATGAAATACACTCAAGATGTGGCCTGACATCTTGGAAGGGTGTTAGCTCATTTAATCAGACAGTAAGCCATGCTGTTTATCAGACAACTGCACCAATGCTCAAAACACGGATAAGGTTTAGTTCAGTAACTTGAATTACCAGACAGCTAGCTGCTATAGTTACACAGCATAAATAACGCATCAGGTAAGTGTTATCAGGATTTAAATGGGTTAGTAATATTAAGACGTTATTTAAAAAAGAAAGGAAACCCCAGACAGTTACTAATAGTTTTTACCAACTTTTTAACAAACAAATAAAAATATTTTAGTAAGATCAGTCAGATCCTGTTGAGAAAACAACAGCTAAAATATACTTGAGAAATAGGTCTGTGTAGCTTCTCAGTCGTCAGGTCATGGTGATCTAAGGAGCCTGGAAAGAAAAGTGACTGGATTTTAAGTTTCACCTCTCATCTGAGAACCTTCTTTAGTTCTAAAACCAAATGACCAAACTACCCAAGAAGTAATAACCTTCACTTCTCACATCAACTCAGTGGACAGAAACAAAGTTCACCAGGGAAGATACAAAGGATAACAGTTTCTCATTTCTGGACTGTGCTGCGCTCACTGAGGAGAATGGAAACCTCAACATTGAAGTTTACCAGAAGACCAGTACCTACTCTTAAACTTGGAGTAATCAAGACCCCGCAACACAGGGCATAAAACGTTCCCTCTAAGCTTGAAGGGAAAGAAAAGGAACATACACGTAGAGAAAACTCTTAAAATATGTGGTTATCTTGATTGGGCTTTCATCAAATCAGAAAAGATGCCCAGTAAACAAGGTCAGACACCAACTAGGGCGAATCAGAAGGACAAACAGAATACTGTCATTCCTTATGTAGCAGGTTTATCAGAGAAACTCAGGAGAATTTTCTCCAAGCACGACATCCCCAGTGTATATCAGACACAGCCATAGACTCAGACAAAAAATGGGTCATCCCAAGGACAAAACTCCCAAACACAAACTAAACAACGTAGTGTGTGCAGTGCAGCGAGGAGAGCTCAGAACTCAATATTGGAGAGACCAAACAGCCACTTCATAAAGGCATGGCACAACATAGAAGAGCCACCTCCACAGGACAAGACTCAGCTGTACGTCTACATCTAAAGGATAAAGGTCACTCTTTCAAGGATGTCAATGTTCCCATTTAGGACATCGAAGACAGATGGTTTGAAAGAGGAGTGAAAGAAGCCATCCATGTGCACAGTGAACGGTCATCCTTGAACAGAGGGGGTGGCTTACGACACCAACTGTCTGCCACCTACAATCCAGTTTTGAGATCCCTTCCAAGACGCCTCTACAACCACTCACATCATGTGTCAGTTCATCTCAATAAGTCACATGATAGGGCGAGGTAAGGTCCCGCAATGGTTTTACCCCAAACCTCTGCTGATAATGACCCGCACCCTTTTTCTCACCATGGCTCATTAGATACAGCACATGTGAGTCAACGGCCCTCTAAAGATACAACTCCAACTAGAGCTGGAGAACTCTTAGAACCAAAGAAGCTTCTCAGATGAAACGCCTTCAAGAAACTTAAAGTAGTCCAGGCATCTTCTATCCAAGCTCCTTAGATTACTTTAGAAATAAAAGTTTTTGTTGTTGTTTTTTTTTAAATAAAAAAATTCAAAGATAATTAGAAGACCGGGCAAGGTTATCTTACAAAGTGTTCAAGGTAGACGCGGACAGTATCCAAAAACATCTTTGAACAAATGCATGTATTACTGCATTTGTGATTAGATAACACTGTAAATATTAATGAACAGAGAAAAAAATCACTATTATTAATTTAATACTCTCTGAATATAACAGACCCTATCAATTCTTAAAGTGTATGTAAACACAGAGAAAATACTGCAGTTTTAAGCTGTTCATATCAAAGACTGAAGCTGAAGAATATTAAAATCCATTCAGTCTTAGCATGAAAAGACGAAAAGCCAATCTGGGATCATTTTTACCATTAGCCTCCTCATTACTTCTTTCCTCTTCCTCTTGTTCAGCATTTCTCTTTATTGTGCATGACAATAAAGCAGATCGCTAATTAAAAGCATGAGCAGTCACTGGTATTCCAAATGGACCACAGCCCAATTTAAAATAGAGCACAGTGTGAGGACAGCTTCCCTCGTAGCAAATATCCACCCCTCCTGCTCCCGGCGTGCCGACAAAATGTAATATTAAACACCTCAGCAAATGAAATCATTTAAGGCTGTTTGAAAGGAGATGTTGGATATCTGATGTGTACCAATTACACAGGCTTTGCACAGGTGAGGTGAAGAATTGCATTAAATTGCATGACTCTGGGAGAAATCTGGAGCGGGAAGATGGGGTGTATAGGCATGCACACACAAATAAAAAAAATAAAGAAAAACACCTACACACCAACAAGATATCCCTGCACATCAAGCATGGCTGCCACGTCTCTCTAATCATGTTTAGCGGGTCAAGAAGGAGTTCGGGATCCCCCAAGTTCTCGCCTGTGGCTTAATCTTTGTTGTCATTTCATCTGAGCCATCCAGTATAGCCAAACAGATTAGAGAGGCCAGAGGCCAGACGCCAACTCCCATATGTGGCTTATCACCTGAGATCTTATTCCAAAAGAGCCTCCTGGTCAGAGCACACGCTCAGACAGGCACACACATCAGACCACACATGCACAGAGAGGAGCCGAGCACTAACATGCATCCCTTTTTAATTTGGCACGTCTCTGAGCATCAGTCATAACCTTTTACACGCGGTGTGGTGTTTATTTTTTTTCTTTCCATAAGTTATGACTCCAGAGAGACAAGAGGAAATAATATTCTGCTGGCATTTCCAGCTGGTTTGCTTTGTGCCTTGCTTGTGAGCTTTTATAGCCACATAGTGCAAACTTGTGATTCCCCCCAAACACACATGAATGGTTGCACATGTGTATGTTTTCTCCCACTGAAAATGCTACGTCCAGATAAACAGTCAACTTTAAGGATAGTAAAAAGCACACCGGCTGCTTATTAACCATTTTAAAGCATCTATTAAAGTCGTCATTACTTTATTGCAGAACTCTACATTATAAGAGTTCAATTCAACAAGCTCATTTAACTTTATTTATAAGAAGTATTTAGATAAATCATTTTTAATTTGATTTTTTTTTCATTTAAGCAATTTCAATGAGGTTTTCGTTTAGCAGTTTCACCTACAGATTGCCAGCAACCTCCAACGACCACTCGCCAACTGGTCAAGGAATATAGTTGTTTCCCAAGTGAGTGAAGGTTGCTCACTGGTTTGTAGGCCTAACAAACCTGTGAGCATTTATGGGGCCTCACTAAGGCCTTAGAAAGACTTTTAATCATAATTAATTTATAACAACTTCCACATCTGCTACTGATACGCAGTATTTAAATTATTACTCTACAATAACTAATAGGGGTTAAAACCACCGTGCTACTGATATGTCTGCAATTAAACAATTAGTTATTGGCAAACATACCTAACATAGGGTGTTGCCATTAATCTGCAGTAGTTGTTGCATTAGCTGACAAATATTACAAGGCCCAGGGCTTGTTTCCATCATATTTCTCAGAAAAAATTTAAAGATTATTTGATTCACAGCCATAGAAAACATTTTTATGTGTTTTCATCATTCAGCTGCTTAAATATAATAATCCAAGGATCCATCCTCATAGATGAGGAATCGCAGCTTTTAAATTAACCCTGTTGACGGGCGGCTTTTATTGGCACAAAAATGTGACTCTGAAAAACATTCATGTACATTATGTTTATTATCAGCAGCATGCCCACCTCCATCCAGCATGTGTGTGTCTGCACAAGAAGCAGAGAAGCATACCTGTGTTCCTTACCTGCGCATTTCTTACAGATGACCACACCCAGATTGACCGACGCCCACTCCGGCTGCGGCGCGCGGCAGTCGGCGCAGCTTCTATTGGCCTCTTTAAACCAGATCTTCTCTGCCACTTCATAGTCGTAGAGTGTCTCGGCAATCGATTCTTTCACCGCTTCAATCCACTCCTGCTTCTCGCGTTCTGACTCGGCCGTGAAGCTGCAACAATTTATTTTTTTATTTTATTTTTTGCCCCCACCCAACACATACCTCACTGTTATTGATTTGATTTGAGAGAGCAATTAAACAGCACAGTATCGCTTGGCAGGGGTTACGGGGGTGTGCAGTATTTGGAGTAGTTTTGGAGGGGAACGGGGGTGCTAAGTGTGTATGCCTACGTGTGATTGCAATAGCTTTGGTGAAATTGATAGGGGGGAGGGAAGGGGGCAGGTAAATCAATATGTCTCACCATGCACCTCTAAAATCTATAAAGTTCTAATGCGGGAGTGTTTTTTTCCCCCTTTCTTTCAGGATATTATTTCTACATTAGACCCAGAAAAGTTAAAAAGTGCTGATGGAAAGAAAAAAAAAGGATAAACATAACCCATTTATAGCTTCAATATATATGTATATATTTTTAAATCAGATTTACACTGTTGCTCCAGCACGAGTTGGAGCAAGAGCTCTGTAAATCTGAAAAAGGCTAGGCAAAGGAGTGAGATGAGCTTGGCAATACAGATGGTGCTCCTTCTGTTGACATGGGTGCAGTAAGTGAAATTACTGCCACATGATGGCAATTTGTTAGTTGTAGCCAAGCGCATTAAGAATATTTGGGAGAATACATCATTAACAGTCACTTAGGTTTACATGCACTATAATAACCCAGCTACAATGATGAGATTAATGAGATTCCTCCAACTATTGGTCTTATTTCAGAGGGATTGCTCATACTCAAGAGGCCTTATATGCAAGCACTGCATGTCATTTGCAAATATTTCAATCTACTCATGTTGCTCTCATTAATTTTCCAAAGTAAATAGATTTTTTTTTTGGTGCGCACACACACACACACACACACACACACACACACACACACACACACACACACACACACACACACACACACACACACACAGTATAAGTCTGTTACTACCTAACAAGCCCTCATGCAGACATCATGCAGGGACAGAAAGCAGAGGTTTCCAATGAGGAAGACAGTGTTTCATTTTGCGTGCATTTTGAAGAAGAAGCTGCTGAAAGTAATGACTATCTCAGTATTATCTAAATGTATTCCAAATGTGCGTAACAAGCAGCCTGTGTGCACGTATAAGCTGAAGCAGGAGCAAGCAAGAGACAAAGAGACAGGCAGGGGGAATGACAGATAGACAGAGATATAAAACTGAGGGGAAAGAGACGGAGAGCACCCTAGCTTGACTGAAAGAAGCACTTAGACAAGAGAAATGGGACCAGCGGTCTCCATGGTAACCTGGCAACCAGTGTAAAGTAAGACTCAAGATGTTGAGTCAGAGGGGTGTGGGTGAGGGTGGGTGGGTGAGTGTCGAGGTGAGGGTAGCCTAGAGCAGAGGATGTGCACCAGGCCAGCCTCGCCCAAGTAACCCAGGCGAGATCGATAGGTTGATTGGGTTCAGCTGTTCTGTGCCCACTGGTCTCTGCCCGGGGCCCATCAAAAGAGATGACTGCTCACACCGTCTGCTCAACTGCAACACAGCCCCGGAAAAACCACAAAGGGACCGATGGGAGGCGGCACAGGAGTATGTGAAGGTGTCAGAGTTTTTTCAGATATGAAGTGAAGGCTGGGTCAAAAGTAAGGCCATAAAACAGACTGCAGCTTTAAGGACAACAGACGTTAAACGGAAGGAAAATAAAATAATTTTGAATGGAAATTTGAATCATACACCTAGTTTTCTGTTAATGAAGACCTCCAAAAATGGATGAGATTGAGAGGTTATACTGCTTTACAAGCTAATGGTAAATAATTTCTTGCATCTGCACTGTAAGTTGGACATTTTACAAGCAGTCTTGTATTCTGATGAAATCTGTCAATTACCCTTACCAGCAACAGCTACAACCTTATATCCTCTGGTGCTATTTCATGCTGCTTCCATGTAATTATCTGGCCATTTAGAAAAGCTGAAAGTCATTTAATCGAGGGCCTTAAATCACACCCTTAGGCAGTAATAATAGCAAGTAGCTACTAAATACTTGCTATTATTATTGCAGAAGTGCTTTTCACACAGTCAAGTGTGGCTACATTCAGTGCTTTACTCAAATAAGGTTAAAAAGTTGAGTGTGAAACAAAGGCTATCATAGTTAGCTGAAACTAACCTAAAGAAGAAAACTAGGTGCGCAAAACCTAAACCTTAAAATAAATAAAAACTACATTCCTGAGAAACATGAAGACACAATACCAGTAAAACCAAACTTTCTTAGTAACGCTAATGCTAGCTAGCTAGCCAGTTAGCAATGTTCTATCTCTTTTTGATGTCATGGCAACCCCTTTGGGAATAAATAGTGTAGCGTGCTGGCAAGTCCTGAAAATTCTGCACAGGTGGCTGTTCAGCCGTATAAAAGACAGATATAGCCCTTGCAATGTTGTCCACCAGTTTCTGGACTCAATTCATATTTTAAAGCCTAGCATTTTGTCTGTAGCAATGTTGGTTATTTGGAGCTATGAGTTACCATATTCGGACAAGAAATTGGATTTCTAACTTATCAGCTAAGCCTACTAAAGTCAGTCAGCAAGCTGAATCCATACACTGTAAGGATGGGATGCTCAACTATATGGAAAATAGCACTGCGCCATAAATCTAAAATCCTAATCTTTCCATTCTAGTGCTTTCCATCCAATTGTCATGAAAGTTTTGGGGTTGTTACTTTAAAAGAGGCCATACACACAATCTTTTAGTATTTACATATAAACACAAAGCCAACAACACAATGCAAAGCTGAAAACCAGCTCAAAAAGACTTCAAAGCAATCGGCATGTTGATTCTATTCTAGAAAACATGGGGGGGAATTCAGGCTACAATACGATATCGCCACTCATTAAAGTTGTAGACCAGGGGTGGGGGAACTCCAGGCTTCAAGGTTACAAACGTTCTTTTTAAAAATGCAAAGTTGTGTACTGTAGTTAATCATAGGATTAACTTGCTTTTGGAGCCAGGCTCAAACAGCTATAGGTTCTACATTTTTAGTCACTTCAAGGTTGACATTATTTCCACCCATGGAAGTGAATCCTGAAGATGGTCGAGTCCATGGAAATATATAAATGTTTTTATAGAAATTTACTGAATGTTGGGAAGAATGGTTAATAAAATTGGTGTAAATACATTACTCGTGTGCCATCTTCTTTTCCAATAAAGCTTAATGCCGCTCACGTCCGTCGATTAAATCTAAGCTAAGAGACATTTAACTAGGAAATGAGGAAAACAATTTCTTTGAGATATAGATAGCAAACGATTTCTTTGTCAGGTACAATGACATCCTAGAGTCTTCATGTTACTCTGAGCACAATGTGATATTTTTATAATTGGGTTTGTAGTCTTTATAGTAAGTTAAGCAGCTCATCTAGCTCCATATTTCATCTGAAATACAGAGTGAACAAGAAGAAAAGTCAAGCAATTCCATTAAATAAGACCCTCTAACAGTAAGTTTCAAATGCCCTACATGGCCTTCATGGTCCGCTCTCTGAAGTCACCTTCAAGATTCCTCATTCACCCAAGGATTTAATTTGACTCCCCACTCATGAAAATGTATTTTACACAAAAAGCCCTATGACTATCAAATTTGGTAATCCAATTTTGAAGTCTAGTGGCTTGACATTCTCAGTTTCTCTGGCTTGTTATATGAGAAATAGTTTTTGTTAAACATAGCACTTATATATTGAGTAACAGCCAGTTTAAGATGGAGAACCTCAATATTTCTTGAAAAATTCATCTGGCCATGACAACTAGTCACTCCCAGAGGTGTTTATTACGGAGAGAGTGACGCACTTTTAACTGTGGATAATCAATACAGCCCCTATGACCTTGACAAGAAACCAACAAACATCGCTTCTTAGAGTTGCCCTCCTTTACAGAGAGAATCCCACAGAGCTCATATCCTGCAGTCTAAAAATTTATTTAACCACGCGTCACTGACACCACTAAATTGACCGTGTTATTCTACATGAGTGGCATCTATCATTATGTCCATCTGCAATGTTATTAATGAACAAAATCACTAAGAGATAATAATAAAAAAAATTTAAAATCACCCATCTGTGTAAAATGATCTACAATAGAGAAATGTCCAACTCCTTAAAAGTCTTTTCATTTGTACCCCGAAGACCTTATTGGGCCTTGTGTACCATAATCGACTGCATCGGTGCATCAAGGCCTGTAGCTCTGCTGAAGTCCAGCCCAGAATGCTTTGATAGTAGCTTCAGCTCATCTGTATTTTTTGGCTTTGATGTGTTTCATCTAGGGCTGCACGATTTTGCATAAAATGAGAATCACGATTTTTTGGCTTAGAATTAAGATCACGATTCTCTCACGATTTTCTTTTCCAGTATAAATATTTATTGCGCTTATTGACCCTTTAAGACCTACCATAGAACCAAGTCCGCCAGAGCTTATATTATATTTTTACATGCTGTGGAGCCATTTTTGGGAGCATTTTAAGTTGATATACATCAATACAACCATTATAGCCCAGATTTTAATAATATGTATGTATTAAGTGCATAGTAATTACATAAATTGCAAAAAAGTGCAATAAACTACAAATAAATTGAAAATCGTTTTTGTTTTTTTAAGATATATTTCTAGTTAGAGAAATTTAAGAGGCTTATCCCTCAAAACTGTAAATACAAAAAAGTTGCAAACTAGTTTCCTACCACAGGAAATTTATTTTAAGTGTCTTCATAGTTTTATTTTTGAAATACACCAATTTTCACATACTGCAGGAAAAACGAAAATAAATATTATAATGCAAATTTGCAAAAAAAAACAGCATATGCATAAAAATAAACTATTTCCAGCAGTGCAATATGAGTCCTAAGCATCCCAGAAACGACACAGAAAGACAAAGTCAAACATAACTTTTAAAAACACAAGTATGGGCTCATAAGGCCAGATGGTAAAACACTACATTTCCGCAAAATGACGTCACTTCCGGTTCCTGGCAGGTCAAGGGGGACATGCGATAGTTCGCGTTGATGGACGTAGGAAGTGTTATGAACAGCTGATCGGATCGGCAAAGCGTGCTTCTGGAATATTATGTTTTTGTTGCTGCAAGTGCTTTTTATGCAATTTTTGCAAAGCTATATGTGGAAGGAAACCCTGACTTAGGACAAGCTGATGACATAAGATGTAAGTACAACTCCTCCGGTTTCATATGCAAAAAAAATTATTGCGCTAGCTTACGTGATTGCAGAGCTACCGGGATTTAAAAATAGTTACGCAAAATGGAGCGTGTCCGCTCCGACCGGCTTTAAAGGGTTAACTGCACATCAACTTCGTAACAGTTGAGATTGAACATAAAAACAATAAATAAACATAAAAACAACAAATGTCTCACGTTTTGTTGTTGCCGCAAAATGTTGTACTGCTTGAAATTCCGTCTCCACCGTTGCTGGACACTGCGTGTATAGAGCAGGTAGGGCAACAATAGAAAAATAGTTGCGGGACGGCACTGTGTAGCGTTTGTCTAGGGTGTTGATCATTTTCCTAAATCCCTCGTTTTGCACAGTGTTGATGGGAGCCATATCTTTGGTCAGGTGATAAGTAATAGCCTCCGTAATTTCTTTGTGCCTGCGGGAGTTCGACGGGTATAGGGAAGCGCTGTTCCCGTTATTGATATTTGGGTGGTTGACCGGGACGGATTTTCTCCTGTCACTTTCTCGTCATCCCTGACGTGCTCTCCGTTGTTTTTTCCCTGCTAATTTTAGCATCACACGGCACAGCTTCTGTATCACGTGGTATAAGGCTCCGCCCTTGTCATTTGTTGAGCAGGAAGAGTGAGCGCTTGTTTTCATGCAGATTACGTCCCGGATCAAAATGCAGTACAATCGTCGTCTTTTTTTATTTTTTTATTTTTTTTTAATCGTTGTCATTTGGAAATGAGATCGCACATAAGTATGAATCGAGATCGCGATTTTCTAACGATTAATCGTGCAGCCCTAGTTTCATCTTGACAAAAGATTGTTTTTTGGGGGTTCCTATCAGTTGGTTTGCCAGTAAAGCACAGTAATAACATGAGCAGCAAACCATGTGGTAGTAGTTTTGGCAATATCTCCATACAGCTTGTTGGAAGATGGAAACGTTGTCCAAAACTTGGCAGATTTTGCGTTGGCTTTGGACACGATGAAACACAGTTGACCAACCGCCAAGAACACCAGCAGATAACACAGTACCCCAGATCATGACAGGTTGTGGAAACTTCATAGTGGACGTCAAAAATCGTGGATTATGTGCCTCTCAGCTCTTCCGTCAGGTTCTTGGACCTTGGCTTCAAAATGAAATCCAAAATTTACCTTCTTCTGAAAAGAGGAATGCCAACTAAGTATGAGTCCAGTTCTTTTTCCCTTTAGCCCAGATAAGATGCCGATATTGTTGCTGGTACATGAGTGGCATGGCATTAGCAACACAACAGCTGGAGCTCCTTTCCAGAAGACCTTACAAGACTGTGCGTGTTGGTGCTTGATGCACTGAAACCACCCTCAGTCCCCCTATGGAAAGCTCCCAAGTTCTTGACAATCTTCTCAAGACTACAGTCATCCCTGTTACTTGTACACATTTCTTTTCCAGTCAGCTTTCCATTAATATACTTCAGTAGAGAACTCTGAACAGCCAGCCTTTCAGCAATGACCTCCTATGGCGATCCTCCTTGTGCAGGGTGTTAATTATCATGATCTGGACACCTGTTGAATCAGCAGTCTTTCCCATGATGATGGTTCTTAGGACTTAACTAGACTGAGAGATGCACTGTGTTTACACTGTGTGAAAAGTAATTTACTCCAACTTGAAATAAAATGAAATTCTAATAATCTGAGATACTGGATTTTTTATTTTTCATGACTCACAAAGCATATTCATCAAAAATAAAACATAAAAGACTTGAATTTCTGCACATGAGATGTAATACATATTTGAACATGTATCCTTTTCAATTAAACTATGAAAAAATAATTTTTTAAAGATTTTCTCGCCTTTTGTGGGTTTTTTTTACTTTTTATTTTTTAGATGAACTAGTAGAAGTGTGCGCAAGCCACAGGCTGTTTGAGTTCCACTCTGAAGCTGTGTGTGAGCACACATGCTGAAAACATGAAGTGGCCTTCAGCGGACACTGTAATCATTCCTCCCATTGGAAACACAAAAAAAGACCTCAACAACAATTACACTGAAAGTGATGGCAGACAAAATCCACAGTTAAAAAGAAATAATGTGCAAATACAACACCGGAGCCCGGCAGTTTTCACAGACAGGTGCAAACAGTAACGCGGCAGAAATGGACACGGGGACGGTGACTAGAGAAATATAACCACCATTTTAAGGGTCATTTTCCAAATTACAAACGCTTACCCCTGGTGATTTCTAGCAATGATTTCTTAATGGCTTTAGAGAGAGCTTTTTTATTTTTACGCTATCCACCTCAAGATCGCTTTCTGTTCACTTGATACAATGCAGCTGAAAGGAATCAGTGGGCAACAGATTACATTTGAAAAACTTTACAGTAATGAGTCCTTCAAAAACCAAAGCTCCCGCACTCAGAACAGCCCAAACACCAGGCTGCCGAGAGCTTTCATTACCAAATACTTTCTGTCCAAGGCAGAAAAATTGTGAAACTGTCCAAAGACCTCAATACACATCAGACAAACAAAAAACAAAGCAGACAAACATGGATTTTCTCCAATATGCCCTTGAGCTAGGCATTTATCTGCAGCTTTACTGTAGCACAAGTGTGTTCTGATCATGAGCCCAAAGTTTTTCTCTCTCCCCAAAGTTGAACGTCTTTGCCTGCCGACGTCTCCTCTCCTCTGTGCCTCATTGTCATTCCCTCTACTCTTAAAAGTTTGCTATTGTATCCAACACAACGGACCGTCCACTTAACGGCAGCGAAAACAATAGAAAAGCCAAAGTGAGTCTCCACAGCTTAAAGTGATTAGATGAATTTCTCACTAATCCCCACCTTGAGCAGGTAGGAGAACGCTCCCAGGGCTACCAATCGATTTGATACACACTCTCACACAGAGATACACACACACTCTAACCTTTTCTAAAATCATCTCATCAAAACTATTCGGGAGCTCATTTGTGTTCGGTTTTTTGGGGGTCCTTACAAAATGGCAATTACATCCAGCGTATTAACGAAGGTGCCAAACGATGGGACCATTAAGGGAGCTGACACAAACAGATCGATCGGATATACAACAGACACGTGGAGGAATGAGAGCAAAAATAAAAATCTTTACGCGAGGCAACGGGCAACACAAAAAAAAGAAGAAAGAAAGAAAAAAAGGAAGGGCTGAAAAGAGGAAACGGTGCAAAAAGCACACGCAAACAAACGAGCCGTGCTTTGTCCAGGCAGCTGTGACGGTTGTATTCTAAATGGGCCATTACAGCACAAACAAGCAGCACGCTCATTGATCGCAGGCCCACAGGACTCGAGGCACCTGAAAGGCTTTGTGCCCTACAGAGGCAGAGATACCTGTACAAAGCTCCCAGAGGAGACTTCATAAAAAAGCATGGTGATCGTGTACGCCCCGCTATGATCAATATGTTTATAGTTTGTAAGAGGCGGATGCGGTGAGTTACAAGATGCTCCGTCACAGTGATTTGACAGGAGTGCTGCTAAATGCGGTAAAAGCAAACTTATGAAGAGTTTCTGTTTTGTCTCATTAGAGCTCAGGCTTAACTTTGTGACACGGCTGCTCATTAGTTACACCCCAAAGGAAAACAAAGGGTAAAAAGCGCATACATTTGTATTAAATGAGCCTCCGGACTAAGACCACCAGGTACCGGAACAGCTTCTTCCCCACAGCTGTCAGACTCCTGAACTCTGCCTCCTGACATCTGACCCACGTTAAACTCATGGACTGAACATACACACACCCACAATGGACAACTGTACCCTCAAACACAATAATAACATGGACTGAACCACCACTCACAACCACTAGCACTTTATATAGCCTCTGTAGAAACTATCTACACCCTCACTTATCTTAACTGCACTACTGTATAGCTCTGTGTAAATAATCATTCTGTACATTCGATAATTTTTAATCCTACAACTGTTTACAACTTGCATAGTTCCCATTTCTGTATAGCTGTATATCCCAGATTCTGTAAAGTTATTTATTTCATATTCTGTATAGTTTTTCATATTTATATCCTGTTCATATCCTGTACATAGCTTGTACTCACTACAGCCTGTACATACTTATAGTTATAGAATATTCACAACATACTTCATACCGTGTACATTATAACATACCATAATAGACCCATTTCTGTAATATACTCACATATCTATATTATTGCTAATATATATTGTAATATATCTATATCACTAAAGCACTTCTGGATGGATGCAAACTGCATTTCGTTGCCCTGTACCTGTGCATGTGCAATGACAATAAAGTTGAATTCTATTCTATTCTATTCTATTCTAAATGACTGACAATGAAAATAAGTTTGGTTCAATGGCTTTGACTGAGCTCCTGTTTAAGAAACTTTTTTTGTTTGTTTGTTCAGATATGTAACCACTAAGGTCACGTTCACATCTGTGGTTCTGCTCAGCTGGTCCAGAAATGAAATATTAAATTTGCAGCCTCGTTATTTAGATCTGCCACAAACAAACCACGAGGAGTAAAAATGGAGCCTGGCAGACCGACAGGTAACTCGCTGATTGGGCGGGCTTAATGATGAAATCCTGCATCATCGTTGCAGGGCAAAAAAGTTGGTCAAGTTGTTTTGTCCAGGTTGCATAACAGAGCAATTTGTTTCAGTCTCAGTTTGTCTGCCATGAATTAATCGTTTGGTCTGCAAAATATCCTACAATGGCAAAAAATGTCCATCAATGTTTCCTTGAAGGCGAGGTAAGGTTTGCAAATTGCTTCTCTTGTCTGTTGATAGACTGAACATATTCAACATCTACTACAGAAGACCAAGATGATACTCAATTATGTATTTCATCGAGTCCTTGCAGATTAATTTGTTTATGAAAAAACTGATCATTTCAGCTCTAAATCTCTCAGCTGTTTTCAGAATCGTGCACATTTATCTGAAGAGAGCCAAAAAAGTAACGACTAATGTTTAGTATTATTAGTAGGAAGAAGCATTGCTTCTCTTATACCATGTGTAACAGGCAAATCGTGTTATCATTTTTATTATTATTTTTACCTCTCAAAGAACAAAGTCTATGATTATACCAGTGGACAACGCCTTCGCTATTACAGTAATGTCCACAGGTTCCTGGATGATGGCCCTGTTTTATGTGACTACAGCAGATGGTCTCATTTTTATTTTAGTTTCACCACATCTAGGTTTAGCTTTTAGTTTGGTTTTAGTTAACTATAATAACCTTCATAGTTAGGCTAACTTATGATAAGATTGTTGTCCGTATTTTACTTTTTATAATTGTGTTTTTGAATGATTTAGATTAACGGTCACCGACAGGAAATACTTCATCTTTGGAGGTCAGCTATCGGCCACTCGTGACACTTCCTATGGAGTTCCACAGGGCAGCTATCTGAGCCCGTTAATGTTCTCACTATACATGTGGCCGCTTGTTAATCAGACAGCATAATATTTGCTACTGTGGTTATGCAGATGATACACGGCTATATGTTTCTGTAGAGGCAGTGATGCTTTGACTAAACTCTCTATTACTGTATTTAATTGGCAGTAATATCAAATATTATCTATTCAGAAGTTTGGGACATTAGCAACGAGTGTAAAACCACAAGTTAAAAGTTTTTTTCTCATTCAGATTTGAGCTTTAAAGCTCATATTAAATCAAACAGTCATTTAAGTGATTAAAATGCAACTTTAATTCAAGGGGTTTAACCAGGTATTGTTACAGCCATTTTTATACATTTGGAGAGCCTAACCAGCAACAGTATGATGGCCAGGTGAGGACTGTTTTATCAAAAATTAAGTATAGAACTTGCATTTGGTACTAGAACTCTCAATATGACGTACCAAGAGATGTTAGTGCAGGTGAGGGAGACCATCATTACACAGAAAATACTACATAAATCTACCAGGAAAACAGCAAAAACGTTAGCAGCGGCCAAAGTTAACAGTCTGCAACAATCTTCTCAAGAATAAATGCACCGACCAGCTGACCATGACAACTAAACTAGATGATTACAGGATTGTTTTCTCAGTCTGGAAAACTCCTTCACAACATCTAATCAAGTCAAAAACACTCTCGAGGAGGTAGAAATATCATCATCAAGTGTCTACAATTACTGGTTACACTTAAGAATAAGGAGGACGGATTAGAGACTGCCAGAAAACATCTACACATCTCTAGTGTTTAATGACCATGTGACACCTGGTAGAAGCAGCAGGATGAACTGTGCAGTGTACAGGGCTTTACTGCCCGCTCAGATTCAGACAAATGCTACAAAAGTGCCTGGATAATGAACCAAAGCATATTGCAGGAGTCTCACGAGGCAATTGGATATTTTTCAATGGCCAAGTCAGTCATCTGATCTCAACCCAAAAGGGCAGCTCATCAGTTATTAAATACAAAACTGAATGCAGAGACTCACAAACAAGCAGCAACTGAAAGTGACTGCAGCAGAAGCCTGGTCTAACCAGAACCTACAGGGACAAGAGAGTAACTGTAGAGCCAGATCACTCGCATATCACAGTTACTTGGTTATATTTGCACATAAGCACCTTATAAGTATATTTATTGCCTCCTTGTGTGTGCACACAGTGTACATGTGCATGCCCTGTACTAGAAAATATATCTGTGAAACTCCACAACACTTAATACAAAAAACATATATATTGAAACAAAACTGCTGAACACAATGAGCTTAGAGTAGCTAATTAACATCATGATGATATAATTAGGTGAACAGCTGAAACTTGCACACGCTGAATTGTGCGCACTAAATCAAATACCTGTCTTTGAGGTTGATGAACTGCAGTTGTTTTCTTTATGCACCACTGCTGATATATGTGGGGGGGGGGGGGGGTTTCCACCCCTCAATTTTCAGCAGTTTTCTTGCCTGTGGCATCTACACCGTTATATGAAGATGAAGCATGGTTGTGTTTTCACAATTTTTGTCATTGACTTGGTACTTAAGCCAAGACTGCAAATGCATCTAATAAGTCAAGGATTTAGCCATGAACTTGCTGAGACCTGACAAAGGAGGCATCTTCAATCACTGCAATATAGCAGAGATGCAGTTAATGTGTGGCTGTTATTGTGTAGTTTGACTCCACTTTTTCAGAGGCTCTGCTAAAACAGTGTTTTAAATCATTTTCACTAACAAAGTAACACTTCTCATCCAGCTCCCTTCATCAGCACATTTGACTGTATCAGCTTAATTGAACTCTTGTTTTTCACAGATAAGGAGCGAGGGATAGTTTTCTTTTTGCACATTTCATAAAAATGAAGGGAGGAAATGAAGTGAGGTGTTAGGCAGGTAGCACGTACAAAAAGAACAAAAACAGAAAGAAATCAACTTCTTCCAAACAGCTACATCTCATTAATATTCACTCCCAAAAAATACAAGATACTGGTGAATAAATTCTCCACCTCTGTTACAAGAAAGAAAGAGGCCACTATGTGAATATTATTTGACTGAAAGTTCCCTAAACTTTTATCATACTGTGTGACTGTTAATACCCTCAATATATGAGAGCAGCTTAACTAAAACCCCTGTCCTCACCCTTTACTGTAGCCGTAATGGATGGTTTGTGAGATATGACTTCTGAGATTAGAGTAAAGTGTAACAAGAGACTTATTGTAAGGACATTTCCTAAACTGTGTGGCTAGAATTAGAAGATGATCCTGCAGGATTTGTTTGTAAGAGAACTGGAAATCATGTCTTGACTTCCCACAGCCTCCTATGGTAAGATTTAAACAAATGTGGAGGTGTACAATGTCAACCTGGCTAAAAGAGAGTCTGTATCGAAGGCGAGGGGCGCCATCATTTCCAACATTCGTCTTTGAGAAGATGAAAAAGAAATAAGAAGCAGAGTATGTGTTAAGGTAAGAGCTGAAAGATCAAACGGATAGAGTGCACTCTTCTCTCACACACATAAAAAGACAAATCAAATATCACGTGCAGCCGAGCATGAATAGCTCTTTGTTGGTGGAAAAAGCGTGCAGAAACATGCCAAGCTACATGCCGTACACATGCTGGTGAGGCAACCGTGCACAAACACAAATGAAGAGTAGACATACCAGAAGTTTTTGAAGGGCGTGTTGATTTCAAAGCCCCTGCGGTCCACGTCTCTGATGTTGGCAGCGGTCAGTTCCACTTCAGCGACAGCCAGCCCCGCTTTGTAATCCTGAAAATCACAAACACAAAGATAGAAAAAAAATGATAACCATTTAACAGATTGTTCACATTTTCTCAGCAAAAAATATAAAAAGGAACCGTTTATCCTCTTCTTACATTACAGGATTGAGTGTTTACCTCACTGTTAAATATGGAGCTAAAGCCACAAGATCGTTAGCCTAGCATTAAGGCTAGAACCAAAGAGAAACAACTGGACACAAACACTCGTTATTTCTACATTTTTTTTTTCATTATTCTTTTCACCTGCATCTTTGCAACAAAACAAACAAGCATGACCAAACGTTTCGTAACTCAGAATACACAAAACATAAGTCTTTCTTTTAAATTTTTAACAGAGAGGCTAGCTAAGCTAAGCTAATATTACATGACATTTACGCTAACATCATGTTTGGAAAGTACACAATTAAATACCTTGAATCTTCTCAGCTTAGTCTTAATAAGGATGCAAATAAGTATTTTAATGAATTAAAATTCACTGTACTTTGAATTGCTTTTTAAATTTTTATTCTAGCTCATCAAACAAGCTAATAATCTCAGCGTTCTCCTACAAAGAGAAAGAAGTCTGGGGCTTTTCTGTGTGGGTTTTACATGTTCAACCCATGTCTGTGGAGTCTCTCCAGGTACTTCAGCTTCCTCCCACAGTCCAAAGACTTACATTTGGTTAGATTATCTAGTGATTATAAATTAGCCATATGTATGAATGTGACCATGAATTGTTGTCCATTTATATCTGTTATCCCTGCAACAGCCAGTTCAGGGTGTAGCCTGTGTCTTGGCCCTTGTCTCTTAGCCCTCCATGACTCTCCATGACTCTCAACTGGATAGCTGGAAGAGAATAGATGCATGAATAGATGGATGGATGGAAGGATGGATGGATGGATGGATGACCATTATAAATGCAGGTATTGAAAGACTGGAAAGTAGCTAATATCGGCCTGCTGCCAAACCGGTCGGACTCTATTAATGTTGTGCTTATTTGCCTCTTAAAGGCCCCTTTTATCTTCTTAGTAAATAAATAAGCATCAAAATTGATTGTGAAGTGTTGGCCTAACATGGCATTCTGAATTGTACTGAAGCAAACTGCGAAAGTTTTTTTTTCCTCACTAAAAGAGTGTTACTTTCCTGTACATCTTTATTTCCCCCACTTTTAAAGCACAGACATATGCTTCAAGTTGAAAATGAATGCAGAAAATATTAAAAACAATGTTCCCTAAGGGGCCCTGCAAATATTTGGCTTCAACCACTGGGCAGCACTTCAAGCCCCTTCTGGTCAAATTACAGACCCTGCTTAATAAGGTGGGATCAACAGGTCAGCTCATTAAAGTCGCAACCTGTTACTCAAATGAGGCTTGAATGTCAACACTGAGGAAGAAGCACAGTCACAGCTGTATATTATATAGTATATACATAAACACACACAGGAAGTGGATATAATGTTAGACTCGTGAGAGGGACCTGCTGAACTGTCATTGACTTTCTTCCTCTCCTCACCAGTGACGCACAAACTGCCTCTGTATGTGGTGTGCGTGTTTGTGTGTTGCAGAGATACACCGGGATAAGTGTGTATGTGTGTGAGACACATAGAAAGCAATAGAAACCAGAAAGAGATAGGGAGAGTATACCTGCGCATAACAGCAAAGCTCTGTTAAAGCCAAAAGTTTCATCTCGGGAATCCAAACCAACCCGAGCTTTCAGCTTCAATGTTTTCTGAGGCACATTTCAGAAAATAGGGGTTATGTGCAAAGGCACAGTTTTCACAAGTTCCACTGTAACTCTACATGCCCCTCCCTTCTCCCACTTCACCCTCAACACTCACAGCAGTTTAGACCATTTTCTATAGCCTAGAGCTCCGAGCCAGAAAGAGACGGAAAAACAGACGGGGAGACGGAAGAAGCGCACCCACTCCCACACATATAAGCAAAATATCAAAACAGAGCCGAAATCCGAGGGGTTCCAACTTTACAGTAAAGAATAATACACACTCGAAAGCATCCCTGATGCACTGAGACAAAGCCAAAAAGACGTGACTCAAAAAGATGAGGGTGACAAAGAGCGCGAGAACACAGAGGAAGGGAGAGACCGGTGAGAACGTGCATGTGAAGGGAGGTCATGATAATCCTCACTGAGAGTGGGTGAGACAGGCGAGGGGTCAGCTGAGCAGTTGACAGAGAAAGTGCGTGTGTTTGTGTGTAAAAAGCCAGAATAAAACACCATCTTCACAAATACTCCAACAGCGAATTACAAATACTGCTTAAGTGAGGAGCACTAAACGCTGCCACGCTGTGCCAGCTATAAATCATGTGTGTTTTCTGCGCTAACTGTTCTTCAGCAGCGAAAACAATTTGCACTAATTACGCCCAAACAAAGGAGGAAATGAATCTATGCCATCGACGCTGATTAGGCGCTTTTTTTGGAAACGCACGACCTAGCGGTGAGAAGACGCGTGCACGTGTGTGTGCGCGTGTTTGTGTGTGTGAAGGAGAAGAGCGCTGCCATATCTCTTGCTAAATAATTAGCAACCACCTTCTCAGAGCAGCCAGATTTTACAGATTGCAATCCAAGATGGAAGTTTACTTAAATATTTTTTCATGCTGCAGCATTTCCAGCCTGATCTTTTTGCTATTGTGTGGGCTGGATCAATTGAGGCTAATGTTGTCAAAATCTTCATTTGGCCGTCGTTAGCCCCAATTAGACTACTTCAAACAAATTTAGAGGACTGTAGTGAAAAGCGCGACCAATTATTCTCCCGTCCCACAGTTCCGTGCAACGATACCAGGAGAGGACAACGAGGCAGCGTCATGCGGAGATCCCGTGAAGCTTTATGAGTAATTAAGACCCTTTGATTTCACAAGAGGATGACATAAGTGACGGAGAGAAAGAGAGAGATAATGTGAGAGTGAGGCTTGTATGGCCAGGTCCTAATTGAGCTGAAACTTTTGACGCGAGGGCCTCGAGGGCAGCAAAAACTTGCCTCTCTCTCCTATCAATTACAGCCGTGTACAGTTGTTGCTCTTTTAAGTTCAGCGCGTTCAGAGGTTTGAAGACGCATGACGCTGTAATGAGAGCGTGGGGGTCATGGAGTAGAAATGCAGTCTCCTTCAAAGCTCGCAGTTGCCGTCCGTTCAGATCAGCAGAGGAGCTCGATGTGGCGTTATAAAAGAAAACACACGAAAAGCCCCGCAGAAGGACAAACGATTTACATGGAAGAAAAAGAAATGACAGCAGAAGGATGTCTGCATGTGTACGCGTGCATGCAGGCATCAGTGTTCACGCCTGTCTGAATGCATGTGCCGAGAGGGCAAAGCAGTCACCTATATCTAATGACCCTCATCTCACTCGGGCAGCCAATTAGAGAGTTGGGTGTTAGCGGCCGTCCAGCCCTCACCACTCGTTACCTACCCAATATGTGCTGCAGCCTCCTGCCCTCTCCAATTAATTCACCAAGTATGGAGGGATGGAGAGAAGAAGCAAAGGCATTAGAGGTAAAAAAAATAACCCTTTTTACAACTGCTGAGGGGTAGGAGGCATTAATGGCGCTTATAGGAGGAGAGAGAGGGGAAAAGGCCCTAAGGCGAATGTTCTCACGCATGTGTATGACTTACTACTTGTGGTCCATATGCAAAGCATCTCAGGGAGGTGAAACTAATTTTTTATTTTAAAAAAGTAAAAGAAAAAAATTAGCTCATATCAACAAAATCTCGAGAACTGTTACAAGGCGTGAAGGACAAAGTCTCGCTCACGCTTAACCTCGTGAATTCTGCACAAAGGCCGTTTGGAATATTCCAATTATTTCTCTCAGAGCTTTCCAAGTCAGTCGCTTCTCAGCACAGAGCCGCTCTGAAAGAAACCCAGACAAATAGAGGCAGGGCTCCACGTCTATCTCCAATTCCATGACCACTCAACCACTTAAAGCTGCTCTAAAAGCATGCAGGGTAACACCGTCTCACACAGAGGTAGGCGAGTTTAAAAGAGCACACATGGAGACAAAAGACTATTTGATTATTTTAAACATCGGGCGGCGAGGCAGCGAAGGGCGGCGACAGGGTGGAGAACACGGAAGTCACATGAACGCATGAAGACAAGAGTTTGATGTCTTCAATTTCTGTATTCCTCAAAGTCGGTTGAGGGCGCGTTTCAACCAACAACCAATAAAAGACACATTTTTGGTCATTTGGTTAAAACATTTTCACAGAGCTTGACTGGGGATCCTGCAGGTAGCTGTAAAGACTTTTAAGACTCTCACAGCTCTTCCATCGTGAGATTGTCTGGAAAAAACATAAAGATCATAGGTTTCTGTAACTAATAGCACATGACTCCAACGAGCGTCAGTCCACCCGGACCTTAGCATGCACAGACCTCAATCAGGGGGACTTTGATTATTCTGAAACTTTTATTCTAGCTCCAGTAGAAGGTCAGATTCATTTGGTTTATTTCCCCCATCAGCCTCAGCTGCTCTTTGTTCTAATTAACAAATGCTAGCATGCAAACACACAATTAATACCACTTTCAGACAGCTACAAGAAGCATCGCAAGTAATCTTCTCGGTGCAACCTTCATTTGACTACAGCTGACAGCGTCTGCCCACAGACCTGACAACACACGACAGTGTCACAAACACACAAGACAGTCATGAATCTTTATTTGTGTGCAGCTGAGATCAGATCAGTCCTGAGTGTGCGTGCAGCAATGACTAGGAACAGCAACGTGTTTGCTGGGCACTGCAGCAGGTGTAAACTTACTGCATGATGGTGTTTGATTACAATAAAGTTAAAATTATTGAAAGTGCAACCCCACCGTGAGCTTTTGTCTAGTCGCAACTTGTGGTCACATTCAGTTTTAGCTTCACATGCTGTCTGGTCCATTTTCTCGACTCACGATGTTACTGAAAATAGTGTGATGGCAGCGCAGGCTTCAAGGCTGTCTATATGTGATAGACAACAACTGCGAACAGAGACACAAACCTTTGGCAGCGAAACGCTTTTATATTCAGATTGGCAAGAGGTCAGTAATGCTTCTTTTCCACTAGCGCCTTACTCCAGGGGTGTCCAACTCCATCCATCGAAAGCATGTGTCCTGCAGGTTTTAGATGTGTCCTTGATCCATCACAGATTTCAATGACTAAATTATCTCCTCAACATTTTTTGAAGTTCTCCAGAGGCCTGGTAATGAAGTAATCATTTGACTCAGGTGTGTTGACCCAGGGTGTTATCCAAAACTTGCAGGACACCGGCTCTCGAGGCCTGGAGTTGGCCACCCCAGGCCCCTGGCCTCAGCTGGACTCTGTTCTTAGGGATTTCCATTAGGTGGTAGTCCCCAGTACCAAGTACCAAGTACCTTTTATAGTACCTACTTGGCAAGAGTTCCAAGCTAAGTCAATAGGTACACGACGAGGTGCAGACGTTTTAGTGACAGATCAACCAGCTGGTATACAATCGCCTCAATGCCCTCCATTGTATGTATCATACAAATGAAGTCATGATACTTGAGGTCGCCTTGCTATAACAATCCCACCCACATTAAAACGCCTGAAACTGAATAAAGTCAAGTCGAGTCGAGCAGGTGCTAGTAAAAAAGAGGCCTAACGTGACTGGGTATAAAAAGAGCACCTTAGACAGGCAGAGTTTCTCAGAAGTAAAGATAGGCAGAGGTTCAACAATCTGCAAAACTCTCTCTCCAGTTTCAGAATGATGATGTGCAGACTGGTTATCTCTCATCATCCACAGTACGTAATATGAAAAGAGAAATCTGTGCAAGTAACATGGTAACATCTAGAAAGGCACCATCAGACTAACATATGGTCGCGTCAACACGACGTCTTTTTCAGGGAGAGCCTTGAATATTTTTTGCCCCCTCGCTAGTCTGATGATTACATTTGTTCTGTTTGTTGTGTCTTTGAATACATAACCAGTAACCAGCTCACCAAAGCTTGTTTTAGTCTTATTGTGTTAATAACCAATCAAATTAGTACTGTCAAAAAAGTGGTCTGTACTGATGAACCCAGAGAGATTCATTACCCCACAGTGCAATTACCTTCTGACCATTTTTAGCATCTTGAATGTTTTAGTTTTTCTGCAACTAAGCGGCCTTTGGTGCTCTCACTGCTACATTTCAGCAGGCAGCTAAGACAGGAAAGTACCACTGAACACAGGACAGTATTTAGTAGCTAAAAGGAACAGTATTTAATTTGTAATTAGTCAAACATTTTCCATTGCAATCAACTTAATATGCAAGTGTTGTAATCACGGCTTCCAAGTATGAAAAGAGAAAGAAAGGCAGGTGTAAACTGCTCTTGTTACACAGCAAAAGATTTGAATTTGTTATCTTTCAGCTAAATCAGGTATGAAGACAAAAAACGAAGAGCCTTGATCTCAAATTCAGTCGCAGCATCAGTGCTACAAAACGGCCTCGAAGTCTCTGGATGATGTTAAGTCTCACAGAGAAGATCTTGTGAAGAGCAGAGAATTTAATTAAAGCAAAGATTAATTAAAATTTCAGTCGCAATCTCATTGCGTACTCTCCCCCCCCCCCTCCTTCCACCAGGAAAGGCTCTACTGCATGTTGAAAGTTTTCATTTCAGCTAAGATTTAACTTGGAACTGGGAGGAATTCTAAATTATACACAAGATGACAGCGAGAAATATGATCATTCAACCATCAATCAATCCCTCAGCTACCAGAGTGAAAACAAAGTGGGCAACACTTGTGATGTACGACACGATAAGACACGAAACAAGTCACTCTGCTTGTGCCAATTTGCCTATGCAGGGCATGGCAGAGAGATGGTTCTCAGAGTAACCGTGTGTGTGTGAGAGAGACACTTTGCGCACTGTCTGACTTTCTTTACCTTGGTGTTTAAGTGACCTTAACCACAGCTCCATCACGGGGCTTACGGTCCATGAGAAATGGGGTAGGGGTGTTGAAGGAGGAGCTGGGAGGATGATGTTTCCAATAGCTCGTTCATCATGTTAGATTAAATACTCCACTCCACTGAACTTGAACAGGGCTATGGTCTACCTCCCTCCCTGTGCTCTTGCTCTCCATCACTCTCTCCTTTTCTTACAAAACCACCAACGCTCGATTCTCACTCATGCAAGCCCTGCACCGAACTGGTCTTTCCACCCTGTTCACTTCATCTTCCTACTTCCATCTCTCAGTTTCTGACTCTTAAGTCTCTTGTCTTTCATTTGCCGCCTGCTTTCCTCCCTGCAAAATGCACCGCAGCTGCTCCTGCATTTATGCCGAGGATTTAGCTTGTAAGCTAAAATAATACAATTAATTTGTTCACTCCCCGATTCTCTCTTTCCCTCCGATTGTCCCGCTGTCTCAGATCAAGGAAGTGGAAATGTGCTGACAAGGAGTGATACCCAAAAGAGAATTCTAACAAAGATGTTTGTTCAGGCTAATGAAGAAAATAATGAAAGGCAAACAACAAAACTACAAGAGCGAGCGAAACGAAATGAGAGCCGAGGAGTGATGGAAATGAGTCGAATGCATGTAGCATTATCAAATATGCACACAAATACGTGTCAGGCACTTTAAGAAATAGTATCACGGCTGTGAGGTATCTTTCCATCTCAGATGTTATATCTCGCTGTCGGGACAGGAGCAGGCAGAGAACAGGGAAGCTGTACATGAACAGGGACTATCAGGGTTTAATTGGACTGACATCAAATATGAGAGACTCAAGGGAAACTTTAAGAGCAAACTTATCTCTTCTTTATTTTATGACTAAAATGGAGATGGAAGGTCCACAACAACAAAACAAAGCTGTACATTAACACCAAGTCAGCTACATCAGGGGCGTTTAATTATTTTGTTCCTATAACAAGCATGCTAATGTGCATGTAAAGTATTAATACCACCAAGAAGCCTCATGAGTACTTGTAATAATTGTACTTGTAATAATTTGAATATATACAAAGGAGCTTGCAAAGAAAAGTGAATATATACACTACTACAGTAAAGCTAAGTGGTTCATAGTTTATGGTGTAGCTGCTTTGAGTGTCATGTAAGCTTTCACTAGCCAAAATTAGCATTCAATTTAACGCTAGGATGCTGTAAAGTTGTAACTTACTAGCCAAGTTTGTAGGTTATCACTAGTGTTAGCTGCTAATGTCAGTTTAAACATTAAAAAAAAAACCTTCAAAGTAAGATCACATG